>NC_138833.1:10641530-11241530 GCF_965183815.1 Platalea leucorodia | reverse complement strand
GGTGCCAGGACCAAAAGCTCTTGCTGCTCTTCAAGTAGCCAGGCAACCCCATTCGCAGCCCCACAAATGCTGCCACTCTCTCTTTCGGCAGCCTCCCAAAGGCCAAGAGAATCTCTCCCTGCCTCGATGCGAAGAGCGGGATCCCAGCTCAGCATTTGTGAACGTCCAGGGATTCCTCGCACAGCAAAGGGGCCACGACCAAAAGCTCTTGCTGCTCTTCAAGTAGCCAGGCAAGCCCATTCACAGCCCCACAAACGCTGGCGCTCCCTCTTTCTGCAGCATCCCAAAGTCCAAAACAACCGCTCTTCCTGGGCTGATGAGTACAGCCGGAGCCCAGCTCAGCAATTGCCAACGTCCAGGGATTCCTCCCACACCACAGGAGCCACGACCAAAAGCTCTTGCTGCTCTTCAAGTAGCCAGGCAACCCCATTCGCAGCCCCACAAATGCTGCCACTCTCTCTTTCGGCAGCCTCCCAAAGGCCAAGAGAGTCTCTCCCTGACTCGATGCGAAGAGCGGGATCCCAGCTCAGCATTTGTGAACGTCCGGGGAGTCCTCGCACAGCAAAGGGGCCCACGACCAAAAGCTCTTGCTGCTCTTCAAGTCTCCAGGCAACCCCATTCACAACTGCAAAAACGCTGCCATTCTGTCTTTCTAGAGCCTCCAAGAGGCCAACACAATCTAAGTGGGCCGCTGAGTAGTGCTGCATCCCAGCTCAGAAACTGCGAACGTCCAGGCATTCCTCCCACACCAAAGGGGCCAGGACCAAAAGCTCTTGCTGCTCTTCAAGTCTCCAGGCAAGCCCATTCACAGCCCCACAAACGCTGCCGCTCTCTCTTTCGGCAGCCTCCCAAAGGCCAAGAGAGCCTCTCCCTGACTCGCTGCGCAGAGTGGGATCCCAGCTCAGCATTTGCCAACGTCCAGGGATTCCTCCCACCCCAAAGGTGCCAAGACTAAAAGCTCTTGCTGCTCTTCAAGGATCCAGGCAACCCCATTCACAGCCCCACAAAAGCTGTCGCTCCCTCTTTCTGCAGCCTCCCAAACTCCAATACAATCTCTCTGTCTGGGCCGCAGAGAGAGTATCACTGGGTTAGGGTTAGGGTTTAGGGTTAGGGTTAGGGATAGGGTTAGGGATAGGGTTAGGGTTAGGGTTCAGGATTAGGGTTAGGGTATAGGTTAAGGTTAGGCTTAGGGTTAGCGTTAGTGTTCAGCGGGAGCTGAGCTCAGCAATGGCCAACGTCCAGGGATTCCTCCCACCCCAAAAGGTGCCAGGACCAAAAGCTCTTGCTGCTCTTCAAGTAGCCAGGCAACCCCATTCACAGCCCCACAAACGCTGGCGCTCCCTCTTTCTGCAGCCTCCCAAAGTCCAAAACAACCGCTCTTCCTGGGCCGATGAGCAGGCCGGAGCCCAGCTCAGCAATTGCCAACGTCCAGGGATTCCTCCCACACCACAGGAGCCACGACCAAAAGCTCTTGCTGCTCTTCATGTAGCCAGGCAAGCCCATTCACAGCCCCACAAATGCTGCCACTCTCTCTTTCGGCAGCCTCCCAAAGGCCAAGAGAATCTCTCCCTGCCTCGATGCGAAGAGCGGGATCCCAGCTCAGCATTTGTGAACGTCCAGGGATTCCTCCCACACCAAAGGGGCCCACGACCAAAAGCTCTTGCTGCTCTTCAAGTCTCCAGGCAACCCCATTCACAACTGCAAAAACGCTGCCATTCTGTCTTTCTAGAGCCTCCAAGAGGCCAACACAATCTAAGTGGGCCGCTGAGTAGTGCTGCATCCCAGCTCAGAAACTGCGAACGCCCAGGGATTCCTCCCACACCACAGGAGCCACGACCAAAAGCTCTTGCTGCTCTTCAAGTAGCCAGGCAAGCCCATTCACAGCCCCACAAACGCTGCCGCTCTCTCTTTCGGCAGCCTCCCAAAGGCCAAGAGAGCCTCTCCCTGACTCGCTGCGCAGAGTGGGATCCCAGCTCAGCATTTGCCAACGTCCAGGGATTCCTCCCACCCCAAAGGTGCCAGGACTAAAAGCTCTTGCTGCTCTTCAAGGATCCAGGCAACCCCATTCACAGCCCCACAAAAGCTGTCGCTCCCTCTTTCTGCAGCCTCCCAAACTCCAATACAATCTCTCTGTCTGGGCCGCAGAGAGAGTAACGCTGGGTTAGGGTTAGGGTTTAGGGTTAGGGTTAGGGATAGGGTTAGGGTTAGGGATAGGGTTAGGGTTAGGGTTCAGGATTAGGGTTAGGGTATAGGTTAAGGTTAGGCTTAGGGTTAGCGTTAGTGTTCAGCGGGAGCTGAGCTCAGCAATGGCCAACGTCCAGGGATTCCTCCCACCCCAAAAGGTGCCAGGACCAAAAGCTCTTGCTGCTCTTCAAGTAGCCAGGCAACCCCATTCACAGCCCCACAAACGCTGGCGCTCCCTCTTTCTGCAGCCTCCCAAAGTCCAAAACAACCGCTCTTCCTGGGCCGATGAGCAGGCCGGAGCCAACCTCAGCAATTCCCAACGTCCAGGGATTCCTCCCACCCCAAAGGTGCCACGACCAAAAGCTCTTGCTGCTCTTCAAGTAGCCAGGCAAGCCCATTCACAGCCCCACAAACGCTGCCGCTCTCTCTTTTGGCAGCCTCCCAAAGGCCAAGAGAGCCTCTCCCTGACTCGCTGCGCAGAGTGGGATCCCAGCTCAGCATTTGCCAACGTCCAGGGATTCCTCCCACCCCAAAGGTGCCAGGACTAAAAGCTCTTGCTGCTCTTCAAGGATCCAGGCAACCCCATTCACAGCCCCACAAAAGCTGTCGCTCCCTCTTTCTGCAGCCTCCCAAACTCCAATACAATCTCTCTGTCTGGGCCGCAGAGAGAGTAACGCTGGGTTAGGGTTAGGGTTTAGGGTTAGGGTTAGGGATAGGGTTAGGGTTAGGGATAGGGTTAGGGTTAGGGTTCAGGATTAGGGTTAGGGTATAGGTTAAGGTTAGGCTTAGGGTTAGCGTTAGTGTTCAGCGGGAGCTGAGCTCAGCAATGGCCAACGTCCAGGGATTCCTCCCACCCCAAAAGGTGCCAGGACCAAAAGCTCTTGCTGCTCTTCAAGTAGCCAGGCAACCCCATTCACAGCCCCACAAACGCTGGCGCTCCCTCTTTCTGCAGCCTCCCAAAGTCCAAAACAACCGCTCTTCCTGGGCCGATGAGCAGGCCGGAGCCCAGCTCAGCAATTCCCAACGTCCAGGGATTCCTCCCACCCCAAAGGTGCCAGGACCAAAAGCTCTTGCTGCTCTTCAAGTAGCCAGGCAACCCCATTCACAGCCCAACAAACGCTGGCGCTCCCTCTTTCTGCAGCATCCCAAAGTCCAAAACAACCGCTCTTCCTGGGCCGATGAGTACAGCCGGAGCCCAGCTCAGCAATTCCCAACGTCCAGGGATTCCTCCCACACCACAGGAGCCACGACCAAAAGCTCTTGCTGCTCTTCAAGTAGCCAGGCGACCCCATTCGCAGCCCCACAAATGCTGCTACTCTCTCTTTCGGCAGCCTCCCAAAGGCCAAGACAGTCTCTCCCTGCCTCGATGCGAAGAGCGGGATCCCAGCTCAGCATTTGTGAACGTCCAGGGATTCCTCCCACACCAAAGGGGCCACGACCAAAAGCTCTTGCTGCTCTTCAAGTCTCCAGGCAAGCCCATTCACAGCCCCACAAACGCTGCCGCTCTCTCTTTCGGCAGCCTCCCAAAGGCCAAGAGAGCCTCTCCCTGACTCGCTGCGCAGAGTGGGATCCCAGCTCAGCAATTCCCAACGTCCAGGGATTCCTCCCACCCCAAAGGTGCCAGGACTAAAAGCTCTTGCTGCTCTTCAAGGATCCAGGCAACCCCATTCACAGCCCCACAAAAGCTGTCGCTCCCTCTTTCTGCAGCCTCCCAAACTCCAATACAATCTCTCTGTCTGGGCCGCAGAGAGAGTAACGCTGGGTTAGGGTTAGGGTTTAGGGTTAGGGTTAGGGATAGGGTTAGGGTTAGGGATAGGGTTAGGGTTAGGGTTCAGGATTAGGGTTAGGGTATAGGTTAAGGTTAGTCTTAGGGTTAGCGTTAGTGTTCAGCGGGAGCTGAGCTCAGCAATGGCCAACGTCCAGGGATTCCTCCCACCCCAAAAGGTGCCAGGACCAAAAGCTCTTGCTGCTCTTCAAGTAGCCAGGCAACCCCATTCACAGCCCCACAAACGCTGGCGCTCCCTCTTTCTGCAGCCTCCCAAAGTCCAAAACAACCGCTCTTCCTGGGCCGATGAGCAGGCCGGAGCCCACCTCAGCAATTCCCAACGTCCAGGGATTCCTCCCACCCCAAAGGTGCCACGACCAAAAGCTCTTGCTGCTCTTCAAGTAGCCAGGCAAGCCCATTCACAGCCCCACAAACGCTGCCGCTCTCTCTTTCGGCAGCCTCCCAAAGGCCAAGAGAGCCTCTCCCTGACTCGCTGCGCAGAGTGGGATCCCAGCTCAGCATTTGCCAACGTCCAGGGATTCCTCCCACCCCAAAGGTGCCAGGACTAAAAGCTCTTGCTGCTCTTCAAGGATCCAGGCAACCCCATTCACAGCCCCACAAAAGCTGTCGCTCCCTCTTTCTGCAGCCTCCCAAACTCCAATACAATCTCTCTGTCTGGGCCGCAGAGAGAGTAACGCTGGGTTAGGGTTAGGGTTAGGGTTTAGGGTTAGGGATAGGGTTAGGGTTAGGGATAGGGTTGGGGTTACGCTTCAGGATTAGGGTTAGGGTATAGGTTAAGGTTAGGCTTAGGGTTAGCGTTAGTGTTCAGCGGGAGCTGAGCTCAGCAATGGCCAACGTCCAGGGATTCCTCCCACCCCAAAAGGTGCCAGGACCAAAAGCTCTTGCTGCTCTTCAAGTAGCCAGGCAACCCCATTCACAGCCCCACAAACGCTGGCGCTCCCTCTTTCTGCAGCCTCCCAAAGTCCAAAACAACCGCTCTTCCAGGGCCGATGAGTAGGCCGGAGCCCAGCTCAGCAATTGCCAACGTCCAGGGATTCCTCCCACACCACAGGAGCCACGACCAAAAGCTCTTGCTGCTCTTCAAGTAGCCAGGCAACCCCATTCGCAGCCCCACAAATGCTGCCACTCTCTCTTTCGGCAGCCTCCCAAAGGCCAAGAGAATCTCTCCCTGCCTCGATGCGAAGAGCGGGATCCCAGCTCAGCATTTGTGAATGTCCAGGGATTCCTCCCACACCAAAGGGGCCCACGACCAAAAGCTCTTGCTGCTCTTCAAGTCTCCAGGCAACCCCATTCACAACTGCAAAAACGCTGCCATTCTGTCTTTCTAGAGCCTCCAAGAGGCCAACACAATCTAAGTGGGCCGCTGAGTAGTGCTGCATCCCAGCTCAGAAACTGCGAACGCCCAGGGATTCCTCCCACACCAAAGGTGCCACGACCAAAAGCTCTTGCTGCTCTTCAAGTCTCCAGGCAACCCCATTCACAGCCCCACAAAAGCTGTCGCTCCCTCTTTCTGCAGCCTCCCAAACTCCAATACAATCTCTCTGTCTGGGCCGCAGAGAGAGTATCACTGCGTTAGGGTTAGGGTTTAGGGTTAGGGTTAGGGATAGGGTTAGGGTTAGGGATAGGGTTAGGGTTAGGGTTCAGGATTAGGGTTAGGGTATAGGTTAAGGTTAGGCTTAGGGTTAGCGTTAGTGTTCAGCGGGAGCTGAGCTCAGCAATGGCCAACGTCCAGGGATTCCTCCCACCCCAAAAGGTGCCAGGACCAAAAGCTCTTGCTGCTCTTCAAGTAGCCAGGCAACCCCATTCACAGCCCCACAAACGCTGGCGCTCCCTCTTTCTGCACCCTCCCAAAGTCCAAAACAACCGCTCTTCCTGGGCCGATGAGCAGGCCGGAGCCCAGCTCAGCAATTGCCAACGTCCAGGGATTCCTCCCACACCACAGGAGCCACGACCAAAAGCTCTTGCTGCTCTTCATGTAGCCAGGCAAGCCCATTCACAGCCCCACAAATGCTGCCACTCTCTCTTTCGGCAGCCTCCCAAAGGCCAAGAGAATCTCTCCCTGCCTCGATGCGAAGAGCGGGATCCCAGCTCAGCATTTGTGAACGTCCAGGGATTCCTCCCACACCAAAGGGGCCCACGACCAAAAGCTCTTGCTGCTCTTCAAGTCTCCAGGCAACCCCATTCACAACTGCAAAAACGCTGCCATTCTGTCTTTCTAGAGCCTCCAAGAGGCCAACACAATCTAAGTGGGCCGCTGAGTAGTGCTGCATCCCAGCTCAGAAACTGCGAACGCCCAGGGATTCCTCCCACACCACAGGAGCCACGACCAAAAGCTCTTGCTGCTCTTCAAGTAGCCAGGCAAGCCCATTCACAGCCCCACAAACGCTGCCGCTCTCTCTTTCGGCAGCCTCCCAAAGGCCAAGAGAGCCTCTCCCTGACTCGCTGCGCAGAGTGGGATCCCAGCTCAGCATTTGCCAACGTCCAGGGATTCCTCCCACCCCAAAGGTGCCAGGACTAAAAGCTCTTGCTGCTCTTCAAGGATCCAGGCAACCCCATTCACAGCCCCACAAAAGCTGTCGCTCCCTCTTTCTGCAGCCTCCCAAACTCCAATACAATCTCTCTGTCTGGGCCGCAGAGAGAGTAACGCTGGGTTAGGGTTAGGGTTTAGGGTTAGGGTTAGGGATAGGGTTAGGGTTAGGGATAGGGTTAGGGTTAGGGTTCAGGATTAGGGTTAGGGTATAGGTTAAGGTTAGGCTTAGGGTTAGCGTTAGTGTTCAGCGGGAGCTGAGCTCAGCAATGGCCAACGTCCAGGGATTCCTCCCACCCCAAAAGGTGCCAGGACCAAAAGCTCTTGCTGCTCTTCAAGTAGCCAGGCAACCCCATTCACAGCCCCACAAACGCTGGCGCTCCCTCTTTCTGCAGCCTCCCAAAGTCCAAAACAACCGCTCTTCCTGGGCCGATGAGCAGGCCGGAGCCAACCTCAGCAATTCCCAACGTCCAGGGATTCCTCCCACCCCAAAGGTGCCACGACCAAAAGCTCTTGCTGCTCTTCAAGTAGCCAGGCAACCCCATTCACAGCCCCACAAACGCTGCCGCTCTCTCTTTTGGCAGCCTCCCAAAGGCCAAGAGAGCCTCTCCCTGACTCGCTGCGCAGAGTGGGATCCCAGCTCAGCATTTGCCAACGTCCAGGGATTCCTCCCACCCCAAAGGTGCCAGGACTAAAAGCTCTTGCTGCTCTTCAAGGATCCAGGCAACCCCATTCACAGCCCCACAAAAGCTGTCGCTCCCTCTTTCTGCAGCCTCCCAAACTCCAATACAATCTCTCTGTCTGGGCCGCAGAGAGAGTAACGCTGGGTTAGGGTTAGGGTTTAGGGTTAGGGTTAGGGATAGGGTTAGGGTTAGGGATAGGGTTAGGGTTAGGGTTCAGGATTAGGGTTAGGGTATAGGTTAAGGTTAGGCTTAGGGTTAGCGTTAGTGTTCAGCGGGAGCTGAGCTCAGCAATGGCCAACGTCCAGGGATTCCTCCCACCCCAAAAGGTGCCAGGACCAAAAGCTCTTGCTGCTCTTCAAGTAGCCAGGCAACCCCATTCACAGCCCCACAAACGCTGGCGCTCCCTCTTTCTGCAGCCTCCCAAAGTCCAAAACAACCGCTCTTCCTGGGCCGATGAGCAGGCCGGAGCCCAGCTCAGCAATTCCCAACGTCCAGGGATTCCTCCCACCCCAAAGGTGCCAGGACCAAAAGCTCTTGCTGCTCTTCAAGTAGCCAGGCAACCCCATTCACAGCCCAACAAACGCTGGCGCTCCCTCTTTCTGCAGCATCCCAAAGTCCAAAACAACCGCTCTTCCTGGGCCGATGAGTACAGCCGGAGCCCAGCTCAGCAATTCCCAACGTCCAGGGATTCCTCCCACACCACAGGAGCCACGACCAAAAGCTCTTGCTGCTCTTCAAGTAGCCAGGCGACCCCATTCGCAGCCCCACAAATGCTGCTACTCTCTCTTTCGGCAGCCTCCCAAAGGCCAAGAGAGTCTCTCCCTGCCTCGATGCGAAGAGCGGGATCCCAGCTCAGCATTTGTGAACGTCCAGGGATTCCTCCCACACCAAAGGGGCCACGACCAAAAGCTCTTGCTGCTCTTCAAGTCTCCAGGCAAGCCCATTCACAGCCCCACAAACGCTGCCGCTCTCTCTTTCGGCAGCCTCCCAAAGGCCAAGAGAGCCTCTCCCTGACTCGCTGCGCAGAGTGGGATCCCAGCTCAGCAATTCCCAACGTCCAGGGATTCCTCCCACCCCAAAGGTGCCAGGACTAAAAGCTCTTGCTGCTCTTCAAGGATCCAGGCAACCCCATTCACAGCCCCACAAAAGCTGTCGCTCCCTCTTTCTGCAGCCTCCCAAACTCCAATACAATCTCTCTGTCTGGGCCGCAGAGAGAGTAACGCTGGGTTAGGGTTAGGGTTTAGGGTTAGGGTTAGGGATAGGGTTAGGGTTAGGGATAGGGTTAGGGTTAGGGTTCAGGATTAGGGTTAGGGTATAGGTTAAGGTTAGGCTTAGGGTTAGCGTTAGTGTTCAGCGGGAGCTGAGCTCAGCAATGGCCAACGTCCAGGGATTCCTCCCACCCCAAAAGGTGCCAGGACCAAAAGCTCTTGCTGCTCTTCAAGTAGCCAGGCAACCCCATTCACAGCCCCACAAACGCTGGCGCTCCCTCTTTCTGCAGCCTCCCAAAGTCCAAAACAACCGCTCTTCCTGGGCCGATGAGCAGGCCGGAGCCCACCTCAGCAATTGCCAACGTCCAGGGATTCCTCCCACCCCAAAGGTGCCACGACCAAAAGCTCTTGCTGCTCTTCAAGTAGCCAGGCAAGCCCATTCACAGCCCCACAAACGCTGGCGCTCTCTCTTTCGGCAGCCTCCCAAAGGCCAAGAGAGCCTCTCCCTGACTCGCTGCGCAGAGTGGGATCCCAGCTCAGCATTTGCCAACGTCCAGGGATTCCTCCCACCCCAAAGGTGCCAGGACTAAAAGCTCTTGCTGCTCTTCAAGGATCCAGGCAACCCCATTCACAGCCCCACAAAAGCTGTCGCTCCCTCTTTCTGCAGCCTCCCAAACTCCAATACAATCTCTCTGTCTGGGCCGCAGAGAGAGTAACGCTGGGTTAGGGTTAGGGTTTAGGGTTAGGGATAGGGATAGGGTTAGGGATAGGGTTGGGGTTACGCTTCAGGATTAGGGTTAGGGTATAGGTTAAGGTTAGGCTTAGGGTTAGCGTTAGTGTTCAGCGGGAGCTGAGCTCAGCAATGGCCAACGTCCAGGGATTCCTCCCACACCACAGGAGCCACGACCAAAAGCTCTTGCTGCTCTTCAAGTAGCCAGGCAACCCCATTCGCAGCCCCACAAATGCTGCCACTCTCTCTTTCGGCAGCCTCCCAAAGGCCAAGAGAATCTCTCCCTGCCTCGATGCGAAGAGCGGGATCCCAGCTCAGCATTTGTGAATGTCCAGGGATTCCTCCCACACCAAAGGGGCCCACGACCAAAAGCTCTTGCTGCTCTTCAAGTCTCCAGGCAACCCCATTCACAACTGCAAAAACGCTGCCATTCTGTCTTTCTAGAGCCTCCAAGAGGCCAACACAATCTAAGTGGGCCGCTGAGTAGTGCTGCATCCCAGCTCAGAAACTGCGAACGCCCAGGGATTCCTCCCACACCAAAGGTGCCACGACCAAAAGCTCTTGCTGCTCTTCAAGTCTCCAGGCAACCCCATTCACAGCCCCACAAAAGCTGTCGCTCCCTCTTTCTGCAGCCTCCCAAACTCCAATACAATCTCTCTGTCTGGGCCGCAGAGAGAGTATCACTGGGTTAGGGTTAGGGTTTAGGGTTAGGGTTAGGGATAGGGTTAGGGTTAGGGATAGGGTTAGGGTTAGGGTTCAGGATTAGGGTTAGGGTATAGGTTAAGGTTAGGCTTAGGGTTAGCGTTAGTGTTCAGCGGGAGCTGAGCTCAGCAATGGCCAACGTCCAGGGATTCCTCCCACCCCAAAAGGTGCCAGGACCAAAAGCTCTTGCTGCTCTTCAAGTAGCCAGGCAACCCCATTCACAGCCCCACAAACGCTGGCGCTCCCTCTTTCTGCAGCCTCCCAAAGTCCAAAACAACCGCTCTTCCTGGGCCGATGAGCAGGCCGGAGCCCACCTCAGCAATTCCCAACGTCCAGGGATTCCTCCCACCCCAAAGGTGCCACGACCAAAAGCTCTTGCTGCTCTTCAAGTAGCCAGGCAAGCCCATTCACAGCCCCACAAACGCTGCCGCTCTCTCTTTCGGCAGCCTCCCAAAGGCCAAGAGAGCCTCTCCCTGACTCGCTGCGCAGAGTGGGATCCCAGCTCAGCATTTGCCAACGTCCAGGGATTCCTCCCACCCCAAAGGTGCCAGGACTAAAAGCTCTTGCTGCTCTTCAAGGATCCAGGCAACCCCATTCACAGCCCCACCAAAGCTGTCGCTCCCTCTTTCTGCAGCCTCCCAAACTCCAATACAATCTCTCTGTCTGGGCCGCAGAGAGAGTAACGCTGGGTTAGGGTTAGGGTTTAGGGTTAGGGTTAGGGATAGGGTTAGGGTTAGGGATAGGGTTAGGGTTAGGGTTCAGGATTAGGGTTAGGGTATAGGTTAAGGTTAGGCTTAGGGTTAGCGTTAGTGTTCAGCGGGAGCTGAGCTCAGCAATGGCCAACATCCAGGGATTCCTCCCACCCCAAAAGGTGCCAGGACCAAAAGCTCTTGCTGCTCTTCAAGTAGCCAGGCAACCCCATTCACAGCCCCACAAACGCTGGCGCTCCCTCTTTCTGCAGCCTCCCAAAGTCCAAAACAACCGCTCTTCCTGGGCCGATGAGCAGGCCGGAGCCCACCTCAGCAATTCCCAACGTCCAGGGATTCCTCCCACCCCAAAGGTGCCAGGACCAAAAGCTCTTGCTGCTCTTCAAGTAGCCAGGCAACCCCATTCACAGCCCAACAAACGCTGGCGCTCCCTCTTTCTGCAGCATCCCAAAGTCCAAAACAACCGCTCTTCCTGGGCCGATGAGTACAGCCGGAGCCCAGCTCAGCAATTCCCAACGTCCAGGGATTCCTCCCACACCACAGGAGCCACGACCAAAAGCTCTTGCTGCTCTTCAAGTAGCCAGGCGACCCCATTCGCAGCCCCACAAATGCTGCTACTCTCTCTTTCGGCAGCCTCCCAAAGGCCAAGAGAGTCTCTCCCTGCCTCGATGCGAAGAGCGGGATCCCAGCTCAGCATTTGTGAACGTCCAGGGATTCCTCCCACACCAAAGGGGCCACGACCAAAAGCTCTTGCTGCTCTTCAGGTCTCCAGGCAAGCCCATTCACAGCCCCACAAACGCTGCCGCTCTCTCTTTCGGCAGCCTCCCAAAGGCCAAGAGAGCCTCTCCCTGACTCGCTGCGCAGAGTGGGATCCCAGCTCAGCATTTGCCAACGTCCAGGGATTCCTCCCACCCCAAAGGTGCCAGGACTAAAAGCTCTTGCTGCTCTTCAAGGATCCAGGCAACCCCATTCACAGCCCCACAAAAGCTGTCGCTCCCTCTTTCTGCAGCCTCCCAAACTCCAATACAATCTCTCTGTCTGGGCCGCAGAGAGAGTAACGCTGGGTTAGGGTTAGGGTTTAGGGTTAGGGTTAGGGATAGGGTTAGGGTTAGGGATAGGGTTAGGGTTAGGGTTCAGGATTAGGGTTAGGGTATAGGTTAAGGTTAGGCTTAGGGTTAGCGTTAGTGTTCAGCGGGAGCTGAGCTCAGCAATGGCCAACGTCCAGGGATTCCTCCCACCCCAAAAGGTGCCAGGACCAAAAGCTCTTGCTGCTCTTCAAGTAGCCAGGCAACCCCATTCACAGCCCCACAAACGCTGGCGCTCCCTCTTTCTGCAGCCTCCCAAAGTCCAAAACAACCGCTCTTCCTGGGCCGATGAGCAGGCCGGAGCCCACCTCAGCAATTCCCAACGTCCAGGGATTCCTCCCACCCCAAAGGTGCCACGACCAAAAGCTCTTGCTGCTCTTCAAGTAGCCAGGCAAGCCCATTCACAGCCCCACAAACGCTGCCGCTCTCTCTTTCGGCAGCCTCCCAAAGGCCAAGAGAGCCTCTCCCTGACTCGCTGCGCAGAGTGGGATCCCAGCTCAGCATTTGCCAACGTCCAGGGATTCCTCCCACCCCAAAGGTGCCAGGACTAAAAGCTCTTGCTGCTCTTCAAGGATCCAGGCAACCCCATTCACAGCCCCACAAAAGCTGTCGCTCCCTCTTTCTGCAGCCTCCCAAACTCCAATACAATCTCTCTGTCTGGGCCGCAGAGAGAGTAACGCTGGGTTAGGGTTAGGGTTTAGGGTTAGGGATAGGGTTAGGGTTAGGGATAGGGTTGGGGTTACGCTTCAGGATTAGGGTTAGGGTATAGGTTAAGGTTAGGCTTAGGGTTAGCGTTAGTGTTCAGCGGGAGCTGAGCTCAGCAATGGCCAACGTCCAGGGATTCCTCCCACCCCAAAAGGTGCCAGGACCAAAAGCTCTTGCTGCTCTTCAAGTAGCCAGGCAACCCCATTCACAGCCCCACAAACGCTGGCGCTCCCTCTTTCTGCAGCCTCCCAAAGTCCAAAACAACCGCTCTTCCAGGGCCGATGAGTAGGCCGGAGCCCAGCTCAGCAATTGCCAACGTCCAGGGATTCCTCCCACACCACAGGAGCCACGACCAAAAGCTCTTGCTGCTCTTCAAGTCTCCAGGCAAGCCCATTCACAGCCCCACAAACGCTGCCGCTCTCTCTTTCGGCAGCCTCCCAAAGGCCAAGAGAGCCTCTCCCTGACTCGCTGCGCAGAGTGGGATCCCAGCTCAGCAATTCCCAACGTCCAGGGATTCCTCCCACCCCAAAGGTGCCAGGACCAAAAGCTCTTGCTGCTCTTCAAGTAGCCAGGCAACCCCATTCGCAGCCCCACAAATGCTGCCACTCTCTCTTTCGGCAGCCTCCCAAAGGCCAAGAGAATCTCTCCCTGCCTCGATGCGAAGAGCGGGATCCCAGCTCAGCATTTGTGAACGTCCAGGGATTCCTCGCACAGCAAAGGGGCCACGACCAAAAGCTCTTGCTGCTCTTCAAGTAGCCAGGCAAGCCCATTCACAGCCCCACAAACGCTGGCGCTCCCTCTTTCTGCAGCATCCCAAAGTCCAAAACAACCGCTCTTCCTGGGCTGATGAGTACAGCCAGAGCCCAGCTCAGCAATTGCCAACGTCCAGGGATTCCTCCCACACCACAGGAGCCACGACCAAAAGCTCTTGCTGCTCTTCAAGTAGCCAGGCGACCCCATTCGCAGCCCCACAAATGCTGCCACTCTCTCTTTCGGCAGCCTCCCAAAGGCCAAGAGAGTCTCTCCCTGCCTCGATGCGAAGAGCGGGATCCCAGCTCAGCATTTGTGAACGTCCGGGGAGTCCTCGCACAGCAAAGGGGCCCACGACCAAAAGCTCTTGCTGCTCTTCAAGTCTCCAGGCAACCCCATTCACAGCCCCACAAACGCTGCCATTCTGTCTTTCTAGATCCTCCAAGAGGCCAACACAATCTAAATGGGCCGCTGAGTAGTGCTGCATCCCAGCTCAGAAACTGCGAACGTCCAGGCATTCCTCCCACACCACAGGAGCCACGACCAAAAGCTCTTGCTGCTCTTCAAGTCTCCAGGCAAGCCCATTCACAGCCCCACAAACGCTGCCGCTCTCTCTTTCGGCAGCCTCCCAAAGGCCAAGAGAGCCTCTCCCTGACTCGCTGCGCAGAGTGGGATCCCAGCTCAGCATTTGCCAACGTCCAGGGATTCCTCCCACCCCAAAGGTGCCAGGACTAAAAGCTCTTGCTGCTCTTCAAGGATCCAGGCAACCCCATTCACAGCCCCACAAAAGCTGTCGCTCCCTCTTTCTGCAGCCTCCCAAACTCCAATACAATCTCTCTGTCTGGGCCGCAGAGAGAGTAACGCTGGGTTAGGGTTAGGGTTTAGGGTTAGGGTTAGGGATAGGGTTAGGGTTAGGGATAGGGTTAGGGTTAGGGTTCAGGATTAGGGTTAGGGTATAGGTTAAGGTTAGGCTTAGGGTTAGCGTTAGTGTTCAGCGGGAGCTGAGCTCAGCAATGGCCAACGTCCAGGGATTCCTCCCACCCCAAAAGGTGCCAGGACCAAAAGCTCTTGCTGCTCTTCAAGTAGCCAGGCAACCCCATTCACAGCCCCACAAACGCTGGCGCTCCCTCTTTCTGCAGCCTCCCAAAGTCCAAAACAACCGCTCTTCCTGGGCCGATGAGCAGGCCGGAGCCCAGCTCAGCAATTGCCAACGTCCAGGGATTCCTCCCACACCACAGGAGCCACGACCAAAAGCTCTTGCTGCTCTTCAAGTAGCCAGGCAACCCCATTCACAGCCCCACAAATGCTGCCACTCTCTCTTTCGGCAGCCTCCCAAAGGCCAAGAGAATCTCTCCCTGCCTCGATGCGAAGAGCGGGATCCCAGCTCAGCATTTGTGAACGTCCAGGGATTCCTCCCACACCAAAGGGGCCCACGACCAAAAGCTCTTGCTGCTCTTCAAGTCTCCAGGCAACCCCATTCACAACTGCAAAAACGCTGCCATTCTGTCTTTCTAGAGCCTCCAAGAGGCCAACACAATCTAAGTGGGCCGCTGAGTAGTGCTGCATCCCAGCTCAGAAACTGCGAACGCCCAGGGATTCCTCCCACACCAAAGGGGCCACGACCAAAAGCTCTTGCTGCTCTTCAAGTAGCCAGGCAACCCCATTCACAGCCCCACAAACGCTGGCGCTCCCTCTTTCTGCAGCCTCCCAAAGTCCAAAACAACCGCTCTTCCTGGGCCGATGAGTACAGCCGGAGCCCAGCTCAGCAATTCCCAACGTCCAGGGATTCCTCCCACACCACAGGAGCCACGACCAAAAGCTCTTGCTGCTCTTCAAGTAGCCAGGCAAGCCCATTCACAGCCCCACAAACGCTGCCGCTCTCTCTTTCGGCAGCCTCCCAAAGGCCAAGAGAGCCTCTCCCTGACTCGCTGCGCAGAGTGGGATCCCAGCTCAGCATTTGCCAACGTCCAGGGATTCCTCCCACCCCAAAGGTGCCAGGACTAAAAGCTCTTGCTGCTCTTCAAGGATCCAGGCAACCCCATTCACAGCCCCACAAAAGCTGTCGCTCCCTCTTTCTGCAGCCTCCCAAACTCCAATACAATCTCTCTGTCTGGGCCGCAGAGAGAGTAACGCTGGGTTAGGGTTAGGGTTTAGGGTTAGGGTTAGGGATAGGGTTAGGGTTAGGGATAGGGTTAGGGTTAGGGTTCAGGATTAGGGTTAGGGTATAGGTTAAGGTTAGGCTTAGGGTTAGCGTTAGTGTTCAGCGGGAGCTGAGCTCAGCAATGGCCAACGTCCAGGGATTCCTCCCACCCCAAAAGGTGCCAGGACCAAAAGCTCTTGCTGCTCTTCAAGTAGCCAGGCAACCCCATTCACAGCCCCACAAACGCTGGCGCTCCCTCTTTCTGCAGCCTCCCAAAGTCCAAAACAACCGCTCTTCCTGGGCCGATGAGCAGGCCGGAGCCCACCTCAGCAATTCCCAACGTCCAGGGATTCCTCCCACCCCAAAGGTGCCACGACCAAAAGCTCTTGCTGCTCTTCAAGTAGCCAGGCAAGCCCATTCACAGCCCCACAAACGCTGCCGCTCTCTCTTTCGGCAGCCTCCCAAAGGCCAAGAGAGCCTCTCCCTGACTCGCTGCGCAGAGTGGGATCCCAGCTCAGCATTTGCCAACGTCCAGGGATTCCTCCCACCCCAAAGGTGCCAGGACTAAAAGCTCTTGCTGCTCTTCAAGGATCCAGGCAACCCCATTCACAGCCCCACAAAAGCTGTCGCTCCCTCTTTCTGCAGCCTCCCAAACTCCAATACAATCTCTCTGTCTGGGCCGCAGAGAGAGTAACGCTGGGTTAGGGTTAGGGTTTAGGGTTAGGGTTAGGGATAGGGTTAGGGTTAGGGATAGGGTTGGGGTTACGCTTCAGGATTAGGGTTAGGGTATAGGTTAAGGTTAGGCTTAGGGTTAGCGTTAGTGTTCAGCGGGAGCTGAGCTCAGCAATGGCCAACGTCCAGGGATTCCTCCCACCCCAAAAGGTGCCAGGACCAAAAGCTCTTGCTGCTCTTCAAGTAGCCAGGCAACCCCATTCACAGCCCCACAAACGCTGGCGCTCCCTCTTTCTGCAGCCTCCCAAAGTCCAAAACAACCGCTCTTCCAGGGCCGATGAGTAGGCCGGAGCCCAGCTCAGCAATTGCCAACGTCCAGGGATTCCTCCCACACCACAGGAGCCACGACCAAAAGCTCTTGCTGCTCTTCAAGTAGCCAGGCAAGCCCATTCACAGCCCCACAAATGCTGCCACTCTCTCTTTCGGCAGCCTCCCAAAGGCCAAGAGAATCTCTCCCTGCCTCGATGCGAAGAGCGGGATCCCAGCTCAGCATTTGTGAACGTCCAGGGATTCCTCCCACACCAAAGGGGCCCACGACCAAAAGCTCTTGCTGCTCTTCAAGTCTCCAGGCAACCCCATTCACAGCCCCACAAACGCTGCCATTCTGTCTTTCTAGAGCCTCCAAGACGCCAACACAATCTAAATGGGCCGCTGAGTAGTGCGGGATCCCAGCTCAGAAACTGTGAACGTCCAGGGATTCCTCCCACACCACAGGAGCCACGACCAAAAGCTCTTGCTGCTCTTCAAGTCTCCAGGCAAGCCCATTCACAGCCCCACAAACGCTGCCGCTCTCTCTTTCGGCAGCCTCCCAAAGGCCAAGAGAGCCTCTCCCTGACTCGCTGCGCAGACTGGGATCCCAGCTCAGCAATTCCCAACGTCCAGGGATTCCTCCCACCCCAAAGGTGCCAGGACCAAAAGCTCTTGCTGCTCTTCAAGTAGCCAGGCAACCCCATTCGCAGCCCCACAAATGCTGCCACTCTCTCTTTCGGCAGCCTCCCAAAGGCCAAGAGAATCTCTCCCTGCCTCGATGCGAAGAGCGGGATCCCAGCTCAGCATTTGTGAACGTCCAGGGATTCCTCGCACAGCAATGGGGCCACGACCAAAAGCTCTTGCTGCTCTTCAAGTAGCCAGGCAAGCCCATTCACAGCCCCACAAACGCTGGCGCTCCCTCTTTCTGCAGCATCCCAAAGTCCAAAACAACCGCTCTTCCTGGGCTGATGAGTACAGCCGGAGCCCAGCTCAGCAATTGCCAACGTCCAGGGATTCCTCCCACACCACAGGAGCCACGACCAAAAGCTCTTGCTGCTCTTCAAGTAGCCAGGCGACCCCATTCGCAGCCCCACAAATGCTGCCACTCTCTCTTTCGGCAGCCTCCCAAAGGCCAAGAGAGTCTCTCCCTGACTCGATGCGAAGAGCGGGATCCCAGCTCAGCATTTGTGAACGTCCGGGGAGTCCTCGCACAGCAAAGGGGCCCACGACCAAAAGCTCTTGCTGCTCTTCAAGTCTCCAGGCAACCCCATTCACAACTGCAAAAACGCTGCCATTCTGTCTTTCTAGAGCCTCCAAGAGGCCAACACAATCTAAGTGGGCCGCTGAGTAGTGCTGCATCCCAGCTCAGAAACTGCGAACGTCCAGGCATTCCTCCCACACCAAAGGGGCCACGACCAAAAGCTCTTGCTGCTCTTCAAGTCTCCAGGCAAGCCCATTCACAGCCCCACAAACGCTGCCGCTCTCTCTTTCGGCAGCCTCCCAAAGGCCAAGAGAGCCTCTCCCTGACTCGCTGCGCAGAGTGGGATCCCAGCTCAGCATTTGCCAACGTCCAGGGATTCCTCCCACCCCAAAAGGTGCCAGGACCAAAAGCTCTTGCTGCTCTTCAAGTAGCCAGGCAACCCCATTCACAGCCCCACAAAAGCTGTCGCTCCCTCTTTCTGCAGCCTCCCAAACTCCAATACAATCTCTCTGTCTGGGCCGCAGAGAGAGTATCACTGGGTTAGGGTTAGGGTTTAGGGTTAGGGTTAGGGATAGGGTTAGGGTTAGGGATAGGGTTAGGGTTAGGGTTCAGGATTAGGGTTAGGGTATAGGTTAAGGTTAGGCTTAGGGTTAGCGTTAGTGTTCAGCGGGAGCTGAGCTCAGCAATGGCCAACGTCCAGGGATTCCTCCCACCCCAAAAGGTGCCAGGACCAAAAGCTCTTGCTGCTCTTCAAGTAGCCAGGCAACCCCATTCACAGCCCCACAAACGCTGGCGCTCCCTCTTTCTGCAGCCTCCCAAAGTCCAAAACAACCGCTCTTCCTGGGCCGATGAGTAGGCCGGAGCCCAGCTCAGCAATTGCCAACGTCCAGGGATTCCTCCCACACCACAGGAGCCACGACCAAAAGCTCTTGCTGCTCTTCAAGTAGCCAGGCAACCCCATTCGCAGCCCCACAAATGCTGCCACTCTCTCTTTCGGCAGCCTCCCAAAGGCCAAGAGAATCTCTCCCTGACTCGATGCGAAGAGCGGGATCCCAGCTCAGCATTTGCCAACGTCCAGGGATTCCTCCCACACCAAAGGGGCCCACGACCAAAAGCTCTTGCTGCTCTTCAAGTCTCCAGGCAACCCCATTCACAACTGCAAAAACGCTGCCATTCTGTCTTTCTAGAGCCTCCAAGAGGCCAACACAATCTAAGTGGGCCGCTGAGTAGTGCTGCATCCCAGCTCAGAAACTGCGAACGCCCAGGGATTCCTCCCACACCAAAGGGGCCACGACCAAAAGCTCTTGCTGCTCTTCAAGTAGCCAGGCAACCCCATTCACAGCCCAACAAACGCTGGCGCTCCCTCTTTCTGCAGCCTCCCAAAGTCCAAAACAACCGCTCTTCCTGGGCCGATGAGTACAGCCGGAGCCCAGCTCAGCAATTCCCAACGTCCAGGGATTCCTCCCACACCACAGGAGCCACGACCAAAAGCTCTTGCTGCTCTTCAAGTAGCCAGGCAAGCCCATTCACAGCCCCACAAACGCTGCCGCTCTCTCTTTCGGCAGCCTCCCAAAGGCCAAGAGAGCCTCTCCCTGACTCGCTGCGCAGAGTGGGATCCCAGCTCAGCATTTGCCAACGTCCAGGGATTCCTCCCACCCCAAAGGTGCCAGGACTAAAAGCTCTTGCTGCTCTTCAAGGATCCAGGCAACCCCATTCACAGCCCCACAAAAGCTGTCGCTCCCTCTTTCTGCAGCCTCCCAAACTCCAATACAATCTCTCTGTCTGGGCCGCAGAGAGAGTAACGCTGGGTTAGGGTTAGGGTTTAGGGTTAGGGTTAGGGATAGGGTTAGGGTTAGGGATAGGGTTGGGGTTACGCTTCAGGATTAGGGTTAGGGTATAGGTTAAGGTTAGGCTTAGGGTTAGCGTTAGTGTTCAGCGGGAGCTGAGCTCAGCAATGGCCAACGTCCAGGGATTCCTCCCACCCCAAAAGGTGCCAGGACCAAAAGCTCTTGCTGCTCTTCAAGTAGCCAGGCAACCCCATTCACAGCCCCACAAACGCTGGCGCTCCCTCTTTCTGCAGCCTCCCAAAGTCCAAAACAACCGCTCTTCCTGGGCCGATGAGTAGGCCGGAGCCCAGCTCAGCAATTCCCAACGTCCAGGGATTCCTCCCACACCACAGGAGCCACGACCAAAAGCTCTTGCTGCTCTTCAAGTAGCCAGGCAACCCCATTCGCAGCCCCACAAATGCTGCCACTCTCTCTTTCGGCAGCCTCCCAAAGGCCAAGAGAATCTCTCCCTGACTCGATGCGAAGAGCGGGATCCCAGCTCAGCATTTGTGAACGTCCAGGGATTCCTCCCACACCAAAGGGGCCCACGACCAAAAGCTCTTGCTGCTCTTCAAGTCTCCAGGCAACCCCATTCACAGCCCCACAAACGCTGCCATTCTGTCTTTCTAGAGCCTCCAAGACGCCAACACAATCTAAATGGGCCGCTGAGTAGTGCGGGATCCCAGCTCAGAAACTGTGAACGTCCAGGGATTCCTCCCACACCAAAGGGGCCACGACCAAAAGCTCTTGCTGCTCTTCAAGTCTCCAGGCAAGCCCATTCACAGCCCCACAAACGCTGCCGCTCTCTCTTTCGGCAGCCTCCCAAAGGCCAAGAGAGCCTCTCCCTGACTCGCTGCGCAGAGTGGGATCCCAGCTCAGCAATTCCCAACGTCCAGGGATTCCTCCCACCCCAAAGGTGCCAGGACCAAAAGCTCTTGCTGCTCTTCAAGTAGCCAGGCAACCCCATTCGCAGCCCCACAAATGCTGCCACTCTCTCTTTCGGCAGCCTCCCAAAGGCCAAGAGAATCTCTCCCTGCCTCGATGCGAAGAGCGGGATCCCAGCTCAGCATTTGTGAACGTCCAGGGATTCCTCGCACAGCAAAGGGGCCACGACCAAAAGCTCTTGCTGCTCTTCAAGTAGCCAGGCAAGCCCATTCACAGCCCCACAAACGCTGGCGCTCCCTCTTTCTGCAGCATCCCAAAGTCCAAAACAACCGCTCTTCCTGGGCTGATGAGTACAGCCGGAGCCCAGCTCAGCAATTGCCAACGTCCAGGGATTCCTCCCACACCACAGGAGCCACGACCAAAAGCTCTTGCTGCTCTTCAAGTAGCCAGGCGACCCCATTCGCAGCCTCACAAATGCTGCCACTCTCTCTTTCGGCAGCCTCCCAAAGGCCAAGAGAGTCTCTCCCTGACTCGATGCGAAGAGCGGGATCCCAGCTCAGCATTTGTGAACGTCCGGGGAGTCCTCGCACAGCAAAGGGGCCCACGACCAAAAGCTCTTGCTGCTCTTCAAGTCTCCAGGCAACCCCATTCACAACTGCAAAAACGCTGCCATTCTGTCTTTCTAGAGCCTCCAAGAGGCCAACACAATCTAAGTGGGCCGCTGAGTAGTGCTGCATCCCAGCTCAGAAACTGCGAACGTCCAGGCATTCCTCCCACACCAAAGGGGCCACGACCAAAAGCTCTTGCTGCTCTTCAAGTCTCCAGGCAAGCCCATTCACAGCCCCACAAACGCTGCCGCTCTTTCTTTCGGCAGCCTCCCAAAGGCCAAGAGAGCCTCTCCCTGACTCGCTGCGCAGAGTGGGATCCCAGCTCAGCATTTGCCAACGTCCAGGGATTCCTCCCACCCCAAAGGTGCCAAGACTAAAAGCTCTTGCTGCTCTTCAAGGATCCAGGCAACCCCATTCACAGCCCCACAAAAGCTGTCGCTCCCTCTTTCTGCAGCCTCCCAAACTCCAATACAATCTCTCTGTCTGGGCCGCAGAGAGAGTATCACTGGGTTAGGGTTAGGGTTTAGGGTTAGGGTTAGGGATAGGGTTAGGGTTAGGGATAGGGTTAGGGTTAGGGTTCAGGATTAGGGTTAGGGTATAGGTTAAGGTTAGGCTTAGGGTTAGCGTTAGTGTTCAGCGGGAGCTGAGCTCAGCAATGGCCAACGTCCAGGGATTCCTCCCACCCCAAAAGGTGCCAGGACCAAAAGCTCTTGCTGCTCTTCAAGTAGCCAGGCAACCCCATTCACAGCCCCACAAACGCTGGCGCTCCCTCTTTCTGCAGCCTCCCAAAGTCCAAAACAACCGCTCTTCCTGGGCCGATGAGTAGGCCGGAGCCCAGCTCAGCAATTGCCAACGTCCAGGGATTCCTCCCACACCACAGGAGCCACGACCAAAAGCTCTTGCTGCTCTTCAAGTAGCCAGGCAACCCCATTCACAGCCCCACAAATGCTGCCACTCTCTCTTTCGGCAGCCTCCCAAAGGCCAAGAGAATCTCTCCCTGCCTCGATGCGAAGAGCGGGATCCCAGCTCAGCATTTGTGAACGTCCAGGGATTCCTCCCACACCAAAGGGGCCCACGACCAAAAGCTCTTGCTGCTCTTCAAGTCTCCAGGCAACCCCATTCACAACTGCAAAAACGCTGCCATTCTGTCTTTCTAGAGCCTCCAAGAGGCCAACACAATCTAAAGTGGGCCGCTGAGTAGTGCTGCATCCCAGCTCAGAAACTGCGAACGCCCAGGGATTCCTCCCACACCAAAGGGGCCACGACCAAAAGCTCTTGCTGCTCTTCAAGTAGCCAGGCAACCCCATTCACAGCCCAACAAACGCTGGCGCTCCCTCTTTCTGCAGCCTCCCAAAGTCCAAAACAACCGCTCTTCCTGGGCCGATGAGCAGGCCGGAGCCCAGCTCAGCAATTCCCAACGTCCAGGGATTCCTCCCACACCACAGGAGCCACGACCAAAAGCTCTTGCTGCTCTTCAAGTAGCCAGGCAAGCCCATTCACAGCCCCACAAACGCTGCCGCTCTCTCTTTCGGCAGCCTCCCAAAGGCCAAGAGAGCCTCTCCCTGACTCGCTGCGCAGAGTGGGATCCCAGCTCAGCATTTGCCAACGTCCAGGGATTCCTCCCACCCCAAAGGTGCCAGGACTAAAAGCTCTTGCTGCTCTTCAAGGATCCAGGCAACCCCATTCACAGCCCCACAAAAGCTGTCGCTCCCTCTTTCTGCAGCCTCCCAAACTCCAATACAATCTCTCTGTCTGGGCCGCAGAGAGAGTAACGCTGGGTTAGGGTTAGGGTTTAGGGTTAGGGTTAGGGATAGGGTTAGGGTTAGGGATAGGGTTGGGGTTACGCTTCAGGATTAGGGTTAGGGTATAGGTTAAGGTTAGGCTTAGGGTTAGCGTTAGTGTTCAGCGGGAGCTGAGCTCAGCAATGGCCAACGTCCAGGGATTCCTCCCACCCCAAAAGGTGCCAGGACCAAAAGCTCTTGCTGCTCTTCAAGTAGCCAGGCAACCCCATTCACAGCCCCACAAACGCTGGCGCTCCCTCTTTCTGCAGCCTCCCAAAGTCCAAAACAACCGCTCTTCCTGGGCCGATGAGCAGGCCGGAGCCCACCTCAGCAATTCCCAACGTCCAGGGATTCCTCCCACCCCAAAGGTGCCACGACCAAAAGCTCTTGCTGCTCTTCAAGTAGCCAGGCAAGCCCATTCACAGCCCCACAAACGCTGCCGCTCTCTCTTTCGGCAGCCTCCCAAAGGCCAAGAGAGCCTCTCCCTGACTCGCTGCGCAGAGTGGGATCCCAGCTCAGCATTTGCCAACGTCCAGGGATTCCTCCCACCCCAAAGGTGCCAGGACTAAAAGCTCTTGCTGCTCTTCAAGGATCCAGGCAACCCCATTCACAGCCCCACCAAAGCTGTCGCTCCCTCTTTCTGCAGCCTCCCAAACTCCAATACAATCTCTCTGTCTGGGCCGCAGAGAGAGTAACGCTGGGTTAGGGTTAGGGTTTAGGGTTAGGGTTAGGGATAGGGTTAGGGTTAGGGATAGGGTTGGGGTTACGCTTCAGGATTAGGGTTAGGGTATAGGTTAAGGTTAGGCTTAGGGTTAGCGTTAGTGTTCAGCGGGAGCTGAGCTCAGCAATGGCCAACGTCCAGGGATTCCTCCCACCCCAAAAGGTGCCAGGACCAAAAGCTCTTGCTGCTCTTCAAGTAGCCAGGCAACCCCATTCACAGCCCCACAAACGCTGGCGCTCCCTCTTTCTGCAGCCTCCCAAAGTCCAAAACAACCGCTCTTCCAGGGCCGATGAGTAGGCCGGAGCCCAGCTCAGCAATTGCCAACGTCCAGGGATTCCTCCCACACCACAGGAGCCACGACCAAAAGCTCTTGCTGCTCTTCAAGTAGCCAGGCAACCCCATTCGCAGCCCCACAAATGATGCCACTCTCTCTTTCGGCAGCCTCCCAAAGGCCAAGAGAATCTCTCCCTGCCTCGATGCGAAGAGCGGGATCCCAGCTCAGCATTTGTGAACGTCCAGGGATTCCTCCCACACCAAAGGGGCCCACGACCAAAAGCTCTTGCTGCTCTTCAAGTCTCCAGGCAACCCCATTCACAGCCCCACAAACGCTGCCATTCTGTCTTTCTAGAGCCTCCAAGACGCCAACACAATCTAAATGGGCCGCTGAGTAGTGCGGGATCCCAGCTCAGAAACTGTGAACGTCCAGGGATTCCTCCCACACCACAGGAGCCACGACCAAAAGCTCTTGCTGCTCTTCAAGTCTCCAGGCAACCCCATTCACAACTGCAAAAACGCTGCCATTCTGTCTTTCTAGAGCCTCCAAGAGGCCAACACAATCTAAGTGGGCCGCTGAGTAGTGCTGCATCCCAGCTCAGAAACTGCGAACGCCCAGGGATTCCTCCCACCCCAAAGGTGCCAGGACCAAAAGCTCTTGCTGCTCTTCAAGTAGCCAGGCAACCCCATTCACAGCCCAACAAACGCTGGCGCTCCCTCTTTCTGCAGCCTCCCAAAGTCCAAAACAACCGCTCTTCCTGGGCCGATGAGTACAGCCGGAGCCCAGCTCAGCAATTCCCAACGTCCAGGCATTCCTCCCACACCAAAGGGGCCACGACCAAAAGCTCTTGCTGCTCTTCAAGTCTCCAGGCAAGCCCATTCACAGCCCCACAAACGCTGCCGCTCTCTCTTTCGGCAGCCTCCCAAAGGCCAAGAGAGCCTCTCCCTGACTCGCTGCGCAGAGTGGGATCCCAGCTCAGCATTTGCCAACGTCCAGGGATTCCTCCCACCCCAAAGGTGCCAAGACTAAAAGCTCTTGCTGCTCTTCAAGGATCCAGGCAACCCCATTCACAGCCCCACAAAAGCTGTCGCTCCCTCTTTCTGCAGCCTCCCAAACTCCAATACAATCTCTCTGTCTGGGCCGCAGAGAGAGTATCACTGCGTTAGGGTTAGGGTTTAGGGTTAGGGTTAGGGATAGGGTTAGGGTTAGGGATAGGGTTAGGGTTAGGGTTCAGGATTAGGGTTAGGGTATAGGTTAAGGTTAGGCTTAGGGTTAGCGTTAGTGTTCAGCGGGAGCTGAGCTCAGCAATGGCCAACGTCCAGGGATTCCTCCCACCCCAAAAGGTGCCAGGACCAAAAGCTCTTGCTGCTCTTCAAGTAGCCAGGCAACCCCATTCACAGCCCCACAAACGCTGGCGCTCCCTCTTTCTGCAGCCTCCCAAAGTCCAAAACAACCGCTCTTCCTGGGCCGATGAGTAGGCCGGAGCCCAGCTCAGCAATTGCCAACGTCCAGGGATTCCTCCCACACCACAGGAGCCACGACCAAAAGCTCTTGCTGCTCTTCAAGTAGCCAGGCAAGCCCATTCACAGCCCCACAAATGCTGCCACTCTCTCTTTCGGCAGCCTCCCAAAGGCCAAGAGAATCTCTCCCTGACTCGATGCGAAGAGCGGGATCCCAGCTCAGCATTTGTGAACGTCCAGGGATTCCTCCCACACCAAAGGGGCCCACGACCAAAAGCTCTTGCTGCTCTTCAAGTCTCCAGGCAACCCCATTCACAACTGCAAAAACGCTGCCATTCTGTCTTTCTAGAGCCTCCAAGAGGCCAACACAATCTAAGTGGGCCGCTGAGTAGTGCTGCATCCCAGCTCAGAAACTGCGAACGCCCAGGGATTCCTCCCACACCACAGGAGCCACGACCAAAAGCTCTTGCTGCTCTTCAAGTAGCCAGGCAAGCCCATTCACAGCCCCACAAACGCTGCCGCTCTCTCTTTCGGCAGCCTCCCAAAGGCCAAGAGAGCCTCTCCCTGACTCGCTGCGCAGAGTGGGATCCCAGCTCAGCATTTGCCAACGTCCAGGGATTCCTCCCACCCCAAAGGTGCCAGGACTAAAAGCTCTTGCTGCTCTTCAAGGATCCAGGCAACCCCATTCACAGCCCCACCAAAGCTGTCGCTCCCTCTTTCTGCAGCCTCCCAAACTCCAATACAATCTCTCTGTCTGGGCCGCAGAGAGAGTAACGCTGGGTTAGGGTTAGGGTTTAGGGTTAGGGTTAGGGATAGGGTTAGGGTTAGGGATAGGGTTAGGGTTAGGGTTCAGGATTAGGGTTAGGGTATAGGTTAAGGTTAGGCTTAGGGTTAGCGTTAGTGTTCAGCGGGAGCTGAGCTCAGCAATGGCCAACGTCCAGGGATTCCTCCCACCCCAAAAGGTGCCAGGACCAAAAGCTCTTGCTGCTCTTCAAGTAGCCAGGCAACCCCATTCACAGCCCCACAAACGCTGGCGCTCCCTCTTTCTGCAGCCTCCCAAAGTCCAAAACAACCGCTCTTCCTGGGCCGATGAGCAGGCCGGAGCCCACCTCAGCAATTCCCAACGTCCAGGGATTCCTCCCACCCCAAAGGTGCCACGACCAAAAGCTCTTGCTGCTCTTCAAGTAGCCAGGCAAGCCCATTCACAGCCCCACAAACGCTGCCGCTCTCTCTTTTGGCAGCCTCCCAAAGGCCAAGAGAGCCTCTCCCTGACTCGCTGCGCAGAGTGGGATCCCAGCTCAGCATTTGCCAACGTCCAGGGATTCCTCCCACCCCAAAGGTGCCAGGACGAAAAGCTCTTGCTGCTCTTCAAGGAACCAGGCAACCCCATTCACAGCCCCACAAAAGCTGTCGCTCCCTCTTTCTGCAGCCTCCCAAACTCCAATACAATCTCTCTGTCTGGGCCGCAGAGAGAGTAACTCTGGGTTAGGGTTAGGGTTTAGGGTTAGGGTTAGGGATAGGGTTAGGGTTAGGGATAGGGTTAGGGTTAGGGTTCAGGATTAGGGTTAGGGTATAGGTTAAGGTTAGGCTTAGGGTTAGCGTTAGTGTTCAGCGGGAGCTGAGCTCAGCAATGGCCAACGTCCAGGGATTCCTCCCACCCCAAAAGGTGCCAGGACCAAAAGCTCTTGCTGCTCTTCAAGTAGCCAGGCAACCCCATTCACAGCCCCACAAACGCTGGCGCTCCCTCTTTCTGCAGCCTCCCAAAGTCCAAAACAACCGCTCTTCCTGGGCCGATGAGCAGGCCGGAGCCCACCTCAGCAATTCCCAACGTCCAGGGATTCCTCCCACCCCAAAGGTGCCAGGACCAAAAGCTCTTGCTGCTCTTCAAGTAGCCAGGCAACCCCATTCGCAGCCCCACAAATGCTGCCACTCTCTCTTTCGGCAGCCTCCCAAAGGCCAAGAGAATCTCTCCCTGCCTCGATGCGAAGAGCGGGATCCCAGCTCAGCATTTGTGAACGTCCAGGGATTCCTCCCACACCAAAGGGGCCCACGACCAAAAGCTCTTGCTGCTCTTCAAGTCTCCAGGCAACCCCATTCACAACTGCAAAAACGCTGCCATTCTGTCTTTCTAGAGCCTCCAAGAGGCCAACACAATCTAAGTGGGCCGCTGAGTAGTGCTGCATCCCAGCTCAGAAACTGTGAACGTCCAGGGATTCCTCCCACACCACAGGAGCCACGACCAAAAGCTCTTGCTGCTCTTCAAGTCTCCAGGCAAGCCCATTCACAGCCCCACAAACGCTGCCGCTCTCTCTTTCGGCAGCCTCCCAAAGGCCAAGAGAGCCTCTCCCTGACTCGCTGCGCAGAGTGGGATCCCAGCTCAGCAATTCCCAACGTCCAGGGATTCCTCCCACCCCAAAGGTGCCAGGACCAAAAGCTCTTGCTGCTCTTCAAGTAGCCAGGCAACCCCATTCGCAGCCCCACAAATGCTGCCACTCTCTCTTTCGGCAGCCTCCCAAAGGCCAAGAGAATCTCTCCCTGCCTCGATGCGAAGAGCGGGATCCCAGCTCAGCATTTGTGAACGTCCAGGGATTCCTCGCAGAGCAAAGGGGCCACGACCAAAAGCTCTTGCTGCTCTTCAAGTAGCCAGGCAAGCCCATTCACAGCCCCACAAACGCTGGCGCTCCCTCTTTCTGCAGCATCCCAAAGTCCAAAACAACCGCTCTTCCTGGGCCGATGAGTACAGCCGGAGCCCAGCTCAGCAATTGCCAACGTCCAGGGATTCCTCCCACACCACAGGAGCCACGACCAAAAGCTCTTGCTGCTCTTCAAGTAGCCAGGCAACCCCATTCGCAGCCCCACAAATGCTGCCACTCTCTCTTTCGGCAGCCTCCCAAAGGCCAAGAGAGTCTCTCCCTGACTCGATGCGAAGAGCGGGATCCCAGCTCAGCATTTGTGAACGTCCGGGGAGTCCTCGCACAGCAAAGGGGCCCACGACCAAAAGCTCTTGCTGCTCTTCAAGTCTCCAGGCAACCCCATTCACAACTGCAAAAACGCTGCCATTCTGTCTTTCTAGAGCCTCCAAGAGGCCAACACAATCTAAGTGGGCCGCTGAGTAGTGCTGCATCCCAGCTCAGAAACTGCGAACGTCCAGGCATTCCTCCCACACCAAAGGGGCCACGACCAAAAGCTCTTGCTGCTCTTCAAGTAGCCAGGCAACCCCATTCACAGCCCAACAAACGCTGGCGCTCCCTCTTTCTGCAGCCTCCCAAAGTCCAAAACAACCGCTCTTCCTGGGCCGATGAGTACAGCCGGAGCCCAGCTCAGCAATTCCCAACGTCCAGGGATTCCTCCCACACCACAGGAGCCACGACCAAAAGCTCTTGCTGCTCTTCAAGTAGCCAGGCAAGCCCATTCACAGCCCCACAAACGCTGCCGCTCTCTCTTTCGGCAGCCTCCCAAAGGCCAAGAGAGCCTCTCCCTGACTCGCTGCGCAGAGTGGGATCCCAGCTCAGCATTTGCCAACGTCCAGGGATTCCTCCCACCCCAAAGGTGCCAGGACTAAAAGCTCTTGCTGCTCTTCAAGGATCCAGGCAACCCCATTCACAGCCCCACAAAAGCTGTCGCTCCCTCTTTCTGCAGCCTCCCAAACTCCAATACAATCTCTCTGTCTGGGCCGCAGAGAGAGTAACGCTGGGTTAGGGTTAGGGTTTAGGGTTAGGGTTAGGGATAGGGTTAGGGTTAGGGATAGGGTTGGGGTTACGCTTCAGGATTAGGGTTAGGGTATAGGTTAAGGTTAGGCTTAGGGTTAGCGTTAGTGTTCAGCGGGAGCTGAGCTCAGCAATGGCCAACGTCCAGGGATTCCTCCCACCCCAAAAGGTGCCAGGACCAAAAGCTCTTGCTGCTCTTCAAGTAGCCAGGCAACCCCATTCACAGCCCCACAAACGCTGGCGCTCCCTCTTTCTGCAGCCTCCCAAAGTCCAAAACAACCGCTCTTCCTGGGCCGATGAGTAGGCCGGAGCCCAGCTCAGCAATTGCCAACGTCCAGGGATTCCTCCCACACCACAGGAGCCACGACCAAAAGCTCTTGCTGCTCTTCAGGTAGCCAGGCAACCCCATTCGCAGCCCCACAAATGCTGCCACTCTCTCTTTCGGCAGCCTCCCAAAGGCCAAGAGAATCTCTCCCTGACTCGATGCGAAGAGCGGGATCCCAGCTCAGCATTTGTGAACGTCCAGGGATTCCTCCCACACCAAAGGGGCCCACGACCAAAAGCTCTTGCTGCTCTTCAAGTCTCCAGGCAACCCCATTCACAGCCCCACAAACGCTGCCATTCTGTCTTTCTAGAGCCTCCAAGACGCCAACACAATCTAAATGGGCCGCTGAGTAGTGCGGGATCCCAGCTCAGAAACTGTGAACGTCCAGGGATTCCTCCCACACCAAAGGGGCCACGACCAAAAGCTCTTGCTGCTCTTCAAGTCTCCAGGCAAGCCCATTCACAGCCCCACAAACGCTGCCGCTCTCTCTTTCGGCAGCCTCCCAAAGGCCAAGAGAGCCTCTCCCTGACTCGCTGCGCAGAGTGGGATCCCAGCTCAGCAATTCCCAACGTCCAGGGATTCCTCCCACCCCAAAGGTGCCAGGACCAAAAGCTCTTGCTGCTCTTCAAGTAGCCAGGCAACCCCATTCGCAGCCCCACAAATGCTGCCACTCTCTCTTTCGGCAGCCTCCCAAAGGCCAAGAGAATCTCTCCCTGCCTCGATGCGAAGAGCGGGATCCCAGCTCAGCATTTGTGAACGTCCAGGGATTCCTCGCACAGCAAAGGGGCCACGACCAAAAGCTCTTGCTGCTCTTCAAGTAGCCAGGCAAGCCCATTCACAGCCCCACAAACGCTGGCGCTCCCTCTTTCTGCAGCATCCCAAAGTCCAAAACAACCGCTCTTCCTGGGCTGATGAGTACAGCCGGAGCCCAGCTCAGCAATTGCCAACGTCCAGGGATTCCTCCCACACCACAGGAGCCACGACCAAAAGCTCTTGCTGCTCTTCAAGTAGCCAGGCGACCCCATTCGCAGCCTCACAAATGCTGCCACTCTCTCTTTCGGCAGCCTCCCAAAGGCCAAGAGAGTCTCTCCCTGACTCGATGCGAAGAGCGGGATCCCAGCTCAGCATTTGTGAACGTCCGGGGAGTCCTCGCACAGCAAAGGGGCCCACGACCAAAAGCTCTTGCTGCTCTTCAAGTCTCCAGGCAACCCCATTCACAACTGCAAAAACGCTGCCATTCTGTCTTTCTAGAGCCTCCAAGAGGCCAACACAATCTAAGTGGGCCGCTGAGTAGTGCTGCATCCCAGCTCGGGAACTGCGAACGTCCAGGCATTCCTCCCACACCAAAGGGGCCAGGACCAAAAGCTCTTGCTGCTCTTCAAGTCTCCAGGCAAGCCCATTCACAGCCCCACAAACGCTGCCGCTCTTTCTTTCGGCAGCCTCCCAAAGGCCAAGAGAGCCTCTCCCTGACTCGCTGCGCAGAGTGGGATCCCAGCTCAGCATTTGCCAACGTCCAGGGATTCCTCCCACCCCAAAGGTGCCAAGACTAAAAGCTCTTGCTGCTCTTCAAGGATCCAGGCAACCCCATTCACAGCCCCACAAAAGCTGTCGCTCCCTCTTTCTGCAGCCTCCCAAACTCCAATACAATCTCTCTGTCTGGGCCGCAGAGAGAGTATCACTGGGTTAGGGTTAGGGTTTAGGGTTAGGGTTAGGGATAGGGTTAGGGTTAGGGATAGGGTTAGGGTTAGGGTTCAGGATTAGGGTTAGGGTATAGGTTAAGGTTAGGCTTAGGGTTAGCGTTAGTGTTCAGCGGGAGCTGAGCTCAGCAATGGCCAACGTCCAGGGATTCCTCCCACCCCAAAAGGTGCCAGGACCAAAAGCTCTTGCTGCTCTTCAAGTAGCCAGGCAACCCCATTCACAGCCCCACAAACGCTGGCGCTCCCTCTTTCTGCAGCCTCCCAAAGTCCAAAACAACCGCTCTTCCTGGGCCGATGAGTAGGCCGGAGCCCAGCTCAGCAATTGCCAACGTCCAGGGATTCCTCCCACACCACAGGAGCCACGACCAAAAGCTCTTGCTGCTCTTCAAGTAGCCAGGCAACCCCATTCACAGCCCCACAAATGCTGCCACTCTCTCTTTCGGCAGCCTCCCAAAGGCCAAGAGAATCTCTCCCTGCCTCGATGCGAAGAGCGGGATCCCAGCTCAGCATTTGTGAACGTCCAGGGATTCCTCCCACACCAAAGGGGCCCACGACCAAAAGCTCTTGCTGCTCTTCAAGTCTCCAGGCAACCCCATTCACAACTGCAAAAACGCTGCCATTCTGTCTTTCTAGAGCCTCCAAGAGGCCAACACAATCTAAAGTGGGCCGCTGAGTAGTGCTGCATCCCAGCTCAGAAACTGCGAACGCCCAGGGATTCCTCCCACACCAAAGGGGCCACGACCAAAAGCTCTTGCTGCTCTTCAAGTAGCCAGGCAACCCCATTCACAGCCCAACAAACGCTGGCGCTCCCTCTTTCTGCAGCCTCCCAAAGTCCAAAACAACCGCTCTTCCTGGGCCGATGAGCAGGCCGGAGCCCAGCTCAGCAATTCCCAACGTCCAGGGATTCCTCCCACACCACAGGAGCCACGACCAAAAGCTCTTGCTGCTCTTCAAGTCTCCAGGCAAGCCCATTCACAGCCCCACAAACGCTGCCGCTCTCTCTTTCGGCAGCCTCCCAAAGGCCAAGAGAGCCTCTCCCTGACTCGCTGCGCAGAGTGGGATCCCAGCTCAGCATTTGCCAACGTCCAGGGATTCCTCCCACCCCAAAGGTGCCAGGACTAAAAGCTCTTGCTGCTCTTCAAGGATCCAGGCAACCCCATTCACAGCCCCACAAAAGCTGTCGCTCCCTCTTTCTGCAGCCTCCCAAACTCCAATACAATCTCTCTGTCTGGGCCGCAGAGAGAGTAACGCTGGGTTAGGGTTAGGGTTTAGGGTTAGGGTTAGGGATAGGGTTAGGGTTAGGGATAGGGTTGGGGTTACGCTTCAGGATTAGGGTTAGGGTATAGGTTAAGGTTAGGCTTAGGGTTAGCGTTAGTGTTCAGCGGGAGCTGAGCTCAGCAATGGCCAACGTCCAGGGATTCCTCCCACCCCAAAAGGTGCCAGGACCAAAAGCTCTTGCTGCTCTTCAAGTAGCCAGGCAACCCCATTCACAGCCCCACAAACGCTGGCGCTCCCTCTTTCTGCAGCCTCCCAAAGTCCAAAACAACCGCTCTTCCTGGGCCGATGAGCAGGCCGGAGCCCACCTCAGCAATTCCCAACGTCCAGGGATTCCTCCCACCCCAAAGGTGCCACGACCAAAAGCTCTTGCTGCTCTTCAAGTAGCCAGGCAAGCCCATTCACAGCCCCACAAACGCTGCCGCTCTCTCTTTCGGCAGCCTCCCAAAGGCCAAGAGAGCCTCTCCCTGACTCGCTGCGCAGAGTGGGATCCCAGCTCAGCATTTGCCAACGTCCAGGGATTCCTCCCACCCCAAAGGTGCCAGGACTAAAAGCTCTTGCTGCTCTTCAAGGATCCAGGCAACCCCATTCACAGCCCCACCAAAGCTGTCGCTCCCTCTTTCTGCAGCCTCCCAAACTCCAATACAATCTCTCTGTCTGGGCCGCAGAGAGAGTAACGCTGGGTTAGGGTTAGGGTTTAGGGTTAGGGTTAGGGATAGGGTTAGGGTTAGGGATAGTGTTGGGGTTACGCTTCAGGATTAGGGTTAGGGTATAGGTTAAGGTTAGGCTTAGGGTTAGCGTTAGTGTTCAGCGGGAGCTGAGCTCAGCAATGGCCAACGTCCAGGGATTCCTCCCACCCCAAAAGGTGCCAGGACCAAAAGCTCTTGCTGCTCTTCAAGTAGCCAGGCAACCCCATTCACAGCCCCACAAACGCTGGCGCTCCCTCTTTCTGCAGCCTCCCAAAGTCCAAAACAACCGCTCTTCCAGGGCCGATGAGTAGGCCGGAGCCCAGCTCAGCAATTGCCAACGTCCAGGGATTCCTCCCACACCACAGGAGCCACGACCAAAAGCTCTTGCTGCTCTTCAAGTAGCCAGGCAACCCCATTCGCAGCCCCACAAATGATGCCACTCTCTCTTTCGGCAGCCTCCCAAAGGCCAAGAGAATCTCTCCCTGCCTCGATGCGAAGAGCGGGATCCCAGCTCAGCATTTGTGAACGTCCAGGGATTCCTCCCACACCAAAGGGGCCCACGACCAAAAGCTCTTGCTGCTCTTCAAGTCTCCAGGCAACCCCATTCACAGCCCCACAAACGCTGCCATTCTGTCTTTCTAGAGCCTCCAAGACGCCAACACAATCTAAATGGGCCGCTGAGTAGTGCGGGATCCCAGCTCAGAAACTGTGAACGTCCAGGGATTCCTCCCACACCACAGGAGCCACGACCAAAAGCTCTTGCTGCTCTTCAAGTCTCCAGGCAACCCCATTCACAACTGCAAAAACGCTGCCATTCTGTCTTTCTAGAGCCTCCAAGAGGCCAACACAATCTAAGTGGGCCGCTGAGTAGTGCTGCATCCCAGCTCAGAAACTGCGAACGCCCAGGGATTCCTCCCACCCCAAAGGTGCCAGGACCAAAAGCTCTTGCTGCTCTTCAAGTAGCCAGGCAACCCCATTCACAGCCCCACAAACGCTGGCGCTCCCTCTTTCTGCAGCCTCCCAAAGTCCAAAACAACCGCTCTTCCTGGGCCGATGAGTACAGCCGGAGCCCAGCTCAGCAATTCCCAACGTCCAGGCATTCCTCCCACACCAAAGGGGCCACGACCAAAAGCTCTTGCTGCTCTTCAAGTCTCCAGGCAAGCCCATTCACAGCCCCACAAACGCTGCCGCTCTCTCTTTCGGCAGCCTCCCAAAGGCCAAGAGAGCCTCTCCCTGACTCGCTGCGCAGAGTGGGATCCCAGCTCAGCATTTGCCAACGTCCAGGGATTCCTCCCACCCCAAAGGTGCCAAGACTAAAAGCTCTTGCTGCTCTTCAAGGATCCAGGCAACCCCATTCACAGCCCCACAAAAGCTGTCGCTCCCTCTTTCTGCAGCCTCCCAAACTCCAATACAATCTCTCTGTCTGGGCCGCAGAGAGAGTATCACTGGGTTAGGGTTAGGGTTTAGGGTTAGGGTTAGGGATAGGGTTAGGGTTAGGGATAGGGTTAGGGTTAGGGTTCAGGATTAGGGTTAGGGTATAGGTTAAGGTTAGGCTTAGGGTTAGCGTTAGTGTTCAGCGGGAGCTGAGCTCAGCAATGGCCAACGTCCAGGGATTCCTCCCACCCCAAAAGGTGCCAGGACCAAAAGCTCTTGCTGCTCTTCAAGTAGCCAGGCAACCCCATTCACAGCCCCACAAACGCTGGCGCTCCCTCTTTCTGCAGCCTCCCAAAGTCCAAAACAACCGCTCTTCCTGGGCCGATGAGTAGGCCGGAGCCCAGCTCAGCAATTGCCAACGTCCAGGGATTCCTCCCACACCACAGGAGCCACGACCAAAAGCTCTTGCTGCTCTTCAAGTAGCCAGGCAAGCCCATTCACAGCCCCACAAATGCTGCCACTCTCTCTTTCGGCAGCCTCCCAAAGGCCAAGAGAATCTCTCCCTGACTCGATGCGAAGAGCGGGATCCCAGCTCAGCATTTGTGAACGTCCAGGGATTCCTCCCACACCAAAGGGGCCCACGACCAAAAGCTCTTGCTGCTCTTCAAGTCTCCAGGCAACCCCATTCACAACTGCAAAAACGCTGCCATTCTGTCTTTCTAGAGCCTCCAAGAGGCCAACACAATCTAAGTGGGCCGCTGAGTAGTGCTGCATCCCAGCTCAGAAACTGCGAACGCCCAGGGATTCCTCCCACACCACAGGAGCCACGACCAAAAGCTCTTGCTGCTCTTCAAGTAGCCAGGCAAGCCCATTCACAGCCCCACAAACGCTGCCGCTCTCTCTTTCGGCAGCCTCCCAAAGGCCAAGAGAGCCTCTCCCTGACTCGCTGCGCAGAGTGGGATCCCAGCTCAGCATTTGCCAACGTCCAGGGATTCCTCCCACCCCAAAGGTGCCAGGACTAAAAGCTCTTGCTGCTCTTCAAGGATCCAGGCAACCCCATTCACAGCCCCACCAAAGCTGTCGCTCCCTCTTTCTGCAGCCTCCCAAACTCCAATACAATCTCTCTGTCTGGGCCGCAGAGAGAGTAACGCTGGGTTAGGGTTAGGGTTTAGGGTTAGGGTTAGGGATAGGGTTAGGGTTAGGGATAGGGTTGGGGTTACGCTTCAGGATTAGGGTTAGGGTATAGGTTAAGGTTAGGCTTAGGGTTAGCGTTAGTGTTCAGCGGGAGCTGAGCTCAGCAATGGCCAACGTCCAGGGATTCCTCCCACCCCAAAAGGTGCCAGGACCAAAAGCTCTTGCTGCTCTTCAAGTAGCCAGGCAACCCCATTCACAGCCCCACAAACGCTGGCGCTCCCTCTTTCTGCAGCCTCCCAAAGTCCAAAACAACCGCTCTTCCTGGGCCGATGAGCAGGCCGGAGCCCACCTCAGCAATTCCCAACGTCCAGGGATTCCTCCCACCCCAAAGGTGCCACGACCAAAAGCTCTTGCTGCTCTTCAAGTAGCCAGGCAAGCCCATTCACAGCCCCACAAACGCTGCCGCTCTCTCTTTCGGCAGCCTCCCAAAGGCCAAGAGAGCCTCTCCCTGACTCGCTGCGCAGAGTGGGATCCCAGCTCAGCATTTGCCAACGTCCAGGGATTCCTCCCACCCCAAAGGTGCCAGGACTAAAAGCTCTTGCTGCTCTTCAAGGATCCAGGCAACCCCATTCACAGCCCCACCAAAGCTGTCGCTCCCTCTTTCTGCAGCCTCCCAAACTCCAATACAATCTCTCTGTCTGGGCCGCAGAGAGAGTAACGCTGGGTTAGGGTTAGGGTTTAGGGTTAGGGTTAGGGATAGGGTTAGGGTTAGGGATAGGGTTGGGGTTACGCTTCAGGATTAGGGTTAGGGTATAGGTTAAGGTTAGGCTTAGGGTTAGCGTTAGTGTTCAGCGGGAGCTGAGCTCAGCAATGGCCAACGTCCAGGGATTCCTCCCACCCCAAAAGGTGCCAGGACCAAAAGCTCTTGCTGCTCTTCAAGTAGCCAGGCAACCCCATTCACAGCCCCACAAACGCTGGCGCTCCCTCTTTCTGCAGCCTCCCAAAGTCCAAAACAACCGCTCTTCCAGGGCCGATGAGTAGGCCGGAGCCCAGCTCAGCAATTGCCAACGTCCAGGGATTCCTCCCACACCACAGGAGCCACGACCAAAAGCTCTTGCTGCTCTTCAAGTAGCCAGGCAACCCCATTCGCAGCCCCACAAATGATGCCACTCTCTCTTTCGGCAGCCTCCCAAAGGCCAAGAGAATCTCTCCCTGCCTCGATGCGAAGAGCGGGATCCCAGCTCAGCATTTGTGAACGTCCAGGGATTCCTCCCACACCAAAGGGGCCCACGACCAAAAGCTCTTGCTGCTCTTCAAGTCTCCAGGCAACCCCATTCACAGCCCCACAAACGCTGCCATTCTGTCTTTCTAGAGCCTCCAAGACGCCAACACAATCTAAATGGGCCGCTGAGTAGTGCGGGATCCCAGCTCAGAAACTGTGAACGTCCAGGGATTCCTCCCACACCACAGGAGCCACGACCAAAAGCTCTTGCTGCTCTTCAAGTCTCCAGGCAACCCCATTCACAACTGCAAAAACGCTGCCATTCTGTCTTTCTAGAGCCTCCAAGAGGCCAACACAATCTAAGTGGGCCGCTGAGTAGTGCTGCATCCCAGCTCAGAAACTGCGAACGCCCAGGGATTCCTCCCACCCCAAAGGTGCCAGGACCAAAAGCTCTTGCTGCTCTTCAAGTAGCCAGGCAACCCCATTCACAGCCCAACAAACGCTGGCGCTCCCTCTTTCTGCAGCCTCCCAAAGTCCAAAACAACCGCTCTTCCTGGGCCGATGAGTACAGCCGGAGCCCAGCTCAGCAATTCCCAACGTCCAGGCATTCCTCCCACACCAAAGGGGCCACGACCAAAAGCTCTTGCTGCTCTTCAAGTCTCCAGGCAAGCCCATTCACAGCCCCACAAACGCTGCCGCTCTCTCTTTCGGCAGCCTCCCAAAGGCCAAGAGAGCCTCTCCCTGACTCGCTGCGCAGAGTGGGATCCCAGCTCAGCATTTGCCAACGTCCAGGGATTCCTCCCACCCCAAAGGTGCCAGGACGAAAAGCTCTTGCTGCTCTTCAAGGAACCAGGCAACCCCATTCACAGCCCCACAAAAGCTGTCGCTCCCTCTTTCTGCAGCCTCCCAAACTCCAATACAATCTCTCTGTCTGGGCCGCAGAGAGAGTAACTCTGGGTTAGGGTTAGGGTTTAGGGTTAGGGTTAGGGATAGGGTTAGGGTTAGGGATAGGGTTAGGGTTAGGGTTCAGGATTAGGGTTAGGGTATAGGTTAAGGTTAGGCTTAGGGTTAGCGTTAGTGTTCAGCGGGAGCTGAGCTCAGCAATGGCCAACGTCCAGGGATTCCTCCCACCCCAAAAGGTGCCAGGACCAAAAGCTCTTGCTGCTCTTCAAGTAGCCAGGCAACCCCATTCACAGCCCCACAAACGCTGGCGCTCCCTCTTTCTGCAGCCTCCCAAAGTCCAAAACAACCGCTCTTCCTGGGCCGATGAGCAGGCCGGAGCCCAGCTCAGCAATTCCCAACGTCCAGGGATTCCTCCCACCCCAAAGGTGCCAGGACCAAAAGCTCTTGCTGCTCTTCAAGTAGCCAGGCAACCCCATTCGCAGCCCCACAAATGCTGCCACTCTCTCTTTCGGCAGCCTCCCAAAGGCCAAGAGAATCTCTCCCTGCCTCGATGCGAAGAGCGGGATCCCAGCTCAGCATTTGTGAACGTCCAGGGATTCCTCCCACACCAAAGGGGCCCACGACCAAAAGCTCTTGCTGCTCTTCAAGTCTCCAGGCAACCCCATTCACAACTGTAAAAACGCTGCCATTCTGTCTTTCTAGAGCCTCCAAGAGGCCAACACAATCTAAGTGGGCCGCTGAGTAGTGCTGCATCCCAGCTCAGAAACTGTGAACGTCCAGGGATTCCTCCCACACCACAGGAGCCACGACCAAAAGCTCTTGCTGCTCTTCAAGTCTCCAGGCAAGCCCATTCACAGCCCCACAAACGCTGCCGCTCTCTCTTTCGGCAGCCTCCCAAAGGCCAAGAGAGCCTCTCCCTGACTCGCTGCGCAGAGTGGGATCCCAGCTCAGCAATTCCCAACGTCCAGGGATTCCTCCCACCCCAAAGGTGCCAGGACCAAAAGCTCTTGCTGCTCTTCAAGTAGCCAGGCAACCCCATTCGCAGCCCCACAAATGCTGCCACTCTCTCTTTCGGCAGCCTCCCAAAGGCCAAGAGAATCTCTCCCTGACTCGATGCGAAGAGCGGGATCCCAGCTCAGCATTTGTGAACGTCCAGGGATTCCTCGCAGAGCAAAGGGGCCACGACCAAAAGCTCTTGCTGCTCTTCAAGTAGCCAGGCAAGCCCATTCACAGCCCCACAAACGCTGGCGCTCCCTCTTTCTGCAGCATCCCAAAGTCCAAAACAACCGCTCTTCCTGGGCCGATGAGTACAGCCGGAGCCCAGCTCAGCAATTGCCAACGTCCAGGGATTCCTCCCACACCACAGGAGCCACGACCAAAAGCTCTTGCTGCTCTTCAAGTAGCCAGGCAACCCCATTCGCAGCCCCACAAATGCTGCCACTCTCTCTTTCGGCAGCCTCCCAAAGGCCAAGAGAGTCTCTCCCTGACTCGATGCGAAGAGCGGGATCCCAGCTCAGCATTTGTGAACGTCCGGGGAGTCCTCGCACAGCAAAGGGGCCCACGACCAAAAGCTCTTGCTGCTCTTCAAGTCTCCAGGCAACCCCATTCACAACTGCAAAAACGCTGCCATTCTGTCTTTCTAGAGCCTCCAAGAGGCCAACACAATCTAAGTGGGCCGCTGAGTAGTGCTGCATCCCAGCTCAGAAACTGCGAACGTCCAGGCATTCCTCCCACACCAAAGGGGCCACGACCAAAAGCTCTTGCTGCTCTTCAAGTCTCCAGGCAAGCCCATTCACAGCCCCACAAACGCTGCCGCTCTCTCTTTCGGCAGCCTCCCAAAGGCCAAGAGAGCCTCTCCCTGACTCGCTGCGCAGAGTGGGATCCCAGCTCAGCATTTGCCAATGTCCAGGGATTCCTCCCACCCCAAAGGTGCCAAGACTAAAAGCTCTTGCTGCTCTTCAAGGATCCAGGCAACCCCATTCACAGCCCCACAAAAGCTGTCGCTCCCTCTTTCTGCAGCCTCCCAAACTCCAATACAATCTCTCTGTCTGGGCCGCAGAGAGAGTATCACTGGGTTAGGGTTAGGGTTTAGGGTTAGGGTTAGGGATAGGGTTAGGGTTAGGGATAGGGTTAGGGTTAGGGTTCAGGATTAGGGTTAGGGTATAGGTTAAGGTTAGGCTTAGGGTTAGCGTTAGTGTTCAGCGGGAGCTGAGCTCAGCAATGGCCAACGTCCAGGGATTCCTCCCACCCCAAAAGGTGCCAGGACCAAAAGCTCTTGCTGCTCTTCAAGTAGCCAGGCAACCCCATTCACAGCCCCACAAACGCTGGCGCTCCCTCTTTCTGCAGCCTCCCAAAGTCCAAAACAACCGCTCTTCCTGGGCCGATGAGTAGGCCGGAGCCCAGCTCAGCAATTGCCAACGTCCAGGGATTCCTCCCACACCACAGGAGCCACGACCAAAAGCTCTTGCTGCTCTTCAAGTAGCCAGGCAACCCCATTCACAGCCCCACAAATGCTGCCACTCTCTCTTTCGGCAGCCTCCCAAAGGCCAAGAGAATCTCTCCCTGCCTCGATGCGAAGAGCGGGATCCCAGCTCAGCATTTGTGAACGTCCAGGGATTCCTCCCACACCAAAGGGGCCCACGACCAAAAGCTCTTGCTGCTCTTCAAGTCTCCAGGCAACCCCATTCACAACTGCAAAAACGCTGCCATTCTGTCTTTCTAGAGCCTCCAAGAGGCCAACACAATCTAAGTGGGCCGCTGAGTAGTGCTGCATCCCAGCTCAGAAACTGCGAACGCCCAGGGATTCCTCCCACACCAAAGGGGCCACGACCAAAAGCTCTTGCTGCTCTTCAAGTAGCCAGGCAACCCCATTCACAGCCCAACAAACGCTGGCGCTCCCTCTTTCTGCAGCCTCCCAAAGTCCAAAACAACCGCTCTTCCTGGGCCGATGAGTACAGCCGGAGCCCAGCTCAGCAATTCCCAACGTCCAGGGATTCCTCCCACACCACAGGAGCCACGACCAAAAGCTCTTGCTGCTCTTCAAGTAGCCAGGCGACCCCATTCGCAGCCCCACAAATGCTGCTACTCTCTCTTTCGGCAGCCTCCCAAAGGCCAAGAGAGTCTCTCCCTGCCTCGATGCGAAGAGCGGGATCCCAGCTCAGCATTTGTGAACGTCCAGGGATTCCTCCCACACCAAAGGGGCCACGACCAAAAGCTCTTGCTGCTCTTCAAGTAGCCAGGCAACCCCATTCACAACTGCAAAAACGCTGCCATTCTGTCTTTCTAGAGCCTCCAAGAGGCCAACACAATCTAAATGGGCCGCTGAGTAGTGCTGCATCCCAGCTCAGAAACTGCGAACGTCCAGGCATTCCTCCCACACCAAAGGGGCCAGGACCAAAAGCTCTTGCTGCTCTTCAAGTAGCCAGGCAACCCCATTCACAGCCCCACAAACGCTGGCGCTCCCTCTTTCTGCAGCCTCCCAAAGTCCAAAACAACCGCTCTTCCTGGGCCGATGAGCAGGCCGGAGCCCACCTCAGCAATCCCCAACGTCCAGGGATTCCTCCCACCCCAAAGGTGCCACGACCAAAAGCTCTTGCTGCTCTTCAAGTAGCCAGGCAAGCCCATTCACAGCCCCACAAACGCTGCCGCTCTCTCTTTCGGCAGCCTCCCAAAGGCCAAGAGAGCCTCTCCCTGACTCGCTGCGCAGAGTGGGATCCCAGCTCAGCATTTGCCAACGTCCAGGGATTCCTCCCACCCCAAAGGTGCCAGGACTAAAAGCTCTTGCTGCTCTTCAAGGATCCAGGCAACCCCATTCACAGCCCCACCAAAGCTGTCGCTCCCTCTTTCTGCAGCCTCCCAAACTCCAATACAATCTCTCTGTCTGGGCCGCAGAGAGAGTAACGCTGGGTTAGGGTTAGGGTTTAGGGTTAGGGTTAGGGATAGGGTTAGGGTTAGGGATAGGGTTAGGGTTACGCTTCAGGATTAGGGTTAGGGTATAGGTTAAGGTTAGGCTTAGGGTTAGCGTTAGTGTTCAGCGGGAGCTGAGCTCAGCAATGGCCAACGTCCAGGGATTCCTCCCACCCCAAAAGGTGCCAGGACCAAAAGCTCTTGCTGCTCTTCAAGTAGCCAGGCAACCCCATTCACAGCCCCACAAACGCTGGCGCTCCCTCTTTCTGCAGCCTCCCAAAGTCCAAAACAACCGCTCTTCCTGGGCCGATGAGCAGGCCGGAGCCCAGCTCAGCAATTCCCAACGTCCAGGGATTCCTCCCACCCCAAAGGTGCCAGGACCAAAAGCTCTTGCTGCTCTTCAAGTAGCCAGGCAACCCCATTCGCAGCCCCACAAATGCTGCCACTCTCTCTTTCGGCAGCCTCCCAAAGGCCAAGAGAATCTCTCCCTGCCTCGATGCGAAGAGCGGGATCCCAGCTCAGCATTTGTGAACGTCCAGGGATTCCTCCCACACCAAAGGGGCCCACGACCAAAAGCTCTTGCTGCTCTTCAAGTCTCCAGGCAACCCCATTCACAACTGCAAAAACGCTGCCATTCTGTCTTTCTAGAGCCTCCAAGAGGCCAACACAATCTAAGTGGGCCGCTGAGTAGTGCTGCATCCCAGCTCAGAAACTGTGAACGTCCAGGGATTCCTCCCACACCACAGGAGCCACGACCAAAAGCTCTTGCTGCTCTTCAAGTCTCCAGGCAAGCCCATTCACAGCCCCACAAACGCTGCCGCTCTCTCTTTCGGCAGCCTCCCAAAGGCCAAGAGAGCCTCTCCCTGACTCGCTGCGCAGAGTGGGATCCCAGCTCAGCAATTCCCAACGTCCAGGGATTCCTCCCACCCCAAAGGTGCCAGGACCAAAAGCTCTTGCTGCTCTTCAAGTAGCCAGGCAACCCCATTCGCAGCCCCACAAATGCTGCCACTCTCTCTTTCGGCAGCCTCCCAAAGGCCAAGAGAATCTCTCCCTGACTCGATGCGAAGAGCGGGATCCCAGCTCAGCATTTGTGAACGTCCAGGGATTCCTCGCAGAGCAAAGGGGCCACGACCAAAAGCTCTTGCTGCTCTTCAAGTAGCCAGGCAAGCCCATTCACAGCCCCACAAACGCTGGCGCTCCCTCTTTCTGCAGCATCCCAAAGTCCAAAACAACCGCTCTTCCTGGGCCGATGAGTACAGCCGGAGCCCAGCTCAGCAATTGCCAACGTCCAGGGATTCCTCCCACACCACAGGAGCCACGACCAAAAGCTCTTGCTGCTCTTCAAGTAGCCAGGCAACCCCATTCGCAGCCCCACAAATGCTGCCACTCTCTCTTTCGGCAGCCTCCCAAAGGCCAAGAGAGTCTCTCCCTGACTCGATGCGAAGAGCGGGATCCCAGCTCAGCATTTGTGAACGTCCGGGGAGTCCTCGCACAGCAAAGGGGCCCACGACCAAAAGCTCTTGCTGCTCTTCAAGTCTCCAGGCAACCCCATTCACAACTGCAAAAACGCTGCCATTCTGTCTTTCTAGAGCCTCCAAGAGGCCAACACAATCTAAGTGGGCCGCTGAGTAGTGCTGCATCCCAGCTCAGAAACTGCGAACGTCCAGGCATTCCTCCCACACCAAAGGGGCCACGACCAAAAGCTCTTGCTGCTCTTCAAGTCTCCAGGCAAGCCCATTCACAGCCCCACAAACGCTGCCACTCTCTCTTTCGGCAGCCTCCCAAAGGCCAAGAGAGCCTCTCCCTGACTCGCTGCGCAGAGTGGGATCCCAGCTCAGCATTTGCCAATGTCCAGGGATTCCTCCCACCCCAAAGGTGCCAAGACTAAAAGCTCTTGCTGCTCTTCAAGGATCCAGGCAACCCCATTCACAGCCCCACAAAAGCTGTCGCTCCCTCTTTCTGCAGCCTCCCAAACTCCAATACAATCTCTCTGTCTGGGCCGCAGAGAGAGTATCACTGGGTTAGGGTTAGGGTTTAGGGTTAGGGTTAGGGATAGGGTTAGGGTTAGGGATAGGGTTAGGGTTAGGGTTCAGGATTAGGGTTAGGGTATAGGTTAAGGTTAGGCTTAGGGTTAGCGTTAGTGTTCAGCGGGAGCTGAGCTCAGCAATGGCCAACGTCCAGGGATTCCTCCCACCCCAAAAGGTGCCAGGACCAAAAGCTCTTGCTGCTCTTCAAGTAGCCAGGCAACCCCATTCACAGCCCCACAAACGCTGGCGCTCCCTCTTTCTGCAGCCTCCCAAAGTCCAAAACAACCGCTCTTCCTGGGCCGATGAGTAGGCCGGAGCCCAGCTCAGCAATTGCCAACGTCCAGGGATTCCTCCCACACCACAGGAGCCACGACCAAAAGCTCTTGCTGCTCTTCAAGTAGCCAGGCAACCCCATTCACAGCCCCACAAATGCTGCCACTCTCTCTTTCGGCAGCCTCCCAAAGGCCAAGAGAATCTCTCCCTGCCTCGATGCGAAGAGCGGGATCCCAGCTCAGCATTTGTGAACGTCCAGGGATTCCTCCCACACCAAAGGGGCCCACGACCAAAAGCTCTTGCTGCTCTTCAAGTCTCCAGGCAACCCCATTCACAACTGCAAAAACGCTGCCATTCTGTCTTTCTAGAGCCTCCAAGAGGCCAACACAATCTAAGTGGGCCGCTGAGTAGTGCTGCATCCCAGCTCAGAAACTGCGAACGCCCAGGGATTCCTCCCACACCAAAGGGGCCACGACCAAAAGCTCTTGCTGCTCTTCAAGTAGCCAGGCAACCCCATTCACAGCCCAACAAACGCTGGCGCTCCCTCTTTCTGCAGCCTCCCAAAGTCCAAAACAACCGCTCTTCCTGGGCCGATGAGTACAGCCGGAGCCCAGCTCAGCAATTCCCAACGTCCAGGGATTCCTCCCACACCACAGGAGCCACGACCAAAAGCTCTTGCTGCTCTTCAAGTAGCCAGGCGACCCCATTCGCAGCCCCACAAATGCTGCTACTCTCTCTTTCGGCAGCCTCCCAAAGGCCAAGAGAGTCTCTCCCTGCCTCGATGCGAAGAGCGGGATCCCAGCTCAGCATTTGTGAACGTCCAGGGATTCCTCCCACACCAAAGGGGCCACGACCAAAAGCTCTTGCTGCTCTTCAAGTAGCCAGGCAACCCCATTCACAACTGCAAAAACGCTGCCATTCTGTCTTTCTAGAGCCTCCAAGAGGCCAACACAATCTAAATGGGCCGCTGAGTAGTGCTGCATCCCAGCTCAGAAACTGCGAACGTCCAGGCATTCCTCCCACACCAAAGGGGCCAGGACCAAAAGCTCTTGCTGCTCTTCAAGTAGCCAGGCAACCCCATTCACAGCCCCACAAACGCTGGCGCTCCCTCTTTCTGCAGCCTCCCAAAGTCCAAAACAACAGCTCTTCCTGGGCCGATGAGCAGGCCGGAGCCCACCTCAGCAATCCCCAACGTCCAGGGATTCCTCCCACCCCAAAGGTGCCACGACCAAAAGCTCTTGCTGCTCTTCAAGTAGCCAGGCAAGCCCATTCACAGCCCCACAAACGCTGCCGCTCTCTCTTTCGGCAGCCTCCCAAAGGCCAAGAGAGCCTCTCCCTGACTCGCTGCGCAGAGTGGGATCCCAGCTCAGCATTTGCCAACGTCCAGGGATTCCTCCCACCCCAAAGGTGCCAGGACTAAAAGCTCTTGCTGCTCTTCAAGGATCCAGGCAACCCCATTCACAGCCCCACCAAAGCTGTCGCTCCCTCTTTCTGCAGCCTCCCAAACTCCAATACAATCTCTCTGTCTGGGCCGCAGAGAGAGTAACGCTGGGTTAGGGTTAGGGTTTAGGGTTAGGGTTAGGGATAGGGTTAGGGTTAGGGATAGGGTTAGGGTTACGCTTCAGGATTAGGGTTAGGGTATAGGTTAAGGTTAGGCTTAGGGTTAGCGTTAGTGTTCAGCGGGAGCTGAGCTCAGCAATGGCCAACGTCCAGGGATTCCTCCCACCCCAAAAGGTGCCAGGACCAAAAGCTCTTGCTGCTCTTCAAGTAGCCAGGCAACCCCATTCACAGCCCCACAAACGCTGGCGCTCCCTCTTTCTGCAGCCTCCCAAAGTCCAAAACAACCGCTCTTCCTGGGCCGATGAGCAGGCCGGAGCCCAGCTCAGCAATTCCCAACGTCCAGGGATTCCTCCCACCCCAAAGGTGCCAGGACCAAAAGCTCTTGTTGCTTTTCAAGTAGCCAGGCAACCCCATTCGCAGCCCCACAAATGCTGCCACTCTCTCTTTCGGCAGCCTCCCAAAGGCCAAGAGAATCTCTCCCTGCCTCGATGCGAAGAGCGGGATCCCAGCTCAGCATTTGTGAACGTCCAGGGATTCCTCCCACACCAAAGGGGCCCACGACCAAAAGCTCTTGCTGCTCTTCAAGTCTCCAGGCAACCCCATTCACAACTGCAAAAACGCTGCCATTCTGTCTTTCTAGAGCCTCCAAGAGGCCAACACAATCTAAGTGGGCCGCTGAGTAGTGCTGCATCCCAGCTCAGAAACTGTGAACGTCCAGGGATTCCTCCCACACCAAAGGGGCCACGACCAAAAGCTCTTGCTGCTCTTCAAGTAGCCAGGCAACCCCATTCACAGCCCCAGAAACGCTGGCGCTCCCTCTTTCTGCAGCCTCCCAAAGTCCAAAACAACCGCTCTTCCTGGGCCGATGAGCAGGCCGGAGCCCAGCTCAGCAATTGCCAACGTCCAGGGATTCCTCCCACACCACAGGAGCCACGACCAAAAGCTCTTGCTGCTCTTCAAGTAGCCAGGTAAGCCCATTCGCAGCCCCACAAATGCTGCCACTCTCTCTTTCGGCAGCCTCCCAAAGGCCAAGAGAATCTCTCCCTGCCTCCATGCGAAGAGCGGGATCCCAGCTCAGCATTTGTGAACGTCCAGGGATTCCTCCCACACCAAAGGGGCCCACGACCAAAAGGCAACCCCAATCACAACTGTAAAAACGCTGCCATTCTGTCTTTCTAGAGCCTCCAAGAGGCCAACACAATCTAAGTGGGCCGCTGAGTAGTGCTGCATCCCAGCTCAGAAACTGCGAACGTCCAGGCATTCCTCCCACACCAAAGGGGCCACGACCAAAAGCTCTTGCTGCTCTTCAAGTAGCCAGGCAACCCCATTCGCAGCCCCACAAACGCTGCCGCTCTCTCTTTCGGCAGCCTCCCAAAGGCCAAGAGAACCTCTCCCTGACTCGCTGCGCAGAGTGGGATCCCAGCTCAGCATTTGCCAACGTCCAGGGATTCCTCCCACCCCAAAGGTGCCAGGACTAAAAGCTCTTGCTGCTCTTCAAGGATCCAGGCAACCCCATTCACAGCCCCACAAAAGCTGTCGCTCCCTCTTTCTGCAGCCTCCCAAACTCCAATACAATCTCTCTGTCTGGGCCGCAGAGAGAGTAACGCTGGGTTAGGGTTAGGGTTTAGGGTTAGGGTTAGGGATAGGGTTAGGGTTAGGGATAGGGTTAGGGTTACGCTTCAGGATTAGGGTTAGGGTATAGGTTAAGGTTAGGCTTAGGGTTAGCGTTAGTGTTCAGCGGGAGCTGAGCTCAGCAATGGCCAACGTCCAGGGATTCCTCCCACACCACAGGAGCCACGACCAAAAGCTCTTGCTGCTCTTCAAGTAGCCAGGTAAGCCCATTCGCAGCCCCACAAATGCTGCCACTCTCTCTTTCGGCAGCCTCCCAAAGGCCAAGAGAATCTCTCCCTGCCTCCATGCGAAGAGCGGGATCCCAGCTCAGCATTTGTGAACGTCCAGGGATTCCTCCCACACCAAAGGGGCCCACAACCAAAAGGCAACCCCAATCACAACTGTAAAAACGCTGCCATTCTGTCTTTCTAGAGCCTCCAAGAGGCCAACACAATCTAAGTGGGCCGCTGAGTAGTGCTGCATCCCAGCTCAGAAACTGCGAACGTCCAGGCATTCCTCCCACACCAAAGGGGCCACGACCAAAAGCTCTTGCTGCTCTTCAAGTAGCCAGGCAACCCCATTCGCAGCCCCACAAACGCTGCCGCTCTCTCTTTCGGCAGCCTCCCAAAGGCCAAGAGAACCTCTCCCTGACTCGCTGCGCAGAGTGGGATCCCAGCTCAGCATTTGCCAACGTCCAGGGATTCCTCCCACCCCAAAGGTGCCAGGACTAAAAGCTCTTGCTGCTCTTCAAGGATCCAGGCAACCCCATTCACAGCCCCACAAAAGCTGTCGCTCCCTCTTTCTGCAGCCTCCCAAACTCCAATACAATCTCTCTGTCTGGGCCGCAGAGAAAGTAACGCTGGGTTAGGGTTAGGGTTTAGGGTTAGGGTTAGGGTTAGGGTTAGGGATAGGGTTAGGGTTACGCTTCAGGATTAGGGTTAGGGTATAGGTTAAGGTTAGGCTTAGGGTTAGCGTTAGTGTTCAGAGGGAGCTGAGCTCAGCAATGGCCAACGTCCAGGGATTCCTCCCACCCCAAAAGGTGCCAGGACCAAAAGCTCTTGCTGCTCTTCAAGTAGCCAGGCAACCCCATTCACAGCCCCACAAACGCTGGCGCTCCCTCTTTCTGCAGCCTCCCAAAGTCCAAAACAACCGCTCTTCCTGGGCCGATGAGCAGGCCGGAGCCCAGCTCAGCAATTCCCAACGTCCAGGGATTCCTCCCACCCCAAAGGTGCCAGGACCAAAAGCTCTTGTTGCTTTTCAAGTAGCCAGGCAACCCCATTCGCAGCCCCACAAATGCTGCCACTCTCTCTTTCGGCAGCCTCCCAAAGGCCAAGAGAATCTCTCCCTGCCTCGATGCGAAGAGCGGGATCCCAGCTCAGCATTTGTGAACGTCCAGGGATTCCTCCCACACCAAAGGGGCCCACGACCAAAAGCTCTTGCTGCTCTTCAAGTCTCCAGGCAACCCCATTCACAACTGCAAAAACGCTGCCATTCTGTCTTTCTAGAGCCTCCAAGAGGCCAACACAATCTAAGTGGGCCGCTGAGTAGTGCTGCATCCCAGCTCAGAAACTGTGAACGTCCAGGGATTCCTCCCACACCAAAGGGGCCACGACCAAAAGCTCTTGCTGCTCTTCAAGTAGCCAGGCAACCCCATTCACAGCCCCACAAACGCTGGCGCTCCCTCTTTCTGCAGCCTCCCAAAGTCCAAAACAACCGCTCTTCCTGGGCCGATGAGCAGGCCGGAGCCCAGCTCAGCAATTGTGAACGTCCAGGGATTCCTCCCACACCACAGGAGCCACGACCAAAAGCTCTTGCTGCTCTTCAAGTAGCCAGGTAAGCCCATTCGCAGCCCCACAAATGCTGCCACTCTCTCTTTCGGCAGCCTCCCAAAGGCCAAGAGAGTCTCTCCCTGACTCGATGCGAAGAGCGGGATCCCAGCTCAGCATTTGTGAACGTCCGGGGAGTCCTCGCACAGCAAAGGGGCCCACGACCAAAAGCTCTTGCTGCTCTTCAAGTCTCCAGGCAACCCCATTCACAACTGCAAAAACGCTGCCATTCTGTCTTTCTAGAGCCTCCAAGAGGCCAACACAATCTAAGTGGGCCGCTGAGTAGTGCTGCATCCCAGCTCAGAAACTGCGAACGTCCAGGCATTCCTCCCACACCAAAGGGGCCACGACCAAAAGCTCTTGCTGCTCTTCAAGTAGCCAGGCAAGCCCATTCACAGCCCCACAAACGCTGCCGCTCTCTCTTTCGGCAGCCTCCCAAAGGCCAAGAGAGCCTCTCCCTGACTCGCTGCGCAGAGTGGGATCCCAGCTCAGCATTTGCCAATGTCCAGGGATTCCTCCCACCCCAAAGGTGCCAAGACTAAAAGCTCTTGCTGCTCTTCAAGGATCCAGGCAACCCCATTCACAGCCCCACAAAAGCTGTCGCTCCCTCTTTCTGCAGCCTCCCAAACTCCAATACAATCTCTCTGTCTGGGCCGCAGAGAGAGTATCACTGGGTTAGGGTTAGGGTTTAGGGTTAGGGTTAGGGATAGGGTTAGGGTTAGGGATAGGGTTAGGGTTAGGGTTCAGGATTAGGGTTAGGGTATAGGTTAAGGTTAGGCTTAGGGTTAGCGTTAGTGTTCAGCGGGAGCTGAGCTCAGCAATGGCCAACGTCCAGGGATTCCTCCCACCCCAAAAGGTGCCAGGACCAAAAGCTCTTGCTGCTCTTCAAGTAGCCAGGCAACCCCATTCACAGCCCCAGAAACGCTGGCGCTCCCTCTTTCTGCAGCCTCCCAAAGTCCAAAACAACCGCTCTTCCTGGGCCGATGAGTAGGCCGGAGCCCAGCTCAGCAATTGCCAACGTCCAGGGATTCCTCCCACACCACAGGAGCCACGACCAAAAGCTCTTGCTGCTCTTCAAGTAGCCAGGCAACCCCATTCACAGCCCCACAAATGCTGCCACTCTCTCTTTTGGCAGCCTCCCAAAGGCCAAGAGAATCTCTCCCTGCCTCGATGCGAAGAGCGGGATCCCAGCTCAGCATTTGTGAACGTCCAGGGATTCCTCCCACACCAAAGGGGCCCACGACCAAAAGCTCTTGCTGCTCTTCAAGTCTCCAGGCAACCCCATTCACAACTGCAAAAACGCTGCCATTCTGTCTTTCTAGAGCCTCCAAGAGGCCAACACAATCTAAGTGGGCCGCTGAGTAGTGCTGCATCCCAGCTCAGAAACTGCGAACGTCCAGGCATTCCTCCCACACCAAAGGGGCCACGACCAAAAGCTCTTGCTGCTCTTCAAGTAGCCAGGCAACCCCATTCACAGCCCAACAAACGCTGGCGCTCCCTCTTTCTGCAGCCTCCCAAAGTCCAAAACAACCGCTCTTCCTGGGCCGATGAGTACAGCCGGAGCCCAGCTCAGCAATTCCCAACGTCCAGGGATTCCTCCCACACCACAGGAGCCACGACCAAAAGCTCTTGCTGCTCTTCAAGTAGCCAGGCGACCCCATTCGCAGCCCCACAAATGCTGCTACTCTCTCTTTCGGCAGCCTCCCAAAGGCCAAGAGAGTCTCTCCCTGCCTCGATGCGAAGAGCGGGATCCCAGCTCAGCATTTGTGAACGTCCAGGGATTCCTCCCACACCAAAGGGGCCACGACCAAAAGCTCTTGCTGCTCTTCAAGTAGCCAGGCAACCCCATTCACAACTGCAAAAACGCTGCCATTCTGTCTTTCTAGAGCCTCCAAGAGGCCAACACAATCTAAATGGGCCGCTGAGTAGTGCTGCATCCCAGCTCAGAAACTGCGAACGTCCAGGCATTCCTCCCACACCAAAGGGGCCAGGACCAAAAGCTCTTGCTGCTCTTCAAGTAGCCAGGCAACCCCATTCACAGCCCCACAAACGCTGGCGCTCCCTCTTTCTGCAGCCTCCCAAAGTCCAAAACAACCGCTCTTCCTGGGCCGATGAGCAGGCCGGAGCCCACCTCAGCAATTCCCAACGTCCAGGGATTCCTCCCACCCCAAAGGTGCCACGACCAAAAGCTCTTGCTGCTCTTCAAGTAGCCAGGCAAGCCCATTCACAGCCCCACAAACGCTGCCGCTCTCTCTTTCGGCAGCCTCCCAAAGGCCAAGAGAGCCTCTCCCTGACTCGCTGCGCAGAGTGGGATCCCAGCTCAGCATTTGCCAACGTCCAGGGATTCCTCCCACCCCAAAGGTGCCAGGACTAAAAGCTCTTGCTGCTCTTCAAGGATCCAGGCAACCCCATTCACAGCCCCACCAAAGCTGTCGCTCCCTCTTTCTGCAGCCTCCCAAACTCCAATACAATCTCTCTGTCTGGGCCGCAGAGAGAGTAACGCTGGGTTAGGGTTAGGGTTTAGGGTTAGGGTTAGGGATAGGGTTAGGGTTAGGGATAGGGTTAGGGTTAGGGTTCAGGATTAGGGTTAGGGTATAGGTTAAGGTTAGGCTTAGGGTTAGCGTTAGTGTTCAGCGGGAGCTGAGCTCAGCAATGGCCAACGTCCAGGGATTCCTCCCACCCCAAAAGGTGCCAGGACCAAAAGCTCTTGCTGCTCTTCAAGTAGCCAGGCAACCCCATTCACAGCCCCACAAACGCTGGCGCTCCCTCTTTCTGCAGCCTCCCAAAGTCCAAAACAACCGCTCTTCCTGGGCCGATGAGCAGGCCGGAGCCCAGCTCAGCAATTCCCAACGTCCAGGGATTCCTCCCACCCCAAAGGTGCCAGGACCAAAAGCTCTTGTTGCTTTTCAAGTAGCCAGGCAACCCCATTCGCAGCCCCACAAATGCTGCCACTCTCTCTTTCGGCAGCCTCCCAAAGGCCAAGAGAATCTCTCCCTGCCTCGATGCGAAGAGCGGGATCCCAGCTCAGCATTTGTGAACGTCCAGGGATTCCTCCCACACCAAAGGGGCCCACGACCAAAAGCTCTTGCTGCTCTTCAAGTCTCCAGGCAACCCCATTCACAACTGCAAAAACGCTGCCATTCTGTCTTTCTAGAGCCTCCAAGAGGCCAACACAATCTAAGTGGGCCGCTGAGTAGTGCGGGATCCCAGCTCAGAAACTGTGAACGTCCAGGGATTCCTCCCACACCAAAGGGGCCACGACCAAAAGCTCTTGCTGCTCTTCAAGTAGCCAGGCAACCCCATTCACAGCCCCAGAAACGCTGGCGCTCCCTCTTTCTGCAGCCTCCCAAAGTCCAAAACAACCGCTCTTCCTGGGCCGATGAGCAGGCCGGAGCCCAGCTCAGCAATTGCCAACGTCCAGGGATTCCTCCCACACCACAGGAGCCACGACCAAAAGCTCTTGCTGCTCTTCAAGTAGCCAGGTAAGCCCATTCGCAGCCCCACAAATGCTGCCACTCTCTCTTTCGGCAGCCTCCCAAAGGCCAAGAGAATCTCTCCCTGCCTCCATGCGAAGAGCGGGATCCCAGCTCAGCATTTGTGAACGTCCAGGGATTCCTCCCACACCAAAGGGGCCCACGACCAAAAGGCAACCCCAATCACAACTGTAAAAACGCTGCCATTCTGTCTTTCTAGAGCCTCCAAGAGGCCAACACAATCTAAGTGGGCCGCTGAGTAGTGCTGCATCCCAGCTCAGAAACTGCGAACGTCCAGGCATTCCTCCCACACCAAAGGGGCCACGACCAAAAGCTCTTGCTGCTCTTCAAGTAGCCAGGCAACCCCATTCGCAGCCCCACAAACGCTGCCGCTCTCTCTTTCGGCAGCCTCCCAAAGGCCAAGAGAACCTCTCCCTGACTCGCTGCGCAGAGTGGGATCCCAGCTCAGCATTTGCCAACGTCCAGGGATTCCTCCCACCCCAAAGGTGCCAGGACTAAAAGCTCTTGCTGCTCTTCAAGGATCCAGGCAACCCCATTCACAGCCCCACAAAAGCTGTCGCTCCCTCTTTCTGCAGCCTCCCAAACTCCAATACAATCTCTCTGTCTGGGCCGCAGAGAGAGTATCGCTGGGTTAGGGTTAGGGTTTAGGGTTAGGGTTAGGGATAGGGTTAGGGTTAGGGATAGGGTTAGGGTTACGCTTCAGGATTAGGGTTAGGGTATAGGTTAAGGTTAGGCTTAGGGTTAGCGTTAGTGTTCAGCGGGAGCTGAGCTCAGCAATGGCCAACGTCCAGGGATTCCTCCCACACCACAGGAGCCACGACCAAAAGCTCTTGCTGCTCTTCAAGTAGCCAGGTAACCCCATTCGCAGCCCCACAAATGCTGCCACTCTCTCTTTCGGCAGCCTCCCAAAGGCCAAGAGAATCTCTCCCTGCCTCCATGCGAAGAGCGGGATCCCAGCTCAGCATTTGTGAACGTCCAGGGATTCCTCCCACACCAAAGGGGCCCACAACCAAAAGGCAACCCCAATCACAACTGTAAAAACGCTGCCATTCTGTCTTTCTAGAGCCTCCAAGAGGCCAACACAATCTAAGTGGGCCGCTGAGTAGTGCTGCATCCCAGCTCAGAAACTGCGAACGTCCAGGCATTCCTCCCACACCAAAGGGGCCACGACCAAAAGCTCTTGCTGCTCTTCAAGTAGCCAGGCAACCCCATTCGCAGCCCCACAAACGCTGCCGCTCTCTCTTTCGGCAGCCTCCCAAAGGCCAAGAGAACCTCTCCCTGACTCGCTGCGCAGAGTGGGATCCCAGCTCAGCATTTGCCAACGTCCAGGGATTCCTCCCACCCCAAAGGTGCCAGGACTAAAAGCTCTTGCTGCTCTTCAAGGATCCAGGCAACCCCATTCACAGCCCCACCAAAGCTGTCGCTCCCTCTTTCTGCAGCCTCCCAAACTCCAATACAATCTCTCTGTCTGGGCCGCAGAGAGAGTAACGCTGGGTTAGGGTTAGGGTTTAGGGTTAGGGTTAGGGATAGGGTTAGGGATAGGGTTAGGGTTACGCTTCAGGATTAGGGTTAGGGTATAGGTTAAGGTTAGGCTTAGGGTTAGCGTTAGTGTTCAGCGGGAGCTGAGCTCAGCAATGGCCAACGTCCAGGGATTCCTCCCACCCCAAAAGGTGCCAGGACCAAAAGCTCTTGCTGCTCTTCAAGTAGCCAGGCAACCCCATTCACAGCCCCACAAACGCTGGCGCTCCCTCTTTCTGCAGCCTCCCAAACTCCAAAACAACCGCTCTTCCTGGGCCGATGAGCAGGCCGGAGCCCAGCTCAGCAATTCCCAACGTCCAGGGATTCCTCCCACCCCAAAGGTGCCAGGACCAAAAGCTCTTGTTGCTTTTCAAGTAGCCAGGCAACCCCATTCGCAGCCCCACAAATGCTGCCACTCTCTCTTTCGGCAGCCTCCCAAAGGCCAAGAGAATCTCTCCCTGCCTCGATGCGAAGAGCGGGATCCCAGCTCAGCATTTGTGAACGTCCAGGGATTCCTCCCACACCAAAGGGGCCCACGACCAAAAGCTCTTGCTGCTCTTCAAGTCTCCAGGCAACCCCATTCACAACTGCAAAAACGCTGCCATTCTGTCTTTCTAGAGCCTCCAAGAGGCCAACACAATCTAAGTGGGCCGCTGAGTAGTGCTGCATCCCAGCTCAGAAACTGTGAACGTCCAGGGATTCCTCCCACACCAAAGGGGCCACGACCAAAAGCTCTTGCTGCTCTTCAAGTAGCCAGGCAACCCCATTCACAGCCCCAGAAACGCTGGCGCTCCCTCTTTCTGCAGCCTCCCAAAGTCCAAAACAACCGCTCTTCCTGGGCCGATGAGCAGGCCGGAGCCCAGCTCAGCAATTGCCAACGTCCAGGGATTCCTCCCACACCACAGGAGCCACGACCAAAAGCTCTTGCTGCTCTTCAAGTAGCCAGGTAAGCCCATTCGCAGCCCCACAAATGCTGCCACTCTCTCTTTCGGCAGCCTCCCAAAGGCCAAGAGAATCTCTCCCTGCCTCCATGCGAAGAGCGGGATCCCAGCTCAGCATTTGTGAACGTCCAGGGATTCCTCCCACACCAAAGGGGCCCACGACCAAAAGGCAACCCCAATCACAACTGTAAAAACGCTGCCATTCTGTCTTTCTAGAGCCTCCAAGAGGCCAACACAATCTAAGTGGGCCGCTGAGTAGTGCTGCATCCCAGCTCAGAAACTGCGAACGTCCAGGCATTCCTCCCACACCAAAGGGGCCAGGACCAAAAGCTCTTGCTGCTCTTCAAGTAGCCAGGCAACCCCATTCGCAGCCCCACAAACGCTGCCGCTCTCTCTTTCGGCAGCCTCCCAAAGGCCAAGAGAACCTCTCCCTGACTCGCTGCGCAGAGTGGGATCCCAGCTCAGCATTTGCCAACGTCCAGGGATTCCTCCCACCCCAAAGGTGCCAGGACTAAAAGCTCTTGCTGCTCTTCAAGGATCCAGGCAACCCCATTCACAGCCCCACCAAAGCTGTCGCTCCCTCTTTCTGCAGCCTCCCAAACTCCAATACAATCTCTCTGTCTGGGCCGCAGAGAAAGTAACGCTGGGTTAGGGTTAGGGTTTAGGGTTAGGGTTAGGGATAGGGTTAGGGTTAGGGATAGGGTTAGGGTTAGGGTTCAGGATTAGGGTTAGGGTATAGGTTAAGGTTAGGCTTAGGGTTAGCGTTAGTGTTCAGAGGGAGCTGAGCTCAGCAATGGCCAACGTCCAGGGATTCCTCCCACCCCAAAAGGTGCCAGGACCAAAAGCTCTTGCTGCTCTTCAAGTAGCCAGGCAACCCCATTCACAGCCCCACAAACGCTGGCGCTCCCTCTTTCTGCAGCCTCCCAAAGTCCAAAACAACCGCTCTTCCTGGGCCGATGAGCAGACGGAGCCCAGCTCAGCAATTCCCAACGTCCAGGGATTCCTCCCACCCCAAAGGTGCCAGGACCAAAAGCTCTTGCTGCTCTTCAAGTAGCCAGGCAACCCCATTCGCAGCCCCACAAATGCTGCCACTCTCTCTTTCGGCAGCCTCCCAAAGGCCAAGAGAATCTCTCCCTGCCTCGATGCGAAGAGCGGGATCCCAGCTCAGCATTTGCGAACGTCCAGGGATTCCTCCCACACCAAAGGGGCCCACGACCAAAAGCTCTTGCTGCTCTTCAAGTCTCCAGGCAACCCCATTCACAACTGCAAAAACGCTGCCATTCTGTCTTTCTAGAGCCTCCAAGAGGCCAACACAATCTAAATGGGCCGCTGAGTAGTGCTGCATCCCAGCTCAGAAACTGCGAACGTCCAGGCATTCCTCCCACACCAAAGGGGCCACGACCAAAAGCTCTTGCTGCTCTTCAAGTCTCCAGGCAAGCCCATTCACAGCCCCACAAACGCTGCCGCTCTCTCTTTCAGCAGCCTCCCAAAGGCCAAGAGAGCCTCTCCCTGACTCGCTGCGCAGAGTGGGATCCCAGCTCAGCAATTCACAACGTCCAGGTATTCCTCCCACCCCAAAGGTGCCAGGACCAAAAGCTCTTGCTGCTCTTCAAGTAGCCAGGCAACCCCATTCGCAGCCCCACAAATGCTGCCACTCTCTCTTTCGGCAGCCTCCCAAAGGCCAAGAGAATCTCTCCCTGACTCGATGCGAAGAGCGGGATCCCAGCTCAGCATTTGTGAACGTCCAGGGATTCCTCCCACACCAAAGGGGCCCACGACCAAAAGCTCTTGCTGCTCTTCAAGTCTCCAGGCAACCCCATTCACAACTGCAAAAACGCTGCCATTCTGTCTTTCTAGAGCCTCCAAGAGGCCAACACAATCTAAGTGGGCCGCTGAGTAGTGCTGCATCCCAGCTCAGAAACTGCGAACGTCCAGGCATTCCTCCCACAACAAAGGGGCCACGACCAAAAGCTCTTGCTGCTCTTCAAGTCTCCAGGCAAGCCCATTCACAGCCCCACAAACGCTGCCGCTCTCTCTTTCGGCAGCCTCCCAAAGGCATAGAGAGCCTCTCCCTGACTCGCTGCGCAGAGTGGGATCCCAGCTCAGCATTTGCCAACGTCCAGGGATTCCTCCCACCCCAAAGGTGCCAGGACTAAAAGCTCTTGCTGCTCTTCAAGGATCCAGGCAACCCCATTCACAGCCCCACAAAAGCTGTCGCTCCCTCTTTCTGCAGCCTCCCAAACTCCAATACAATCTCTCTGTCTGGGCCGCAGAGAGAGTAACGCTGGGTTAGGGTTAGGGATAGGGTTAGGGATAGGGTTAGGGTTAGGGTTCAGGATTAGGGTTAGGGTATAGGTTAAGGTTAGGCTTAGGGTTAGCGTTAGTGTTCAGCGGGAGCTGAGCTCAGCAATGGCCAACGTCCAGGGATTCCTCCCACCCCAAAAGGTGCCAGGACCAAAAGCTCTTGCTGCTCTTCAAGTAGCCAGGCAACCCCATTCACAGCCCCACAAACGCTGGCGCTCCCTCTTTCTGCAGCCTCCCAAAGTCCAAAACAACCGCTCTTCCTGGGCCGATGAGCAGGCCGGAGCCCAGCTCAGCAATTCCCAACGTCCAGGGATTCCTCCCACCCCAAAGGTGCCAGGACCAAAAGCTCTTGCTGCTCTTCAAGTAGCCAGGCAACCCCATTCGCAGCCCCACAAATGCTGCCACTCTCCCTTTCGGCAGCCTCCCAAAGGCCAAGAGAATCTCTCCCTGACTCGATGCGAAGAGCGGGATCCCAGCTCAGCATTTGTGAACGTCCAGGCATTCCTCCCACCCCAAAGGTGCCACGACCAAAAGCTCTTGCTGCTCTTCAAGTAGCCAGGCAAGCCCATTCACAGCCCCGCAAACGCTGCCGCTCTCTCTTTCGGCAGCCTCCCAAAGGCCAAGAGAGCCTCTCCCTGACTCGCTGCGCAGAGTGGGATCCCAGCTCAGCATTTGCCAACGTCCAGGGATTCCTCCCACCCCAAAGGTGCCAGGACTAAAAGCTCTTGCTGCTCTTCAAGGATCCAGGCAACCCCATTCACAGCCCCACAAAAGCTGTCGCTCCCTCTTTCTGCAGCCTCCCAAACTCCAATACAATCTCTCTGTCTGGGCCGCAGAGAGAGTAACGCTGGGTTAGGGTTAGGGTTTAGGGTTAGGGTTAGGGATAGGGTTAGGGTTAGGGATAGGGTTAGGGTTACGCTTCAGGATTAGGGTTAGGGTATAGTTTAAGGTTAGGCTTAGGGTTAGCATTAGTGTTCAGCGGGAGCTGAGCTCAGCAATGGCCAACGTCCAGGGATTCCTCCCACCCCAAAAGGTGCCAGGACCAAAAGCTCTTGCTGCTCTTCAAGTAGCCAGGCAACCCCATTCACAGCCCCACAAACGCTGGCGCTCCCTCTTTCTGCAGCCTCCCAAAGTCCAAAACAACCGCTCTTCCTGGGCCGCTGAGCAGGCCTGAGCCCAGCTCAGCAATTCCCAACGTCCAGGGATTCCTCCCACCCCAAAGATGCCAGGACCAAAAGCTCTTGCTGCTCTTCAAGTAGCCAGGCAACCCAATTCGCAGCCCCACAAATGCTGCCACTCTCTCTTTCGGCAGCCTCCCAAAGGCCAAGAGAATCTCTCCCTGACTCGATGCGAAGAGCGGGATCCCAGCTCAGCATTTGTGAACGTCCAGGGATTCCTCCCACACCAAAGGGGCCCACGACCAAAAGCTCTTGCTGCTCTTCAAGTCTCCAGGCAACCCCATTCACAACTGCAAAAACGCTGCCATTCTGTCTTTCTAGAGCCTCCAAGAGGCCAACACAATCTAAGTGGGCCGCTGAGTAGTGCTGCATCCCAGCTCAGAAACTGCGAACGTCCAGGCATTCCTCCCACACCAAAGGGGCCACGACCAAAAGCTCTTGCTGCTCTTCAAGTCTCCAGGCAAGCCCATTCACAGCCCCACAAACGCTGCCGCTCCCTCTTTCTGCACCCTCCCAAAGTCCAAAACAACCGCTCTTCCTGGGCCGATGAGTACAGCCCGAGCCCAGCTCAGCAATTCCCAACGTCCAGGGATTCCTCCCACCCCAAAAGGCGCCAGGACCAAAAGCTCTTGCTGCTCTTCAAGTAGCCAGGCAACCCCATTCACAGCCCCACAAACGCTGGCGCTCCCTCTTTCTGCAGCCTCCTAAACTCCAATAAAATCTCTCTGCCTGGGCCGAGGAGTACAGCCGGAGCCCAGCTCAGCATTTGTGAACGTCCAGGGATTCCTCCCACACCAAAGGGGCCAGGACCAAAAGCTCTTGCTGCTCTTCAAGTCTCCAGGCAACCCCATTCACAACTGCAAAAACGCTGCCATTCTGTCTTTCTAGATCCTCCAAGAGGCCAACACAATCTAAATGGGCCGCTGAGTAGTGCTGCATCCCAGCTCAGAAACTGCGAACGTCCAGGCATTCCTCCCACACCAAAGGGGCCAGGACCAAAAGCTCTTGCTGCTCTTCAAGTAGCCAGGCAACCCCATTCGCAGCCCCACAAACGCTGCCGCTCTCTCTTTCGGCAGCCTCCCAAAGGCCAAGAGAGCCTCTCCCTGACTCGCTGCGCAGAGTGGGATCCCAGCTCAGCATTTGCCAACGTCCAGGGATTCCTCCCACCCCAAAGGTGCCAGGATTAAAAGCTCTTGCTGCTCTTCAAGGATCCAGGCAACCCCATTCACAGCCCCACCAAAGCTGTCGCTCCCTCTTTCTGCAGCCTCCCAAACTCCAATACAACCTCTCTGTCTGGGCCGCAGAGAGAGTAACTCTGGGTTAGGGTTAGGGTTTAGGGTTAGGGTTAGGGATAGGGTTAGGGTTAGGGATAGGGTTAGGGTTACGCTTCAGGATTAGGGTTAGGGTATAGGTTAAGGTTAGGCTTAGGGTTAGCGTTAGTGTTCAGCGGGAGCTGAGCTCAGCAATGGCCAACGTCCAGGGATTCCTCCCACACCACAGGAGCCACGACCAAAAGCTCTTGCTGCTCTTCAAGTAGCCAGGTAAGCCCATTCGCAGCCCCACAAATGCTGCCACTCTCTCTTTCGGCAGCCTCCCAAAGGCCAAGAGAATCTCTCCCTGCCTCCATGCGAAGAGCGGGATCCCAGCTCAGCATTTGTGAACGTCCAGGGATTCCTCCCACACCAAAGGGGCCCACGACCAAAAGCTCTTGCTGCTCTTCAAGTCTCCAGGCAACCCCATTCACAACTGCAAAAACGCTGCCATTCTGTCTTTCTAGAGCCTCCAAGAGGCCAACACAATCTAAGTGGGCCGCTGAGTAGTGCTGCATCCCAGCTCAGAAACTGTGAACGTCCAGGGATTCCTCCCACACCAAAGGGGCCACGACCAAAAGCTCTTGCTGCTCTTCAAGTAGCCAGGCAACCCCATTCACAGCCCCAGAAACGCTGGCGCTCCCTCTTTCTGCAGCCTCCCAAAGTCCAAAACAACCGCTCTTCCTGGGCCGATGAGCAGGCCGGAGCCCAGCTCAGCAATTGCCAACGTCCAGGGATTCCTCCCACACCACAGGAGCCACGACCAAAAGCTCTTGCTGCTCTTCAAGTAGCCAGGTAAGCCCATTCGCAGCCCCACAAATGCTGCCACTCTCTCTTTCGGCAGCCTCCCAAAGGCCAAGAGAATCTCTCCCTGCCTCCATGCGAAGAGCGGGATCCCAGCTCAGCATTTGTGAACGTCCAGGGATTCCTCCCACACCAAAGGGGCCCACGACCAAAAGGCAACCCCAATCACAACTGTAAAAACGCTGCCATTCTGTCTTTCTAGAGCCTCCAAGAGGCCAACACAATCTAAGTGGGCCGCTGAGTAGTGCTGCATCCCAGCTCAGAAACTGCGAACGTCCAGGCATTCCTCCCACACCAAAGGGGCCACGACCAAAAGCTCTTGCTGCTCTTCAAGTAGCCAGGCAACCCCATTCGCAGCCCCACAAACGCTGCCGCTCTCTCTTTCGGCAGCCTCCCAAAGGCCAAGAGAACCTCTCCCTGACTCGCTGCGCAGAGTGGGATCCCAGCTCAGCATTTGCCAACGTCCAGGGATTCCTCCCACCCCAAAGGTGCCAGGACTAAAAGCTCTTGCTGCTCTTCAAGGATCCAGGCAACCCCATTCACAGCCCCACCAAAGCTGTCGCTCCCTCTTTCTGCAGCCTCCCAAACTCCAATACAATCTCTCTGTCTGGGCCGCAGAGAAAGTAACGCTGGGTTAGGGTTAGGGTTTAGGGTTAGGGTTAGGGATAGGGTTAGGGTTAGGGATAGGGTTAGGGTTACGCTTCAGGATTAGGGTTAGGGTATAGGTTAAGGTTAGGCTTAGGGTTAGCGTTAGTGTTCAGCGGGAGCTGAGCTCAGCAATGGCCAACGTCCAGGGATTCCTCCCACCCCAAAAAGGTGCCAGGACCAAAAGCTCTTGCTGCTCTTCAAGTAGCCAGGCAACCCCATTCGCAGCCCCACAAATGCTGCCACTCTCTCTTTCGGCAGCCTCCCAAAGGCCAAGAGAATCTCTCCCTGCCTCGATGCGAAGAGCGGGATCCCAGCTCAGCATTTGCGAACGTCCAGGGATTCCTCCCACACCAAAGGGGCCCACGACCAAAAGCTCTTGCTGCTCTTCAAGTCTCCAGGCAACCCCATTCACAACTGCAAAAACGCTGCCATTCTGTCTTTCTAGAGCCTCCAAGAGGCCAACACAATCTAAATGGGCCGCTGAGTAGTGCTGCATCCCAGCTCAGAAACTGCGAACGTCCAGGCATTCCTCCCACACCAAAGGGGCCACGACCAAAAGCTCTTGCTGCTCTTCAAGTCTCCAGGCAAGCCCATTCACAGCCCCACAAACGCTGCCGCTCTCTCTTTCAGCAGCCTCCCAAAGGCCAAGAGAGCCTCTCCCTGACTCGCTGCGCAGAGTGGGATCCCAGCTCAGCAATTCCCAACGTCCAGGTATTCCTCCCACCCCAAAGGTGCCAGGACCAAAAGCTCTTGCTGCTCTTCAAGTAGCCAGGCAACCCCATTCGCAGCCCCACAAATGCTGCCACTCTCTCTTTCGGCAGCCTCCCAAAGGCCAAGAGAATCTCTCCCTGACTCGATGCGAAGAGCGGGATCCCAGCTCAGCATTTGTGAACGTCCAGGGATTCCTCCCACACCAAAGGGGCCCACGACCAAAAGCTCTTGCTGCTCTTCAAGTCTCCAGGCAACCCCATTCACAACTGCAAAAACGCTGCCATTCTGTCTTTCTAGAGCCTCCAAGAGGCCAACACAATCTAAGTGGGCCGCTGAGTAGTGCTGCATCCCAGCTCAGAAACTGCGAACGTCCAGGCATTCCTCCCACACCAAAGGGGCCACGACCAAAAGCTCTTGCTGCTCTTCAAGTCTCCAGGCAAGCCCATTCACAGCCCCACAAACGCTGCCGCTCTCTCTTTCGGCAGCCTCCCAAAGGCCAAGAGAGCCTCTCCCTGACTCGCTGCGCAGAGTGGGATCCCAGCTCAGCATTTGCCAACGTCCAGGGATTCCTCCCACCCCAAAGGTGCCAGGACTAAAAGCTCTTGCTGCTCTTCAAGGATCCAGGCAACCCCATTCACAGCCCCACAAAAGCTGTCGCTCCCTCTTTCTGCAGCCTCCCAAACTCCAATACAATCTCTCTGTCTGGGCCGCAGAGAGAGTAACGCTGGGTTAGGGTTAGGGATAGGGTTAGGGATAGGGTTAGGGTTAGGGTTCAGGATTAGGGTTAGGGTATAGGTTAAGGTTAGGCTTAGGGTTAGCGTTAGTGTTCAGCGGGAGCTGAGCTCAGCAATGGCCAACGTCCAGGGATTCCTCCCACCCCAAAAGGTGCCAGGACCAAAAGCTCTTGCTGCTCTTCAAGTAGCCAGGCAACCCCATTCACAGCCCCACAAACGCTGGCGCTCCCTCTTTCTGCAGCCTCCCAAAGTCCAAAACAACCGCTCTTCCTGGGCCGATGAGCAGGCCGGAGCCCAGCTCAGCAATTCCCAACGTCCAGGGATTCCTCCCACCCCAAAGGTGCCAGGACCAAAAGCTCTTGCTGCTCTTCAAGTAGCCAGGCAACCCCATTCGCAGCCCCACAAATGCTGCCACTCTCCCTTTCGGCAGCCTCCCAAAGGCCAAGAGAATCTCTCCCTGACTCGATGCGAAGAGCGGGATCCCAGCTCAGCATTTGTGAACGTCCAGGCATTCCTCCCACCCCAAAGGTGCCACGACCAAAAGCTCTTGCTGCTCTTCAAGTAGCCAGGCAAGCCCATTCACAGCCCCGCAAACGCTGCCGCTCTCTCTTTCGGCAGCCTCCCAAAGGCCAAGAGAGCCTCTCCCTGACTCGCTGCGCAGAGTGGGATCCCAGCTCAGCATTTGCCAACGTCCAGGGATTCCTCCCACCCCAAAGGTGCCAGGACTAAAAGCTCTTGCTGCTCTTCAAGGATCCAGGCAACCCCATTCACAGCCCCACCAAAGCTGTCGCTCCCTCTTTCTGCAGCCTCCCAAACTCCAATACAATCTCTCTGTCTGGGCCGCAGAGAAAGTAACGCTGGGTTAGGGTTAGGGTTTAGGGTTAGGGTTAGGGATAGGGTTAGGGTTAGGGATAGGGTTAGGGTTACGCTTCAGGATTAGGGTTAGGGTATAGGTTAAGGTTAGGCTTAGGGTTAGCGTTAGTGTTCAGCGGGAGCTGAGCTCAGCAATGGCCAACGTCCAGGGATTCCTCCCACCCCAAAAGGTGCCAGGACCAAAAGCTCTTGCTGCTCTTCAAGTAGCCAGGCAACCCAATTCGCAGCCCCACAAATGCTGCCACTCTCTCTTTCGGCAGCCTCCCAAAGGCCAAGAGAATCTCTCCCTGACTCGATGCGAAGAGCGGGATCCCAGCTCAGCATTTGTGAACGTCCAGGGATTCCTCCCACACCAAAGGGGCCCACGACCAAAAGCTCTTGCTGCTCTTCAAGTCTCCAGGCAACCCCATTCACAACTGCAAAAACGCTGCCATTCTGTCTTTCTAGAGCCTCCAAGAGGCCAACACAATCTAAGTGGGCCGCTGAGTAGTGCTGCATCCCAGCTCAGAAACTGCGAACGTCCAGGCATTCCTCCCACACCAAAGGGGCCACGACCAAAAGCTCTTGCTGCTCTTCAAGTCTCCAGGCAAGCCCATTCACAGCCCCACAAACGCTGCCGCTCCCTCTTTCTGCACCCTCCCAAAGTCCAAAACAACTGCTCTTCCTGGGCCGATGAGTACAGCCCGAGCCCAGCTCAGCAATTCCCAACGTCCAGGGATTCCTCCCACCCCAAAAGGTGCCAGGACCAAAAGCTCTTGCTGCTCTTCAAGTAGCCAGGCAACCCCATTCACAGCCCCACAAACGCTGGCGCTCCCTCTTTCTGCAGCCTCCTAAACTCCAATAAAATCTCTCTGCCTGGGCCGAGGAGTACAGCCGGAGCCCAGCTCAGCATTTGTGAACGTCCAGGGATTCCTCCCACACCAAAGGGGCCAGGACCAAAAGCTCTTGCTGCTCTTCAAGTCTCCAGGCAACCCCATTCACAACTGCAAAAACGCTGCCATTCTGTCTTTCTAGATCCTCCAAGAGGCCAACACAATCTAAATGGGCCGCTGAGTAGTGCTGCATCCCAGCTCAGAAACTGCGAACGTCCAGGCATTCCTCCCACACCAAAGGGGCCAGGACCAAAAGCTCTTGCTGCTCTTCAAGTAGCCAGGCAAGCCCATTCACAGCCCCACAAACGCTGCCGCTCTCTCTTTCGGCAGCCTCCCAAAGGCCAAGAGAGCCTCTCCCTGACTCGCTGCGCAGAGTGGGATCCCAGCTCAGCATTTGCCAACGTCCAGGGATTCCTCCCACCCCAAAGGTGCCAGGACTAAAAGCTCTTGCTGCTCTTCAAGGATCCAGGCAACCCCATTCACAGCCCCACCAAAGCTGTCGCTCCCTCTTTCTGCAGCCTCCCAAACTCCAATACAACCTCTCTGTCTGGGCCGCAGAGAGAGTAACTCTGGGTTAGGGTTAGGGTTTAGGGTTAGGGTTAGGGATAGGGTTAGGGTTAGGGATAGGGTTAGGGTTACGCTTCAGGATTAGGGTTAGGGTATAGGTTAAGGTTAGGCTTAGGGTTAGCGTTAGTGTTCAGCGGGAGCTGAGCTCAGCAATGGCCAACGTCCAGGGATTCCTCCCACACCACAGGAGCCACGACCAAAAGCTCTTGCTGCTCTTCAAGTAGCCAGGTAAGCCCATTCGCAGCCCCACAAATGCTGCCACTCTCTCTTTCGGCAGCCTCCCAAAGGCCAAGAGAATCTCTCCCTGCCTCCATGCGAAGAGCGGGATCCCAGCTCAGCATTTGTGAACGTCCAGGGATTCCTCCCACACCAAAGGGGCCCACGACCAAAAGCTCTTGCTGCTCTTCAAGTCTCCAGGCAACCCCATTCACAACTGCAAAAACGCTGCCATTCTGTCTTTCTAGAGCCTCCAAGAGGCCAACACAATCTAAGTGGGCCGCTGAGTAGTGCTGCATCCCAGCTCAGAAACTGTGAACGTCCAGGGATTCCTCCCACACCAAAGGGGCCACGACCAAAAGCTCTTGCTGCTCTTCAAGTAGCCAGGCAACCCCATTCACAGCCCCAGAAACGCTGGCGCTCCCTCTTTCTGCAGCCTCCCAAAGTCCAAAACAACCGCTCTTCCTGGGCCGATGAGCAGGCCGGAGCCCAGCTCAGCAATTGCCAACGTCCAGGGATTCCTCCCACACCACAGGAGCCACGACCAAAAGCTCTTGCTGCTCTTCAAGTAGCCAGGTAAGCCCATTCGCAGCCCCACAAATGCTGCCACTCTCTCTTTCGGCAGCCTCCCAAAGGCCAAGAGAATCTCTCCCTGCCTCCATGCGAAGAGCGGGATCCCAGCTCAGCATTTGTGAACGTCCAGGGATTCCTCCCACACCAAAGGGGCCCACGACCAAAAGGCAACCCCAATCACAACTGTAAAAACGCTGCCATTCTGTCTTTCTAGAGCCTCCAAGAGGCCAACACAATCTAAGTGGGCCGCTGAGTAGTGCTGCATCCCAGCTCAGAAACTGCGAACGTCCAGGCATTCCTCCCACACCAAAGGGGCCACGACCAAAAGCTCTTGCTGCTCTTCAAGTAGCCAGGCAACCCCATTCGCAGCCCCACAAACGCTGCCGCTCTCTCTTTCGGCAGCCTCCCAAAGGCCAAGAGAACCTCTCCCTGACTCGCTGCGCAGAGTGGGATCCCAGCTCAGCATTTGCCAACGTCCAGGGATTCCTCCCACCCCAAAGGTGCCAGGACTAAAAGCTCTTGCTGCTCTTCAAGGATCCAGGCAACCCCATTCACAGCCCCACCAAAGCTGTCGCTCCCTCTTTCTGCAGCCTCCCAAACTCCAATACAATCTCTCTGTCTGGGCCGCAGAGAAAGTAACGCTGGGTTAGGGTTAGGGTTTAGGGTTAGGGTTAGGGATAGGGTTAGGGTTAGGGATAGGGTTAGGGTTACGCTTCAGGATTAGGGTTAGGGTATAGGTTAAGGTTAGGCTTAGGGTTAGCGTTAGTGTTCAGCGGGAGCTGAGCTCAGCAATGGCCAACGTCCAGGGATTCCTCCCACCCCAAAAGGTGCCAGGACCAAAAGCTCTTGCTGCTCTTCAAGTAGCCAGGCAACCCCATTCGCAGCCCCACAAATGCTGCCACTCTCTCTTTCGGCAGCCTCCCAAAGGCCAAGAGAATCTCTCCCTGCCTCGATGCGAAGAGCGGGATCCCAGCTCAGCATTTGCGAACGTCCAGGGATTCCTCCCACACCAAAGGGGCCCACGACCAAAAGCTCTTGCTGCTCTTCAAGTCTCCAGGCAACCCCATTCACAACTGCAAAAACGCTGCCATTCTGTCTTTCTAGAGCCTCCAAGAGGCCAACACAATCTAAATGGGCCGCTGAGTAGTGCTGCATCCCAGCTCAGAAACTGCGAACGTCCAGGCATTCCTCCCACACCAAAGGGGCCACGACCAAAAGCTCTTGCTGCTCTTCAAGTCTCCAGGCAAGCCCATTCACAGCCCCACAAACGCTGCCGCTCTCTCTTTCAGCAGCCTCCCAAAGGCCAAGAGAGCCTCTCCCTGACTCGCTGCGCAGAGTGGGATCCCAGCTCAGCAATTCCCAACGTCCAGGTATTCCTCCCACCCCAAAGGTGCCAGGACCAAAAGCTCTTGCTGCTCTTCAAGTAGCCAGGCAACCCCATTCGCAGCCCCACAAATGCTGCCACTCTCTCTTTCGGCAGCCTCCCAAAGGCCAAGAGAATCTCTCCCTGACTCGATGCGAAGAGCGGGATCCCAGCTCAGCATTTGTGAACGTCCAGGGATTCCTCCCACACCAAAGGGGCCCACGACCAAAAGCTCTTGCTGCTCTTCAAGTCTCCAGGCAACCCCATTCACAACTGCAAAAACGCTGCCATTCTGTCTTTCTAGAGCCTCCAAGAGGCCAACACAATCTAAGTGGGCCGCTGAGTAGTGCTGCATCCCAGCTCAGAAACTGCGAACGTCCAGGCATTCCTCCCACACCAAAGGGGCCACGACCAAAAGCTCTTGCTGCTCTTCAAGTCTCCAGGCAAGCCCATTCACAGCCCCACAAACGCTGCCGCTCTCTCTTTCGGCAGCCTCCCAAAGGCCAAGAGAGCCTCTCCCTGACTCGCTGCGCAGAGTGGGATCCCAGCTCAGCATTTGCCAACGTCCAGGGATTCCTCCCACCCCAAAGGTGCCAGGACTAAAAGCTCTTGCTGCTCTTCAAGGATCCAGGCAACCCCATTCACAGCCCCACAAAAGCTGTCGCTCCCTCTTTCTGCAGCCTCCCAAACTCCAATACAATCTCTCTGTCTGGGCCGCAGAGAGAGTAACGCTGGGTTAGGGTTAGGGATAGGGTTAGGGATAGGGTTAGGGTTAGGGTTCAGGATTAGGGTTAGGGTATAGGTTAAGGTTAGGCTTAGGGTTAGCGTTAGTGTTCAGCGGGAGCTGAGCTCAGCAATGGCCAACGTCCAGGGATTCCTCCCACCCCAAAAGGTGCCAGGACCAAAAGCTCTTGCTGCTCTTCAAGTAGCCAGGCAACCCCATTCACAGCCCCACAAACGCTGGCGCTCCCTCTTTCTGCAGCCTCCCAAAGTCCAAAACAACCGCTCTTCCTGGGCCGATGAGCAGGCCGGAGCCCAGCTCAGCAATTCCCAACGTCCAGGGATTCCTCCCACCCCAAAGGTGCCAGGACCAAAAGCTCTTGCTGCTCTTCAAGTAGCCAGGCAACCCCATTCGCAGCCCCACAAATGCTGCCACTCTCCCTTTCGGCAGCCTCCCAAAGGCCAAGAGAATCTCTCCCTGACTCGATGCGAAGAGCGGGATCCCAGCTCAGCATTTGTGAACGTCCAGGCATTCCTCCCACCCCAAAGGTGCCACGACCAAAAGCTCTTGCTGCTCTTCAAGTAGCCAGGCAAGCCCATTCACAGCCCCGCAAACGCTGCCGCTCTCTCTTTCGGCAGCCTCCCAAAGGCCAAGAGAGCCTCTCCCTGACTCGCTGCGCAGAGTGGGATCCCAGCTCAGCATTTGCCAACGTCCAGGGATTCCTCCCACCCCAAAGGTGCCAGGACTAAAAGCTCTTGCTGTTCTTCAAGGATCCAGGCAACCCCATTCACAGCCCCACAAAAGCTGTCGCTCCCTCTTTCTGCAGCCTCCCAAACTCCAATACAATCTCTCTGTCTGGGCCGCAGAGAGAGTAACGCTGGGTTAGGGTTAGGGTTTAGGGTTAGGGTTAGGGATAGGGTTAGGGTTAGGGATAGGGTTAGGGTTACGCTTCAGGATTAGGGTTAGGGTATAGTTTAAGGTTAGGCTTAGGGTTAGCATTAGTGTTCAGCGGGAGCTGAGCTCAGCAATGGCCAACGTCCAGGGATTCCTCCCACCCCAAAAGGTGCCAGGACCAAAAGCTCTTGCTGCTCTTCAAGTAGCCAGGCAACCCCATTCACAGCCCCACAAACGCTGGCGCTCCCTCTTTCTGCAGCCTCCCAAAGTCCAAAACAACCGCTCTTCCTGGGCCGCTGAGCAGGCCTGAGCCCAGCTCAGCAATTCCCAACGTCCAGGGATTCCTCCCACCCCAAAGGTGCCAGGACCAAAAGCTCTTGCTGCTCTTCAAGTAGCCAGGCAACCCAATTCGCAGCCCCACAAATGCTGCCACTCTCTCTTTCGGCAGCCTCCCAAAGGCCAAGAGAATCTCTCCCTGACTCGATGCGAAGAGCGGGATCCCAGCTCAGCATTTGTGAACGTCCAGGGATTCCTCCCACACCAAAGGGGCCCACGACCAAAAGCTCTTGCTGCTCTTCAAGTCTCCAGGCAACCCCATTCACAACTGCAAAAACGCTGCCATTCTGTCTTTCTAGAGCCTCCAAGAGGCCAACACAATCTAAGTGGGCCGCTGAGTAGTGCTGCATCCCAGCTCAGAAACTGCGAACGTCCAGGGATTCCTCCCACACCAAAGGGGCCACGACCAAAAGCTCTTGCTGCTCTTCAAGTCTCCAGGCAAGCCCATTCACAGCCCCACAAACGCTGCCGCTCCCTCTTTCTGCACCCTCCCAAAGTCCAAAACAACCGCTCTTCCTGGGCCGATGAGTACAGCCCGAGCCCAGCTCAGCAATTCCCAACGTCCAGGGATTCCTCCCACCCCAAAAGGCGCCAGGACCAAAAGCTCTTGCTGCTCTTCAAGTAGCCAGGCAACCCCATTCACAGCCCCACAAACGCTGGCGCTCCCTCTTTCTGCAGCCTCCTAAACTCCAATAAAATCTCTCTGCCTGGGCCGAGGAGTACAGCCGGAGCCCAGCTCAGCATTTGTGAACGTCCAGGGATTCCTCCCACACCAAAGGGGCCAGGACCAAAAGCTCTTGCTGCTCTTCAAGTCTCCAGGCAACCCCATTCACAACTGCAAAAACGCTGCCATTCTGTCTTTCTAGATCCTCCAAGAGGCCAACACAATCTAAATGGGCCGCTGAGTAGTGCTGCATCCCAGCTCAGAAACTGCGAACGTCCAGGCATTCCTCCCACACCAAAGGGGCCAGGACCAAAAGCTCTTGCTGCTCTTCAAGTAGCCAGGCAAGCCCATTCACAGCCCCACAAACGCTGCCGCTCTCTCTTTCGGCAGCCTCCCAAAGGCCAAGAGAGCCTCTCCCTGACTCGCTGCGCAGAGTGGGATCCCAGCTCAGCATTTGCCAACGTCCAGGGATTCCTCCCACCCCAAAGGTGCCAGGACTAAAAGCTCTTGCTGCTCTTCAAGGATCCAGGCAACCCCATTCACAGCCCCACCAAAGCTGTCGCTCCCTCTTTCTGCAGCCTCCCAAACTCCAATACAACCTCTCTGTCTGGGCCGCAGAGAGAGTAACTCTGGGTTAGGGTTAGGGTTTAGGGTTAGGGTTAGGGATAGGGTTAGGGTTAGGGATAGGGTTAGGGTTAGGGTTCAGGATTAGGGTTAGGGTATAGGTTAAGGTTAGGCTTAGGGTTAGCGTTAGTGTTCAGCGGGAGCTGAGCTCAGCAATGGCCAACGTCCAGGGATTCCTCCCACACCAAAGGGGCCCACGACCAAAAGCTCTTGCTGCTCTTCAAGTCTCCAGGCAACCCCATTCACAACTGCAAAAACGCTGCCATTCTGTCTTTCTAGAGCCTCCAAGAGGCCAACACAATCTAAGTGGGCCGCTGAGTAGTGCTGCATCCCAGCTCAGAAACTGCGAACGTCCAGGGATTCCTCCCACACCAAAGGGGCCACGACCAAAAGCTCTTGCTGCTCTTCAAGTCTCCAGGCAAGCCCATTCACAGCCCCACAAACGCTGCCGCTCCCTCTTTCTGCACCCTCCCAAAGTCCAAAACAACCGCTCTTCCTGGGCCGATGAGTACAGCCCGAGCCCAGCTCAGCAATTACCAAAGTCCAGGGATTCCTCCCACCCCAAAAGGTGCCAGGACCAAAAGCTCTTGCTGCTCTTCAAGTAGCCAGGCAACCCCATTCACAGCCCCAGAAACGCTGGCGCTCCCTCTTTCTGCAGCCTCCCAAAGTCCAAAACAACCGCTCTTCCTGGGCCGATGAGTACAGCCGGAGCCCAGCTCAGCAATTGCCAACGTCCAGGGATTCCTCCCACCCCAAAGGTGCCAGGACCAAAAGCTCTTGCTGCTCTTCAAATAGCCAGGCAACCCCATTCGCAGCCCCACAAATGCTGCCACTCTCCCTTTCGGCAGCCTCCCAAAGGCCAAGAGAATCTCTCCCTGACTCGATGCGAAGAGCGGGATCCCAGCTCAGCATTTGTGAACGTCCAGGCATTCCTCCCACCCCAAAGGTGCCACGACCAAAAGCTCTTGCTGCTCTTCAAGTAGCCAGGCAAGCCCATTCACAGCCCCGCAAACGCTGCCGCTCTCTCTTTCGGCAGCCTCCCAAAGGCCAAGAGAGCCTCTCCCTGACTCGCTGCGCAGAGTGGGATCCCAGCTCAGCATTTGCCAACGTCCAGGGATTCCTCCCACCCCAAAGGTGCCAGGACTAAAAGCTCTTGCTGCTCTTCAAGGATCCAGGCAACCCCATTCACAGCCCCACAAAAGCTGTCGCTCCCTCTTTCTGCAGCCTCCCAAACTCCAATACAATCTCTCTGTCTGGGCCGCAGAGAGAGTAACGCTGGGTTAGGGTTAGGGTTTAGGGTTAGGGTTAGGGATAGGGTTAGGGTTAGGGATAGGGTTAGGGTTAGGGTTCAGGATTAGGGTTAGGGTATAGGTTAAGGTTAGGCTTAGGGTTAGCGTTAGTGTTCAGCGGGAGCTGAGCTCAGCAATGGCCAACGTCCAGGGATTCCTCCCGCCCCAAAAGGTGCCAGGACCAAAAGCTCTTGCTGCTCTTCAAGTAGCCAGGCAACCCCATTCACAGCCCCACAAACGCTGGCGCTCCCTCTTTCTGCAGCCTCCCAAAGTCCAAAACAACCGCTCTTCCTGGGCCGCTGAGCAGGCCGGAGCCCAGCTCAGCAATTCCCAACGTCCAGGGATTCCTCCCACCCCAAAGGTGCCAGGACCAAAAGCTCTTGCTGCTCTTCAAGTAGCCAGGCAACCCCATTCGCAGCCCCACAAATGCTGCCTCTCTCTCTTTCGGCAGCCTCCCAAAGGCCAAGAGAATCTCTCCCTGACTCGATGCGAAGAGCGGGATCCCAGCTCAGCATTTGTGAACGTCCAGGGATTCCTCCCACACCAAAGGGGCCCACGACCAAAAGCTCTTGCTGCTCTTCAAGTCTCCAGGCAACCCCATTCACAACTGCAAAAACGCTGCCATTCTGTCTTTCTAGAGCCTCCAAGAGGCCAACACAATCTAAGTGGGCCGCTGAGTAGTGCTGCATCCCAGCTCAGAAACTGCGAACGTCCAGGGATTCCTCCCACACCAAAGGGGCCACGACCAAAAGCTCTTGCTGCTCTTCAAGTCTCCAGGCAAGCCCATTCACAGCCCCACAAACGCTGCCGCTCCCTCTTTCTGCACCCTCCCAAAGTCCAAAACAACCGCTCTTCCTGGGCCGATGAGTACAGCCCGAGCCCAGCTCAGCAATTACCAAAGTCCAGGGATTCCTCCCACCCCAAAAGGCGCCAGGACCAAAAGCTCTTGCTGCTCTTCAAGTAGCCAGGCAACCCCATTCACAGCCCCACAAACGCTGGCGCTCCCTCTTTCTGCAGCCTCCTAAACTCCAATAAAATCTCTCTGCCTGGGCCGAGGAGTACAGCCGGAGCCCAGCTCAGCATTTGTGAACGTCCAGGGATTCCTCCCACACCAAAGGGGCCCACGACCAAAAGCTCTTGCTGCTCTTCAAGTCTCCAGGCAACCCCATTCACAACTGCAAAAACGCTGCCATTCTGTCTTTCTAGATCCTCCAAGAGGCCAACACAATCTAAATGGGCCGCTGAGTAGTGCTGCATCCCAGCTCAGAAACTGCGAACGTCCAGGCATTCCTCCCACACCAAAGGGGCCAGGACCAAAAGCTCTTGCTGCTCTTCAAGTAGCCAGGCAAGCCCATTCACAGCCCCACAAACGCTGCCGCTCTCTCTTTCGGCAGCCTCCCAAAGGCCAAGAGAGCCTCTCCCTGACTCGCTGCGCAGAGTGGGATCCCAGCTCAGCATTTGCCAACGTCCAGGGATTCCTCCCACCCCAAAGGTGCCAGGACTAAAAGCTCTTGCTGCTCTTCAAGGATCCAGGCAACCCCATTCACAGCCCCACCAAAGCTGTCGCTCCCTCTTTCTGCAGCCTCCCAAACTCCAATACAACCTCTCTGTCTGGGCCGCAGAGAGAGTAACTCTGGGTTAGGGTTAGGGTTTAGGGTTAGGGTTAGGGATAGGGTTAGGGTTAGGGATAGGGTTAGGGTTAGGGTTCAGGATTAGGGTTAGGGTATAGGTTAAGGTTAGGCTTAGGGTTAGCGTTAGTGTTCAGCGGGAGCTGAGCTCAGCAATGGCCAACGTCCAGGGATTCCTCCCACACCAAAGGGGCCCACGACCAAAAGCTCTTGCTGCTCTTCAAGTCTCCAGGCAACCCCATTCACAACTGCAAAAACGCTGCCATTCTGTCTTTCTAGAGCCTCCAAGAGGCCAACACAATCTAAGTGGGCCGCTGAGTAGTGCTGCATCCCAGCTCAGAAACTGCGAACGTCCAGGCATTCCTCCCACACCAAAGGGGCCACGACCAAAAGCTCTTGCTGCTCTTCAAGTCTCCACGCAAGCCCATTCACAGCCCCACAAACGCTGCCGCTTCCTCTTTCTGCACCCTCCCAAACTCCAAAACAACCGCTCTTCCTGGGCCGATGAGTACAGCCGGAGCCCAGCTCAGCAATTACCAAAGTCCAGGGATTCCTCCCACCCCAAAAGGTGCCAGGACCAAAAGCTCTTGCTGTTCTTCAAGTAACCAGGCAACCCCATTCACAGCCCCACAAACGCTGGCGCTCCCTCTTTCTGCAGCCTCCCAAAGTCCAAAACAACCGCTCTTCCTGGGCCGAGGAGTACAGCCGGAGCCCAGCTCAGCAATTGCCAACGTCCAGGGATTCCTCCCACACCAAAGGGGCCAGGACCAAAAGCTCTTGCTGCTCTTCAAGTAGCCAGGCAACCCCATTCACAGCCCCACAAATGCTGCCACTCTCTCTTTCGGCAGCCTCCCAAAGGCCAAGAGAATCTCTCCCTGACTCGATGCGAAGAGCGGGATCCCAGCTCAGCATTTGTGAACGTCCAGGGATTCCTCCCACACCAAAGGGGCCCACGACCAAAAGCTCTTGCTGCTCTTCAAGTCTCCAGGCAACCCCATTCACAACTGCAAAAACGCTGCCATTCTGTCTTTCTAGAGCCTCCAAGAGGCCAACACAATCTAAGTGGGCCGCTGAGTAGTGCTGCATCCCAGCTCAGAAACTGCGAACGTCCAGGCATTCCTCCCACACCAAAGGGGCCACGACCAAAAGCTCTTGCTGCTCTTCAAGTCTCCAGGCAAGCCCATTCACAGCCCCACAAACGCTGCCGCTCCCTCTTTCTGCACCCTCCCAAAGTCCAAAACAACCGCTCTTCCTGGGCCGATGAGTACAGCCGGAGCCCAGCTCAGCAATTACCAAAGTCCAGGGATTCCTCCCACCCCAAAAGGCGCCAGGACCAAAAGCTCTTGCTGCTCTTCAAGTAGCCAGGCAACCCCATTCACAGCCCCACAAACGCTGGCGCTCCCTCTTTCTGCAGCATCCTAAACTCCAATAAAATCTCTCTGCCTGGGCCGAGGAGTACAGCCGGAGCCCAGCTCAGCATTTGTGAACGTCCAGGGATTCCTCCCACACCAAAGGGGCCAGGACCAAAAGCTCTTGCTGCTCTTCAAGTAGCCAGGCAACCCCATTCACAGCCCCACAAATGCTGCCACTCTCTCTTTCGGCAGCCTCCCAAAGGCCAAGAGAATCTCTCCCTGACTCGATGCGAAGAGCGGGATCCCCGCTCAGCATTTGTGAACATCCAGGGATTCCTCCCACACCAAAGGGGCCCACGACCAAAAGCTCTTGCTGCTCTTCAAGTCTCCAGGCAACCCCATTCACAACTGCAAAAACGCTGCCATTCTGTCTTTCTAGATCCTCCAAGAGGCCAACACAATCTAAATGGGCCGCTGAGTAGTGCTGCATCCCAGCTCAGAAACTGCGAACGTCCAGGGATTCCTCCCACACCAAAGGGGCCACGACCAAAAGCTCTTGCTGCTCTTCAAGTAGCCAGGCAAGCCCATTCACAGCCCCACAAACGCTGCCGCTCTCTCTTTCGGCAGCCTCCCAAAGGCCAAGAGAGCCTCTCCCTGACTCGCTGCGCAGAGTGGGATCCCAGCTCAGCATTTGCCAACGTCCAGGGATTCCTCCCACCCCAAAGGTGCCAGGACTAAAAGCTCTTGCTGCTCTTCAAGGATCCAGGCAACCCCATTCACAGCCCCACCAAAGCTGTCGCTCCCTCTTTCTGCAGCCTCCCAAACTCCAATACAACCTCTCTGTCTGGGCCGCAGAGAGAGTAACTCTGGGTTAGGGTTAGGGTTTAGGGTTAGGGTTAGGGATAGGGTTAGGGTTAGGGATAGGGTTAGGGTTAGGGTTCAGGATTAGGGTTAGGGTATAGGTTAAGGTTAGGCTTAGGGTTAGCGTTAGTGTTCAGCGGGAGCTGAGCTCAGCAATGGCCAACGTCCAGGGATTCCTCCCACACCAAAGGGGCCCACGACCAAAAGCTCTTGCTGCTCTTCAAGTCTCCAGGCAACCCCATTCACAACTGCAAAAACGCTGCCATTCTGTCTTTCTAGAGCCTCCAAGAGGCCAACACAATCTAAGTGGGCCGCTGAGTAGTGCTGCATCCCAGCTCAGAAACTGCGAACGTCCAGGCATTCCTCCCACACCAAAGGGGCCACGACCAAAAGCTCTTGCTGCTCTTCAAGTCTCCAGGCAAGCCCATTCACAGCCCCACAAACGCTGCCGCTCCCTCTTTCTGCACCCTCCCAAAGTCCAAAACAACCGCTCTTCCTGGGCCGATGAGTACAGCCGGAGCCCAGCTCAGCAATTACCAAAGTCCAGGGATTCCTCCCACCCCAAAAGGTGCCAGGACCAAAAGCTCTTGCTGCTCTTCAAGTAGCCAGGCAACCCCATTCACAGCCCCAGAAACGCTGGCGCTCCCTCTTTCTGCAGCCTCCTAAACTCCAATAAAATCTCTCTGCCTGGGCCGAGGAGTACAGCCGGAGCCCAGCTCAGCATTTGTGAACGTCCAGGGATTCCTCCCACACCAAAGGGGCCACGACCAAAAGCTCTTGCTGCTCTTCAAGTAGCCAGGCAACCCCATTCACAGCCCCACAAACGCTGCCGCTCTCTCTTTCGGCAGCCTCCCAAAGGCCAAGAGAGCCTCTCCCTGACTCGCTGCGCAGAGTGGGATCCCAGCTCAGCATTTGCCAACGTCCAGGGATTCCTCCCACCCCAAAGGTGCCAGGACTAAAAGCTCTTGCTGCTCTTCAAGGATCCAGGCAACCCCATTCACAGCCCCACCAAAGCTGTCGCTCCCTCTTTCTGCAGCCTCCCAAACTCCAATACAACCTCTCTGTCTGGGCCGCAGAGAGAGTAACTCTGGGTTAGGGTTAGGGTTTAGGGTTAGGGTTAGGGATAGGGTTAGGGTTAGGGATAGGGTTAGGGTTAGGGTTCAGGATTAGGGTTAGGGTATAGGTTAAGGTTAGGCTTAGGGTTAGCGTTAGTGTTCAGCGGGAGCTGAGCTCAGCAATGGCCAACGTCCAGGGATTCCTCCCACACCAAAGGGGCCCACGACCAAAAGCTCTTGCTGCTCTTCAAGTCTCCAGGCAACCCCATTCACAACTGCAAAAACGCTGCCATTCTGTCTTTCTAGAGCCTCCAAGAGGCCAACACAATCTAAGTGGGCCGCTGAGAAGTGCTGCATCCCAGCTCAGAAACTGCGAACGTCCAGGCATTCCTCCCACACCAAAGGGGCCACGACCAAAAGCTCTTGCTGCTCTTCAAGTAGCCAGGCAACCCCATTCGCAGCCCCACAAACGCTGCCGCTCTCTCTTTCGGCAGCCTCCCAAAGGCCAAGAGAGCCTCTCCCTGACTCGCTGCGCAGAGTGGGATCCCAGCTCAGCATTTGCCAACGTCCAGGGATTCCTCCCACCCCAAAGGTGCCAGGACTAAAAGCTCTTGCTGCTCTTCAAGGATCCAGGCAACCCCATTCACAGCCCCACAAAAGCTGTCGCTCCCTCTTTCTGCAGCCTCCCAAACTCCAATACAATCTCTCTGTCTGGGCCGCAGAGAGAGTAACGCTGGGTTAGGGTTAGGGTTTAGGGTTAGGGTTAGGGATAGGGTTAGGGTTAGGGATAGGGTTAGGGTTACGCTTCAGGATTAGGGTTAGGGTATAGGTTAAGGTTAGGCTTAGGGTTAGCGTTAGTGTTCAGGCGGAGCAGAGCTCAGCAATGGCCAACGTCCAGGGATTCCTCCCACCCCAAAAGGTGCCAGGACCAAAAGCTCTTGCTGCTCTTCAAGTAGCCAGGCAACCCCATTCACAGCCCCACAAACGCTGGCGCTCCCTCTTTCTGCAGCCTCCCAAAGTCCAAAACAACCGCTCTTCCTGGGCCGATGAGCAGGCCGGAGCCCAGCTCAGCAATTCCCAACGTCCAGGGATTCCTCCCACCCCAAAGGTGCCAGGACCAAAAGCTCTTGCTGCTCTTCAAGTAGCCAGGCAACCCCATTCGCAGCCCCACAAATGCTGCCACTCTCTCTTTCGGCAGCCTCCCAAAGGCCAAGAGAGTCTCTCCCTGACTCGATGCGAAGAGCGGGATCCCAGCTCAGCATTTGTGAACGTCCAGGGATTCCTCCCACACCAAAGGGGCCCACGACCAAAAGCTCTTGCTGCTCTTCAAGTAGCCAGGCAACCCCATTCGCAGCCCCACAAACGCTGCCGCTCTCTCTTTCGGCAGCCTCCCAAAGGCCAAGAGAGCCTCTCCCTGACTCGCTGCGCAGAGTGGGATCCCAGCTCAGCATTTGCCAACGTCCAGGGATTCCTCCCACCCCAAAGGTGCCAGGACTAAAAGCTCTTGCTGCTCTTCAAGGATCCAGGCAACCCCATTCACAGCCCCACAAAAGCTGTCGCTCCCTCTTTCTGCAGCCTCCCAAACTCCAATACAATCTCTCTGTCTGGGCCGCAGAGAAAGTAACGCTGGGTTAGGGTTAGGGTTTAGGGTTAGGGTTAGGGATAGGGTTAGGGTTAGGGATAGGGTTAGGGTTACGCTTCAGGATTAGGGTTAGGGTATAGGTTAAGGTTAGGCTTAGGGTTAGCGTTAGTGTTCAGGCGGAGCAGAGCTCAGCAATGGCCAACGTCCAGGGATTCCTCCCACCCCAAAAGGTGCCAGGACCAAAAGCTCTTGCTGCTCTTCAAGTAGCCAGGCAACCCCATTCACAGCCCCACAAACGCTGGCGCTCCCTCTTTCTGCAGCCTCCCAAAGTCCAAAACAACCGCTCTTCCTGGGCCGATGAGCAGGCTGGAGCCCAGCTCAGCAATTCCCAACGTCCAGGGATTCCTCCCACCCCAAAGGTGCCAGGACCAAAAGCTCTTGCTGCTCTTCAAGTAGCCAGGCAACCCCATTCGCAGCCCCACAAATGCTGCCACTCTCTCTTTCGGCAGCCTCCCAAAGGCCAAGAGAATCTCTCCCTGACTCGATGCGAAGAGCGGGATCCCAGCTCAGCATTTGCCAACGTCCAGGGATTCCTCCCACACCAAAGGGGCCCACGACCAAAAGCTCTTGCTGCTCTTCAAGTCTCCAGGCAACCCCATTCACAACTGCAAAAACGCTGCCATTCTGTCTTTCTAGAGCCTCCAAGAGGCCAACACAATCTAAGTGGGCCGCTGAGTAGTGCTGCATCCCAGCTCAGAAACTGCGAACGTCCAGGGATTCCTCCCACACCAAAGGGGCCACGACCAAAAGCTCTTGCTGCTCTTCAAGTCTCCAGGCAACCCCATTCACAGCCCCACAAACGCTGGCGCTCCCTCTTTCTGCACCCTCCCAAAGTCCAAAACAACCGCTCTTCCTGGGCCGATGAGTACAGCCGGAGCCCAGCTAAGCAATTACCAAAGTCCAGGGATTCCTCCCACCCCAAAAGGTGCCAGGACCAAAAGCTCTTGCTGCTCTTCAAGTAGCCAGGCAAGCCCATTCACAGCCCCACAAACGCTGCCGCTCTCTCTTTCGGCAGCCTCCCAAAGGCCAAGAGAGCCTCTCCCTGACTCGCTGCGCAGAGTGGGATCCCAGCTCAGCATTTGCCAACGTCCAGGGATTCCTCCCACCCCAAAGGTGCCAGGACTAAAAGCTGTTGCTGCTCTTCAAGGATCCAGGCAACCCCATTCACAGCCCCACCAAAGCTGTCGCTCCCTCTTTCTGCAGCCTCCCAAACTCCAATACAATCTCTCTGTCTGGGCCGCAGAGAGAGTAACGCTGGGTTAGGGTTAGGGTTTAGGGTTAGGGTTAGGGATAGGGTTAGGGTTAGGGATAGGGTTAGGGTTAGGGTTCAGGATTAGGGTTAGGGTATAGGTTAAGGTTAGGCTTAGGGTTAGCGTTAGTGTTCAGCGGGAGCTGAGCTCAGCAATGGCCAACGTCCAGGAATTCCTCCCACCCCAAAAGGTGCCAGGACCAAAAGCTCTTGCTGCTCTTCAAGTAGCCAGGCAACCCCATTCACAGCCCCACAAACGCTGGCGCTCCCTCTTTCTGCAGCCTCCCAAAGTCCAAAACAACCGCTCTTCCTGGGCCGATGAGCAGGCCGGAGCCCAGCTCAGCAATTCCCAACGTCCAGGGATTCCTCCCACCCCAAAGGTGCCAGGACCAAAAGCTCTTGCTGCTCTTCAAGTAGCCAGGCAACCCCATTCGCAGCCCCACAAATGCTGCCACTCTCTCTTTCGGCAGCCTCCCAAAGGCCAAGAGAATCTCTCCCTGACTCGATGCGAAGAGCGGGATCCCAGCTCAGCATTTGTGAACGTCCAGGGATTCCTCCCACACCAAAGGGGCCCACGACCAAAAGCTCTTGCTGCTCTTCAAGTCTCCAGGCAACCCCATTCACAACTGCAAAAACGCTGCCATTCTGTCTTTCTAGAGCCTCCAAGAGGCCAACACAATCTAAATGGGCCGCTGAGTAGTGCGGGATCCCAGCTCAGAAACTGCGAACGTCCAGGGATTCCTCCCACACCACAGGAGCCACGACCAAAAGCTCTTGCTGCTCTTCAAGTCTCCAGGCAAGCCCATTCACAGCCCCACAAACGCTGCCGCTCTCTCTTTCGGCAGCCTCCCAAAGGCCAAGAGAGCCTCTCCCTGACTCGCTGCGCAGAGTGGGATCCCAGCTCAGCATTTGCCAACGTCCAGGGATTCCTCCCACCCCAAAGGTGCCAGGACTAAAAGCTCTTGCTGCTCTTCAAGGATCCAGGCAACCCCATTCACAGCCCCACAAAAGCTGTCGCTCCCTCTTTCTGCAGCCTCCCAAACTCCAATACAATCTCTCTGTCTGGGCCGCAGAGAGAGTAACGCTGGGTTAGGGTTAGGGTTTAGGGTTAGGGTTACGCTTCAGGATTAGGGTTAGGGTATAGGTTAAGGTTAGGCTTAGGGTTAGCGTTAGTGTTCAGCGGGAGCTGAGCTCAGCAATGGCCAACGTCCAGGGATTCCTCCCACCCCAAAAGGTGCCAGGACCAAAAGCTCTTGCTGCTCTTCAAGTAGCCAGGCAACCCCATTCACAGCCCCACAAACGCTGGCGCTCCCTCTTTCTGCAGCCTCCCAAACTCCAATACAATCTCTCTGCCTGGGCCGATGAGTAGGCCGGAGCCCACCTCAGCATTTGTGAACGTCCAGGGATTCCTCCCACACCACAGGAGCCAGGACCAAAAGCTCTTGCTGCTCTTCAAGTAGCCAGGCAACCCCATTCGCAGCCCCACAAATGCTGCCACTCTCCCTTTCGGCAGCCTCCCAAAGGCCAAGAGAATCTCTCCCTGCCTCGATGCGAAGAGCGGGATCCCAGCTCAGCATTTGTGAACGTCCAGGGATTCCTCCCACACCAAAGGGGCCCACGACCAAAAGCTCTTGCTGCTCTTCAAGTCTCCAGGCAACCCCATTCACAACTGCAAAAACGCTGCCATTCTGTCTTTCTAGAGCCTCCAAGAGGCCAACACAATCTAAATGGGCCGCTGAGTAGTGCGGGATCCCAGCTCAGAAACTGCGAACGTCCAGGCATTCCTCCCACACCACAGGAGCCACGACCAAAAGCTCTTGCTGCTCTTCAAGTCTCCAGGCAAGCCCATTCACAGCCCCACAAACGCTGCCGCTCTCTCTTTCGGCAGCCTCCCAAAGGCCAAGAGAGCCTCTCCCTGACTCGCTGCGCAGAGTGGGATCCCAGCTCAGCAATTCCCAACGTCCAGGGATTCCTCCCACCCCAAAGGTGCCAGGACCAAAAGCTCTTGCTGCTCTTCAAGTAGCCAGGCAACCCCATTCGCAGCCCCACAAATGCTGCCACTCTCTCTTTCGGCAGCCTCCCAAAGGCCAAGAGAATCTCTCCCTGACTCGATGCGAAGAGCGGGATCCCAGCTCAGCATTTGTGAACGTCCAGGGATTCCTCCCACACCAAAGGGGCCACGACCAAAAGCTCTTGCTGCTCTTCAAGTCTCCAGGCAACCCCATTCACAACTGCAAAAACGCTGCCATTCTGTCTTTCTAGAGCCTCCAAGACGCCAACACAATCTAAATGGGCCGCTGAGTAGTGCTGCATCCCAGCTCAGAAACTGCGAACGTCCAGGGATTCCTCCCACACCACAGAAGCCACGACCAAAAGCTCTTGCTGCTCTTCAAGTCTCCAGGCAAGCCCATTCACAGCCCCACAAACGCTGCCGCTCTCTCTTTCGGCAGCCTCCCAAAGGCCAAGAGAGCCTCTCCCTGACTCGCTGCGCAGAGTGGGATCCCAGCTCAGCATTTGCCAACGTCCAGGGATTCCTCCCACCCCAAAGGTGCCAGGACTAAAAGCTCTTGCTGCTCTTCAAGGATCCAGGCAACCCCATTCACAGCCCCACCAAAGCTGTCGCTCCCTCTTTCTGCAGCCTCCCAAACTCCAATACAATCTCTCTGTCTGGGCCGCAGAGAGAGTAACGCTGGGTTAGGGTTAGGGTTTAGGGTTAGGGTTAGGGATAGGGTTAGGGTTACGCTTCAGGATTAGGGTTAGGGTATAGGTTAAGGTTAGGCTTAGGGTTAGCGTTAGTGTTCAGCGGGAGCTGAGCTCAGCAATGGCCAACGTCCAGGGATTCCTCCCACCCCAAAAGGTGCCAGGACCAAAAGCTCTTGCTGCTCTTCAAGTAGCCAGGCAACCCCATTCACAGCCCCACAAACGCTGGCGCTCCCTCTTTCTGCAGCCTCCCAAACTCCAATACAATCTCTCTGCCTGGGCCGATGAGTAGGCCGGAGCCCACCTCAGCATTTGTGAACGTCCAGGGATTCCTCCCACACCACAGGAGCCATGACCAAAAGCTCTTGCTGCTCTTCAAGTAGCCAGGCAACCCCATTCGCAGCCCCACAAATGCTGCCACTCTCCCTTTCGGCAGCCTCCCAAAGGCCAAGAGAATCTCTCCCTGACTCGATGCGAAGAGCGGGATCCCAGCTCAGCATTTGTGAACGTCCAGGGATTCCTCCCACACCAAAGGGGCCCACGACCAAAAGCTCTTGCTGCTCTTCAAGTCTCCAGGCAACCCCATTCACAACTGCAAAAACGCTGCCATTCTGTCTTTCTAGAGCCTCCAAGAGGCCAACACAATCTAAATGGGCCGCTGAGTAGTGCTGCATCCCAGCTCAGAAACTGCGAACGTCCAGGCATTCCTCCCACAACAAAGGGGCCACGACCAAAAGCTCTTGCTGCTCTTCAAGTAGCCAGGCAAGCCCATTCACAGCCCCACAAACGCTGCCGCTCTCTCTTTCGGCAGCCTCCCAAAGGCCAAGAGAGCCTCTCCCTGACTCGCTGCGCAGAGTGGGATCCCAGCTCAGCATTTGCCAACGTCCAGGGATTCCTCCCACCCCAAAGGTGCCAGGACTAAAAGCTCTTGCTGCTCTTCAAGGATCCAGGCAACCCCATTCACAGCCCCACCAAAGCTGTCGCTCCCTCTTTCTGCAGCCTCCCAAACTCCAATACAACCTCTCTGTCTGGGCCGCAGAGAGAGTAACTCTGGGTTAGGGTTAGGGTTTAGGGTTAGGGTTAGGGATAGGGTTAGGGTTAGGGATAGGGTTAGGGTTAGGGTTCAGGATTAGGGTTAGGGTATAGGTTAAGGTTAGGCTTAGGGTTAGCGTTAGTGTTCAGCGGGAGCTGAGCTCAGCAATGGCCAACGTCCAGGGATTCCTCCCACACCAAAGGGGCCCACGACCAAAAGCTCTTGCTGCTCTTCAAGTCTCCAGGCAACCCCATTCACAACTGCAAAAACGCTGCCATTCTGTCTTTCTAGAGCCTCCAAGAGGCCAACAAAATCTAAGTGGGCCGCTGAGTAGTGCTGCATCCCAGCTCAGAAACTGCGAACGTCCAGGGATTCCTCCCACACCAAAGGGGCCACGACCAAAAGCTCTTGCTGCTCTTCAAGTCTCCAGGCAAGCCCATTCACAGCCCCACAAACGCTGCCGCTCCCTCTTTCTGCACCCTCCCAAAGTCCAAAACAACCGCTCTTCCTGGGCAGATGAGTACAGCCGGAGCCCAGCTCAGCAATTACCAAAGTCCAGGGATTCCTCCCACCCCAAAAGGTGCCAGGACCAAAAGCTCTTGCTGCTCTTCAAGTAGCCAGGCAACCCCATTCACAGCCCCAGAAACGCTGCCGCTCTCTCTTTCTGCAGCCTCCTAAACTCCAATAAAATCACTCTGCCTGGGCCGAGGAGTACAGCCGGAGCCCAGCTCAGCATTTGTGAACGTCCAGGGATTCCTCCCACACCAAAGGGGCCAGGACCAAAAGCTCTTGCTGCTCTTCAAGTAGCCAGGCAACCCCATTCACAGCCCCACAAATGCTGCCACTCTCTCTTTCGGCAGCCTCCCAAAGGCCAAGAGAATCTCTCCCTGACTCGATGCGAAGAGCGGGATCCCAGCTCAGCATTTGTGAACGTCCAGGGATTCCTCCCACACCAAAGGGGCCCACGACCAAAAGCTCTTGCTGCTCTTCAAGTCTCCAGGCAACCCCATTCACAACTGCAAAAACGCTGCCATTCTGTCTTTCTAGAGCCTCCAAGACGCCAACACAATCTAAATGGGCCGCTGAGTAGTGCTGCATCCCAGCTCAGAAACTGCGAACGTCCAGGCATTCCTCCCACACCAAAGGGGCCAGGACCAAAAGCTCTTGCTGCTCTTCAAGTAGCCAGGCAAGCCCATTCACAGCCCCACAAACGCTGCCGCTCTCTCTTTCGGCAGCCTCCCAAAGGCCAAGAGAGCCTCTCCCTGACTCGCTGCGCAGAGTGGGATCCCAGCTCAGCATTTGCCAACGTCCAGGGATTCCTCCCACCCCAAAGGTGCCAGGACTAAAAGCTCTTGCTGCTCTTCAAGGATCCAGGCAACCCCATTCACAGCCCCACAAAAGCTGTCGCTCCCTCTTTCTGCAGCCTCCCAAACTCCAATACAATCTCTCTGTCTGGGCCGCAGAGAGAGTAACGCTGGGTTAGGGTTAGGGTTTAGGGTTAGGGTTAGGGATAGGGTTAGGGTTAGGGATAGGGTTAGGGTTACGCTTCAGGATTAGGGTTAGGGTATAGGTTAAGGTTAGGCTTAGGGTTAGCGTTAGTGTTCAGCGGGAGCTGAGCTCAGCAATGGCCAACGTCCAGGGATTCCTCCCACCCCAAAAGGTGCCAGGACCAAAAGCTCTTGCTGCTCTTCAAGTAGCCAGGCAACCCCATTCACAGCCCCACAAACGCTGGCGCTCCCTCTTTCTGCAGCCTCCCAAAGTCCAAAACAACCGCTCTTCCTGGGCCGATGAGCAGGCCGGAGCCCAGCTCAGCAATTCCCAACGTCCAGGGATTCCTCCCACCCCAAAGGTGCCAGGACCAAAAGCTCTTGCTGCTCTTCAAGGATCCAGGCAACCCCATTCGCAGCCCCACAAATGCTGCCACTCTCTCTTTCGGCAGCCTCCCAAAGGCCAAGAGAATCTCTCCCTGACTCGATGCGAAGAGCGGGATCCCAGCTCAGCATTTGTGAACGTCCAGGGATTCCTCCCACACCAAAGGGGCCCACGACCAAAAGCTCTTGCTGCTCTTCAAGTCTCCAGGCAACCCCATTCACAACTGCAAAAACGCTGCCATTCTGTCTTTCTAGAGCCTCCAAGAGGCCAACACAATCTAAGTGGGCCGCTGAGTAGTGCTGCATCCCAGCTCAGAAACTGCGAACGTCCAGGGATTCCTCCCACACCAAAGGGGCCACGACCAAAAGCTCTTGCTGCTCTTCAAGTCTCCAGGCAAGCCCATTCACAGCCCCACAAACGCTGCCGCTCCCTCTTTCTGCACCCTCCCAAAGTCCAAAACAACCGCTCTTCCTGGGCCGATGAGTACAGCCGGAGCCCAGCTCAGCAATTACCAAAGTCCAGGGATTCCTCCCACTCCAAAAGGTGCCAGGACCAAAAGCTCTTGCTGCTCTTCAAGTAGCCAGGCAAGCCCATTCACAGCCCCACAAACGCTGCCGCTCTCTCTTTCGGCAGCCTCCCAAAGGCCAAGAGAGCCTCTCCCTGACTCGCTGCGCAGAGTGGGATCCCAGCTCAGCATTTGCCAACGTCCAGGGATTCCTCCCACCCCAAAGGTGCCAGGACTAAAAGCTCTTGCTGCTCTTCAAGGATCCAGGCAACCCCATTCACAGCCCCACCAAAGCTGTCGCTCCCTCTTTCTGCAGCCTCCCAAACTCCAATACAATCTCTCTGTCTGGGCCGCAGAGAGAGTAACTCTGGGTTAGGGTTAGGGTTAGGGTTTAGGGTTAGGGTTAGGGATAGGGTTAGGGTTAGGGATAGGGTTAGGGTTAGGGTTCAGGATTAGGGTTAGGGTATAGGTTAAGGTTAGGCTTAGGGTTAGCGTTAGTGTTCAGCGGGAGCTGAGCTCAGCAATGGCCAACGTCCAGGGATTCCTCCCACCCCAAAAGGTGCCAGGACCAAAAGCTCTTGCTGCTCTTCAAGTAGCCAGGCAACCCCATTCACAGCCCCACAAACGCTGGCGCTCCCTCTTTCTGCAGCCTCCCAAAGTCCAATACAATCTCTCTGCGTGGGCCGATGAGTAGGCCGGAGCCCACCTCAGCATTTGTGAACGTCCAGGGATTCCTCCCACACCACAGGAGCCATGACCAAAAGCTCTTGCTGCTCTTCAAGTAGCCAGGCAACCCCATTCGCAGCCCCACAAATGCTGCCACTCTCCCTTTTGGCAGCCTCCCAAAGGCCAAGAGAATCTCTCCCTGACTCGATGCGAAGAGCGGGATCCCAGCTCAGCATTTGTGAACGTCCAGGGATTCCTCCCACACCAAAGGGGCCCACGACCAAAAGCTCTTGCTGCTCTTCAAGTCTCCAGGCAACCCCATTCACAACTGCAAAAACGCTGCCATTCTGTCTTTCTAGAGCCTCCAAGAGGCCAACACAATCTAAGTGGGCCGCTGAGAAGTGCTGCATCCCAGCTCAGAAACTGCGAACGTCCAGGCATTCCTCCCACACCAAAGGGGCCACGACCAAAAGCTCTTGCTGCTCTTCAAGTAGCCAGGCAAGCCCATTCACAGCCCCACAAACGCTGCCGCTCTCTCTTTCGGCAGCCTCCCAAAGGCCAAGAGAGCCTCTCCCTGACTCGCTGCGCAGAGTGGGATCCCAGCTCAGCATTTGCCAACGTCCAGGGATTCCTCCCACCCCAAAGGTGCCAGGACTAAAAGCTCTTGCTGCTCTTCAAGGATCCAGGCAACCCCATTCACAGCCCCACAAAAGCTGTCGCTCCCTCTTTCTGCAGCCTCCCAAACTCCAATACAATCTCTCCATCTGGGCCGCAGAGAGAGTAACGCTGGGTTAGGGTTAGGGTTTAGGGTTAGGGTTAGGGATAGGGTTAGGGTTAGGGATAGGGTTGGGGTTACGCTTCAGGATTAGGGTTAGGGTATAGGTTAAGGTTAGGCTTAGGGTTAGCGTTAGTGTTCAGCGGGAGCTGAGCTCAGCAATGGCCAACGTCCAGGGATTCCTCCCACCCCAAAAGGTGCCAGGACCAAAAGCTCTTGCTGCTCTTCAAGTAGCCAGGCAACCCCATTCACAGCCCCACAAACGCTGGCACTCCCTCTTTCTGCAGCCTCCCAAAGTCCAAAACAACCGCTCTTCCTGGGCCGATGAGCAGGCCGGAGCCCAGCTCAGCAATTCCCAACGTCCAGGGATTCCTCCCACCCCAAAGGTGCCAGGACCAAAAGCTCTTGCTGCTCTTCAAGTAGCCAGGCAAGCCCATTCACAGCCCCACAAATGCTGCCACTCTCTCTTTCGGCAGCCTCCCAAAGGCCAAGAGAATCTCTCCCTGACTCGATGCGAAGAGCGGGATCCCAGCTCAGCATTTGTGAACGTCCAGGGATTCCTCCCACACCAAAGGGGCCCACGACCAAAAGCTCTTGCTGCTCTTCAAGTCTCCAGGCAACCCCATTCACAGCCCCACAAACGCTGGCGCTCCCTCTTTCTGCAGCCTCCCAAACTCCAATACAATCTCTCTGCCTGGGCCGATGAGTAGGCCGGAGCCCAGCTCAGCATTTGTGAACGTCCAGGGATTCCTCCCACACCACAGGAGCCATGACCAAAAGCTCTTGCTGCTCTTCAAGTAGCCAGGCAACCCCATTCGCAGCCCCACAAATGCTGCCACTCTCTCTTTCGGCAGCCTCCCAAAGGCCAAGAGAATCTCTCCCTGACTCGATGCGAAGAGCGGGATCCCAGCTCAGCATTTGTGAACGTCCAGGGATTCCTCCCACACCAAAGGGGCCCACGACCAAAAGCTCTTGCTGCTCTTCAAGTCTCCAGGCAACCCCATTCACAACTGCAAAAACGCTGCCATTCTGTCTTTCTAGAGCCTCCAAGACGCCAACACAATCTAAATGGGCCGCTGAGTAGTGCTGCATCCCAGCTCAGAAACTGCGAACGTCCAGGCATTCCTCCCACACCAAAGGGGCCAGGACCAAAAGCTCTTGCTGCTCTTCAAGTAGCCAGGCAAGCCCATTCACAGCCCCACAAACGCTGCCGCTCTCTCTTTCGGCAGCCTCCCAAAGGCCAAGAGAGCCTCTCCCTGACTCGCTGCGCAGAGTGGGATCCCAGCTCAGCATTTGCCAACGTCCAGGGATTCCTCCCACCCCAAAGGTGCCAGGACTAAAAGCTCTTGCTGCTCTTCAAGGATCCAGGCAACCCCATTCACAGCCCCACAAAAGCTGTCGCTCCCTCTTTCTGCAGCCTCCCAAACTCCAATACAATCTCTCTGTCTGGGCCGCAGAGAGAGTAACGCTGGGTTAGGGTTAGGGTTTAGGGTTAGGGTTAGGGATAGGGTTAGGGTTAGGGATAGGGTTAGGGTTACGCTTCAGGATTAGGGTTAGGGTATAGGTTAAGGTTAGGCTTAGGGTTAGCGTTAGTGTTCAGCGGGAGCTGAGCTCAGCAATGGCCAACGTCCAGGGATTCCTCCCACCCCAAAAGGTGCCAGGACCAAAAGCTCTTGCTGCTCTTCAAGTAGCCAGGCAACCCCATTCACAGCCCCACAAACGCTGGCGCTCCCTCTTTCTGCAGCCTCCCAAAGTCCAAAACAACCGCTCTTCCTGGGCCGATGAGCAGGCCGGAGCCCAGCTCAGCAATTCCCAACGTCCAGGGATTCCTCCCACACCAAAGGTGCCAGGACCAAAAGCTCTTGCTGCTCTTCAAGGATCCAGGCAACCCCATTCGCAGCCCCACAAATGCTGCCACTCTCTCTTTCGGCAGCCTCCCAAAGGCCAAGAGAATCTCTCCCTGACTCGATGCGAAGAGCGGGATCCCAGCTCAGCATTTGTGAACGTCCAGGGATTCCTCCCACACCAAAGGGGCCCACGACCAAAAGCTCTTGCTGCTCTTCAAGTCTCCAGGCAACCCCATTCACAACTGCAAAAACGCTGCCATTCTGTCTTTCTAGAGCCTCCAAGAGGCCAACACAATCTAAGTGGGCCGCTGAGTAGTGCTGCATCCCAGCTCAGAAACTGCGAACGTCCAGGGATTCCTCCCACACCAAAGGGGCCACGACCAAAAGCTCTTGCTGCTCTTCAAGTCTCCAGGCAAGCCCATTCACAGCCCCACAAACGCTGCCGCTCCCTCTTTCTGCACCCTCCCAAAGTCCAAAACAACCGCTCTTCCTGGGCCGATGAGTACAGCCGGAGCCCAGCTAAGCAATTACCAAAGTCCAGGGATTCCTCCCACCCCAAAAGGTGCCAGGACCAAAAGCTCTTGCTGCTCTTCAAGTAGCCAGGCAAGCCCATTCACAGCCCCACAAACGCTGCCGCTCTCTCTTTCGGCAGCCTCCCAAAGGCCAAGAGAGCCTCTCCCTGACTCGCTGCGCAGAGTGGGATCCCAGCTCAGCATTTGCCAACGTCCAGGGATTCCTCCCACCCCAAAGGTGCCAGGACTAAAAGCTCTTGCTGCTCTTCAAGGATCCAGGCAACCCCATTCACAGCCCCACCAAAGCTGTCGCTCCCTCTTTCTGCAGCCTCCCAAACTCCAATACAATCTCTCTGTCTGGGCCGCAGAGAGAGTAACTCTGGGTTAGGGTTAGGGTTAGGGTTTAGGGTTAGGGTTAGGGATAGGGTTAGGGTTAGGGATAGGGTTAGGGTTAGGGTTCAGGATTAGGGTTAGGGTATAGGTTAAGGTTAGGCTTAGGGTTAGCGTTAGTGTTCAGCGGGAGCTGAGCTCAGCAATGGCCAACGTCCAGGGATTCCTCCCACCCCAAAAGGTGCCAGGACCAAAAGCTCTTGCTGCTCTTCAAGTAGCCAGGCAACCCCATTCACAGCCCCACAAACGCTGGCGCTCCCTCTTTCTGCAGCCTCCCAAACTCCAATACAATCTCTCTGTCTGGGCCGCAGAGAGAGTAACGCTGGGTTAGGGTTAGGGTTTAGGGTTAGGGTTAGGGATAGGGTTAGGGTTAGGGATAGGGTTAGGGTTACGCTTCAGGATTAGGGTTAGGGTATAGGTTAAGGTTAGGCTTAGGGTTAGCGTTAGTGTTCAGCGGGAGCTGAGCTCAGCAATGGCCAAAGTCCAGGGATTCCTCCCACCCCAAAAGGTGCCAGGACCAAAAGCTCTTGCTGCTCTTCAAGTAGCCAGGCAACCCCATTCGCAGCCCCACAAATGCTGCCACTCTCTCTTTCGGCAGCCTCCCAAAGGCCAAGAGAATCTCTCCCTGACTCGATGCGAAGAGCGGGATCCCAGCTCAGCATTTGTGAACGTCCAGGGATTCCTCCCACACCAAAGGGGCCCACGACCAAAAGCTCTTGCTGCTCTTCAAGTCTCCAGGCAACCCCATTCACAACTGCAAAAACGCTGCCATTCTGTCTTTCTAGAGCCTCCAAGAGGCCAACACAATCTAAGTGGGCCGCTGAGTAGTGCTGCATCCCAGCTCAGAAACTGCGAACGTCCAGGGATTCCTCCCACACCAAAGGGGCCACGACCAAAAGCTCTTGCTGCTCTTCAAGTCTCCAGGCAAGCCCATTCACAGCCCCACAAACGCTGGCGCTCCCTCTTTCTGCAGCCTCCCAACGTCCAAAACAACCGCTCTTCCTGGGCCGATGAGTACAGCCCGAGCCCAGCTCAGCAATTCCCAAAGTCCAGGGATTCCTCCCACCCCAAAAGGTGCCAGGACCAAAAGCTCTTGCTGCTCTTCAAGTAGCCAGGCAACCCCATTCACAGCCCCAGAAACGCTGGCGCTCCCTCTTTCTGCAGCCTCCTAAACTCCAATACAATCTCTCTGCCTGGGCCGAGGAGTACAGCCGGAGCCCAGCTCAGCATTTGCCAACGTCCAGGGATTCCTCCCACACCAAAGGGGCCCACGACCAAAAGCTCTTGCTGCTCTTCAAGTCTCCAGGCAACCCCATTCACAACTGCAAAAACGCTGCCATTCTGTCTTTCTAGAGCCTCCAAGAGGCCAACACAATCTAAGTGGGCCGCTGAGTAGTGCTGCATCCCAGCTCAGAAACTGCGAACGTCCAGGCATTCCTCCCACACCAAAGGGGCCAGGACCAAAAGCTCTTGCTGCTCTTCAAGTAGCCAGGCAAGCCCATTCACAGCCCCACAAACGCTGCCGCTCTCTCTTTCGGCAGCCTCCCAAAGGCCAAGAGAGCCTCTCCCTGACTCGCTGCGCAGAGTGGGATCCCAGCTCAGCATTTGCCAACGTCCAGGGATTCCTCCCACCCCAAAGGTGCCAGGACTAAAAGCTCTTGCTGCTCTTCAAGGATCCAGGCAACCCCATTCACAGCCCCACCAAAGCTGTCGCTCCCTCTTTCTGCAGCCTCCCAAACTCCAATACAATCTCTCTGTGTGGGCCGCAGAGAGAGTAACGCTGGGTTAGGGTTAGGGTTTAGGGTTAGGGTTAGGGATAGGGTTAGGGTTAGGGATAGGGTTAGGGTTACGCTTCAGGATTAGGGTTAGGGTATAGGTTAAGGTTAGGCTTAGGGTTAGCGTTAGTGTTCAGCGGGAGCTGAGCTCAGCAATGGCCAACGTCCAGGGATTCCTCCCACACCAAAGGGGCCCACGACCAAAAGCTCTTGCTGCTCTTCAAGTCTCCAGGCAACCCCATTCACAACTGCAAAAACGCTGCCATTCTGTCTTTCTAGAGCCTCCAAGAGGCCAACACAATCTAAGTGGGCCGCTGAGAAGTGCTGCATCCCAGCTCAGAAACTGCGAACGTCCAGGCATTCCTCCCACACCAAAGGGGCCAGGACCAAAAGCTCTTGCTGCTCTTCAAGTAGCCAGGCAACCCCATTCGCAGCCCCACAAACGCTGCCGCTCTCTCTTTCGGCAGCCTCCCAAAGGCCAAGAGAGCCTCTCCCTGACTCGCTGCGCAGAGTGGGATCCCAGCTCAGCATTTGCCAACGTCCAGGGATTCCTCCCACCCCAAAGGTGCCAGGACTAAAAGCTCTTGCTGCTCTTCAAGGATCCAGGCAACCCCATTCACAGCCCCACAAAAGCTGTCGCTCCCTCTTTCTGCAGCCTCCCAAACTCCAATACAATCTCTCTGTCTGGGCCGCAGAGAGAGTATCGCTGGGTTAGGGTTAGGGTTTAGGGTTAGGGTTAGGGATAGGGTTAGGGTTAGGGATAGGGTTAGGGTTAGGGTTCAGGATTAGGGTTAGGGTATAGGTTAAGGTTAGGCTTAGGGTTAGCGTTAGTGTTCAGCGGGAGCTGAGCTCAGCAATGGCCAACGTCCAGGGATTCCTCCCACCCCAAAAGGTGCCAGGACCAAAAGCTCTTGCTGCTCTTCAAGTAGCCAGGCAACCCCATTCACAGCCCCACAAACGCTGGCGCTTCCTCTTTCTGCAGCCTCCCAAAGTCCAAAACAACCGCTCTTCCTGGGCCGATGAGCAGGCCGGAGCCCAGCTCAGCAATTCCCAACGTCCAGGGATTCCTCCCACCCCAAAGGTGCCAGGACCAAAAGCTCTTGCTGCTCTTCAAGTAGCCAGGCAACCCCATTCGCAGCCCCACAAATGCTGCCACTCTCTCTTTCGGCAGCCTCCCAAAGGCCAAGAGAGTCTCTCCCTGACTCGATGCGAAGAGCGGGATCCCAGCTCAGCATTTGTGAACGTCCAGGGATTCCTCCCACACCAAAGGGGCCCACGACCAAAAGCTCTTGCTGCTCTTCAAGTCTCCAGGCAACCCCATTCACAACTGCAAAAACGCTGCCATTCTGTCTTTCTAGAGCCTCCAAGAGGCCAACACAATCTAAGTGGGCCGCTGAGTAGTGCTGCATCCCAGCTCAGAAACTGCGAACGTCCAGGCATTCCTCCCACACCAAAGGGGCCACGACCAAAAGCTCTTGCTGCTCTTCAAGTCTCCAGGCAAGCCCATTCACAGCCCCACAAACGCTGGCGCTCCCTCTTTCTGCAGCCTCCCAAAGTCCAAAACAACCGCTCTTCCTGGGCCGATGAGTACAGCCGGAGCCCAGCTCAGCAATTACCAAAGTCCAGGGATTCCTCCCACCCCAAAAGGTGCCAGGACCAAAAGCTCTTGCTGCTCTTCAAGTAGCCAGGCAACCCCATTCACAGCCCCACAAACGCTGGCGCTCCCTCTTTCTGCAGCCTCCCAAACTCCAATACAATCTCTCTGCCTGGGCTGAAGAGTACAGCCGGAGCCCAGCTCAGCATTTGTGAACGTCCAGGGATTCCTCCCACACCACAGGAGCCACGACCAAAAGCTCTTGCTGCTCTTCAAGTAGCCAGGCAACCCCATTCACAGCCCCACAAATGCTGCCACTCTCTCTTTCGGCAGCCTCCCAAAGGCCAAGAGAATCTCTCCCTGACTCGATGCGAAGAGCGGGATCCCAGCTCAGCATTTGCCAACGTCCAGGGATTCCTCCCACACCAAAGGGGCCCACGACCAAAAGCTCTTGCTGCTCTTCAAGTCTCCAGGCAACCCCATTCACAACTGCAAAAACACTGCCATTCTGTCTTTCTAGAGCCTCCAAGAGGCCAACACAATCTAAGTGGGCCGCTGAGAAGTGCTGCATCCCAGCTCAGAAACTGCGAACGTCCAGGCATTCCTCCCACACCAAAGGGGCCAGGACCAAAAGCTCTTGCTGCTCTTCAAGTAGCCAGGCAACCCCATTCGCAGCCCCACAAACGCTGCCGCTCTCTCTTTCGGCAGCCTCCCAAAGGCCAAGAGAGCCTCTCCCTGACTCGCTGCGCAGAGTGGGATCCCAGCTCAGCATTTGCCAACGTCCAGGGATTCCTCCCACCCCAAAGGTGCCAGGACTAAAAGCTCTTGCTGCTCTTCAAGGATCCAGGCAACCCCATTCACAGCCCCACCAAAGCTGTCGCTCCCTCTTTCTGCAGCCTCCCAAACTCCAATACAATCTCTCTGTCTGGGCCGCAGAGAGAGTAACGCTGGGTTAGGGTTAGGGTTTAGGGTTAGGGTTAGGGATAGGGTTAGGGTTAGGGATAGGGTTAGGGTTACGCTTCAGGATTAGGGTTAGGGTATAGGTTAAGGTTAGGCTTAGGGTTAGCGTTAGTGTTCAGCGGGAGCTGAGCTCAGCAATGGCCAACGTCCAGGGATTCCTCCCACCCCAAAAGGTGCCAGGACCAAAAGCTCTTGCTGCTCTTCAAGTAGCCAGGCAACCCCATTCACAGCCCCACAAACGCTGGCGCTTCCTCTTTCTGCAGCCTCCCAAAGTCCAAAACAACCGCTCTTCCTGGGCCGATGAGCAGGCCGGAGCCCACCTCAGCAATTCCCAACGTCCAGGGATTCCTCCCACCCCAAAGGTGCCAGGACCAAAAGCTCTTGCTGCTCTTCAAGTAGCCAGGCGACCCCATTCGCAGCCCCACAAATGCTGCCACTCTCTCTTTCGGCAGCCTCCCAAAGGCCAAGACAATCTCTCCCTGACTCGATGCGAAGAGCGGGATCCCAGCTCAGCATTTGCCAACGTCCAGGGATTCCTCCCACACCAAAGGGGCCCACGACCAAAAGCTCTTGCTGCTCTTCAAGTCTCCAGGCAACCCCATTCACAACTGCAAAAACGCTGCCATTCTGTCTTTCTAGAGCCTCCAAGAGGCCAACACAATCTAAGTGGGCCGCTGAGTAGTGCTGCATCCCAGCTCAGAAACTGCGAACGTCCAGGCATTCCTCCCACACCAAAGGGGCCACGACCAAAAGCTCTTGCTGCTCTTCAAGTCTCCAGGCAAGCCCATTCACAGCCCCACAAACGCTGGCGCTCCCTCTTTCTGCAGCCTCCCAAAGTCCAAAACAACCGCTCTTCCTGGGCCGATGAGTACAGCCGGAGCCCAGCTCAGCAATTACCAAAGTCCAGGGATTCCTCCCACCCCAAAAGGTGCCAGGACCAAAAGCTCTTGCTGCTCTTCAAGTAGCCAGGCAACCCCATTCACAGCCCCAGAAACGCTGGCGCTCCCTCTTTCTGCAGCCTCCCAAACTCCAATACAATCTCTCTGCCTGGGCCGAGGAGTACAGCCGGAGCCCAGCTCAGCATTTGTGAACGTCCAGGGATTCCTCCCACACCAAAGGGGCCAGGACCAAAAGCTCTTGCTGCTCTTCAAGTAGCCAGGCAACCCCATTCGCAGCCCCACAAATGCTGCCACTCTCTCTTTCGGCAGCCTCCCAAAGGCCAAGAGAATCTCTCCCTGACTCGATGCGAAGAGCGGGATCCCAGCTCAGCATTTGTGAACGTCCAGGGATTCCTCCCACACCAAAGGGGCCCACGACCAAAAGCTCTTGCTGCTCTTCAAGTCTCCAGGCAACCCCATTCACAACTGCAAAAACGCTGCCATTCTGTCTTTCTAGAGCCTCCAAGAGGCCAACACAATCTAAGTGGGCCGCTGAGAAGTGCTGCATCCCAGCTCAGAAACTGCGAACGTCCAGGCATTCCTCCCACACCAAAGGGGCCACGACCAAAAGCTCTTGCTGCTCTTCAAGTAGCCAGGCAACCCCATTCGCAGCCCCACAAACGCTGCCGCTCTCTCTTTCGGCAGCCTCCCAAAGGCCAAGAGAGCCTCTCCCTGACTCGCTGCGCAGAGTGGGATCCCAGCTCAGCATTTGCCAACGTCCAGGGATTCCTCCCACCCCAAAGGTGCCAGGACTAAAAGCTCTTGCTGCTCTTCAAGGATCCAGGCAACCCCATTCACAGCCCCACAAAAGCTGTCGCTCCCTCTTTCTGCAGCCTCCCAAACTCCAATACAATCTCTCTGTCTGGGCCGCAGAGAGAGTATCGCTGGGTTAGGGTTAGGGTTTAGGGTTAGGGTTAGGGATAGGGTTAGGGTTAGGGATAGGGTTAGGGTTACGCTTCAGGATTAGGGTTAGGGTATAGGTTAAGGTTAGGCTTAGGGTTAGCGTTAGTGTTCAGCGGGAGCTGAGCTCAGCAATGGCCAACGTCCAGGGATTCCTCCCACCCCAAAAGGTGCCAGGACCAAAAGCTCTTGCTGCTCTTCAAGTAGCCAGGCAACCCCATTCACAGCCCCACAAACGCTGGCGCTCCCTCTTTCTGCAGCCTCCCAAAGTCCAAAACAACCGCTCTTCCTGGGCCGATGAGCAGGCCGGAGCCCAGCTCAGCAATTCCCAACGTCCAGGGATTCCTCCCACCCCAAAGGTGCCAGGACCAAAAGCTCTTGCTGCTCTTCAAGTAGCCAGGCAACCCCATTCGCAGCCCCACAAATGCTGCCACTCTCTCTTTCGGCAGCCTCCCAAAGGCCAAGAGAATCTCTCCCTGACTCGATGCGAAGAGCGGGATCCCAGCTCAGCATTTGTGAACGTCCAGGGATTCCTCCCACACCAAAGGGGCCCACGACCAAAAGCTCTTGCTGCTCTTCAAGTCTCCAGGCAAGCCCATTCACAGCCCCACAAACGCTGCCGCTCCCTCTTTCTGCAGCCTCCCAAAGTCCAAAACAACCGCTCTTCCTGGGCCGATGAGTACAGCCGGAGCCCAGCTCAGCAATTACCAAAGTCCAGGGATTCCTCCCACCCCAAAAGGTGCCAGGACCAAAAGCTCTTGCTGCTCTTCAAGTAGCCAGGCAACCCCATTCACAGCCCCAGAAACGCTGGCGCTCCCTCTTTCTGCAGCCTCCCAAACTCCAATACAATCTCTCTGCCTGGGCCGAGGAGTACAGCCGGAGCCCAGCTCAGCATTTGTGAACGTCCAGGGATTCCTCCCACACCACAGGAGCCACGACCAAAAGCTCTTGCTGCTCTTCAAGTAGCCAGGCAACCCCATTCACAGCCCCACAAATGCTGCCACTCTCTCTTTCGGCAGCCTCCCAAAGGCCAAGAGAATCTCTCCCTGACTCGATGCGAAGAGCGGGATCCCAGCTCAGCATTTGCCAACGTCCAGGGATTCCTCCCACACCAAAGGGGCCCACGACCAAAAGCTCTTGCTGCTCTTCAAGTCTCCAGGCAACCCCATTCACAACTGCAAAAACGCTGCCATTCTGTCTTTCTAGAGCCTCCAAGAGGCCAACACAATCTAAATGGGCCGCTGAGTAGTGCTGCATCCCAGCTCAGAAACTGCGAACGTCCAGGGATTCCTCCCACACCAAAGGGGCCAGGACCAAAAGCTCTTGCTGCTCTTCAAGTAGCCAGGCAAGCCCATTCACAGCCCCACAAACGCTGCCGCTCTCTCTTTCGGCAGCCTCCCAAAGGCCAAGAGAGCCTCTCCCTGACTCGCTGCGCAGAGTGGGATCCCAGCTCAGCATTTGCCAACGTCCAGGGATTCCTCCCACCCCAAAGGTGCCAGGACTAAAAGCTCTTGCTGCTCTTCAAGGATCCAGGCAACCCCATTCACAGCCCCACAAAAGCTGGCGCTCCCTCTTTCTGCAGCCTCCCAAACTCCAATAAAATCTCTCTGTCTGGGCCGCAGAGAGAGTATCGCTGGGTTAGGGTTAGGGTTTAGGGTTAGGGTTAGGGATAGGGTTAGGGTTAGGGATAGGGTTAGGGTTACGCTTCAGGATTAGGGTTAGGGTATAGGTTAAGGTTAGGCTTAGGGTTAGCGTTAGTGTTCAGCGGGAGCTGAGCTCAGCAATGGCCAACGTCCAGGGATTCCTCCCACCCCAAAAGGTGCCAGGACCAAAAGCTCTTGCTGCTCTTCAAGTAGCCAGGCAACCCCATTCACAGCCCCACAAACGCTGGCGCTCCCTCTTTCTGCAGCCTCCCAAAGTCCAAAACAACCGCTCTTCCTGGGCCGATGAGCAGGCCGGAGCCCAGCTCAGCAATTCCCAACGTCCAGGGATTCCTCCCACCCCAAAGGTGCCAGGACCAAAAGCTCTTGCTGCTCTTCAAGTAGCCAGGCAACCCCATTCGCAGCCCCACAAATGCTGCCACTCTCTCTTTCGGCAGCCTCCCAAAGGCCAAGAGAATCTCTCCCTGACTCGATGCGAAGAGCGGGAACCCAGCTCAGCATTTGTGAACGTCCAGGGATTCCTCCCACACCAAAGGGGCCCACGACCAAAAGCTCTTGCTGCTCTTCAAGTCTCCACGCAACCCCATTCACAACTGCAAAAACGCTGCCATTCTGTCTTTCTAGAGCCTCCAAGAGGCCAACACAATCTAAGTGGGCCGCTGAGTAGTGCTGCATCCAAGCTCAGAAACTGCGAACGTCCAGGCATTCCTCCCACACCAAAGGGGCCACGACCAAAAGCTCTTGCTGCTCTTCAAGTCTCCAGGCAAGCCCATTCACAGCCCCACAAACGCTGCCGCTCCCTCTTTCTGCAGCCTCCCAACGTCCAAAACAACCGCTCTTCCTGGGCCGATGAGTACAGCCGGAGCCCAGCTCAGCATTTGTGAACGTCCAGGGATTCCTCCCACCCCAAAGGTGCCGGGACTAAAAGCTCTTGCTGCTCTTCAAGGATCCAGGCAACCCCATTCACAGCCCCACAAATGCTGCCACTCTCTCTTTCGGCAGCCTCCCAAAGGCCAAGAGAGCCTCTCCATGACTCGCTGCGCAGAGTGGGATCCAGCTCAGCATTTGCCAACGTCCAGGGATTCCTCCCACCCCAAAGGTGCCAGGACTAAAAGCTCTTGCTGCTCTTCAAGGATCCAGGCAACCCCATTCACAGCCCCACCAAAGCTGTCGCTCCCTCTTTCTGCAGCCTCCCAAACTCCAATACAATCTCTCTGTCTGGGCCGCAGAGAGAGTAACTCTGGGTTAGGGTTAGGGTTTAGGGTTAGGGTTAGGGATAGGGTTAGGGTTAGGGATAGGGTTAGGGTTAGGGTTCAGGATTAGGGTTAGGGTATAGGTTAAGGTTAGGCTTAGGGTTAGCGTTAGTGTTCAGCGGGAGCTGAGCTCAGCAATGGCCAACATCCAGGGATTCCTCCCACACCAAAGGGGCCCACGACCAAAAGCTCTTGCTGCTCTTCAAGTCTCCAGGCAACCCCATTCACAACTGCAAAAACGCTGCCATTCTGTCTTTCTAGAGCCTCCAAGAGGCCAACACAATCTAAGTGGGCCGCTGAGTAGTGCTGCATCCCAGCTCAGAAACTGCGAACGTCCAGGCATTCCTCCCACACCAAAGGGGCCACGACCAAAAGCTCTTGCTGCTCTTCAAGTAGCCAGGCAACCCCATTCGCAGCCCCACAAACGCTGCCGCTCTCTCTTTCGGCAGCCTCCCAAAGGCCAAGAGAGCCTCTCCCTGACTCGCTGCGCAGAGTGGGATCCCAGCTCAGCATTTGCCAACGTCCAGGGATTCCTCCCACCCCAAAGGTGCCGGGACTAAAAGCTCTTGCTGCTCTTCAAGGATCCAGGCAACCCCATTCACAGCCCCACAAAAGCTGTCGCTCCCTCTTTCTGCAGCCTCCCAAACTCCAATACAATCTCTCTGTCTGGGCCGCAGAGAGAGTATCACTGGGTTAGGGTTTAGGGTTAGGGTTAGGGATAGGGTTAGGGTTAGGGATAGGGTTAGGGTTACGCTTCAGGATTAGGGTTAGGGTATAGGTTAAGGTTAGGCTTAGGGTTAGCGTTAGTGTTCAGCGGGAGCTGAGCTCAGCAATGGCCAACGTCCAGGGATTCCTCCCACCCCAAAAGGTGCCAGGACCAAAAGCTCTTGCTGCTCTTCAAGTAGCCAGGCAACCCCATTCACAGCCCCACAAACGCTGGCGCTCCCTCTTTCTGCAGCCTCCCAAAGTCCAAAACAACCGCTCTTCCTGGGCCGATGAGCAGGCCGGAGCCCAGCTCAGCAATTCCCAACGTCCAGGGATTCCTCCCACCCCAAAGGTGCCAGGACCAAAAGCTCTTGCTGCTCTTCAAGTAGCCAGGCAAGCCCATTCACAGCCCCACAAACGCTGCCGCTCTCTCTTTCGGCAGCCTCCCAAAGGCCAAGAGAGCCTCTCCCTGACTCGCTGCGCAGAGTGGGATCCCAGCTCAGCATTTGCCAACGTCCAGGGATTCCTCCCACCCCAAAGGTGCCAGGACTAAAAGCTCTTGCTGCTCTTCAAGGATCCAGGCAACCCCATTCACAGCCCCACAAAAGCTGTCGCTCCCTCTTTCTGCAGCCTCCCAAACTCCAATACAATCTCTCTGTCTGGGCCGCAGAGAGAGTATCGCTGGGTTAGGGTTAGGGTTTAGGGTTAGGGTTAGGGATAGGGTTAGGGTTAGGGATAGGGTTAGGGTTACGCTTCAGGATTAGGGTTAGGGTATAGGTTAAGGTTAGGCTTAGGGTTAGCGTTAGTGTTCAGCGGGAGCTGAGCTCAGCAATGGCCAACGTCCAGGGATTCCTCCCACACCAAAGGGGCCCACGACCAAAAGCTCTTGCTGCTCTTCAAGTCTCCAGGCAACCCCATTCACAACTGCAAAAACGCTGCCATTCTGTCTTTCTAGAGCCTCCAAGAGGCCAACACAATCTAAGTGGGCCGCTGAGAAGTGCTGCATCCCAGCTCAGAAACTGCGAACGTCCAGGCATTCCTCCCACACCAAAGGGGCCACGACCAAAAGCTCTTGCTGCTCTTCAAGTAGCCAGGCAACCCCATTCGCAGCCCCACAAACGCTGCCGCTCTCTCTTTCGGCAGCCTCCCAAAGGCCAAGAGAGCCTCTCCCTGACTCGCTTCGCAGAGTGGGATCCCAGCTCAGCATTTGCCAACGTCCAGGGATTCCTCCCACCCCAAAGGTGCCAGGACTAAAAGCTCTTGCTGCTCTTCAAGGATCCAGGCAACCCCATTCACAGCCCCACAAAAGCTGTCGCTCCCTCTTTCTGCAGCCTCCCAAACTCCAATACAATCTCTCTGTCTGGGCCGCAGAGAGAGTATCGCTGGGTTAGGGTTAGGGTTTAGGGTTAGGGTTAGGGATAGGGTTAGGGTTAGGGATAGGGTTAGGGTTAGGGTTCAGGATTAGGGTTAGGGTATAGGTTAAGGTTAGGCTTAGGGTTAGCGTTAGTGTTCAGCGGGAGCTGAGCTCAGCAATGGCCAACGTCCAGGGATTCCTCCCACCCCAAAAGGTGCCAGGACCAAAAGCTCTTGCTGCTCTTCAAGTAGCCAGGCAACCCCATTCACAGCCCCACAAACGCTGGCGCTCCCTCTTTCTGCAGCCTCCCAAAGTCCAAAACAACCGCTCTTCCTGGGCCGATGAGCAGGCCGGAGCCCAGCTCAGCAATTCCCAACGTCCAGGGATTCCTCCCACCCCAAAGGTGCCAGGACCAAAAGCTCTTGCTGCTCTTCAAGTAGCCAGGCAACCCCATTCGCAGCCCCACAAATGCTGCCACTCTCTCTTTCGGCAGCCTCCCAAAGGCCAAGAGAATCTCTCCCTGACTCGATGCGAAGAGCGGGATCCCAGCTCAGCATTTGTGAACGTCCAGGGATTCCTCCCACACCAAAGGGGCCCACGACCAAAAGCTCTTGCTGCTCTTCAAGTCTCCAGGCAACCCCATTCACAACTGCAAAAACACTGCCATTCTGTCTTTCTAGAGCCTCCAAGAGGCCAACACAATCTAAGTGGGCCGCTGAGTAGTGCTGCATCCCATCTCAGAAACTGCGAACGTCCAGGCATTCCTCCCACACCAAAGGGGCCACGACCAAAAGCTCTTGCTGCTCTTCAAGTAGCCAGGCAACCCCATTCACAGCCCCAGAAACGCTGGCGCTCCCTCTTTCTGCAGCCTCCCAAAGGCCAAAACAACCGCTCTTCCTGGGCCGATGAGTACAGCCGGAGCCCAGCTCAGCAATTACCAAAGTCCAGGGATTCCTCCCACCCCAAAAGTTGCCAGGACCAAAAGCTCTTGCTGCTCTTCAAGTAGCCAGGCAACCCCATTCACAGCCCCAGAAACGCTGGCGCTCCCTCTTTCTGCAGCCTCCCAAACTCCAATACAATCTCTCTGCCTGGGCCGAGGAGTACAGCCGGAGCCCAGCTCAGCATTTGTGAACGTCCAGGGATTCCTCCCACACCAAAGGGGCCAGGACCAAAAGCTCTTGCTGCTCTTCAAGTAGCCAGGCAACCCCATTCACAGCCCCACAAATGCTGCCACTCTCTCTTTCGGCAGCCTCCCAAAGGCCAAGAGAATCTCTCCCTGACTTGATGCGAAGAGCGGGATCCCAGCTCAGCATTTGTGAACGTCCAGGGATTCCTCCCACCCCAAAGGGGCCCACGACCAAAAGCTCTTGCTGCTCTTCAAGTCTCCAGGCAACCCCATTCACAACTGCAAAAACGCTGCCATTCTGTCTTTCTAGAGCCTCCAAGAGGCCAACACAATCTAAGTGGGCCGCTGAGAAGTGCTGCATCCCAGCTCAGAAACTGCGAACGTCCAGGCATTCCTCCCACACCAAAGGGGCCACGACCAAAAGCTCTTGCTGCTCTTCAAGTAGCCAGGCAACCCCATTCGCAGCCCCACAAACGCTGCCGCTCTCTCTTTCGGCAGCCTCCCAAAGGCCAAGAGAGCCTCTCCCTGACTCGCTGCGCAGAGTGGGATCCCAGCTCAGCATTTGCCAACGTCCAGGGATTCCTCCCACCCCAAAGGTGCCAGGACTAAAAGCTCTTGCTGCTCTTCAAGGATCCAGGCAACCCCATTCACAGCCCCACAAAAGCTGTCGCTCCCTCTTTCTGCAGCCTCCCAAACTCCAATACAATCTCTCTGTCTGGGCCGCAGAGAGAGTATCGCTGGGTTAGGGTTAGGGTTTAGGGTTAGGGTTAGGGATAGGGTTAGGGTTAGGGATAGGGTTAGGGTTACGCTTCAGGATTAGGGTTAGGGTATAGGTTAAGGTTAGGCTTAGGGTTAGCGTTAGTGTTCAGCGGGAGCTGAGCTCAGCAATGGCCAACGTCCAGGGATTCCTCCCACCCCAAAAGGTGCCAGGACCAAAAGCTCTTGCTGCTCTTCAAGTAGCCAGGCAACCCCATTCACAGCCCCACAAACGCTGGTTCTTCCTCTTTCTGCAGCCTCCCAAAGTCCAAAACAACCGCTCTTCCTGGGCCGATGAGCAGGCCGGAGCCCAGCTCAGCAATTCCCAACGTCCAGGGATTCCTCCCACCCCAAAAGGTGCCAGGACCAAAAGCTCTTGCTGCTCTTCAAGTAGCCAGGCAACCCCATTCGCAGCCCCACAAATGCTGCCTCTCTCTCTTTCGGCAGCCTCCCAAAGGCCAAGAGAGTCTCTCCCTGACTCGATGCGAAGAGCGGGATCCCAGCTCAGCATTTGTGAACGTCCAGGGATTCCTCCCACACCAAAGGGGCCCACGACCAAAAGCTCTTGCTGCTCTTCAAGTCTCCAGGCAACCCCATTCACAACTGCAAAAACACTGCCATTCTGTCTTTCTAGAGCCTCCAAGAGGCCAACACAATCTAAGTGGGCCGCTGAGTAGTGCTGCATCCCAGCTCAGAAACTGCGAACGTCCAGGCATTCCTCCCACACCAAAGGGGCCACGACCAAAAGCTCTTGCTGCTCTTCAAGTCTCCAGGCAAGCCCATTCACAGCCCCACAAACGCTGCCGCTCTCTCTTTCGGCAGCCTCCCAAAGGCCAAGAGAGCCTCTCCCTGACTCGCTGCGCAGAGTGGGATCCCAGCTCAGCAATTCCCAACGTCCAGGGATTCCTCCCACCCCAGAGGTGCCAGGACTAAAAGCTCTTGCTGCTCTTCAAGGATCCAGGCAACCCCATTCACAGCCCCACCAAAGCTGTCGCTCCCTCTTTCTGCAGCCTCCCAAACTCCAATACAATCTCTCTGTCTGGGCCGCAGAGAGAGTAACGCTGGGTTAGGGTTAGGGTTTAGGGTTAGGGTTAGGGATAGGGTTAGGGTTAGGGATAGGGTTAGGGTTAGGGTTCAGGATTAGGGTTAGGGTATAGGTTAAGGTTAGGCTTAGGGTTAGCGTTTGTGTTCAGCGGGAGCTGAGCTCAGCAATGGCCAACGTCCAGGGATTCCTCCCACCCCAAAAGGTGCCAGGACCAAAAGCTCTTGCTGCTCTTCAAGTAGCCAGGCATCCCCATTCACAGCCCCACAAACGCTGGCGCTCCCTCTTTCTGCAGCCTCCCAAAGTCCAAAACAACCGCTCTTCCTGGGCCGCTGAGCAGGCCGGAGCCCAGCTCAGCAATTCCCAACGTCCAGGGATTCCTCCCACCCCAAAGGTGCCAGGACCAAAAGCTCTTGCTGCTCTTCAAGTAGCCAGGCAACCCCATTCGCAGCCCCACAAATGCTGCCACTCTCTCTTTCGGCAGCCTCCCAAAGGCCAAGAGAATCTCTCCCTGACTCGATGCGAAGAGCGGGATCCCAGCTCAGCATTTGTGAACGTCCAGGGATTCCTCCCACACCAAAGGGGCCCACGACCAAAAGCTCTTGCTGCTCTTCAAGTCTCCAGGCAACCCCATTCACAACTGCAAAAACACTGCCATTCTGTCTTTCTAGAGCCTCCAAGAGGCCAACACAATCTAAGTGGGCCGCTGAGTAGTGCTGCATCCCAGCTCAGAAACTGCGAACGTCCAGGCATTCCTCCCACACCAAAGGGGCCACGACCAAAAGCTCTTGCTGCTCTTCAAGTCTCCAGGCAAGCCCATTCACAGCCCCACAAACGCTGGCGCTCCCTCTTTCTACAGCCTCCCAAAGTCCAAAACAACCGCTCTTCCTGGGCCGATGAGTACAGCCGGAGCCCAGCTCAGCAATTACCAAAGTCCAGGGATTCCTCCCACCCCAAAAGGTGCCAGGACCAAAAGCTCTTGCTGCTCTTCAAGTAGCCAGGCAACCCCATTCACAGCCCCAGAAACGCTGGCGCTCCCTCTTTCTGCAGCCTCCCAAACTCCAATACAATCTCTCTGCCTGGGCCGAGGAGTACAGCCGGAGCCCAGCTCAGCATTTGTGAACGTCCAGGGATTCCTCCCACACCAAAGGGGCCAGGACCAAAAGCTCTTGCTGCTCTTCAAGTAGCCAGGCAACCCCATTCACAGCCCCACAAATGCTGCCACTCTCTCTTTCGGCAGCCTCCCAAAGGCCAAGAGAATCTCTCCCTGACTTGATGCGAAGAGCGGGATCCCAGCTCAGCATTTGTGAACGTCCAGGGATTCCTCCCACACCAAAGGGGCCCACGACCAAAAGCTCTTGCTGCTCTTCAAGTCTCCAGGCAACCCCATTCACAACTGCAAAAACGCTGCCATTCTGTCTTTCTAGAGCCTCCAAGAGGCCAACACAATCTAAGTGGGCCGCTGAGAAGTGCTGCATCCCAGCTCAGAAACTGCGAACGTCCAGGCATTCCTCCCACACCAAAGGGGCCACGACCAAAAGCTCTTGCTGCTCTTCAAGTAGCCAGGCAACCCCATTCGCAGCCCCACAAACGCTGCCGCTCTCTCTTTCGGCAGCCTCCCAAAGGCCAAGAGAGCCTCTCCCTGACTCGCTGCGCAGAGTGGGATCCCAGCTCAGCATTTGCCAACGTCCAGGGATTCCTCCCACCCCAAAGGTGCCAGGACTAAAAGCTCTTGCTGCTCTTCAAGGATCCAGGCAACCCCATTCACAGCCCCACAAAAGCTGTCGCTCCCTCTTTCTGCAGCCTCCCAAACTCCAATACAATCTCTCTGTCTGGGCCGCAGAGAGAGTATCGCTGGGTTAGGGTTAGGGTTTAGGGTTAGGGTTAGGGATAGGGTTAGGGTTAGGGATAGGGTTAGGGTTACGCTTCAGGATTAGGGTTAGGGTATAGGTTAAGGTTAGGCTTAGGGTTAGCGTTAGTGTTCAGCGGGAGCTGAGCTCAGCAATGGCCAACGTCCAGGGATTCCTCCCACCCCAAAAGGTGCCAGGACCAAAAGCTCTTGCTGCTCTTCAAGTAGCCAGGCAACCCCATTCACAGCCCCACAAACGCTGGTTCTCCCTCTTTCTGCAGCCTCCCAAAGTCCAAAACAACCGCTCTTCCTGGGCCGATGAGCAGGCCGGAGCCCAGCTCAGCAATTCCCAACGTCCAGGGATTCCTCCCACCCCAAAAGGTGCCAGGACCAAAAGCTCTTGCTGCTCTTCAAGTAGCCAGGCAACCCCATTCGCAGCCCCACAAATGCTGCCTCTCTCTCTTTCGGCAGCCTCCCAAAGGCCAAGAGAGTCTCTCCCTGACTCGATGCGAAGAGCGGGATCCCAGCTCAGCATTTGTGAACGTCCAGGGATTCCTCCCACACCAAAGGGGCCCACGACCAAAAGCTCTTGCTGCTCTTCAAGTCTCCAGGCAACCCCATTCACAACTGCAAAAACACTGCCATTCTGTCTTTCTAGAGCCTCCAAGAGGCCAACACAATCTAAGTGGGCTGCTGAGTAGTGCTGCATCCCAGCTCAGAAACTGCGAACGTCCAGGCATTCCTCCCACACCAAAGGGGCCACGACCAAAAGCTCTTGCTGCTCTTCAAGTCTCCAGGCAAGCCCATTCACAGCCCCACAAACGCTGCCGCTCTCTCTTTCGGCAGCCTCCCAAAGGCCAAGAGAGCCTCTCCCTGACTCGCTGCGCAGAGTGGGATCCCAGCTCAGCAATTCCCAACGTCCAGGGATTCCTCCCACCCCAGAGGTGCCAGGACTAAAAGCTCTTGCTGCTCTTCAAGGATCCAGGCAACCCCATTCACAGCCCCACCAAAGCTGTCGCTCCCTCTTTCTGCAGCCTCCCAAACTCCAATACAATCTCTCTGTCTGGGCCGCAGAGAGAGTAACGCTGGGTTAGGGTTAGGGTTTAGGGTTAGGGTTAGGGATAGGGTTAGGGTTAGGGATAGGGTTAGGGTTAGGGTTCAGGATTAGGGTTAGGGTATAGGTTAAGGTTAGGCTTAGGGTTAGCGTTTGTGTTCAGCGGGAGCTGAGCTCAGCAATGGCCAACGTCCAGGGATTCCTCCCACCCCAAAAGGTGCCAGGACCAAAAGCTCTTGCTGCTCTTCAAGTAGCCAGGCATCCCCATTCACAGCCCCACAAACGCTGGCGCTCCCTCTTTCTGCAGCCTCCCAAAGTCCAAAACAACCGCTCTTCCTGGGCCGCTGAGCAGGCCGGAGCCCAGCTCAGCAATTCCCAACGTCCAGGGATTCCTCCCACCCCAAAGGTGCCAGGACCAAAAGCTCTTGCTGCTCTTCAAGTAGCCAGGCAACCCCATTCGCAGCCCCACAAATGCTGCCACTCTCTCTTTCGGCAGCCTCCCAAAGGCCAAGAGAATCTCTCCCTGACTCGATGCGAAGAGCGGGATCCCAGCTCAGCATTTGTGAACGTCCAGGGATTCCTCCCACACCAAAGGGGCCCACGACCAAAAGCTCTTGCTGCTCTTCAAGTCTCCAGGCAACCCCATTCACAACTGCAAAAACACTGCCATTCTGTCTTTCTAGAGCCTCCAAGAGGCCAACACAATCTAAGTGGGCCGCTGAGTAGTGCTGCATCCCAGCTCAGAAACTGCGAACGTCCAGGCATTCCTCCCACACCAAAGGGGCCACGACCAAAAGCTCTTGCTGCTCTTCAAGTCTCCAGGCAAGCCCATTCACAGCCCCACAAACGCTGGCGCTCCCTCTTTCTACAGCCTCCCAAAGTCCAAAACAACCGCTCTTCCTGGGCCGATGAGTACAGCCGGAGCCCAGCTCAGCAATTACCAAAGTCCAGGGATTCCTCCCACCCCAAAAGGTGCCAGGACCAAAAGCTCTTGCTGCTCTTCAAGTAGCCAGGCAACCCCATTCACAGCCCCAGAAACGCTGGCGCTCCCTCTTTCTGCAGCCTCCCAAACTCCAATACAATCTCTCTGCCTGGGCCGAGGAGTACAGCCGGAGCCCAGCTCAGCATTTGTGAACGTCCAGGGATTCCTCCCACACCAAAGGGGCCAGGACCAAAAGCTCTTGCTGCTCTTCAAGTAGCCAGGCAACCCCATTCGCAGCCCCACAAACGCTGCCGCTCTCTCTTTCGGCAGCCTCCCAAAGGCCAAGAGAGCCTCTCCCTGACTCGCTGCGCAGAGTGGGATCCCAGCTCAGCATTTGCCAACGTCCAGGGATTCCTCCCACCCCAAAGGTGCCAGGACTAAAAGCTCTTGCTGCTCTTCAAGTCTCCAGGCAACCCCATTCACAACTGCAAAAACGCTGCCATTCTGTCTTTCTAGAGCCTCCAAGAGGCCAACACAATCTAAGTGGGCCGCTGAGAAGTGCTGCATCCCAGCTCAGAAACTGCGAACGTCCAGGCATTCCTCCCACACCAAAGGGGCCACGACCAAAAGCTCTTGCTGCTCTTCAAGTAGCCAGGCAACCCCATTCGCAGCCCCACAAACGCTGCCGCTCTCTCTTTCGGCAGCCTCCCAAAGGCCAAGAGAGCCTCTCCCTGACTCGCTGCGCAGAGTGGGATCCCAGCTCAGCATTTGCCAACGTCCAGGGATTCCTCCCACCCCAAAGGTGCCAGGACTAAAAGCTCTTGCTGCTCTTCAAGGATCCAGGCAACCCCATTCACAGCCCCACCAAAGCTGTCGCTCCCTCTTTCTGCAGCCTCCCAAACTCCAATACAATCTCTCTGTCTGGGCCGCAGAGAGAGTAACGCTGGGTTAGGGTTAGGGTTTAGGGTTAGGGTTAGGGATAGGGTTAGGGTTAGGGATAGGGTTAGGGTTACGCTTCAGGATTAGGGTTAGGGTATAGGTTAAGGTTAGGCTTAGGGTTAGCGTTAGTGTTCAGCGGGAGCTGAGCTCAGCAATGGCCAACGTCCAGGGATTCCTCCCACCCCAAAAGGTGCCAGGACCAAAAGCTCTTGCTGCTCTTCAAGTAGCCAGGCAACCCCATTCACAGCCCCACAAACGCTGGCGCTCCCTCTTTCTGCAGCCTCCCAAAGTCCAAAACAACCGCTCTTCCTGGGCCGATGAGCAGGCCGGAGCCCAGCTCAGCAATTCCCAACGTCCAGGGATTCCTCCCACCCCAAAGGTGCCAGGACCAAAAGCTCTTGCTGCTCTTCAAGTAGCCAGGCAACCCCATTCGCAGCCCCACAAATGCTGCCACTCTCTCTTTCGGCAGCCTCCCAAAGGCCAAGAGAGTCTCTCCCTGACTCGATGCGAAGAGCGGGATCCCAGCTCAGCATTTGTGAACGTCCAGGGATTCCTCCCACACCAAAGGGGCCCACGACCAAAAGCTCTTGCTGCTCTTCAAGTCTCCAGGCAACCCCATTCACAACTGCAAAAACACTGCCATTCTGTCTTTCTAGAGCCTCCAAGAGGCCAACACAATCTAAGTGGGCCGCTGAGTAGTGCTGCATCCCAGCTCAGAAACTGCGAACGTCCAGGCATTCCTCCCACACCAAAGGGGCCACGACCAAAAGCTCTTGCTGCTCTTCAAGTCTCCAGGCAAGCCCATTCACAGCCCCACAAACGCTGCCGCTCCCTCTTTCTGCACCCTCCCAAAGTCCAAAACAACCGCTCTTCCTGGGCCGAGGAGTACAGCCGGAGCCCAGCTCAGCATTTGTGAACGTCCAGGGATTCCTCCCACACCAAAGGGGCCACGACCAAAAGCTCTTGCTGCTCTTCAAGTAGCCAGGCAACCCCATTCACAGCCCCACAAATGCTGCCACTCTCTCTTTCGGCAGCCTCCCAAAGGCCAAGAGAATCTCTCCCTGACTCGATGCGAAGAGCGGGATCCCAGCTCAGCATTTGTGAACGTCCAGGGATTCCTCCCACACCAAAGGGGCCCACGACCAAAAGCTCTTGCTGCTCTTCAAGTCTCCAGGCAACCCCATTCACAACTGCAAAAACGCTGCCATTCTGTCTTTCTACATCCTCCAAGAGGCCAACACAATCTAAATGGGCCGCTGAGTAGTGCTGCATCCCAGCTCAGAAACTGCGAACGTCCAGGCATTCCTCCCACACCAAAGGGGCCACGACCAAAAGCTCTTGCTGTTCTTCAAGTAGCCAGGCAAGCCCATTCTCAGCCCCACAAACGCTGCCGCTCTCTCTTTCGGCAGCCTCCCAAAGGCCAAGAGAGCCTCTCCCTGACTCGCTGCGCAGAGTGGGATCCCAGCTCAGCAATTCCCAACGTCCAGGGATTCCTCCCACCCCAGAGGTGCCAGGACTAAAAGCTCTTGCTGCTCTTCAAGGATCCAGGCAACCCCATTCACAGCCCCACCAAAGCTGTCGCTCCCTCTTTCTGCAGCCTCCCAAACTCCAATACAATCTCTCTGTCTGGGCCGCAGAGAGAGTAACGCTGGGTTAGGGTTAGGGTTTAGGGTTAGGGTTAGGGATAGGGTTAGGGTTAGGGATAGGGTTAGGGTTAGGGTTCAGGATTAGGGTTAGGGTATAGGTTAAGGTTAGGCTTAGGGTTAGCGTTTGTGTTCAGCGGGAGCTGAGCTCAGCAATGGCCAACGTCCAGGGATTCCTCCCACCCCAAAAGGTGCCAGGACCAAAAGCTCTTGCTGCTCTTCAAGTAGCCAGGCAACCCCATTCACAGCCCCACAAACGCTGGCGCTCCCTCTTTCTGCAGCCTCCCAAAGTCCAAAACAACCGCTCTTCCTGGGCCGATGAGCAGGCCGGAGCCCAGCTCAGCAATTGCCAACGTCCAGGGATTCCTCCCACACCAAAGGTGCCAGGACCAAAAGCTCTTGCTGCTCTTCAAGTAGCCAGGCAACCCCATTCACAGCCCCACAAATGCTGCCACTCTCTGTTTCGGCAGCCTCCCAAAGGCCAAGAGAATCTCTCCCTGACTCGATGCGAAGAGCGGGATCCCAGCTCAGCATTTGTGAACGTCCAGGGATTCCTCCCACACCAAAGGGGCCCATGACCAAAAGCTCTTGCTGCTCTTCAAGTCTCCAGGCAACCCCATTCACAACTGCAAAAACGCTGCCATTCTGTCTTTCTAGAGCCTCCAAGAGGCCAACACAATCTAAATGGGCCGCTGAGTAGTGCTGCATCCCAGCTCAGAAACTGCGAACGTCCAGGCATTCCTCCCACACCAAAGGGGCCACGACCAAAAGCTCTTGCTGCTCTTCAAGTAGCCAGGCAACCCCATTCACAGCCCCACAAACGCTGCCGCTCTCTCTTTCGGCAGCCTCCCAAAGGCCAAGAGAGCCTCTCCCTGACTCGCTGCGCAGAGTGGGATCCCAGCTCAGCATTTGCCAACGTCCAGGGATTCCTCCCACCCCAAAGGTGCCAGGACTAAAAGCTCTTGCTGCTCTTCAAGGATCCAGGCAACCCCATTCACAGCCCCACCAAAGCTGTCGCTCCCTCTTTCTGCAGCCTCCCAAACTCCAATACAATCTCTCTGTCTGGGCCGCAGAGAGAGTAACGCTGGGTTAGGGTTTAGGGTTAGGGTTAGGGATAGGGTTAGAGTTAGGGATAGGGTTAGGGTTACGCTTCAGGATTAGGGTTAGGGTATAGTTTAAGGTTAGGCTTAGGGTTAGCGTTAGTGTTCAGCGGGAGCTGAGCTCAGCAATGGCCAACGTCCAGGGATTCCTCCCACCCCAAAAGGTGCCAGGACCAAAAGCTCTTGCTGCTCTTCAAGTAGCCAGGCAACCCCATTCACAGCCCCACAAACGCTGGCGCTCCCTCTTTCTGCAGCCTCCCAAAGTCCAAAACAACCGCTCTTCCTGGGCCGATGAGCAGGCCGGAGCCCAGCTCAGCAATTCCCAACGTCCAGGGATTCCTCCCACCCCAAAGGTGCCAGGACCAAAAGCTCTTGCTGCTCTTCAAGTAGCCAGGCAACCCCATTCGCAGCCCCACAAATGCTGCCACTCTCTCTTTCGGCAGCCTCCCAAAGGCCAAGAGAATCTCTCCCTGACTCGATGCGAAGAGCGGGATCCCAGCTCAGCATTTGTGAACGTCCAGGGATTCCTCCCACACCAAAGGGGCCCACGACCAAAAGCTCTTGCTGCTCTTCAAGTCTCCAGGCAACCCATTCACAACTGCAAAAACGCTGCCATTCTGTCTTTCTAGAGCCTCCAAGACGCCAACACAATCTAAATGGGCCGCTGAGTAGTGCGGGATCCCAGCTCAGAAACTGCGAACGTCCAGGGATTCCTCCCACACCACAGGAGCCACGACCAAATTCTCTTGCTGCTCTTCAAGTAGCCAGGCAAGCCCATTCACAGCCCCACAAACGCTGCCGCTCTCTCTTTCGGCAGCCTCCCAAAGGCCAAGAGAGCCTCTCCCTGACTCGCTGCGCAGAGTGGGATCCCAGCTCAGCATTTGCCAACGTCCAGGGATTCCTCCCACCCCAAAGGTGCCAGGACTAAAAGCTCTTGCTGCTCTTCAAGGATCCAGGCAACCCCATTCACAGCCCCACAAAAGCTGTCGCTCCCTCTTTCTGCAGCCTCCCAAACTCCAATAAAATCTCTCTGTCTGGGCCGCAGAGAGAGTATCGCTGGGTTAGGGTTAGGGTTTAGGGTTAGGGTTAGGGATAGGGTTAGGGTTAGGGATAGGGTTAGGGTTAGGGTTCAGGATTAGGGTTAGGGTATAGGTTAAGGTTAGGCTTAGGGTTAGCGTTAGTGTTCAGCGGGACCTGAGCTCAGCAATGGCCAACGTCCAGGGATTCCTCCCACCCCAAAAGGTGCCAGGACCAAAAGCTCTTGCTGCTCTTCAAGTAGCCAGGCAACCCCATTCACAGCCCCACAAACGCTGGCGCTCCCTCTTTCTGCAGCCTCCCAAAGTCCAAAACAACCGCTCTTCCTGGGCCGATGAGTACAGCCGGAGCCCAGCTCAGCAATTGCCAACGTCCAGGGATTCCTCCCACACCACAGGAGCCACGACCAAAAGCTCTTGCTGCTCTTCAAGTAGCCAGGCAACCCCATTCGCAGCCCCACAAATGCTGCCACTCTCTCTTTCGGCAGCCTCCCAAAGGCCAAGAGAATCTCTCCCTGCCTCGATGCGAAGAGCGGGATCCCAGCTCAGCATTTGTGAACGTCCAGGGATTCCTCCCACACCAAAGGGGCCCACGACCAAAAGCTCTTGCTGCTCTTCAAGTCTCCAGGCAACCCCATTCACAGCCCCACAAACGCTGCCATTCTGTCTTTCTAGAGCCTCCAAGAGGCCAACACAATCTAAATGGGCCGCTGAGTAGTGCGGGATCCCAGCTCAGAAACTGCGAACGTCCAGGGATTCCTCCCACACCACAGGAGCCACGACCAAATTCTCTTGCTGCTCTTCAAGTCTCCAGGCAAGCCCATTCACAGCCCCACAAACGCTGCCGCTCTCTCTTTCGGCAGCCTCCCAAAGGCCAAGAGAGCCTCTCCCTGACTCGCTGCGCAGAGTGGGATCCCAGCTCAGCATTTGCCAACGTCCAGGGATTCCTCCCACCCCAAAGGTGCCAGGACTAAAAGCTCTTGCTGCTCTTCAAGGATCCAGGCAACCCCATTCACAGCCCCACAAAAGCTGTCGCTCCCTCTTTCTGCAGCCTCCCAAACTCCAATACAATCTCTCTGTCTGGGCCGCAGAGAGAGTATCGCTGGGTTAGGGTTAGGGTTTAGGGTTAGGGTTAGGGATAGGGTTAGGGTTAGGGATAGGGTTAGGGTTCAGGATTAGGGTTAGGGTATAGGTTAAGGTTAGGCTTAGGGTTAGCGTTAGTGTTCAGCGGGACCTGAGCTCAGCAATGGCCAACGTCCAGGGATTCCTCCCACCCCAAAAGGTGCCAGGACCAAAAGCTCTTGCTGCTCTTCAAGTAGCCAGGCAACCCCATTCACAGCCCCACAAACACTGGCGCTCCCTCTTTCTGCAGCCTCCCAAAGTCCAAAACAACCGCTCTTCCTGGGCCGATGAGTACAGCCGGAGCCCAGCTCAGCAATTGCCAACGTCCAGGGATTCCTCCCACACCACAGGAGCCACGACCAAAAGCTCTTGCTGCTCTTCAAGTAGCCAGGCAACCCCATTCGCAGCCCCACAAATGCTGCCACTCTCTCTTTCGGCAGCCTCCCAAAGGCCAAGAGAATCTCTCCCTGCCTCGATGCGAAGAGCGGGATCCCAGCTCAGCATTTGTGAATGTCCAGGGATTCCTCCCACACCAAAGGGGCCCATGACCAAAAGCTCTTGCTGCTCTTCAAGTAGCCAGGCAAGCCCATTCACAGCCCCACAAACGCTGCCGCTCTCTCTTTCGGCAGCCTCCCAAAGGCCAAGAGAGCCTCTCCCTGACTCGCTGCGCAGAGTGGGATCCCAGCTCAGCATTTGCCAACGTCCAGGGATTCCTCCCACCCCAAAGGTGCCAGGACTAAAAGCTCTTGCTGCTCTTCAAGGATCCAGGCAACCCCATTCACAGCCCCACAAAAGCTGTCGCTCCCTCTTTCTGCAGCCTCCCAAACTCCAATACAATCTCTCTGTCTGGGCCGCAGAGAGAGTAACGCTGGGTTAGGGTTAGGGTTTAGGGTTAGGGTTAGGGATAGGGTTAGGGTTAGGGATAGGGTTAGGGTTACGCTTCAGGATTAGGGTTAGGGTATAGGTTAAGGTTAGGCTTAGGGTTAGCGTTAGTGTTCAGCGGGAGCTGAGCTCAGCAATGGCCAACGTCCAGGGATTCCTCCCACCCCAAAAGGTGCCAGGACCAAAAGCTCTTGCTGCTCTTCAAGTAGCCAGGCAACCCCATTCACAGCCCCACAAACGCTGGCGCTCCCTCTTTCTGCAGCCTCCCAAAGTCCAAAACAACCGCTCTTCCTGGGCCGACGAGTACAGCCGGAGCCCAGCTCAGCAATTGCCAACGTCCAGGGATTCCTCCCACACCACAGGAGCCACGACCACAAGCTCTTGCTGCTCTTCAAGTAGCCAGGCGACCCGATTCGCAGCCCCACAAATGCTGCTACTCTCTCTTTCGGCAGCCTCCCAAAGGCCAAGAGAATCTCTCCCTGACTCGATGCGAAGAGCGGGATCCCAGCTCAGCATTTGCCAACGTCCAGGGATTCCTCCCACACCAAAGGGGCCCACGACCAAAAGCTCTTGCTGCTCTTCAAGTCTCCAGGCAACCCCATTCACAACTGCAAAAACGCTGCCATTCTGTCTTTCTAGAGCCTCCAAGAGGCCAACACAATCTAAGTGGGCCGCTGAGTAGTGCTGCATCCCAGCTCAGAAACTGCGAACGTCCAGGCATTCCTCCCACACCAAAGGGGCCACGACCAAAAGCTCTTGCTGCTCTTCAAGTAGCCAGGCAACCCCATTCACAGCCCCACAAACGCTGGCGCTCCCTCTTTCTGCAGCCTCCCAAAGTCCAAAACAACCGCTCTTCCAGGGCCGATGAGCAGGCTGGAGCCCAGCTCAGCAATTGCCAACGTCCAGGGATTCCTCCCACCCCAAAGGTGCCAGGACCAAAAGCTCTTGCTGCTCTTCAAGGATCCAGGCAACCCCATTCGCAGCCCCACAAATGCTGCCACTCTCTCTTTCGGCAGCCTCCCAAAGGCCAAGAGAGTCTCTCCCTGCCTCGATGCGAAGAGCGGGATCCCAGCTCAGCATTTGTGAACGTCCAGGGATTCCTCGCACAGCAAAGGGGCCACGACCAAAAGCTCTTGCTGCTCTTCAAGTAGCCAGGCAACCCCATTCACAGCCCCACAAACGCTGGCGCTCCCTCTTTCTGCAGCATCCCAAAGTCCAAAACAACCGCTCTTCCTGGGCCTATGAATACAGCCGGAGCCCAGCTCAGCAATTGCCAACGTCCAGGGATTCCTCCCACACCACAGGAGCCACGACCAAAAGCTCTTGCTGCTCTTCAAGTAGCCAGGCGACCCCATTCGCAGCCCCACAAATGCTGCCACTCTCTCTTTCGGCAGCCTCCCAAAGGCCAAGAGAGTCTCTCCCTGACTCGATGCGAAGAGCGGGATCCCAGCTCAGCATTTGTGAACGTCCGGGGAGTCCTCGCACAGCAAAGGGGCCCACGACCAAAAGCTCTTGCTGCTCTTCAAGTCTCCAGGCAACCCCATTCACAACTGCAAAAACGCTGCCATTCTGTCTTTCTAGAGCCTCCAAGAGGCCAACACAATCTAAATGGGCCGCTGAGTAGTGCTGCATCCCAGCTCAGAAACTGCGAACGTCCAGGCATTCCTCCCACACCAAAGGGGCCACGACCAAAAGCTCTTGCTGCTCTTCAAGTCTCCAGGCAAGCCCATTCACAGCCCCACAAACGCTGCCGCTCTCTCTTTCGGCAGCCTCCCAAAGGCCAAGAGAGCCTCTCCCTGACTCGCTGCGCAGAGTGGGATCCCAGCTCAGCATTTGCCAACGTCCAGGGATTCCTCCCACCCCAAAGGTGCCAGGACTAAAAGCTCTTGCTGCTCTTCAAGGATCCAGGCAACCCCATTCACAGCCCCACAAAAGCTGTCGCTCCCTCTTTCTGCAGCCTCCCAAACTCCAATACAATCTCTCTGTCTGGGCCGCAGAGAGAGTAACGCTGGGTTAGGGTTAGGGTTTAGGGTTAGGGTTAGGGATAGGGTTAGGGTTAGGGATAGGGTTAGGGTTAGGGTTCAGGATTAGGGTTAGGGTATAGGTTAAGGTTAGGCTTAGGGTTAGCGTTAGTGTTCAGCGGGAGCTGAGCTCAGCAATGGCCAACGTCCAGGGATTCCTCCCACCCCAAAAGGTGCCAGGACCAAAAGCTCTTGCTGCTCTTCAAGTAGCCAGGCAACCCCATTCACAGCCCCAGAAACGCTGGCGCTCCCTCTTTCTGCAGCCTCCCAAAGTCCAAAACAACCGCTCTTCCAGGGCCGATGAGCAGGCCGGATCCCAGCTCAGCAATTCCCAACGTCCAGGGATTCCTCCCACCCCAAAGGTGCCAGGACCAAAAGCTCTTGCTGCTCTTCAAGTAGCCAGGCAACCCCATTCGCAGCCCCACAAATGCTGCCACTCTCTCTTTCGGCAGCCTCCCAAAGGCCAAGAGAGTCTCTCCCTGACTCGATGCGAAGAGCGGGATCCCAGCTCAGCATTTGTGAACGTCCAGGGATTCCTCCCACACCAAAGGGGCCCACGACCAAAAGCTCTTGCTGCTCTTCAAGTCTCCAGGAAACCCCATTCACAACTGAAAAAAAGGCTGCAATTCTGTCTTTCTAGAGCCTCCAAGAGGCCAACACAATCTAAATGGGCCGCTGAGTAGTGCGGGATCCCAGCTCAGAAACTGCGAACGTCCAGGCATTCCTCCCACATCACAGGAGCCACGACCAAAAGCTCTTGCTGCTCTTCAAGTCTCCAGGCAAGCCCATTCACAGCCCCACAAACGCTGCCGCTCTCTCTTTCGGCAGCCTCCAAAGGCCAAGAGAGCCTCTCCCTGACTCGCTGCGCAGAGTGGGATCCCAGCTCAGCAATTCCCAACGTCCAGGGATTCCTCCCACCCCAAAGGTGCCAGGACCAAAAGCTCTTGCTGCTCTTCAAGTAGCCAGGCAACCCCATTCGCAGCCCCACAAATGCTGCCACTCTCTCTTTCGGCAGCCTCCCAAAGGCCAAGAGAATCTCTCCCTGACTCGATGCGAAGAGCGGGATCCCAGCTCAGCATTTGTGAACGTCCAGAGATTCCTCGCACAGCAAAGGGGCCCACGACCAAAAGCTCCTGCTGCTCTTCAAGTCTCCAGGCAACCCCATTCACAACTGCAAAAACGCTGCCATTCTGTCTTTCTAGAGCCTCCAAGAGGCCAACACAATCTAAGTGGGCCGCTGAGTAGTGCTGCATCCCAGCTCAGAAACTGCGAACGTCCAGGCATTCCTCCCACACCAAAGGGGCCACGACCAAAAGCTCTTGCTGCTCTTCAAGTCTCCAGGCAAGCCCATTCACAGCCCCACAAACGCTGCCGCTCTCTCTTTCGGCAGCCTCCCAAAGGCCAAGAGAGCCTCTCCCTGACTCGCTGCGCAGAGTGGGATCCCAGCTCAGCATTTGCCAACGTCCAGGGATTCCTCCCACCCCAAAGGTGCCAGGACTAAAAGCTCTTGCTGCTCTTCAAGGATCCAGGCAACCCCATTCACAGCCCCACCAAAGCTGTCGCTCCCTCTTTCTGCAGCCTCCCAAACTCCAATACAATCTCTCTGTCTGGGCCGCAGAGAGAGTAACGCTGGGTTAGGGTTAGGGTTTAGGGTTAGGGTTAGGGATAGGGTTAGGGTTAGGGATAGGGTTAGGGTTACGCTTCAGGATTAGGGTTAGGGTATAGGTTAAGGTTAGGCTTAGGGTTAGCGTTAGTGTTCAGCGGGAGCTGAGCTCAGCAATGGCCAACGTCCAGGGATTCCTCCCACCCCAAAAGGTGCCAGGACCAAAAGCTCTTGCTGCTCTTCAAGTAGCCAGGCAACCCCATTCACAGCCCCACAAACGCTGGCGCTCCCTCTTTCTGCAGCCTCCCAAAGTCCAAAACAACCGCTCTTCCAGGGCCGATGAGCAGGCCGGATCCCAGCTCAGCAATTCCCAACGTCCAGGGATTCCTCCCACCCCAAAGGTGCCAGGACCAAAAGCTCTTGCTGCTCTTCAAGTAGCCAGGCAACCCCATTCGCAGCCCCACAAATGCTGCCACTCTCTCTTTCGGCAGCCTCCCAAAGGCCAAGAGAGTCTCTCCCTGACTCGATGCGAAGAGCGGGATCCCAGCTCAGCATTTGTGAACGTCCAGGGATTCCTCCCACACCAAAGGGGCCCACGACCAAAAGCTCTTGCTGCTCTTCAAGTCTCCAGGCAACCCCATTCACAACTGAAAAAAAGGCTGCAATTCTGTCTTTCTAGAGCCTCCAAGAGGCCAACACAATCTAAATGGGCCGCTGAGTAGTGCGGGATCCCAGCTCAGAAACTGCGAACGTCCAGGCATTCCTCCCACATCACAGGAGCCACGACCAAAAGCTCTTGCTGCTCTTCAAGTCTCCAGGCAAGCCCATTCACAGCCCCACAAACGCTGCCGCTCTCTCTTTCGGCAGCCTCCAAAGGCCAAGAGAGCCTCTCCCTGACTCGCTGCGCAGAGTGGGATCCCAGCTCAGCAATTCCCAACGTCCAGGGATTCCTCCCACCCCAAAGGTGCCAGGACCAAAAGCTCTTGCTGCTCTTCAAGTAGCCAGGCAACCCCATTCGCAGCCCCACAAATGCTGCCACTCTCTCTTTCGGCAGCCTCCCAAAGGCCAAGAGAATCTCTCCCTGACTCGATGCGAAGAGCGGGATCCCAGCTCAGCATTTGTGAACGTCCAGAGATTCCTCGCACAGCAAAGGGGCCCACGACCAAAAGCTCCTGCTGCTCTTCAAGTCTCCAGGCAACCCCATTCACAACTGCAAAAACGCTGCCATTCTGTCTTTCTAGAGCCTCCAAGAGGCCAACACAATCTAAGTGGGCCGCTGAGTAGTGCTGCATCCCAGCTCAGAAACTGCGAACGTCCAGGCATTCCTCCCACACCAAAGGGGCCACGACCAAAAGCTCTTGCTGCTCTTCAAGTCTCCAGGCAAGCCCATTCACAGCCCCACAAACGCTGCCGCTCTCTCTTTCGGCAGCCTCCCAAAGGCCAAGAGAGCCTCTCCCTGACTCGCTGCGCAGAGTGGGATCCCAGCTCAGCATTTGCCAACGTCCAGGGATTCCTCCCACCCCAAAGGTGCCAGGACTAAAAGCTCTTGCTGCTCTTCAAGGATCCAGGCAACCCCATTCACAGCCCCACCAAAGCTGTCGCTCCCTCTTTCTGCAGCCTCCCAAACTCCAATACAATCTCTCTGTCTGGGCCGCAGAGAGAGTAACGCTGGGTTAGGGTTAGGGTTTAGGGTTAGGGTTAGGGATAGGGTTAGGGTTAGGGATAGGGTTAGGGTTACGCTTCAGGATTAGGGTTAGGGTATAGGTTAAGGTTAGGCTTAGGGTTAGCGTTAGTGTTCAGCGGGAGCTGAGCTCAGCAATGGCCAACGTCCAGGGATTCCTCCCACCCCAAAAGGTGCCAGGACCAAAAGCTCTTGCTGCTCTTCAAGTAGCCAGGCAACCCCATTCACAGCCCCACAAACGCTGGCGCTCCCTCTTTCTGCAGCCTCCCAAAGTCCAAAACAACCGCTCTTCCAGGGCCGATGAGCAGGCCGGATCCCAGCTCAGCAATTCCCAACGTCCAGGGATTCCTCCCACCCCAAAGGTGCCAGGACCAAAAGCTCTTGCTGCTCTTCAAGTAGCCAGGCAACCCCATTCGCAGCCCCACAAATGCTGCCACTCTCTCTTTCGGCAGCCTCCCAAAGGCCAAGAGAGTCTCTCCCTGACTCGATGCGAAGAGCGGGATCCCAGCTCAGCATTTGTGAACGTCCAGGGATTCCTCCCACACCAAAGGGGCCCACGACCAAAAGCTCTTGCTGCTCTTCAAGTCTCCAGGCAACCCCATTCACAACTGCAAAAACGCTGCCATTCTGTCTTTCTAGAGCCTCCAAGAGGCCAACACAATCTAAATGGGCCGCTGAGTAGTGCGGGATCCCAGCTCAGAAACTGCGAACGTCCAGGCATTCCTCCCACACCACAGGAGCCACGACCAAAAGCTCTTGCTGCTCTTCAAGTCTCCAGGCAAGCCCATTCACAGCCCCACAAACGCTGCCGCTCTCTCTTTCGGCAGCCTCCCAAAGGCCAAGAGAGCCTCTCCCTGACTCGCTGCGCAGAGTGGGATCCCAGCTCAGCAATTCCCAACGTCCAGGGATTCCTCCCACCCCAAAGGTGCCAGGACCAAAAGCTCTTGCTGCTCTTCAAGTAGCCAGGCAACCCCATTCGCAGCCCCACAAATGCTGCCACTCTCTCTTTCGGCAGCCTCCCAAAGGCCAAGAGAATCTCTCCCTGACTCGATGCGAAGAGCGGGATCCCAGCTCAGCATTTGTGAACGTCCAGGGATTCCTCCCACACCAAAGGGGCCCACGACCAAAAGCTCTTGCTGCTCTTCAAGTCTCCAGGCAACCCCATTCACAACTGCAAAAACGCTGCCATTCTGTCTTTCTAGAGCCTCCAAGAGGCCAACACAATCTAAGTGGGCCGCTGAGTAGTGCTGCATCCCAGCTCAGAAACTGCGAACGTCCAGGCATTCCTCCCACACCAAAGGGGCCACGACCAAAAGCTCTTGCTGCTCTTCAAGTAGCCAGGCAAGCCCATTCACAGCCCCACAAACGCTGCCGCTCTCTCTTTCGGCAGCCTCCCAAAGGCCAAGAGAGCCTCTCCCTGACTCGCTGCGCAGAGTGGGATCCCAGCTCAGCATTTGCCAACGTCCAGGGATTCCTCCCACCCCAAAGGTGCCAGGACTAAAAGCTCTTGCTGCTCTTCAAGGATCCAGGCAACCCCATTCACAGCCCCACAAAAGCTGTCGCTCCCTCTTTCTGCAGCCTCCCAAACTCCAATACAATCTCTCTGTCTGGGCCGCAGAGAGAGTATCGCTGGGTTAGGGTTAGGGTTTAGGGTTAGGGTTAGGGATAGGGTTAGGGTTAGGGATAGGGTTAGGGTTAGGGTTCAGGATTAGGGTTAGGGTATAGGTTAAGGTTAGGCTTAGGGTTAGCGTTAGTGTTCAGCGGGAGCTGAGCTCAGCAATGGCCAACGTCCAGGGATTCCTCCCACCCCAAAAGGTGCCAGGACCAAAAGCTCTTGCTGCTCTTCAAGTAGCCAGGCAACCCCATTCACAGCCCCACAAACGCTGGCGCTCCCTCTTTCTGCAGCCTCCCAAAGTCCAAAACAACCGCTCTTCCTGGGCCGATGAGCAGGCCGGAGCCCAGCTCAGCAATTGCCAACGTCCAGGGATTCCTCCCACACCACAGGAGCCACGACCAAAAGCTCTTGCTGCTCTTCAAGTAGCCAGGCGACCCCATTCGCAGCCCCACAAATGCTGCTACTCTCTCTTTCGGCAGCCTCCCAAAGGCCAAGAGAGTCTCTCCCTGACTCGATGCGAAGAGCGGGATCCCAGCTCAGCATTTGTGAACGTCCAGGGATTCCTCCCACACCAAAGGGGCCCACGACCAAAAGCTCTTGCTGCTCTTCAAGTCTCCAGGCAACCCCATTCACAACTGCAAAAACGCTGCCATTCTGTCTTTCTAGAGCCTCCAAGAGGCCAACACAATCTAAATGGGCCGCTGAGTAGTGCGGGATCCCAGCTCAGAAACTGCGAACGTCCAGGCATTCCTCCCACACCACAGGAGCCACGACCAAAAGCTCTTGCTGCTCTTCAAGTCTCCAGGCAAGCCCATTCACAGCCCCACAAATGCTGCCGCTCTCTCTTTCGGCAGCCTCCCAAAGGCCAAGAGAGCCTCTCCCTGACTCGCTGCGCAGAGTGGGATCCCAGCTCAGCAATTCCCAACGTCCAGGGATTCCTCCCACCCCAAAGGTGCCAGGACCAAAAGCTCTTGCTGCTCTTCAAGTAGCCAGGCAACCCCATTCGCAGCCCCACAAATGCTGCCACTCTCTCTTTCGGCAGCCTCCCAAAGGCCAAGAGAATCTCTCCCTGACTCGATGCGAAGAGCGGGATCCCAGCTCAGCATTTGTGAACGTCCAGAGATTCCTCGCACAGCAAAGGGGCCCACGACCAAAAGCTCTTGCTGCTCTTCAAGTCTCCAGGCAACCCCATTCACAACTGCAAAAACGCTGCCATTCTGTCTTTCTAGAGCCTCCAAGAGGCCAACACAATCTAAGTGGGCCGCTGAGTAGTGCTGCATCCCAGCTCAGAAACTGCGAACGTCCAGGCATTCCTCCCACACCAAAGGGGCCACGACCAAAAGCTCTTGCTGCTCTTCAAGTAGCCAGGCAACCCCATTCACAGCCCCACAAACGCTGCCGCTCTCTCTTTCGGCAGCCTCCCAAAGGCCAAGAGAGCCTCTCCCTGACTCGCTGCGCAGAGTGGGATCCCAGCTCAGCATTTGCCAACGTCCAGGGATTCCTCCCACCCCAAAGGTGCCAGGACTAAAAGCTCTTGCTGCTCTTCAAGGATCCAGGCAACCCCATTCACAGCCCCACAAAAGCTGTCGCTCCCTCTTTCTGCAGCCTCCCAAACTCCAATACAATCTCTCTGTCTGGGCCGCAGAGAGAGTATCGCTGGGTTAGGGTTAGGGTTTAGGGTTAGGGTTAGGGATAGGGTTAGGGTTAGGGATAGGGTTAGGGTTACGCTTCAGGATTAGGGTTAGGGTATAGGTTAAGGTTAGGCTTAGGGTTAGCGTTAGTGTTCAGCGGGAGCTGAGCTCAGCAATGGCCAACGTCCAGGGATTCCTCCCACCCCAAAAGGTGCCAGGACCAAAAGCTCTTGCTGCTCTTCAAGTAGCCAGGCAACCCCATTCACAGCCCCACAAACGCTGGCGCTCCCTCTTTCTGCAGCCTCCCAAAGTCCAAAACAACCGCTCTTCCTGGGCCGATGAGTACAGCCGGATCCCAGCTCAGCAATTGCCAACGTCCAGGGATTCCTCCCACACCACAGGAGCCACGACCAAAAGCTCTTGCTGCTCTTCAAGTAGCCAGGCGACCCCATTCGCAGCCCCACAAATGCTGCCACTCTCTCTTTCGGCAGCCTCCCAAAGGCCAAGAGAGTCTCTCCCTGCCTCGATGCGAAGAGCGGGATCCCAGCTCAGCATTTGTGAACGTCCAGGGATTCCTCCCACACCAAAGGGGCCCACGACCAAAAGCTCTTGCTGCTCTTCAAGTCTCCAGGCAACCCCATTCACAACTGCAAAAACGCTGCCATTCTGTCTTTCTAGAGCCTCCAAGAGGCCAACACAATCTAAGTGGGCCGCTGAGTAGTGCTGCATCCCAGCTCAGAAACTGCGAACGTCCAGGCATTCCTCCCACACCAAAGGGGCCACGACCAAAAGCTCTTGCTGCTCTTCAAGTCTCCAGGCAAGCCCATTCACAGCCCCACAAACGCTGCCGCTCTCTCTTTCGGCAGCCTCCCAAAGGCCAAGAGAGACTCTCCCTGACTCGCTGCGCAGAGTGGGATCCCAGCTCAGCATTTGTGAACGTCCAGGGATTCCTCCCACCCCAAAGGTGCCAGGACTAAAAGCTCTTGCTGATCTTCAAGGATCCAGGCAACCCCATTCACAGCCCCACAAACGCTGGCGCTCCCTCTTTCTGCAGCCTCCCAAAGTCCAATACAATCTCTCTGTCTGGGCCGCAGAGAGAGTAACGCTGGGTTAGGGTTAGGGTTTAGGGTTAGGGTTAGGGATAGGGTTAGGGTTAGGGATAGGGTTAGGGTTAGGGTTCAGGATTAGGGTTAGGGTATAGGTTAAGGTTAGGCTTAGGGTTAGCGTTAGTGTTCAGCGGGAGCTGAGCTCAGCAATGGCCAACGTCCAGGGATTCCTCCCACCCCAAAAGGTGCCAGGACCAAAAGCTCTTGCTGCTCTTCAAGTAGCCAGGCAACCCCATTCACAGCCCCACAAACGCTGGCGCTCCCTCTTTCTGCAGCCTCCCAAAGTCCAAAACAACCGCTCTTCCTGGGCCGATGAGCAGGCCGGAGCCCAGCTCAGCAATTCCCAACGTCCAGGGATTCCTCCCACACCACAGGAGCCACGACCAAAAGCTCTTGCTGCTCTTCAAGTAGCCAGGCGACCCCATTCGCAGCCCCACAAATGCTGCTACTCTCTCTTTCGGCAGCCTCCCAAAGGCCAAGAGAGTCTCTCCCTGACTCGATGCGAAGAGCGGGATCCCAGCTCAGCATTTGTGAACGTCCAGGGATTCCTCCCACACCAAAGGGGCCCACGACCAAAAGCTCTTGCTGCTCTTCAAGTCTCCAGGCAACCCCATTCACAACTGCAAAAACGCTGCCATTCTGTCTTTCTAGAGCCTCCAAGAGGCCAACACAATCTAAATGGGCCGCTGAGTAGTGCGGGATCCCAGCTCAGAAACTGCGAACGTCCAGGCATTCCTCCCACACCACAGGAGCCACGACCAAAAGCTCTTGCTGCTCTTCAAGTCTCCAGGCAAGCCCATTCACAGCCCCACAAACGCTGCCGCTCTCTCTTTCGGCAGCCTCCCAAAGGCCAAGAGAGCCTCTCCCTGACTCGCTGCGCAGAGTGGGATCCCAGCTCAGCAATTCCCAACGTCCAGGGATTCCTCCCACCCCAAAGGTGCCAGGACCAAAAGCTCTTGCTGCTCTTCAAGTAGCCAGGCAACCCCATTCGCAGCCCCACAAATGCTGCCACTCTCTCTTTCGGCAGCCTCCCAAAGGCCAAGAGAATCTCTCCCTGACTCGATGCGAAGAGCGGGATCCCAGCTCAGCATTTGTGAACGTCCAGAGATTCCTCGCACAGCAAAGGGGCCCACGACCAAAAGCTCTTGCTGCTCTTCAAGTCTCCAGGCAACCCCATTCACAACTGCAAAAACGCTGCCATTCTGTCTTTCTAGAGCCTCCAAGAGGCCAACACAATCTAAGTGGGCCGCTGAGTAGTGCTGCATCCCAGCTCAGAAACTGCGAACGTCCAGGCATTCCTCCCACACCAAAGGGGCCACGACCAAAAGCTCTTGCTGCTCTTCAAGTAGCCAGGCAACCCCATTCACAGCCCCACAAACGCTGCCGCTCTCTCTTTCGGCAGCCTCCCAAAGGCCAAGAGAGCCTCTCCCTGACTCGCTGCGCAGAGTGGGATCCCAGCTCAGCATTTGCCAACGTCCAGGGATTCCTCCCACCCCAAAGGTGCCAGGACTAAAAGCTCTTGCTGCTCTTCAAGGATCCAGGCAACCCCATTCACAGCCCCACAAAAGCTGTCGCTCCCTCTTTCTGCAGCCTCCCAAACTCCAATACAATCTCTCTGTCTGGGCCGCAGAGAGAGTATCGCTGGGTTAGGGTTAGGGTTTAGGGTTAGGGTTAGGGATAGGGTTAGGGTTAGGGATAGGGTTAGGGTTACGCTTCAGGATTAGGGTTAGGGTATAGGTTAAGGTTAGGCTTAGGGTTAGCGTTAGTGTTCAGCGGGAGCTGAGCTCAGCAATGGCCAACGTCCAGGGATTCCTCCCACCCCAAAAGGTGCCAGGACCAAAAGCTCTTGCTGCTCTTCAAGTAGCCAGGCAACCCCATTCACAGCCCCACAAACGCTGGCGCTCCCTCTTTCTGCAGCCTCCCAAAGTCCAAAACAACCGCTCTTCCTGGGCCGATGAGTACAGCCGGATCCCAGCTCAGCAATTGCCAACGTCCAGGCATTCCTCCCACACCAAAGGGGCCACGACCAAAAGCTCTTGCTGCTCTTCAAGTAGCCAGGCAACCCCATTCACAGCCCCACAAACGCTGCCGCTCTCTCTTTCGGCAGCCTCCCAAAGGCCAAGAGAGCCTCTCCCTGACTCGCTGCGCAGAGTGGGATCCCAGCTCAGCAATTCCCAACGTCCAGGGATTCCTCCCACCCCAAAGGTGCCAGGACCAAAAGCTCTTGCTGCTCTTCAAGTAGCCAGGCAACCCCATTCGCAGCCCCACAAATGCTGCCACTCTCTCTTTCGGCAGCCTCCCAAAGGCCAAGAGAATCTCTCCCTGACTCGATGCGAAGAGCGGGATCCCAGCTCAGCATTTGTGAACGTCCAGGGATTCCTCCCACACCAAAGGGGCCCACGACCAAAAGCTCTTGCTGCTCTTCAAGTCTCCAGGCAACCCCATTCACAACTGCAAAAACGCTGCCATTCTGTCTTTCTAGAGCCTCCAAGAGGCCAACACAATCTAAGTGGGCCGCTGAGTAGTGCTGCATCCCAGCTCAGAAACTGCGAACGTCCAGGCATTCCTCCCACACCAAAGGGGCCACGACCAAAAGCTCTTGCTGCTCTTCAAGTAGCCAGGCAAGCCCATTCACAGCCCCACAAACGCTGCCGCTCTCTCTTTCGGCAGCCTCCCAAAGGCCAAGAGAGCCTCTCCCTGACTCGCTGCGCAGAGTGGGATCCCAGCTCAGCATTTGCCAACGTCCAGGGATTCCTCCCACCCCAAAGGTGCCAGGACTAAAAGCTCTTGCTGCTCTTCAAGGATCCAGGCAACCCCATTCACAGCCCCACAAAAGCTGTCGCTCCCTCTTTCTGCAGCCTCCCAAACTCCAATACAATCTCTCTGTCTGGGCCGCAGAGAGAGTATCGCTGGGTTAGGGTTAGGGTTTAGGGTTAGGGTTAGGGATAGGGTTAGGGTTAGGGATAGGGTTAGGGTTAGGGTTCAGGATTAGGGTTAGGGTATAGGTTAAGGTTAGGCTTAGGGTTAGCGTTAGTGTTCAGCGGGAGCTGAGCTCAGCAATGGCCAACGTCCAGGGATTCCTCCCACCCCAAAAGGTGCCAGGACCAAAAGCTCTTGCTGCTCTTCAAGTAGCCAGGCAACCCCATTCACAGCCCCACAAACGCTGGCGCTCCCTCTTTCTGCAGCCTCCCAAAGTCCAAAACAACCGCTCTTCCTGGGCCGATGAGCAGGCCGGAGCCCAGCTCAGCAATTGCCAACGTCCAGGGATTCCTCCCACACCACAGGAGCCACGACCAAAAGCTCTTGCTGCTCTTCAAGTAGCCAGGCGACCCCATTCGCAGCCCCACAAATGCTGCTACTCTCTCTTTCGGCAGCCTCCCAAAGGCCAAGAGAGTCTCTCCCTGACTCGATGCGAAGAGCGGGATCCCAGCTCAGCATTTGTGAACGTCCAGGGATTCCTCCCACACCAAAGGGGCCCACGACCAAAAGCTCTTGCTGCTCTTCAAGTCTCCAGGCAACCCCATTCACAACTGCAAAAACGCTGCCATTCTGTCTTTCTAGAGCCTCCAAGAGGCCAACACAATCTAAATGGGCCGCTGAGTAGTGCGGGATCCCAGCTCAGAAACTGCGAACGTCCAGGCATTCCTCCCACACCACAGGAGCCACGACCAAAAGCTCTTGCTGCTCTTCAAGTCTCCAGGCAAGCCCATTCACAGCCCCACAAATGCTGCCGCTCTCTCTTTCGGCAGCCTCCCAAAGGCCAAGAGAGCCTCTCCCTGACTCGCTGCGCAGAGTGGGATCCCAGCTCAGCAATTCCCAACGTCCAGGGATTCCTCCCACCCCAAAGGTGCCAGGACCAAAAGCTCTTGCTGCTCTTCAAGTAGCCAGGCAACCCCATTCGCAGCCCCACAAATGCTGCCACTCTCTCTTTCGGCAGCCTCCCAAAGGCCAAGAGAATCTCTCCCTGACTCGATGCGAAGAGCGGGATCCCAGCTCAGCATTTGTGAACGTCCAGAGATTCCTCGCACAGCAAAGGGGCCCACGACCAAAAGCTCTTGCTGCTCTTCAAGTCTCCAGGCAACCCCATTCACAACTGCAAAAACGCTGCCATTCTGTCTTTCTAGAGCCTCCAAGAGGCCAACACAATCTAAGTGGGCCGCTGAGTAGTGCTGCATCCCAGCTCAGAAACTGCGAACGTCCAGGCATTCCTCCCACACCAAAGGGGCCACGACCAAAAGCTCTTGCTGCTCTTCAAGTAGCCAGGCAACCCCATTCACAGCCCCACAAACGCTGCCGCTCTCTCTTTCGGCAGCCTCCCAAAGGCCAAGAGAGCCTCTCCCTGACTCGCTGCGCAGAGTGGGATCCCAGCTCAGCATTTGCCAACGTCCAGGGATTCCTCCCACCCCAAAGGTGCCAGGACTAAAAGCTCTTGCTGCTCTTCAAGGATCCAGGCAACCCCATTCACAGCCCCACAAAAGCTGTCGCTCCCTCTTTCTGCAGCCTCCCAAACTCCAATACAATCTCTCTGTCTGGGCCGCAGAGAGAGTATCGCTGGGTTAGGGTTAGGGTTTAGGGTTAGGGTTAGGGATAGGGTTAGGGTTAGGGACAGGGTTAGGGTTACGCTTCAGGATTAGGGTTAGGGTATAGGTTAAGGTTAGGCTTAGGGTTAGCGTTAGTGTTCAGCGGGAGCTGAGCTCAGCAATGGCCAACGTCCAGGGATTCCTCCCACCCCAAAAGGTGCCAGGACCAAAAGCTCTTGCTGCTCTTCAAGTAGCCAGGCAACCCCATTCACAGCCCCACAAACGCTGGCGCTCCCTCTTTCTGCAGCCTCCCAAAGTCCAAAACAACCGCTCTTCCTGGGCCGATGAGTACAGCCGGATCCCAGCTCAGCAATTGCCAACGTCCAGGGATTCCTCCCACACCACAGGAGCCACGACCAAAAGCTCTTGCTGCTCTTCAAGTAGCCAGGCGACCCCATTCGCAGCCCCACAAATGCTGCCACTCTCTCTTTCGGCAGCCTCCCAAAGGCCAAGAGAGTCTCTCCCTGCCTCGATGCGAAGAGCGGGATCCCAGCTCAGCATTTGTGAACGTCCAGGGATTCCTCCCACACCAAAGGGGCCCACGACCAAAAGCTCTTGCTGCTCTTCAAGTCTCCAGGCAACCCCATTCACAACTGCAAAAACGCTGCCATTCTGTCTTTCTAGAGCCTCCAAGAGGCCAACACAATCTAAGTGGGCCGCTGAGTAGTGCTGCATCCCAGCTCAGAAACTGCGAACGTCCAGGCATTCCTCCCACACCAAAGGGGCCACGACCAAAAGCTCTTGCTGCTCTTCAAGTCTCCAGGCAAGCCCATTCACAGCCCCACAAACGCTGCCGCTCTCTCTTTCGGCAGCCTCCCAAAGGCCAAGAGAGACTCTCCCTGACTCGCTGCGCAGAGTGGGATCCCAGCTCAGCATTTGTGAACGTCCAGGGATTCCTCCCACCCCAAAGGTGCCAGGACTAAAAGCTCTTGCTGATCTTCAAGGATCCAGGCAACCCCATTCACAGCCCCACAAACGCTGGCGCTCCCTCTTTCTGCAGCCTCCCAAAGTCCAATACAATCTCTCTGTCTGGGCCGCAGAGAGAGTAACGCTGGGTTAGGGTTAGGGTTTAGGGTTAGGGTTAGGGATAGGGTTAGGGTTAGGGATAGGGTTAGGGTTACGCTTCAGGATTAGGGTTAGGGTATAGGTTAAGGTTAGGCTTAGGGTTAGCGTTAGTGTTCAGCGGGAGCTGAGCTCAGCAATGGCCAACGTCCAGGGATTCCTCCCACCCCAAAAGGTGCCAGGACCAAAAGCTCTTGCTGCTCTTCAAGTAGCCAGGCAACCCCATTCACAGCCCCACAAACGCTGGCGCTCCCTCTTTCTGCAGCCTCCCAAAGTCCAAAACAACCGCTCTTCCTGGGCCGATGAGCAGGCCGGAGCCCACCTCAGCAATTCCCAACGTCCAGGGATTCCTCCCACCCCAAAGGTGCCACGACCAAAAGCTCTTGCTGCTCTTCAAGTAGCCAGGCAACCCCATTCACAGCCCCACAAACGCTGCCGCTCTCTCTTTCGGCAGCCTCCCAAAGGCCAAGAGAGCCTCTCCCTGACTCGCTGCGCAGAGTGGGATCCCAGCTCAGCATTTGCCAACGTCCAGGGATTCCTCCCACCCCAAAGGTGCCAGGACTAAAAGCTCTTGCTGCTCTTCAAGGATCCAGGCAACCCCATTCACAGCCCCACAAAAGCTGTCGCTCCCTCTTTCTGCAGCCTCCCAAACTCCAATACAATCTCTCTGTCTGGGCCGCAGAGAGAGTAACGCTGGGTTAGGGTTAGGGTTTAGGGTTAGGGTTAGGGATAGGGTTAGGGTTAGGGATAGGGTTGGGGTTACGCTTCAGGATTAGGGTTAGGGTATAGGTTAAGGTTAGGCTTAGGGTTAGCGTTAGTGTTCAGCGGGAGCTGAGCTCAGCAATGGCCAACGTCCAGGGATTCCTCCCACCCCAAAAGGTGCCAGGACCAAAAGCTCTTGCTGCTCTTCAAGTAGCCAGGCAACCCCATTCACAGCCCCACAAACGCTGGCGCTCCCTCTTTCTGCAGCCTCCCAAAGTCCAAAACAACCGCTCTTCCTGGGCCGATGAGTACAGCCGGAGCCCAGCTCAGCAATTGCCAACGTCCAGGGATTCCTCCCACACCACAGGAGCCACGACCAAAAGCTCTTGCTGCTCTTCAAGTAGCCAGGCAACCCCATTCGCAGCCCCACAAATGCTGCCACTCTCTCTTTCGGCAGCCTCCCAAAGGCCAAGAGAATCTCTCCCTGCCTCGATGCGAAGAGCGGGATCCCAGCTCAGCATTTGTGAACGTCCAGGGATTCCTCCCACACCAAAGGGGCCCACGACCAAAAGCTCTTGCTGCTCTTCAAGTCTCCAGGCAACCCCATTCACAGCCCCACAAACGCTGCCATTCTGTCTTTCTAGAGCCTCCAAGAGGCCAACACAATCTAAATGGGCCGCTGAGTAGTGCGGGATCCCAGCTCAGAAACTGTGAACGTCCAGGGATTCCTCCCACACCACAGGAGCCACGACCAAAAGCTCTTGCTGCTCTTCAAGTCTCCAGGCAAGCCCATTCACAGCCCCACAAACGCTGCCGCTCCCTCTTTCTGCAGCCTCCCAAACTCCAATACAATCTCTCTGTCTGGGCCGCAGAGAGAGTAACGCTGGGTTAGGGTTAGGGTTTAGGGTTAGGGTTAGGGATAGGGTTAGGGTTAGGGATAGGGTTAGGGTTAGGGTTCAGGATTAGGGTTAGGGTATAGGTTAAGGTTAGGCTTAGGGTTAGCGTTAGTGTTCAGCGGGAGCTGAGCTCAGCAATGGCCAACGTCCAGGGATTCCTCCCACCCCAAAAGGTGCCAGGACCAAAAGCTCTTGCTGCTCTTCAAGTAGCCAGGCAACCCCATTCACAGCCCCACAAACGCTGGCGCTCCCTCTTTCTGCAGCCTCCCAAAGTCCAAAACAACCGCTCTTCCTGGGCCGATGAGCAGGCCGGAGCCCACCTCAGCAATTCCCAACGTCCAGGGATTCCTCCCACCCCAAAGGTGCCACGACCAAAAGCTCTTGCTGCTCTTCAAGTAGCCAGGCAACCCCATTCACAGCCCCACAAACGCTGCCGCTCTCTCTTTCGGCAGCCTCCCAAAGGCCAAGAGAGCCTCTCCCTGACTCGCTGCGCAGAGTGGGATCCCAGCTCAGCATTTGCCAACGTCCAGGGATTCCTCCCACCCCAAAGGTGCCAGGACTAAAAGCTCTTGCTGCTCTTCAAGGATCCAGGCAACCCCATTCACAGCCCCACAAAAGCTGTCGCTCCCTCTTTCTGCAGCCTCCCAAACTCCAATACAATCTCTCTGTCTGGGCCGCAGAGAGAGTAACGCTGGGTTAGGGTTAGGGTTTAGGGTTAGGGTTAGGGATAGGGTTAGGGTTAGGGATAGGGTTGGGTTTACGCTTCAGGATTAGGGTTAGGGTATAGGTTAAGGTTAGGCTTAGGGTTAGCGTTAGTGTTCAGCGGGAGCTGAGCTCAGCAATGGCCAACGTCCAGGGATTCCTCCCACCCCAAAAGGTGCCAGGACCAAAAGCTCTTGCTGCTCTTCAAGTAGCCAGGCAACCCCATTCACAGCCCCACAAACGCTGGCGCTCCCTCTTTCTGCAGCCTCCCAAAGTCCAAAACAACCGCTCTTCCTGGGCCGATGAGTACAGCCGGAGCCCAGCTCAGCAATTGCCAACGTCCAGGGATTCCTCCCACACCACAGGAGCCACGACCAAAAGCTCTTGCTGCTCTTCAAGTAGCCAGGCAACCCCATTCGCAGCCCCACAAATGCTGCCACTCTCTCTTTCGGCAGCCTCCCAAAGGCCAAGAGAATCTCTCCCTGCCTCGATGCGAAGAGCGGGATCCCAGCTCAGCATTTGTGAACGTCCAGGGATTCCTCCCACACCAAAGGGGCCCACGACCAAAAGCTCTTGCTGCTCTTCAAGTCTCCAGGCAACCCCATTCACAGCCCCACAAACGCTGCCATTCTGTCTTTCTAGAGCCTCCAAGAGGCCAACACAATCTAAATGGGCCGCTGAGTAGTGTGGGATCCCAGCTCAGAAACTGTGAACGTCCAGGGATTCCTCCCACACCACAGGAGCCACGACCAAAAGCTCTTGCTGCTCTTCAAGTCTCCAGGCAAGCCCATTCACAGCCCCACAAACGCTGCCGCTCTCTCTTTCGGCAGCCTCCCAAAGGCCAAGAGAGCCTCTCCCTGACTCGCTGCGCAGAGTGGGATCCCAGCTCAGCAATTCCCAACGTCCAGGGATTCCTCCCACCCCAAAGGTGCCAGGACCAAAAGCTCTTGCTGCTCTTCAAGTAGCCAGGCAACCCCATTCGCAGCCCCACAAATGCTGCCACTCTCTCTTTCGGCAGCCTCCCAAAGGCCAAGAGAATCTCTCCCTGCCTCGATGCGAAGAGCGGGATCCCAGCTCAGCATTTGTGAACGTCCAGGGATTCCTCGCACAGCAAAGGGGCCACGACCAAAAGCTCTTGCTGCTCTTCAAGTAGCCAGGCAAGCCCATTCACAGCCCCACAAACGCTGGCGCTCCCTCTTTCTGCAGCATCCCAAAGTCCAAAACAACCGCTCTTCCTGGGCCGATGAGTAGGCCGGAGCCCAGCTCAGCAATTGCCAACGTCCAGGGATTCCTCCCACACCACAGGAGCCACGACCAAAAGCTCTTGCTGCTCTTCAAGTAGCCAGGCAACCCCATTCGCAGCCCCACAAATGCTGCCACTCTCTCTTTCGGCAGCCTCCCAAAGGCCAAGAGAATCTCTCCCTGCCTCGATGCGAAGAGCGGGATCCCAGCTCAGCATTTGTGAACGTCCAGGGATTCCTCCCACACCAAAGGGGCCCACGACCAAAAGCTCTTGCTGCTCTTCAAGTCTCCAGGCAACCCCATTCACAGCCCCACAAACGCTGCCATTCTGTCTTTCTAGAGCCTCCAAGAGGCCAACACAATCTAAATGGGCCGCTGAGTAGTGCGGGATCCCAGCTCAGAAACTGTGAACGTCCAGGGATTCCTCCCACACCACAGGAGCCACGACCAAAAGCTCTTGCTGCTCTTCAAGTCTCCAGGCAAGCCCATTCACAGCCCCACAAACGCTGCCGCTCTCTCTTTCGGCAGCCTCCCAAAGGCCAAGAGAGCCTCTCCCTGACTCGCTGCGCAGAGTGGGATCCCAGCTCAGCAATTCCCAACGTCCAGGGATTCCTCCCACCCCAAAGGTGCCAGGACCAAAAGCTCTTGCTGCTCTTCAAGTAGCCAGGCAACCCCATTCGCAGCCCCACAAATGCTGCCACTCTCTCTTTCGGCAGCCTCCCAAAGGCCAAGAGAATCTCTCCCTGCCTCGATGCGAAGAGCGGGATCCCAGCTCAGCATTTGTGAACGTCCAGGGATTCCTCGCACAGCAAAGGGGCCACGACCAAAAGCTCTTGCTGCTCTTCAAGTAGCCAGGCAAGCCCATTCACAGCCCCACAAACGCTGGCGCTCCCTCTTTCTGCAGCATCCCAAAGTCCAAAACAACCGCTCTTCCAGGGCCGATGAGTACAGCCGGAGCCCAGCTCAGCAATTCCCAACGTCCAGGGATTCCTCCCACACCACAGGAGCCACGACCAAAAGCTCTTGCTGCTCTTCAAGTAGCCAGGCGACCCCATTCGCAGCCCCACAAATGCTGCCACTCTCTCTTTCGGCAGCCTCCCAAAGGCCAAGAGAGTCTCTCCCTGACTCGATGCGAAGAGCGGGATCCCAGCTCAGCATTTGTGAACGTCCGGGGAGTCCTCGCACAGCAAAGGGGCCCACGACCAAAAGCTCTTGCTGCTCTTCAAGTCTCCAGGCAACCCCATTCACAACTGCAAAAACGCTGCCATTCTGTCTTTCTAGAGCCTCCAAGAGGCCAACACAATCTAAGTGGGCCGCTGAGTAGTGCTGCATCCCAGCTCAGAAACTGCGAACGTCCAGGCATTCCTCCCACACCAAAGGGGCCACGACCAAAAGCTCTTGCTGCTCTTCAAGTCTCCAGGCAAGCCCATTCACAGCCCCACAAACGCTGCTGCTCTCTCTTTCGGCAGCCTCCCAAAGGCCAAGAGAGCCTCTCCCTGACTCGCTGCGCAGAGTGGGATCCCAGCTCAGCATTTGCCAACGTCCAGGGATTCCTCCCACCCCAAAGGTGCCAAGACTAAAAGCTCTTGCTGCTCTTCAAGTAGCCAGGCAACCCCATTCACAGCCCCACAAAAGCTGGCGCTCCCTCTTTCTGCACCCTCCCAAAGTCCAAAACAACCGCTCTTCCTGGGCCGATGAGTAGGCCGGAGCCCAGCTCAGCAATTGCCAACGTCCAGGGATTCCTCCCACACCACAGGAGCCACGTCCAAAAGCTCTTGCTGCTCTTCAAGTAGCCAGGCAACCCCATTCACAGCCCCACAAATGCTGCCACTCTCTCTTTCGGCAGCCTCCCAAAGGCTAAGAGAATCTCTCCCTGCCTCGATGCGAAGAGCGGGATCCCAGCTCAGCATTTGTGAACGTCCAGGGATTCCTCCCACACCAAAGGGGCCCACGACCAAAAGCTCTTGCTGCTCTTCAAGTCTCCAGGCAACCCCATTCACAACTGCAAAAACGCTGCCATTCTGTCTTTCTAGAGCCTCCAAGAGGCCAACACAATCTAAGTGGGCCGCTGAGTAGTGCTGCATCCCAGCTCAGAAACTGCGAACGCCCAGGGATTCCTCCCACACCAAAGGGGCCACGACCAAAAGCTCTTGCTGCTCTTCAAGTAGCCAGGCAACCCCATTCACAGCCCCACAAACGCTGGCGCTCCCTCTTTCTGCAGCCTCCCAAAGTCCAAAACAACCGCTCTTCCTGGGCCGATGAGTACAGCCGGAGCCCAGCTCAGCAATTGCCAACGTCCAGGGATTCCTCCCACACCACAGGAGCCACGACCAAAAGCTCTTGCTGCTCTTCAAGTAGCCAGGCGACCCCATTCGCAGCCCCACAAATGCTGCTACTCTCTCTTTCGGCAGCCTCCCAAAGGCCAAGAGAGTCTCTCCCTGCCTCGATGCGAAGAGCGGGATCCCAGCTCAGCATTTGTGAACGTTCAGGGATTCCTCCCACACCAAAGGGGCCCACGACCAAAAGCTCTTGCTGCTCTTCAAGTCTCCAGGCAACCCCATTCACAACTGCAAAAACGCTGCCATTCTGTCTTTCTAGAGCCTCCAAGAGGCCAACACAATCTAAGTGGGCCGCTGAGTAGTGCTGCATCCCAGCTCAGAAACTGCGAACGTCCAGGCATTCCTCCCACACCAAAGGGGCCACGACCAAAAGCTCTTGCTGCTCTTCAAGTCTCCAGGCAAGCCCATTCACAGCCCCACAAACGCTGCCGCTCTCTCTTTCGGCAGCCTCCCAAAGGCCAAGAGAGCCTCTCCCTGACTCGCTGCGCAGAGTGGGATCCCAGCTCAGCATTTGCCAACGTCCAGGGATTCCTCCCACCCCAAAGGTGCCAGGACTAAAAGCTCTTGCTGCTCTTCAAGGATCCAGGCAACCCCATTCACAGCCCCACAAAAGCTGTCGCTCCCTCTTTCTGCAGCCTCCCAAACTCCAATACAATCTCTCTGTCTGGGCCGCAGAGAGAGTATCGCTGGGTTAGGGTTAGGGTTTAGGGTTAGGGTTAGGGATAGGGTTAGGGTTAGGGATAGGGTTAGGGTTAGGGTTCAGGATTAGGGTTAGGGTATAGGTTAAGGTTAGGCTTAGGGTTAGCGTTAGTGTTCAGCGGGAGCTGAGCTCAGCAATGGCCAACGTCCAGGGATTCCTCCCACCCCAAAAGGTGCCAGGACCAAAAGCTCTTGCTGCTCTTCAAGTAGCCAGGCAACCCCATTCACAGCCCCACAAACGCTGGCGCTCCCTCTTTCTGCAGCCTCCCAAAGTCCAAAACAACCGCTCTTCCTGGGCCGATGAGCAGGCCGGAGCCCACCTCAGCAATTCCCAACGTCCAGGGATTCCTCCCACCCCAAAGGTGCCACGACCAAAAGCTCTTGCTGCTCTTCAAGTAGCCAGGCAAGCCCATTCACAGCCCCACAAACGCTGCCGCTCTCTCTTTCGGCAGCCTCCCAAAGGCCAAGAGAGCCTCTCCCTGACTCGCTGCGCAGAGTGGGATCCCAGCTCAGCATTTGCCAACGTCCAGGGATTCCTCCCACCCCAAAGGTGCCAGGACTAAAAGCTCTTGCTGCTCTTCAAGGAACCAGGCAACCCCATTCACAGCCCCACAAAAGCTGTCGCTCCCTCTTTCTGCAGCCTCCCAAACTCCAATACAATCTCTCTGTCTGGGCCGCAGAGAGAGTAACTCTGGGTTAGGGTTAGGGTTTAGGGTTAGGGTTAGGGATAGGGTTAGGGTTAGGGATAGGGTTAGGGTTAGGGTTCAGGATTAGGGTTAGGGTATAGGTTAAGGTTAGGCTTAGGGTTAGCGTTAGTGTTCAGCGGGAGCTGAGCTCAGCAATGGCCAACGTCCAGGGATTCCTCCCACCCCAAAAGGTGCCAGGACCAAAAGCTCTTGCTGCTCTTCAAGTAGCCAGGCAACCCCATTCACAGCCCCACAAACGCTGGCGCTCCCTCTTTCTGCAGCCTCCCAAAGTCCAAAACAACCGCTCTTCCTGGGCCGATGAGCAGGCCGGAGCCCAGCTCAGCAATTGCCAACGTCCAGGGATTCCTCCCACCCCAAAGGTGCCAGGACCAAAAGCTCTTGCTGCTCTTCAAGTAGCCAGGCAACCCCATTCGCAGCCCCACAAATGCTGCCACTCTCTCTTTCGGCAGCCTCCCAAAGGCCAAGAGAGTCTCTCCCTGACTCGATGCGAAGAGCGGGATCCCAGCTCAGCATTTGTGAACGTCCGGGGAGTCCTCGCACAGCAAAGGGGCCCACGACCAAAAGCTCTTGCTGCTCTTCAAGTCTCCAGGCAACCCCATTCACAACTGCAAAAACGCTGCCATTCTATCTTTCTAGAGCCTCCAAGAGGCCAACACAATCTAAGTGGGCCGCTGAGTAGTGCTGCATCCCAGCTCAGAAACTGCGAACGTCCAGGCATTCCTCCCACACCAAAGGTGCCACGACCAAAAGCTCTTGCTGCTCTTCAAGTCTCCAGGCAAGCCCATTCACAGCCCCACAAACGCTGCCGCTCTCTCTTTCGGCAGCCTCCCAAAGGCCAAGAGAGCCTCTCCCTGACTCGCTGCGCAGAGTGGGATCCCAGCTCAGCATTTGCCAACGTCCAGGGATTCCTCCCACCCCAAAGGTGCCAAGACTAAAAGCTCTTGCTGCTCTTCAAGGATCCAGGCAACCCCATTCACAGCCCCACAAAAGCTGTCGCTCCCTCTTTCTGCAGCCTCCCAAACTCCAATACAATCTCTCTGTCTGGGCCGCAGAGAGAGTATCACTGGGTTAGGGTTAGGGTTTAGGGTTAGGGTTAGGGATAGGGTTAGGGTTAGGGATAGGGTTAGGGTTAGGGTTCAGGATTAGGGTTAGGGTATAGGTTAAGGTTAGGCTTAGGGTTAGCGTTAGTGTTCAGCGGGAGCTGAGCTCAGCAATGGCCAACGTCCAGGGATTCCTCCCACCCCAAAAGGTGCCAGGACCAAAAGCTCTTGCTGCTCTTCAAGTAGCCAGGCAACCCCATTCACAGCCCCACAAACGCTGGCGCTCCCTCTTTCTGCAGCCTCCCAAAGTCCAAAACAACCGCTCTTCCTGGGCCGATGAGTAGGCCGGAGCCCAGCTCAGCAATTGCCAACGTCCAGGGATTCCTCCCACACCACAGGAGCCACGACCAAAAGCTCTTGCTGCTCTTCAAGTAGCCAGGCAACCCCATTCACAGCCCCACAAATGCTGCCACTCTCTCTTTCGGCAGCCTCCCAAAGGCCAAGAGAATCTCTCCCTGACTCGATGCGAAGAGCGGGATCCCAGCTCAGCATTTGTGAACGTCCAGGGATTCCTCCCACACCAAAGGGGCCCATGACCAAAAGCTCTTGCTGCTCTTCAAGTCTCCAGGCAACCCCATTCACAACTGCAAAAACGCTGCCATTCTGTCTTTCTAGAGCCTCCAAGAGGCCAACACAATCTAAGTGGGCCGCTGAGTAGTGCTGCATCCCAGCTCAGAAACTGCGAACGTCCAGGCATTCCTCCCACACCAAAGGGGCCACGACCAAAAGCTCTTGCTGCTCTTCAAGTAGCCAGGCAACCCCATTCACAGCCCAACAAACGCTGGCGCTCCCTCTTTCTGCAGCCTCCCAAAGTCCAAAACAACCGCTCTTCCTGGGCCGATGAGTAGGCCGGAGCCCAGCTCAGCAATTGCCAACGTCCAGGGATTCCTCCCACACCACAGGAGCCATGACCAAAAGCTCTTGCTGCTCTTCAAGTAGCCAGGCAACCCCATTCACAGCCCCACAAATGCTGCCACTCTCTCTTTCGGCAGCCTCCCAAAGGCCAAGAGAGTCTCTCCCTGCCTCGATGCGAAGAGCGGGATCCCAGCTCAGCATTTGTGAACGTTCAGGGATTCCTCCCACACCAAAGGGGCCCACGACCAAAAGCTCTTGCTGCTCTTCAAGTCTCCAGGCAACCCCATTCACAGCCCCACAAACGCTGCCATTCTGTCTTTCTAGAGCCTCCAAGAGGCCAACACAATCTAAATGGGCCGCTGAGTAGTGCGGGATCCCAGCTCAGAAACTGCGAACGTCCAGGCATTCCTCCCACACCAAAGGGGCCACGACCAAAAGCTCTTGCTGCTCTTCAAGTAGCCAGGCAACCCCATTCACAGCCCCACAAACGCTGCCGCTACTCTCTCTTTCGGCAGCCTCCCAAAGGCCAAGAGAGCCTCTCCCTGACTCGCTGCGCAGAGTGGGATCCCAGCTCAGCATTTGCCAACGTCCAGGGATTCCTCCCACCCCAAAGGTGCCAGGACTAAAAGCTCTTGCTGCTCTTCAAGGATCCAGGCAACCCCATTCACAGCCCCACAAAAGCTGTCGCTCCCTCTTTCTGCAGCCTCCCAAACTCCAATACAATCTCTCTGTCTGGGCCGCAGAGAGAGTAACTCTGGGTTAGGGTTAGGGTTTAGGGTTAGGGTTAGGGATAGGGTTAGGGTTAGGGATAGGGTTAGGGTTAGGGTTCAGGATTAGGGTTAGGGTATAGGTTAAGGTTAGGCTTAGGGTTAGCGTTAGTGTTCAGCGGGAGCTGAGCTCAGCAATGGCCAACGTCCAGGGATTCCTCCCACCCCAAAAGGTGCCAGGACCAAAAGCTCTTGCTGCTCTTCAAGTAGCCAGGCAACCCCATTCACAGCCCCACAAACGCTGGCACTCCCTCTTTCTGCAGCCTCCCAAAGTCCAAAACAACCGCTCTTCCTGGGCCGATGAGCAGGCCGGAGCCCAGCTCAGCAATTCCCAACGTCCAGGGATTCCTCCCACCCCAAAGGTGCCAGGACCAAAAGCTCTTGCTGCTCTTCAAGTAGCCAGGCAACCCCATTCGCAGCCCCACAAATGCTGCCACTCTCTCTTTCGGCAGCCTCCCAAAGGCCAAGAGAGTCTCTCCCTGCCTCGATGCGAAGAGCGGGATCCCAGCTCAGCATTTGTGAACGTCCAGGGATTCCTCCCACACCAAAGGGGCCCACGACCAAAAGCTCTTGCTGCTCTTCAAGTCTCCAGGCAACCCCATTCACAGCCCCACAAACGCTGCCATTCTGTCTTTCTAGAGCCTCCAAGAGGCCAACACAATCTAAGTGGGCCGCTGAGTAGTGCTGCATCCCAGCTCAGAAACTGCGAACGTCCAGGCATTCCTCCCACACCAAAGGGGCCACGACCAAAAGCTCTTGCTGCTCTTCAAGTAGCCAGGCAACCCCATTCACAGCCCCAGAAACGCTGGCGCTCCCTCTTTCTGCAGCCTCCCAAAGGCCAAAACAACCGCTCTTCCTGGGCCGATGAGTACATCCGGAGCCCAGCTCAGCAATTGCCAACGTCCAGGGATTCCTCCCACACCACAGGAGCCACGACCAAAAGCTCTTGCTGCTCTTCAAGTAGCCAGGTAAGCCCATTCGCAGCCCCACAAATGCTGCCACTCTCTCTTTCGGCAGCCTCCCAAAGGCCAAGAGAGTCTCTCCCTGCCTCGATGCGAAGAGCGGGATCCCAGCTCAGCATTTGTGAACGTCCAGGGATTCCTCCCACACCAAAGGGGCCCACGACCAAAAGGCAACCCCAATCACAACTGTAAAAACGCTGCCATTCTGTCTTTCTAGAGCCTCCAAGAGGCCAACACAATCTAAGTGGGCCGCTGAGTAGTGCTGCATCCCAGCTCAGAAACTGCGAACGTCCAGGCATTCCTCCCACACCAAAGGGGCCACGACCAAAAGCTCTTGCTGCTCTTCAAGTCTCCAGGCAAGCCCATTCACAGCCCCACAAACGCTGCCGCTCTCTCTTTCGGCAGCCTCCCAAAGGCCAAGAGAGCCTCTCCCTGACTCGCTGCGCAGAGTGGGATCCCAGCTCAGCATTTGCCAACGTCCAGGGATTCCTCCCACCCCAAAGGTGCCAGGACTAAAAGCTCTTGCTGCTCTTCAAGGATCCAGGCAACCCCATTCACAGCCCCACAAAAGCTGTCGCTCCCTCTTTCTGCAGCCTCCCAAACTCCAATACAATCTCTCTGTCTGGGCCGCAGAGAGAGTAACGCTGGGTTAGGGTTAGGGTTTAGGGTTAGGGTTAGGGTTAGGGTTTAGGGTTAGGGTTAGGGATAGGGTTAGGGTTAGGGATAGGGTTAGGGTTACGCTTCAGGATTAGGGTTAGGGTATAAGTTGAGGTTAGGCTTAGGGTTAGCGTTAGTGTTCAGCGGGAGCTGAGCTCAGCAATGGCCAACGTCCAGGGATTCCTCCCACCCCAAAAGGTGCCAGGACCAAAAGCTCTTGCTGCTCTTCAAGTAGCCAGGCAACCCCATTCACAGCCCCACAAACGCTGGCGCTCCCTCTTTCTGCAGCCTCCCAAAGTCCAAAACAACCGCTCTTCCTGGGCCGATGAGCAGGCCGGAGCCCAGCTCAGCAATTCCCAACGTCCAGGGATTCCTCCCACCCCAAAGGTGCCAGGACCAAAAGCTCTTGCTGCTCTTCAAGTAGCCAGGCAACCCCATTCACAGCCCCACAAACGCTGGCGCTCCCTCTTTCTGCACCCTCCCAAAGTCCAAAACAACCGCTCTTCCTGGGCCGATGAGCAGGCCGGAGCCCAGCTCAGCAATTCCCAACGTCCAGGGATTCCTCCCACCCCAAAGGTGCCAGGACCAAAAGCTCTTGCTGCTCTTCAAGTAGCCAGGCAAGCCCATTCACAGCCCCACAAACGCTGCCGCTCTCTCTTTCGGCAGCCTCCCAAAGGCCAAGAGAGCCTCTCCCTGACTCGCTGCGCAGAGTGGGATCCCAGCTCAGCATTTGCCAACGTCCAGGGATTCCTCCCACCCCAAAGGTGCCAGGACTAAAAGCTCTTGCTGCTCTTCAAGGATCCAGGCAACCCCATTCACAGCCCCACAAAAGCTGTCGCTCCCTCTTTCTGCAGCCTCCCAAACTCCAATACAATCTCTCTGTCTGGGCCGCAGAGAGAGTAACGCTGGGTTAGGGTTAGGGTTTAGGGTTAGGGTTAGGGATAGGGTTAGGGTTAGGGATAGGGTTAGGGTTACGCTTCAGGATTAGGGTTAGGGTATAGGTTAAGGTTAGGCTTAGGCTTAGCGTTAGTGTTCAGCGGGAGCTGAGCTCAGCAATGGCCAACGTCCAGGGATTCCTCCCACCCCAAAAGGTGCCAGGACCAAAAGCTCTTGCTGCTCTTCAAGTAGCCAGGCAACCCCATTCACAGCCCTACAAATGCTGGTGCTCCCTCTTTCTGCACCCTCCCAAAGTCCAAAATAACCGCTCTTCCTGGGCCGATGAGTAGGCCGGAGCCCAGCTCAGCAATTGCCAACGTCCAGGGATTCCTCCCACACCACAGGAGCCACGACCAAAAGCTCTTGCTGCTCTTCAAGTAGCCAGGCAACCCCATTCGCAGCCCCACAAATGCTGCCACTCTCTCTTTCGGCAGCCTCCCAAAGGCCAAGAGAATCTCTCCCTGACTCGATGCGAAGAGCGGGATCCCAGCTCAGCATTTGTGAACGTCCAGGGATTCCTCCCACACCAAAGGGGCCCACGACCAAAAGCTCTTGCTGCTCTTCAAGTCTCCAGGCAACCCCATTCACAGCCCCACAAACGCTGCCATTCTGTCTTTCTAGAGCCTCCAAGAGGCCAACACAATCTAAATGGGCCGCTGAGTAGTGCGGGATCCCAGCTCAGAAACTGCGAACGTCCAGGCATTCCTCCCACACCAAAGGGGCCACGACCAAAAGCTCTTGCTGCTCTTCAAGTAGCCAGGCAACCCCATTCACAGCCCCACAAACGCTGCCGCTACTCTCTCTTTCGGCAGCCTCCCAAAGGCCAAGAGAGCCTCTCCCTGACTCGCTGCGCAGACTGGGATCCCAGCTCAGCATTTGCCAACGTCCAGGGATTCCTCCCACCCCAAAGGTGCCAGGACTAAAAGCTCTTGCTGCTCTTCAAGGATCCAGGCAACCCCATTCACAGCCCCACAAAAGCTGTCGCTCCCTCTTTCTGCAGCCTCCCAAACTCCAATACAATCTCTCTGTCTGGGCCGCAGAGAGAGTAACGCTGGGTTAGGGTTAGGGTTTAGGGTTAGGGTTAGGGATAGGGTTAGGGTTAGGGATAGGGTTAGGGTTAGGGTTCAGGATTAGGGTTAGGGTATAGGTTAAGGTTAGGCTTAGGGTTAGCGTGAGTGTTCAGCGGGAGCTGAGCTCAGCAATGGCCAACGTCCAGGGATTCCTCCCACCCCAAAAGGTGCCAGGACCAAAAGCTCTTGCTGCTCTTCAAGTAGCCAGGCAAGCCCATTCACAGCCCCACAAACGCTGCCGCTCTCTCTTTCGGCAGCCTCCCAAAGGCCAAGAGAGCCTCTCCCTGACTCGCTGCGCAGAGTGGGATCCCAGCTCAGCATTTGCCAACGTCCAGGGATTCCTCCCACCCCAAAGGTGCCAGGACTAAAAGCTCTTGCTGCTCTTCAAGGATCCAGGCAACCCCATTCACAGCCCCACAAAAGCTGTCACGCCCTCTTTCTGCAGCCTCCCAAACTCCAATACAATCTCTCTGTCTGGGCCGCAGAGAGAGTATCGCTGGGTTAGGGTTAGGGTTTAGGGTTAGGGTTAGGGATAGGGTTAGGGTTAGGGATAGGGTTAGGGTTACGCTTCAGGATTAGGGTTAGGGTATAGGTTAAGGTTAGGCTTAGGGTTAGCGTTAGTGTTCAGCGGGAGCTGAGCTCAGCAGTGGCCAACGTCCAGGGATTCCTCCCACCCCAGAAGGTGCCAGGACCAAAAGCTCTTGCTGCTCTTCAAGTAGCCAGGCAACCCCATTCACAGCCCCACAAACGCTGGCGCTCCCTCTTTCTGCAGCCTCCCAAAGTCCAAAAAAACCGCTCTTCCAGGGCCGATGAGTACAGCCGGAGCCCAGCTCAGCAATTGCCAACGTCCAGGGATTCCTCCCACACCACAGGAGCCACGACCAAAAGCTCTTGCTGCTCTTCAAGTAGCCAGGCAACCCCATTCGCAGCCCCACAAATGCTGCCACTCTCTCTTTCGGCAGCCTCCCAAAGGCCAAGAGAATCTCTCCCTGCCTCGATGCGAAGAGCGGGATCCCAGCTCAGCATTTGCCAACGTCCAGGGATTCCTCGCACAGCAAAGGGGCCCACGACCAAAAGCTCTTGCTGCTCTTCAAGTCTCCAGGCAACCCCATTCACAACTGCAAAAACGCTGCCATTCTGTCTTTCTAGAGCCTCCAAGAGGCCAACACAATCTAAATGGGCCGCTGAGTAGTGCGGGATCCCAGCTCAGAAACTGCGAACGTCCAGGGATTCCTCCCACACCACAGGAGCCACGACCAAAAGCTCTTGCTGCTCTTCAAGTCTCCAGGCAAGCCCATTCACAGCCCCACAAACGCTGCCGCTCTCTCTTTCGGCAGCCTCCCAAAGGCCAAGAGAGCCTCTCCCTGACTCGCTGCGCAGAGTGGGATCCCAGCTCAGCAATTGCCAACGTCCAGGGATTCCTCCCACCCCAAAGGTGCCAGGACCAAAAGCTCTTGCTGCTCTTCAAGTAGCCAGGCAACCCCATTCGCAGCCCCACAAATGCTGCCACTCTCTCTTTCAGCAGCCTCCCAAAGGCCAAGAGAATCTCTCCCTGACTCGATGCGAAGAGCGGGATCCCAGCTCAGCATTTGTGAACGTCCAGGGATTCCTCCCACACCAAAGGGGCCCACGACCAAAAGCTCTTGCTGCTCTTCAAGTCTCCAGGCAACCCCATTCACAACTGCAAAAACGCTGCCATTCTGTCTTTCTAGAGCCTCCAAGAGGCCAACACAATCTAAGTGGGCCGCTGAGAAGTGCTGCATCCCAGCTCAGAAACTGCGAACGTCCAGGCATTCCTCCCACCCCAAAGGTGCCACGACCAAAAGCTCTTGCTGCTCTTCAAGTAGCCAGGCAAGCCCATTCACAGCCCCACAAACGCTGCCGCTCTCTCTTTCGGCAGCCTCCCAAAGGCCAAGAGAGCCTCTCCCTGACTCGCTGCGCAGAGTGGGATCCCAGCTCAGCAATTCCCAACGTCCAGGGATTCCTCCCACCCCAAAGGTGCCAGGACCAAAAGCTCTTGCTGCTCTTCAAGTAGCCAGGCAACCCCATTCGCAGCCCCACAAATGCTGCCACTCTCTCTTTCGGCAGCCTCCCAAAGGCCAAGAGAATCTCTCCCTGACTCGATGCGAAGAGCGGGATCCCAGCTCAGCATTTGTGAACGTCCAGGGATTCCTCCCACACCAAAGGGGCCCACGACCAAAAGCTCTTGCTGCTCTTCAAGTCTCCAGGCAACCCCATTCACAACTGCAAAAACGCTGCCATTCTGTCTTTCTAGAGCCTCCAAGAGGCCAACACAATCTAAGTGGGCCGCTGAGTAGTGCTGCATCCCAGCTCAGAAACTGCGAACGTCCAGGCATTCCTCCCACACCAAAGGGGCCACGACCAAAAGCTCTTGCTGCTCTTCAAGTAGCCAGGCAAGCCCATTCACAGCCCCACAAAAGCTGTCGCTCCCTCTTTCTGCAGCCTCCCAAACTCCAATACAATCTCTCTGTCTGGGCCGCAGAGAGAGTATCGCTGGGTTAGGGTTAGGGTTTAGGGTTAGGGTTAGGGATAGGGTTAGGGTTAGGGATAGGGTTAGGGTTACGCTTCAGGATTAGGGTTAGGGTATAGGTTAAGGTTAGGCTTAGGGTTAGCGTTAGTGTTCAGCGGGAGCTGAGCTCAGCAATGGCCAACGTCCAGGGATTCCTCCCGCCCCAAAAGGTGCCAGGACCAAAAGCTCTTGCTGCTCTTCAAGTAGCCAGGCAACCCCATTCACAGCCCCAGAAACGCTGGCGCTCCCTCTTTCTGCACCCTCCCAAAGTCCAAAACAACCGCTCTTCCTGGGCCGATGAGCAGGCCGGAGCCCAGCTCAGCAATTCCCAACGTCCAGGGATTCCTCCCACACCACAGGAGCCACGACCAAAAGCTCTTGCTGCTCTTCAAGTAGCCAGGTAACCCCATTCGCAGCCCCACAAATGCTGCCACTCTCTCTTTCGGCAGCCTCCCAAAGGCCAAGAGAATCTCTCCCTGACTCGAATGCGAAGAGCGGGATCCCAGCTCAGCATTTGTGAACGTCCAGGGATTCCTCGCACACCAAAGGGGCCACGACCAAAAGCTCTTGCTGCTCTTCAAGTAGCCAGGCAAGCCCATTCACAGCCCCACAAACGCTGGCGCTCCCTCTTTCTGCAGCATCCCAAAGTCCAAAACAACCGCTCTTCCTGGGCCGATGACTACAGCCGGAGCCCAGATCAGCAATTGCCAACGTCCAGGGATTCCTCCCACACCACAGGAGCCACGACCAAAAGCTCTTGCTGCTCTTCAAGTAGCCAGGCAACCCCATTCGCAGCCCCACAAATGCTGCCACTCTCTCTTTCGGCAGCCTCCCAAAGGCCAAGAGAATCTCTCCCTGACTCGATGCGAAGAGCGGGATCCCAGCTCAGCATTTGTGAACGTCCAGGGATTCCTCCCACACCAAAGGGGCCCACGACCAAAAGCTCTTGCTGCTCTTCAAGTCTCCAGGCAACCCCATTCACAGCCCCACAAACGCTGCCATTCTGTCTTTCTAGAGCCTCCAAGAGGCCAACACAATCTAAATGGGCCGCTGAGTAGTGCGGGATCCCAGCTCAGAAACTGTGAACGTCCAGGGATTCCTCCCACACCACAGGAGCCACGACCAAAAGCTCTTGCTGCTCTTCAAGTCTCCAGGCAAGCCCATTCACAGCCCCACAAACGCTGCCGCTCTCTCTTTCGGCAGCCTCCCGAAGGCCAAGAGAGCCTCTCCCTGACTCGCTGCGCAGAGTGGGATCCCAGCTCAGCATTTGCCAACGTCCAGGGATTCCTCCCACCCCAAAGGTGCCAGGACTAAAAGCTCTTGCTGCTCTTCAAGGATCCAGGCAACCCCATTCACAGCCCCACAAAAGCTGTCGCTCCCTCTTTCTGCAGCCTCCCAAACTCCAATACAATCTCTCTGTCTGGGCCGCAGAGAGAGTATCGCTGGGTTAGGGTTAGGGTTTAGGGTTAGGGTTAGGGATAGGGTTAGGGTTAGGGATAGGGTTAGGGTTAGGGTTCAGGATTAGGGTTAGGGTATAGGTTAAGGTTAGGCTTAGGGTTAGCGTTAGTGTTCAGCGGGAGCTGAGCTCAGCAATGGCCAACGTCCAGGGATTCCTCCCACCCCAAAAGGTGCCAGGACCAAAAGCTCTTGCTGCTCTTCAAGTAGCCAGGCAACCCCATTCACAGCCCCACAAACGCTGGCGCTCCCTCTTTCTGCACCCTCCCAAAGTCCAAAACAACCGCTCTTCCTGGGCCGATGAGCAGGCCGGAGCCCAGCTCAGCAATTCCCAATGTCCAGGGATTCCTCCCACCCCAAAGGTGCCAGGACCAAAAGCTCTTGCTGCTCTTCAAGTAGCCAGGCAACCCCATTCACAGCCCCACAAACGCTGCCGCTCTCTCTTTCGGCAGCCTCCCAAAGTCCAAAACAACCGCTCTTCCTGGGCCGATGAGCAGGCCGGAGCCCAGCTCAGCAATTGCCAACGTCCAGGGATTCCTCCCACACCAAAGGGGCCACGACCAAAAGCTCTTGCTGCTCTTCAAGTAGCCAGGCAAGCCCATTCACAGCCCCACAAACGCTGCCGCTCTCTCTTTCGGCAGCCTCCCAAAGGCCAAGAGAGCCTCTCCCTGACTCGCTGCGCAGACTGGGATCCCAGCTCAGCATTTGCCAACGTCCAGGGATTCCTCCCACCCCAAAGGTGCCAGGACTAAAAGCTCTTGCTGCTCTTCAAGGATCCAGGCAACCCCATTCACAGCCCCACAAAAGCTGTCGCTCCCTCTTTCTGCAGCCTCCCAAACTCCAATACAATCTCTCTGTCTGGGCCGCAGAGAGAGTATCGCTGGGTTAGGGTTAGGGTTTAGGGTTAGGGTTAGGGATAGGGTTAGGGTTAGGGATAGGGTTAGGGTTACGCTTCAGGATTAGGGTTAGGGTATAGGTTAAGGTTAGGCTTAGGGTTAGCGTTAGTGTTCAGCGGGAGCTGAGCTCAGCAATGGCCAACGTCCAGGGATTCCTCCCACCCCAAAAGGTGCCAGGACCAAAAGCTCTTGCTGCTCTTCAAGTAGCCAGGCAACCCCATTCACAGCCCCACAAACGCTGGCGCTCCCTCTTTCTGCACCCTCCCAAAGTCCAAAACAACCGCTCTTCCTGGGCCGATGAGTAGGCCGGAGCCCCGCTCAGCAATTGCCAACGTCCAGGGATTCCTCCCACACCACAGGAGCCACGACCAAAAGCTCTTGCTGCTCTTCAAGTAGCCAGGCAACCCCTTTCGCAGCCCCACAAACGCTGGCGCTCTCTCTTTCGGCAGCCTCCCAAAGGCCAAGAGAATCTCTCCCTGACTCGATGCGAAGAGCGGGATCCCAGCTCAGCATTTGCCAACGTCCAGGGATTCCTCCCACACCACAGGAGCCACGACCAAAAGCTCTTGCTGCTCTTCAAGTCTCCAGGCAACCCCATTCACAACTGCAAAAACGCTGCCATTCTGTCTTTCTAGAGCCTCCAAGAGGCCAACACAATCTAAGTGGGCCGCTGAGTAGTGCTGCATCCCAGCTCAGAAACTGCGAACGTCCAGGCATTCCTCCCACACCAAAGGGGCCACGACCAAAAGCTCTTGCTGCTCTTCAAGTCTCCAGGCAAGCCCATTCACAGCCCCACAAACGCTGCCGCTCTCTCTTTCGGCAGCCTCCCAAAGGCCAAGAGAGCCTCTCCCTGACTCGCTGCGCAGAGTGGGATCCCAGCTCAGCATTTGCCAACGTCCAGGGATTCCTCCCACCCCAAAGGTGCCAGGACTAAAAGCTCTTGCTGCTCTTCAAGGATCCAGGCAACCCCATTCACAGCCCCACAAAAGCTGTCGCTCCCTCTTTCTGCAGCCTCCCAAACTCCAATACAATCTCTCTGTCTGGGCCGCAGAGAGAGTAACGCTGGGTTAGGGTTAGGGTTTAGGGTTAGGGTTAGGGATAGGGTTAGGGTTAGGGATAGGGTTAGGGTTAGGGTTCAGGATTAGGGTTAGGGTATAGGTTAAGGTTAGGCTTAGGGTTAGCGTGAGTGTTCAGCGGGAGCTGAGCTCAGCAATGGCCAACGTCCAGGGATTCCTCCCACCCCAAAAGGTGCCAGGACCAAAAGCTCTTGCTGCTCTTCAAGTAGCCAGGCATCCCCATTCACAGCCCCACAAACGCTGGCGCTCCCTCTTTCTGCACCCTCCCAAAGTCCAAAACAACCGCTCTTCCTGGGCCGATGAGCAGGCCGGAGCCCAGCTCAGCAATTCCCAATGTCCAGGGATTCCTCCCACACCAAAGGTGCCAGGACCAAAAGCTCTTGCTGCTCTTCAAGTAGCCAGGCAACCCCATTCACAGCCCCACAAACGCTGCCGCTCTCTCTTTCGGCAGCCTCCCAAAGTCCAAAACAACCGCTCTTCCTGGGCCGATGAGCAGGCCGGAGCCCAGCTCAGCAATTGCCAACGTCCAGGGATTCCTCCCACCCCAAAGGGGCCACGACCAAAAGCTCTTGCTGCTCTTCAAGTAGCCAGGCAAGCCCATTCACAGCCCCACAAACGCTGCCGCTCTCTCTTTCGGCAGCCTCCCAAAGGCCAAGAGAGCCTCTCCCTGACTCGCTGCGCAGAGTGGGATCCCAGCTCAGCATTTGCCAACGTCCAGGGATTCCTCCCACCCCAAAGGTGCCAGGACTAAAAGCTCTTGCTGCTCTTCAAGGATCCAGGCAACCCCATTCACAGCCCCACAAAAGCTGTCGCTCCCTCTTTCTGCAGCCTCCCAAACTCCAATACAATCTCTCTGTCTGGGCCGCAGAGAGAGTATCGCTGGGTTAGGGTTAGGGTTTAGGGTTAGGGTTAGGGATAGGGTTAGGGTTAGGGATAGGGTTAGGGTTAGGGTTCAGGATTAGGGTTAGGGTATAGGTTAAGGTTAGGCTTAGGGTTAGCGTTAGTGTTCAGCGGGAGCTGAGCTCAGCAATGGCCAACGTCCAGGGATTCCTCCCACCCCAAAAGGTGCCAGGACCAAAAGCTCTTGCTGCTCTTCAAGTAGCCAGGCAACCCCATTCACAGCCCCACAAACGCTGGCGCTCCCTCTTTCTGCACCCTCCCAAAGTCCAAAACAACCGCTCTTCCTGGGCCGATGAGTAGGCCGGAGCCCCGCTCAGCAATTGCCAACGTCCAGGGATTCCTCCCACACCACAGGAGCCACGACCAAAAGCTCTTGCTGCTCTTCAAGTAGCCAGGCAACCCCATTCGCAGCCCCACAAATGCTGCCACTCTCTCTTTCGGCAGCCGCCCAAAGGCCAAGAGAATCTCTCCCTGACTCGATGCGAAGAGCGGGATCCCAGCTCAGCATTTGCCAACGTCCAGGGATTCCTCCCACCCCAAAGGGGCCCACGACCAAAAGCTCTTGCTGCTCTTCAAGTCTCCAGGCAACCCCATTCACAACTGCAAAAACGCTGCCATTCTGTCTTTCTAGAGCCTCCAAGAGGCCAACACAATCTAAGTGGGCCGCTGAGTAGTGCTGCATCCCAGCTCAGAAACTGCGAACGTCCAGGCATTCCTCCCACACCAAAGGGGCCACGACCAAAAGCTCTTGCTGCTCTTCAAGTCTCCAGGCAAGCCCATTCACAGCCCCACAAATGCTGCCGCTCTCTCTTTCGGCAGCCTCCCAAAGGCCAAGAGAGCCTCTCCCTGACTCGCTGCGCAGAGTGGGATCCCAGCTCAGCATTTGCCAACGTCCAGGGATTCCTCCCACCCCAAAGGTGCCAGGACTAAAAGCTCTTGCTGCTCTTCAAGGATCCAGGCAACCCCATTCACAGCCCCACAAAAGCTGTCGCTCCCTCTTTCTGCAGCCTCCCAAACTCCAATACAATCTCTCTGTCTGGGCCGCAGAGAGAGTATCGCTGGGTTAGGGTTAGGGTTTAGGGTTAGGGTTAGGGATAGGGTTAGGGTTAGGGATAGGGTTAGGGTTACGCTTCAGGATTAGGGTTAGGGTATAGGTTAAGGTTAGGCTTAGGGTTAGCGTTAGTGTTCAGCGGGAGCTGAGCTCAGCAATGGCCAACGTCCAGGGATTCCTCCCACCCCAAAAGGTGCCAGGACCAAAAGCTCTTGCTGCTCTTCAAGTAGCCAGGCAACCCCATTCACAGCCCCACAAACGCTGCCGCTCTCTCTTTCGGCAGCCTCCCAAAGGCCAAAACAACCGCTCTTCCTGGGCCGATGAGCAGGCCGGAGCCCAGCTCAGCAATTGCCAACGTCCAGGGATTCCTCCCACCCCAAAGGGGCCACGACCAAAAGCTCTTGCTGCTCTTCAAGTAGCCAGGCAAGCCCATTCACAGCCCCACAAACGCTGCCGCTCTCTCTTTCGGCAGCCTCCCAAAGGCCAAGAGAGCCTCTCCCTGACTCGCTGCGCAGAGTGGGATCCCAGCTCAGCATTTGCCAACGTCCAGGGATTCCTCCCACCCCAAAGGTGCCAGGACTAAAAGCTCTTGCTGCTCTTCAAGGATCCAGGCAACCCCATTCACAGCCCCACAAAAGCTGTCGCTCCCTCTTTCTGCAGCCTCCCAAACTCCAATACAATCTCTCTGTCTGGGCCGCAGAGAGAGTATCGCTGGGTTAGGGTTAGGGTTTAGGGTTAGGGTTAGGGATAGGGTTAGGGTTAGGGATAGGGTTAGGGTTAGGGTTCAGGATTAGGGTTAGGGTATAGGTTAAGGTTAGGCTTAGGGTTAGCGTTAGTGTTCAGCGGGAGCTGAGCTCAGCAATGGCCAACGTCCAGGGATTCCTCCCACCCCAAAAGGTGCCAGGACCAAAAGCTCTTGCTGCTCTTCAAGTAGCCAGGCAACCCCATTCACAGCCCCACAAACGCTGGCGCTCCCTCTTTCTGCAGCCTCCCAAAGTCCAAAACAACCGCTCTTCCTGGGCCGATGAGCAGGCCGGAGCCCAGCTCAGCAATTCCCAACGTCCAGGGATTCCTCCCACACCACAGGAGCCACGACCAAAAGCTCTTGCTGCTCTTCAAGTAGCCAGGCAACCCCATTCGCAGCCCCACAAATGCTGCCACTCTCTCTTTCGGCAGCCGCCCAAAGGCCAAGAGAATCTCTCCCTGACTCGATGCGAAGAGCGGGATCCCAGCTCAGCATTTGTGAACGTCCAGGGATTCCTCCCACACCAAAGGGGCCCACGACCAAAAGCTCTTGCTGCTCTTCAAGTCTCCAGGCAACCCCATTCACAACTGCAAAAACGCTGCCATTCTGTCTTTCTAGAGCCTCCAAGAGGCCAACACAATCTAAGTGGGCCGCTGAGTAGTGCTGCATCCCAGCTCAGAAACTGCGAACGTCCAGGCATTCCTCCCACACCAAAGGGGCCACGACCAAAAGCTCTTGCTGCTCTTCAAGTCTCCAGGCAAGCCCATTCACAGCCCCACAAACGCTGCCGCTCCCTCTTTCTGCAGCCTCCCAACGTCCAAAACAACCGCTCTTCCTGGGCCGATGAGTACAGCCGGAGCCCAGCTCAGCATTTGTGAACGTCCAGGGATTCCTCCCACACCAAAGGGGCCACGACCAAAAGCTCTTGCTGCTCTTCAAGTAGCCAGGCAACCCCATTCACAGCCCCACAAATGCTGCCACTCTCTCTTTCGGCAGCCTCCCAAAGGCCAAGAGAGCCTCTCCATGACTCGCTGCGCAGAGTGGGATCCCAGCTCAGCATTTGCCAACGTCCAGGGATTCCTCCCACCCCAAAGGTGCCAGGACCAAAAGCTCTTGCTGCTCTTCAAGGATCCAGGCAACCCCATTCACAGCCCCACCAAAGCTGTCGCTCCCTCTTTCTGCAGCCTCCCAAACTCCAATACAATCTCTCTGTCTGGGCCGCAGAGAGAGTATCGCTGGGTTAGGGTTAGGGTTTAGGGTTAGGGTTAGGGATAGGGTTAGGGTTAGGGATAGGGTTAGGGTTAGGGTTCAGGATTAGGGTTAGGGTATAGGTTAAGGTTAGGCTTAGGGTTAGCGTTAGTGTTCAGCGGGAGCTGAGCTCAGCAATGGCCAACGTCCAGGGATTCCTCCCACCCCAAAAGGTGCCAGGACCAAAAGCTCTTGCTGCTCTTCAAGTAGCCAGGCAACCCCATTCACAGCCCCACAAACGCTGGCGCTCCCTCTTTCTGCAGCCTCCCAAAGTCCAAAACAACCGCTCTTCCTGGGCCGATGAGCAGGCCGGAGCCCAGCTCAGCAATTCCCAATGTCCAGGGATTCCTCCCACCCCAAAGGTGCCAGGACCAAAAGCTCTTGCTGCTCTTCAAGTAGCCAGGCAACCCCATTCACAGCCCCACAAACGCTGCCGCTCTCTCTTTCGGCAGCCTCCCAAAGTCCAAAACAACCGCTCTTCCTGGGCCGATGAGCAGGCCGGAGCCCAGCTCAGCAATTCCCAACGTCCAGGGATTCCTCCCACCCCAAAGGGGCCACGACCAAAAGCTCTTGCTGCTCTTCAAGTAGCCAGGCAAGCCCATTCACAGCCCCACAAACGCTGCCGCTCTCTCTTTCGGCAGCCTCCCAAAGGCCAAGAGAGCCTCTCCCTGACTCGCTGCGCAGAGTGGGATCCCAGCTCAGCATTTGCCAACGTCCAGGGATTCCTCCCACCCCAAAGGTGCCAGGACTAAAAGCTCTTGCTGCTCTTCAAGGATCCAGGCAACCCCATTCACAGCCCCACAAAAGCTGTCGCTCCCTCTTTCTGCAGCCTCCCAAACTCCAATACAATCTCTCTGTCTGGGCCGCAGAGAGAGTATCGCTGGGTTAGGGTTAGGGTTTAGGGTTAGGGTTAGGGATAGGGTTAGGGTTAGGGATAGGGTTAGGGTTAGGGTTCAGGATTAGGGTTAGGGTATAGGTTAAGGTTAGGCTTAGGGTTAGCGTTAGTGTTCAGCGGGAGCTGAGCTCAGCAATGGCCAACGTCCAGGGATTCCTCCCACCCCAAAAGGTGCCAGGACCAAAAGCTCTTGCTGCTCTTCAAGTAGCCAGGCAACCCCATTCACAGCCCCACAAACGCTGGCGCTCCCTCTTTCTGCAGCCTCCCAAAGTCCAAAACAACCGCTCTTCCTGGGCCGATGAGCAGGCCGGAGCCCCGCTCAGCAATTGCCAACGTCCAGGGATTCCTCCCACACCACAGGAGCCACGACCAAAAGCTCTTGCTGCTCTTCAAGTAGCCAGGCAACCCCATTCGCAGCCCCACAAATGCTGCCACTCTCTCTTTCGGCAGCCGCCCAAAGGCCAAGAGAATCTCTCCCTGACTCGATGCGAAGAGCGGGATCCCAGCTCAGCATTTGCCAACGTCCAGGGATTCCTCCCACACCAAAGGGGCCCACGACCAAAAGCTCTTGCTGCTCTTCAAGTCTCCAGGCAACCCCATTCACAACTGCAAAAACGCTGCCATTCTGTCTTTCTAGAGCCTCCAAGAGGCCAACACAATCTAAGTGGGCCGCTGAGTAGTGCTGCATCCCAGCTCAGAAACTGCGAACGTCCAGGCATTCCTCCCACACCAAAGGGGCCACGACCAAAAGCTCTTGCTGCTCTTCAAGTCTCCAGGCAAGCCCATTCACAGCCCCACAAACGCTGCCGCTCCCTCTTTCTGCAGCCTCCCAACGTCCAAAACAACCGCTCTTCCTGGGCCGATGAGTACAGCCGGAGCCCAGCTCAGCATTTGTGAACGTCCAGGGATTCCTCCCACACCAAAGGGGCCACGACCAAAAGCTCTTGCTGCTCTTCAAGTAGCCAGGCAACCCCATTCACAGCCCCACAAATGCTGCCACTCTCTCTTTCGGCAGCCTCCCAAAGGCCAAGAGAGCCTCTCCCTGACTCGCTGCGCAGAGTGGGATCCCAGCTCAGCATTTGCCAACGTCCAGGGATTCCTCCCACCCCAAAGGTGCCAGGACCAAAAGCTCTTGCTGCTCTTCAAGGATCCAGGCAACCCCATTCACAGCCCCACAAAAGCTGTCGCTCCCTCTTTCTGCAGCCTCCCAAACTCCAATACAATCTCTCTGTCTGGGCCGCAGAGAGAGTATCGCTGGGTTAGGGTTAGGGTTTAGGGTTAGGGTTAGGGATAGGGTTAGGGTTAGGGATAGGGTTAGGGTTAGGGTTCAGGATTAGGGTTAGGGTATAGGTTAAGGTTAGGCTTAGGGTTAGCGTTAGTGTTCAGCGGGAGCTGAGCTCAGCAATGGCCAACGTCCAGGGATTCCTCCCACCCCAAAAGGTGCCAGGACCAAAAGCTCTTGCTGCTCTTCAAGTAGCCAGGCAACCCCATTCACAGCCCCACAAACGCTGGCGCTCCCTCTTTCTGCACCCTCCCAAAGTCCAAAACAACCGCTCTTCCTGGGCCGATGAGCAGGCCGGAGCCCAGCTCAGCAATTCCCAATGTCCAGGGATTCCTCCCACCCCAAAGGTGCCAGGACCAAAAGCTCTTGCTGCTCTTCAAGTAGCCAGGCAACCCCATTCACAGCCCCACAAACGCTGCCGCTCTCTCTTTCGGCAGCCTCCCAAAGTCCAAAACAACCGCTCTTCCTGGGCCGATGAGCAGGCCGGAGCCCAGCTCAGCAATTGCCAACGTCCAAGGATTCCTCCCACCCCAAAGGGGCCACGACCAAAAGCTCTTGCTGCTCTTCAAGTAGCCAGGCAAGCCCATTCACAGCCCCACAAACGCTGCCGCTCTCTCTTTCGGCAGCCTCCCAAAGGCCAAGAGAGCCTCTCCCTGACTCGCTGCGCAGAGTGGGATCCCAGCTCAGCATTTGCCAACGTCCAGGGATTCCTCCCACCCCAAAGGTGCCAGGACTAAAAGCTCTTGCTGCTCTTCAAGGATCCAGGCAACCCCATTCACAGCCCCACCAAAGCTGTCGCTCCCTCTTTCTGCAGCCTCCCAAACTCCAATACAATCTCTCTGTCTGGGCCGCAGAGAGAGTATCGCTGGGTTAGGGTTAGGGTTTAGGGTTAGGGTTAGGGATAGGGTTAGGGTTAGGGATAGGGTTAGGGTTAGGGTTCAGGATTAGGGTTAGGGTATAGGTTAAGGTTAGGCTTAGGGTTAGCGTTAGTGTTCAGCGGGAGCTGAGCTCAGCAATGGCCAACGTCCAGGGATTCCTCCCACCCCAAAAGGTGCCAGGACCAAAAGCTCTTGCTGCTCTTCAAGTAGCCAGGCAACCCCATTCACAGCCCCACAAACGCTGGCGCTCCCTCTTTCTGCACCCTCCCAAAGTCCAAAACAACCGCTCTTCCTGGGCCGATGAGTAGGCCGGAGCCCCGCTCAGCAATTGCCAACGTCCAGGGATTCCTCCCACACCACAGGAGCCACGACCAAAAGCTCTTGCTGCTCTTCAAGTAGCCAGGCAACCCCATTCGCAGCCCCACAAATGCTGCCACTCTCTCTTTCGGCAGCCGCCCAAAGGCCAAGAGAATCTCTCCCTGACTCGATGCGAAGAGCGGGATCCCAGCTCAGCATTTGCCAACGTCCAGGGATTCCTCCCACACCAAAGGGGCCCACGACCAAAAGCTCTTGCTGCTCTTCAAGTCTCCAGGCAACCCCATTCACAACTGCAAAAACGCTGCCATTCTGTCTTTCTAGAGCCTCCAAGAGGCCAACACAATCTAAGTGGGCCGCTGAGTAGTGCTGCATCCCAGCTCAGAAACTGCGAACGTCCAGGCATTCCTCCCACACCAAAGGGGCCACGACCAAAAGCTCTTGCTGCTCTTCAAGTCTCCAGGCAAGCCCATTCACAGCCCCACAAATGCTGCCGCTCTCTCTTTCGGCAGCCTCCCAAAGGCCAAGAGAGCCTCTCCCTGACTCGCTGCGCAGAGTGGGATCCCAGCTCAGCATTTGCCAACGTCCAGGGATTCCTCCCACCCCAAAGGTGCCAGGACTAAAAGCTCTTGCTGCTCTTCAAGGATCCAGGCAACCCCATTCACAGCCCCACAAAAGCTGTCGCTCCCTCTTTCTGCAGCCTCCCAAACTCCAATACAATCTCTCTGTCTGGGCCGCAGAGAGAGTATCGCTGGGTTAGGGTTAGGGTTTAGGGTTAGGGTTAGGGATAGGGTTAGGGTTAGGGATAGGGTTAGGGTTAGGGTTCAGGATTAGGGTTAGGGTATAGGTTAAGGTTAGGCTTAGGGTTAGCGTTAGTGTTCAGCGGGAGCTGAGCTCAGCAATGGCCAACGTCCAGGGATTCCTCCCACCCCAAAAGGTGCCAGGACCAAAAGCTCTTGCTGCTCTTCAAGTAGCCAGGCAACCCCATTCACAGCCCCACAAACGCTGGCGCTCCCTCTTTCTGCACCCTCCCAAAGTCCAAAACAACCGCTCTTCCTGGGCCGATGAGCAGGCCGGAGCCCAGCTCAGCAATTCCCAATGTCCAGGGATTCCTCCCACCCCAAAGGTGCCAGGACCAAAAGCTCTTGCTGCTCTTCAAGTAGCCAGGCAACCCCATTCACAGCCCCACAAACGCTGCCGCTCTCTCTTTCGGCAGCCTCCCAAAGTCCAAAACAACCGCTCTTCCTGGGCCGATGAGCAGGCCGGAGCCCAGCTCAGCAATTCCCAACGTCCAGGGATTCCTCCCACCCCAAAGGGGCCACGACCAAAAGCTCTTGCTGCTCTTCAAGTAGCCAGGCAAGCCCATTCACAGCCCCACAAACGCTGCCGCTCTCTCTTTCGGCAGCCTCCCAAAGGCCAAGAGAGCCTCTCCCTGACTCGCTGCGCAGAGTGGGATCCCAGCTCAGCATTTGCCAACGTCCAGGGATTCCTCCCACCCCAAAGGTGCCAGGACTAAAAGCTCTTGCTGCTCTTCAAGGATCCAGGCAACCCCATTCACAGCCCCACAAAAGCTGTCGCTCCCTCTTTCTGCAGCCTCCCAAACTCCAATACAATCTCTCTGTCTGGGCCGCAGAGAGAGTATCGCTGGGTTAGGGTTAGGGTTTAGGGTTAGGGTTAGGGATAGGGTTAGGGTTAGGGATAGGGTTAGGGTTAGGGTTCAGGATTAGGGTTAGGGTATAGGTTAAGGTTAGGCTTAGGGTTAGCGTTAGTGTTCAGCGGGAGCTGAGCTCAGCAATGGCCAACGTCCAGGGATTCCTCCCACCCCAAAAGGTGCCAGGACCAAAAGCTCTTGCTGCTCTTCAAGTAGCCAGGCAACCCCATTCACAGCCCCACAAACGCTGGCGCTCCCTCTTTCTGCAGCCTCCCAAAGTCCAAAACAACCGCTCTTCCTGGGCCGATGAGCAGGCCGGAGCCCCGCTCAGCAATTGCCAACGTCCAGGGATTCCTCCCACACCACAGGAGCCACGACCAAAAGCTCTTGCTGCTCTTCAAGTAGCCAGGCAACCCCATTCGCAGCCCCACAAATGCTGCCACTCTCTCTTTCGGCAGCCGCCCAAAGGCCAAGAGAATCTCTCCCTGACTCGATGCGAAGAGCGGGATCCCAGCTCAGCATTTGTGAACGTCCAGGGATTCCTCCCACACCAAAGGGGCCCACGACCAAAAGCTCTTGCTGCTCTTCAAGTCTCCAGGCAACCCCATTCACAACTGCAAAAACGCTGCCATTCTGTCTTTCTAGAGCCTCCAAGAGGCCAACACAATCTAAGTGGGCCGCTGAGTAGTGCTGCATCCCAGCTCAGAAACTGCGAACGTCCAGGCATTCCTCCCACACCAAAGGGGCCACGACCAAAAGCTCTTGCTGCTCTTCAAGTCTCCAGGCAAGCCCATTCACAGCCCCACAAACGCTGCCGCTCCCTCTTTCTGCACCCTCCCAAAGTCCAAAACAACCGCTCTTCCTGGGCCGATGAGTACAGCCGGAGCCCAGCTCAGCATTTGTGAACGTCCAGGGATTCCTCCCACACCAAAGGGGCCACGACCAAAAGCTCTTGCTGCTCTTCAAGTAGCCAGGCAACCCCATTCACAGCCCCACAAATGCTGCCACTCTCTCTTTCGGCAGCCTCCCAAAGGCCAAGAGAGCCTCTCCCTGACTCGCTGCGCAGAGTGGGATCCCAGCTCAGCATTTGCCAACGTCCAGGGATTCCTCCCACCCCAAAGGTGCCAGGACTAAAAGCTCTTGCTGCTCTTCAAGGATCCAGGCAACCCCATTCACAGCCCCACAAAAGCTGTCGCTCCCTCTTTCTGCAGCCTCCCAAACTCCAATACAATCTCTCTGTCTGGGCCGCAGAGAGAGTATCGCTGGGTTAGGGTTAGGGTTTAGGGTTAGGGTTAGGGATAGGGTTAGGGTTAGGGATAGGGTTAGGGTTACGCTTCAGGATTAGGGTTAGGGTATAGGTTAAGGTTAGGCTTAGGGTTAGCGTTAGTGTTCAGCGGGAGCTGAGCTCAGCAATGGCCAACGTCCAGGGATTCCTCCCACCCCAAAAGGTGCCAGGACCAAAAGCTCTTGCTGCTCTTCAAGTAGCCAGGCAACCCCATTCACAGCCCCACAAACGCTGGCGCTCCCTCTTTCTGCACCCTCCCAAAGTCCAAAACAACCGCTCTTCCTGGGCCGATGAGTAGGCCGGAGCCCCGCTCAGCAATTGCCAACGTCCAGGGATTCCTCCCACACCACAGGAGCCACGACCAAAAGCTCTTGCTGCTCTTCAAGTAGCCAGGCAACCCCATTCGCAGCCCCACAAATGCTGCCACTCTCTCTTTCGGCAGCCTCCCAAAGGCCAAGAGAATCTCTCCCTGACTCGATGCGAAGAGCGGGATCCCAGCTCAGCATTTGCCAACGTCCAGGGATTCCTCCCACACCAAAGGGGCCCACGACCAAAAGCTCTTGCTGCTCTTCAAGTCTCCAGGCAACCCCATTCACAACTGCAAAAACGCTGCCATTCTGTCTTTCTAGAGCCTCCAAGAGGCCAACACAATCTAAGTGGGCCGCTGAGTAGTGCTGCATCCCAGCTCAGAAACTGCGAACGTCCAGGCATTCCTCCCACACCAAAGGGGCCACGACCAAAAGCTCTTGCTGCTCTTCAAGTCTCCAGGCAAGCCCATTCACAGCCCCACAAACGCTGCCGCTCTCTCTTTCGGCAGCCTCCCAAAGGCCAAGAGAGCCTCTCCCTGACTCGCTGCGCAGAGTGGGATCCCAGCTCAGCATTTGCCAACGTCCAGGGATTCCTCCCACCCCAAAGGTGCCAGGACTAAAAGCTCTTGCTGCTCTTCAAGGATCCAGGCAACCCCATTCACAGCCCCACAAAAGCTGTCGCTCCCTCTTTCTGCAGCCTCCCAAACTCCAATACAATCTCTCTGTCTGGGCCGCAGAGAGAGTAACGCTGGGTTAGGGTTAGGGTTTAGGGTTAGGGTTAGGGATAGGGTTAGGGTTAGGGATAGGGTTAGGGTTAGGGTTCAGGATTAGGGTTAGGGTATAGGTTAAGGTTAGGCTTAGGGTTAGCGTTAGTGTTCAGCGGGAGCTGAGCTCAGCAATGGCCAACGTCCAGGGATTCCTCCCACCCCAAAAGGTGCCAGGACCAAAAGCTCTTGCTGCTCTTCAAGTAGCCAGGCAACCCCATTCACAGCCCCACAAACGCTGGCGCTCCCTCTTTCTGCAGCCTCCCAAAGTCCAAAACAACCGCTCTTCCTGGGCCGATGAGCAGGCCGGAGCCCAGCTCAGCAATTCCCAACGTCCAGGGATTCCTCCCACCCCAAAGGTGCCAGGACCAAAAGCTCTTGCTGCTCTTCAAGTAGCCAGGCAAGCCCATTCACAGCCCCACAAACGCTGCCGCTCTCTCTTTCGGCAGCCTCCCAAAGGCCAAGAGAGCCTCTCCCTGACTCGCTGCGCAGAGTGGGATCCCAGCTCAGCATTTGCCAACGTCCAGGGATTCCTCCCACCCCAAAGGTGCCAGGACTAAAAGCTCTTGCTGCTCTTCAAGGATCCAGGCAACCCCATTCACAGCCCCACAAAAGCTGTCGCTCCCTCTTTCTGCAGCCTCCCAAACTCCAATACAATCTCTCTGTCTGGGCCGCAGAGAGAGTATCGCTGGGTTAGGGTTAGGGTTTAGGGTTAGGGTTAGGGATAGGGTTAGGGTTAGGGATAGGGTTAGGGTTACGCTTCAGGATTAGGGTTAGGGTATAGGTTAAGGTTAGGCTTAGGGTTAGCGTTAGTGTTCAGCGGGAGCTGAGCTCAGCAATGGCCAACGTCCAGGGATTCCTCCCACCCCAAAAGGTGCCAGGACCAAAAGCTCTTGCTGCTCTTCAAGTAGCCAGGCAACCCCATTCACAGCCCCACAAACGCTGGCGCTCCCTCTTTCTGCAGCCTCCCAAAGTCCAAAACAACCGCTCTTCCTGTGCCGATGAGTAGGCCGGAGCCCAGCTCAGCAATTGCCAACGTCCAGGGATTCCTCCCACACCACAGGAGCCACGACCAAAAGCTCTTGCTGCTCTTCAAGTAGCCAGGCAACCCCATTCGCAGCCCCACAAATGCTGCCACTCTCTCTTTCGGCAGCCTCCCAAAGGCCAAGAGAATCTCTCCCTGACTCGATGCGAAGAGCGGGATCCCAGCTCAGCATTTGCCAACGTCCAGGGATTCCTCCCACACCAAAGGGGCCCACGACCAAAAGCTCTTGCTGCTCTTCAAGTCTCCAGGCAACCCCATTCACAACTGCAAAAACGCTGCCATTCTGTCTTTCTAGAGCCTCCAAGAGGCCAACACAATCTAAGTGGGCCGCTGAGTAGTGCTGCATCCCAGCTCAGAAACTGCGAACGTCCAGGCATTCCTCCCACACCAAAGGGGCCACGACCAAAAGCTCTTGCTGCTCTTCAAGTCTCCAGGCAAGCCCATTCACAGCCCCACAAACGCTGCCGCTCTCTCTTTCGGCAGCCTCCCAAAGGCCAAGAGAGCCTCTCCCTGACTCGCTGCGCAGAGTGGGATCCCAGCTCAGCAATTCCCAACGTCCAGGGATTCCTCCCACACCACAGGAGCCACGACCAAAAGCTCTTGCTGCTCTTCAAGTAGCCAGGCAACCCCATTCGCAGCCCCACAAATGCTGCCACTCTCTCTTTCGGCAGCCTCCCAAAGGCCAAGAGAATCTCTCCCTGACTCGATGCGAAGAGCGGGATCCCAGCTCAGCATTTGTGAACGTCCAGGGATTCCTCCCACACCAAAGGGGCCCACGACCAAAAGCTCTTGCTGCTCTTCAAGTCTCCAGGCAACCCCATTCACAACTGCAAAAACGCTGCCATTCTGTCTTTCTAGAGCCTCCAAGAGGCCAACACAATCTAAGTGGGCCGCTGAGAAGTGCTGCATCCCAGCTCAGAAACTGCGAACGTCCAGGCATTCCTCCCACCCCAAAGGTGCCACGACCAAAAGCTCTTGCTGCTCTTCAAGTAGCCAGGCAAGCCCATTCACAGCCCCACAAACGCTGCCGCTCTCTCTTTCGGCAGCCTCCCAAAGGCCAAGAGAGCCTCTCCCTGACTCGCTGCGCAGAGTGGGATCCCAGCTCAGCAATTCCCAACGTCCAGGGATTCCTCCCACCCCAAAGGTGCCAGGACCAAAAGCTCTTGCTGCTCTTCAAGTAGCCAGGCAACCCCATTCGCAGCCCCACAAATGCTGCCACTCTCTCTTTCGGCAGCCTCCCAAAGGCCAAGAGAATCTCTCCCTGACTCGATGCGAAGAGCGGGATCCCAGCTCAGCATTTGTGAACGTCCAGGGATTCCTCCCACACCAAAGGGGCCCACGACCAAAAGCTCTTGCTGCTCTTCAAGTCTCCAGGCAACCCCATTCACAACTGCAAAAACGCTGCCATTCTGTCTTTCTAGAGCCTCCAAGAGGCCAACACAATCTAAGTGGGCCGCTGAGTAGTGCTGCATCCCAGCTCAGAAACTGCGAACGTCCAGGCATTCCTCCCACACCAAAGGGGCCACGACCAAAAGCTCTTGCTGCTCTTCAAGTAGCCAGGCAACCCCATTCACAGCCCCAGAAACGCTGGCGCTCCCTCTTTCTGCACCCTCCCAAAGTCCAAAACAACCGCTCTTCCTGGGCCGATGAGCAGGCCGGAGCCCAGCTCAGCAATTCCCAATGTCCAGGGATTCCTCCCACCCCAAAGGTGCCAGGACCAAAAGCTCTTGCTGCTCTTCAAGTAGCCAGGCAACCCCATTCACAGCCCCACAAACGCTGCCGCTCTCTCTTTCGGCAGCCTCCCAAAGTCCAAAACAACCGCTCTTCCTGGGCCGATGAGCAGGCCGGAGCCCAGCTCAGCAATTGCCAACGTCCAGGGATTCCTCCCACCCCAAAGGGGCCACGACCAAAAGCTCTTGCTGCTCTTCAAGTAGCCAGGCAAGCCCATTCACAGCCCCACAAACGCTGCCGCTCTCTCTTTCGGCAGCCTCCCAAAGGCCAAGAGAGCCTCTCCCTGACTCGCTGCGCAGAGTGGGATCCCAGCTCAGCATTTGCCAACGTCCAGGGATTCCTCCCACCCCAAAGGTGCCAGGACTAAAAGCTCTTGCTGCTCTTCAAGGATCCAGGCAACCCCATTCACAGCCCCACAAAAGCTGTCGCTCCCTCTTTCTGCAGCCTCCCAAACTCCAATACAATCTCTCTGTCTGGGCCGCAGAGAGAGTATCGCTGGGTTAGGGTTAGGGTTTAGGGTTAGGGTTAGGGATAGGGTTAGGGTTAGGGATAGGGTTAGGGTTACGCTTCAGGATTAGGGTTAGGGTATAGGTTAAGGTTAGGCTTAGGGTTAGCGTTAGTGTTCAGCGGGAGCTGAGCTCAGCAATGGCCAACGTCCAGGGATTCCTCCCACCCCAAAAGGTGCCAGGACCAAAAGCTCTTGCTGCTCTTCAAGTAGCCAGGCAACCCCATTCACAGCCCCACAAACGCTGGCGCTCCCTCTTTCTGCACCCTCCCAAAGTCCAAAACAACCGCTCTTCCTGGGCCGATGAGTAGGCCGGAGCCCCGCTCAGCAATTGCCAACGTCCAGGGATTCCTCCCACACCACAGGAGCCACGACCAAAAGCTCTTGCTGCTCTTCAAGTAGCCAGGCAACCCCATTCGCAGCCCCACAAATGCTGCCACTCTCTCTTTCGGCAGCCTCCCAAAGGCCAAGAGAATCTCTCCCTGACTCGATGCGAAGAGCGGGATCCCAGCTCAGCATTTGCCAACGTCCAGGGATTCCTCCCACACCAAAGGGGCCCACGACCAAAAGCTCTTGCTGCTCTTCAAGTCTCCAGGCAACCCCATTCACAACTGCAAAAACGCTGCCATTCTGTCTTTCTAGAGCCTCCAAGAGGCCAACACAATCTAAGTGGGCCGCTGAGTAGTGCTGCATCCCAGCTCAGAAACTGCGAACGTCCAGGCATTCCTCCCACACCAAAGGGGCCACGACCAAAAGCTCTTGCTGCTCTTCAAGTCTCCAGGCAAGCCCATTCACAGCCCCACAAACGCTGCCGCTCTCTCTTTCGGCAGCCTCCCAAAGGCCAAGAGAGCCTCTCCCTGACTCGCTGCGCAGAGTGGGATCCCAGCTCAGCATTTGCCAACGTCCAGGGATTCCTCCCACCCCAAAGGTGCCAGGACTAAAAGCTCTTGCTGCTCTTCAAGGATCCAGGCAACCCCATTCACAGCCCCACAAAAGCTGTCGCTCCCTCTTTCTGCAGCCTCCCAAACTCCAATACAATCTCTCTGTCTGGGCCGCAGAGAGAGTATCGCTGGGTTAGGGTTAGGGTTTAGGGTTAGGGTTAGGGATAGGGTTAGGGTTAGGGATAGGGTTAGGGTTACGCTTCAGGATTAGGGTTAGGGTATAGGTTAAGGTTAGGCTTAGGGTTAGCGTTAGTGTTCAGCGGGAGCTGAGCTCAGCAATGGCCAACGTCCAGGGATTCCTCCCGCCCCAAAAGGTGCCAGGACCAAAATCTCTTGCTGCTCTTCAAGTAGCCAGGCAACCCCATTCACAGCCCCACAAACGCTGGCGCTCTCTCTTTCTGCACCCTCCCAAAGTCCAAAACAACCGCTCTTCCTGGGCCGATGAGTAGGCCGGAGCCCCGCTCAGCAATTGCCAACGTCCAGGGATTCCTCCCACACCACAGGAGCCACGACCAAAAGCTCTTGCTGCTCTTCAAGTAGCCAGGCAACCCCATTCGCAGCCCCACAAATGCTGCCACTCTCTCTTTCGGCAGCCTCCCAAAGGCCAAGAGAATCTCTCCCTGACTCGATGCGAAGAGCGGGATCCCAGCTCAGCATTTGTGAACGTCCAGGGATTCCTCCCACACCAAAGGGGCCCACGACCAAAAGCTCTTGCTGCTCTTCAAGTCTCCAGGCAACCCCATTCACAACTGCAAAAACGCTGCCATTCTGTCTTTCTAGAGCCTCCAAGAGGCCAACACAATCTAAGTGGGCCGCTGAGTAGTGCTGCATCCCAGCTCAGAAACTGCGAACGTCCAGGCATTCCTCCCACACCAAAGGGGCCACGACCAAAAGCTCTTGCTGCTCTTCAAGTCTCCAGGCAAGCCCATTCACAGCCCCACAAACGCTGCCGCTCCCTCTTTCTGCAGCCTCCCAACGTCCAAAACAACCGCTCTTCCTGGGCCGATGAGTACAGCCGGAGCCCAGCTCAGCATTTGTGTACGTCCAGGGATTCCTCCCACACCAAAGGGGCCACGACCAAAAGCTCTTGCTGCTCTTCAAGTAGCCAGGCAACCCCATTCACAGCCCCACAAATGCTGCCACTATCTCTTTCGGCAGCCTCCCAAAGGCCAAGAGAGCCTCTCCATGACTCGCTGCGCAGAGTGGGATCCCAGCTCAGCATTTGCCAACGTCCAGGGATTCCTCCCACCCCAAAGGTGCCAGGACCAAAAGCTCTTGCTGCTCTTCAAGGATCCAGGCAACCCCATTCACAGCCCCACAAAAGCTGTCGCTCCCTCTTTCTGCAGCCTCCCAAACTCCAATACAATCTCTCTGTCTGGGCCGCAGAGAGAGTATCGCTGGGTTAGGGTTAGGGTTTAGGGTTAGGGTTAGGGATAGGGTTAGGGTTAGGGATAGGGTTAGGGTTAGGGTTCAGGATTAGGGTTAGGGTATAGGTTAAGGTTAGGCTTAGGGTTAGCGTTAGTGTTCAGCGGGAGCTGAGCTCAGCAATGGCCAACGTCCAGGGATTCCTCCCACCCCAAAAGGTGCCAGGACCAAAAGCTCTTGCTGCTCTTCAAGTAGCCAGGCAACCCCATTCACAGCCCCACAAACGCTGGCGCTCCCTCTTTCTGCACCCTCCCAAAGTCCAAAACAACCGCTCTTCCTGGGCCGATGAGCAGGCCGGAGCCCAGCTCAGCAATTCCCAACGTCCAGTGATTCCTCCCACACCACAGGAGCCACGACCAAAAGCTCTTGCTGCTCTTCAAGTAGCCAGGCAACCCCATTCGCAGCCCCACAAATGCTGCCACTCTCTCTTTCGGCAGCCTCCCAAAGGCCAAGAGAATCTCTCCCTGACTCGATGCGAAGAGCGGGATCCCAGCTCAGCATTTGCCAACGTCCAGGGATTCCTCCCACACCAAAGGGGCCCACGACCAAAAGCTCTTGCTGCTCTTCAAGTCTCCAGGCAACCCCATTCACAACTGCAAAAACGCTGCCATTCTGTCTTTCTAGAGCCTCCAAGAGGCCAACACAATCTAAGTGGGCCGCTGAGTAGTGCTGCATCCCAGCTCAGAAACTGCGAACGTCCAGGCATTCCTCCCACACCAAAGGGGCCACGACCAAAAGCTCTTGCTGCTCTTCAAGTCTCCAGGCAAGCCCATTCACAGCCCCACAAACGCTGCCGCTCTCTCTTTCGGCAGCCTCCCAAAGGCCAAGAGAGCCTCTCCCTGACTCGCTGCGCAGAGTGGGATCCCAGCTCAGCATTTGCCAACGTCCAGGGATTCCTCCCACCCCAAAGGTGCCAGGACTAAAAGCTCTTGCTGCTCTTCAAGGATCCAGGCAACCCCATTCACAGCCCCACAAAAGCTGTCGCTCCCTCTTTCTGCAGCCTCCCAAACTCCAATACAATCTCTCTGTCTGGGCCGCAGAGAGAGTATCGCTGGGTTAGGGTTAGGGTTTAGGGTTAGGGTTAGGGATAGGGTTAGGGTTAGGGATAGGGTTAGGGTTACGCTTCAGGATTAGGGTTAGGGTATAGGTTAAGGTTAGGCTTAGGGTTAGCGTTAGTGTTCAGCGGGAGCTGAGCTCAGCAATGGCCAACGTCCAGGGATTCCTCCCGCCCCAAAAGGTGCCAGGACCAAAAGCTCTTGCTGCTCTTCAAGTAGCCAGGCAACCCCATTCACAGCCCCAGAAACGCTGGCGCTCCCTCTTTCTGCACCCTCCCAAAGTCCAAAACAACCGCTCTTCCTGGGCCGATGAGTAGGCCGGAGCCCCGCTCAGCAATTGCCAACGTCCAGGGATTCCTCCCACACCACAGGAGCCACGACCAAAAGCTCTTGCTGCTCTTCAAGTAGCCAGGCAACCCCATTCGCAGCCCCACAAATGCTGCCACTCTCTCTTTCGGCAGCCTCCCAAAGGCCAAGAGAATCTCTCCCTGACTCGATGCGAAGAGCGGGATCCCAGCTCAGCATTTGTGAACGTCCAGGGATTCCTCCCACACCAAAGGGGCCCACGACCAAAAGCTCTTGCTGCTCTTCAAGTCTCCAGGCAACCCCATTCACAACTGCAAAAACGCTGCCATTCTGTCTTTCTAGAGCCTCCAAGAGGCCAACACAATCTAAGTGGGCCGCTGAGTAGTGCTGCATCCCAGCTCAGAAACTGCGAACGTCCAGGCATTCCTCCCACACCAAAGGGGCCACGACCAAAAGCTCTTGCTGCTCTTCAAGTCTCCAGGCAAGCCCATTCACAGCCCCACAAACGCTGCCGCTCCCTCTTTCTGCAGCCTCCCAACGTCCAAAACAACCGCTCTTCCTGGGCCGATGAGTACAGCCGGAGCCCAGCTCAGCATTTGTGTACGTCCAGGGATTCCTCCCACACCAAAGGGGCCACGACCAAAGCTCTTGCTGCTCTTCAAGTAGCCAGGCAACCCCATTCACAGCCCCACAAATGCTGCCACTATCTCTTTCGGCAGCCTCCCAAAGGCCAAGAGAGCCTCTCCATGACTCGCTGCGCAGAGTGGGATCCCAGCTCAGCATTTGCCAACGTCCAGGGATTCCTCCCACCCCAAAGGTGCCAGGACCAAAAGCTCTTGCTGCTCTTCAAGGATCCAGGCAACCCCATTCACAGCCCCACCAAAGCTGTCGCTCCCTCTTTCTGCAGCCTCCCAAACTCCAATACAATCTCTCTGTCTGGGCCGCAGAGAGAGTATCGCTGGGTTAGGGTTAGGGTTTAGGGTTAGGGTTAGGGATAGGGTTAGGGTTAGGGATAGGGTTAGGGTTAGGGTTCAGGATTAGGGTTAGGGTATAGGTTAAGGTTAGGCTTAGGGTTAGCGTTAGTGTTCAGCGGGAGCTGAGCTCAGCAATGGCCAACGTCCAGGGATTCCTCCCACCCCAAAAGGTGCCAGGACCAAAAGCTCTTGCTGCTCTTCAAGTAGCCAGGCAACCCCATTCACAGCCCCACAAACGCTGGCGCTCCCTCTTTCTGCACCCTCCCAAAGTCCAAAACAACCGCTCTTCCTGGGCCGATGAGCAGGCCGGAGCCCAGCTCAGCAATTCCCAATGTCCAGGGATTCCTCCCACCCCAAAAGGTGCCAGGACCAAAAGCTCTTGCTGCTCTTCAAGTAGCCAGGCAACCCCATTCACAGCCCCACAAACGCTGCCGCTCTCTCTTTCGGCAGCCTCCCAAAGTCCAAAACAACCGCTCTTCCTGGGCCGATGAGCAGGCCGGAGCCCAGCTCAGCAATTGCCAACGTCCAAGGATTCCTCCCACCCCAAAGGGGCCACGACCAAAAGCTCTTGCTGCTCTTCAAGTAGCCAGGCAAGCCCATTCACAGCCCCACAAACGCTGCCGCTCTCTCTTTCGGCAGCCTCCCAAAGGCCAAGAGAGCCTCTCCCTGACTCGCTGCGCAGAGTGGGATCCCAGCTCAGCATTTGCCAACGTCCAGGGATTCCTCCCACCCCAAAGGTGCCAGGACTAAAAGCTCTTGCTGCTCTTCAAGGATCCAGGCAACCCCATTCACAGCCCCACAAAAGCTGTCGCTCCCTCTTTCTGCAGCCTCCCAAACTCCAATACAATCTCTCTGTCTGGGCCGCAGAGAGAGTATCGCTGGGTTAGGGTTAGGGTTTAGGGTTAGGGTTAGGGATAGGGTTAGGGTTAGGGATAGGGTTAGGGTTACGCTTCAGGATTAGGGTTAGGGTATAGGTTAAGGTTAGGCTTAGGGTTAGCGTTAGTGTTCAGCGGGAGCTGAGCTCAGCAATGGCCAACGTCCAGGGATTCCTCCCACCCCAAAAGGTGCCAGGACCAAAAGCTCTTGCTGCTCTTCAAGTAGCCAGGCAACCCCATTCACAGCCCCACAAACGCTGGCGCTCCCTCTTTCTGCACCCTCCCAAAGTCCAAAACAACCGCTCTTCCTGGGCCGATGAGTAGGCCGGAGCCCCGCTCAGCAATTGCCAACGTCCAGGGATTCCTCCCACACCACAGGAGCCACGACCAAAAGCTCTTGCTGCTCTTCAAGTAGCCAGGCAACCCCATTCGCAGCCCCACAAATGCTGCCACTCTCTCTTTCGGCAGCCTCCCAAAGGCCAAGAGAATCTCTCCCTGACTCGATGCGAAGAGCGGGATCCCAGCTCAGCATTTGCCAACGTCCAGGGATTCCTCCCACACCAAAGGGGCCCACGACCAAAAGCTCTTGCTGCTCTTCAAGTCTCCAGGCAACCCCATTCACAACTGCAAAAACGCTGCCATTCTGTCTTTCTAGAGCCTCCAAGAGGCCAACACAATCTAAGTGGGCCGCTGAGTAGTGCTGCATCCCAGCTCAGAAACTGCGAACGTCCAGGCATTCCTCCCACACCAAAGGGGCCACGACCAAAAGCTCTTGCTGCTCTTCAAGTCTCCAGGCAAGCCCATTCACAGCCCCACAAACGCTGCCGCTCTCTCTTTCGGCAGCCTCCCAAAGGCCAAGAGAGCCTCTCCCTGACTCGCTGCGCAGAGTGGGATCCCAGCTCAGCATTTGCCAACGTCCAGGGATTCCTCCCACCCCAAAGGTGCCAGGACTAAAAGCTCTTGCTGCTCTTCAAGGATCCAGGCAACCCCATTCACAGCCCCACAAAAGCTGTCGCTCCCTCTTTCTGCAGCCTCCCAAACTCCAATACAATCTCTCTGTCTGGGCCGCAGAGAGAGTAACGCTGGGTTAGGGTTAGGGTTTAGGGTTAGGGTTAGGGATAGGGTTAGGGTTAGGGATAGGGTTAGGGTTACGCTTCAGGATTAGGGTTAGGGTATAGGTTAAGGTTAGGCTTAGGGTTAGCGTTAGTGTTCAGCGGGAGCTGAGCTCAGCAATGGCCAACGTCCAGGGATTCCTCCCACCCCAAAAGGTGCCAGGACCAAAAGCTCTTGCTGCTCTTCAAGTAGCCAGGCAACCCCATTCACAGCCCCACAAACGCTGGCGCTCCCTCTTTCTGCAGCCTCCCAAAGTCCAAAACAACCGCTCTTCCTGGGCCGATGAGCAGGCCGGAGCCCAGCTCAGCAATTCCCAACGTCCAGGGATTCCTCCCACCCCAAAGGTGCCAGGACCAAAAGCTCTTGCTGCTCTTCAAGTAGCCAGGCAAGCCCATTCACAGCCCCACAAACGCTGCCGCTCTCTCTTTCGGCAGCCTCCCAAAGGCCAAGAGAGCCTCTCCCTGACTCGCTGCGCAGAGTGGGATCCCAGCTCAGCATTTGCCAACGTCCAGGGATTCCTCCCACCCCAAAGGTGCCAGGACTAAAAGCTCTTGCTGCTCTTCAAGGATCCAGGCAACCCCATTCACAGCCCCACAAAAGCTGTCGCTCCCTCTTTCTGCAGCCTCCCAAACTCCAATACAATCTCTCTGTCTGGGCCGCAGAGAGAGTATCGCTGGGTTAGGGTTAGGGTTTAGGGTTAGGGTTAGGGATAGGGTTAGGGTTAGGGATAGGGTTAGGGTTACGCTTCAGGATTAGGGTTAGGGTATAGGTTAAGGTTAGGCTTAGGGTTAGCGTTAGTGTTCAGCGGGAGCTGAGCTCAGCAATGGCCAACGTCCAGGGATTCCTCCCACCCCAAAAGGTGCCAGGACCAAAAGCTCTTGCTGCTCTTCAAGTAGCCAGGCAACCCCATTCACAGCCCCACAAACGCTGGCGCTCCCTCTTTCTGCACCCTCCCAAAGTCCAAAACAACCGCTCTTCCTGGGCCGATGAGTAGGCCGGAGCCCAGCTCAGCAATTGCCAACGTCCAGGGATTCCTCCCACACCACAGGAGCCACGACCAAAAGCTCTTGCTGCTCTTCAAGTAGCCAGGCAACCCCATTCGCAGCCCCACAAATGCTGCCACTCTCTCTTTCGGCAGCCTCCCAAAGGCCAAGAGAATCTCTCCCTGACTCGATGCGAAGAGCGGGATCCCAGCTCAGCATTTGCCAACGTCCAGGGATTCCTCGCACAGCAAAGGGGCCCACGACCAAAAGCTCTTGCTGCTCTTCAAGTCTCCAGGCAACCCCATTCACAACTGCAAAAACGCTGCCATTCTGTCTTTCTAGAGCCTCCAAGAGGCCAACACAATCTAAGTGGGCCGCTGAGTAGTGCTGCATCCCAGCTCAGAAACTGCGAACGTCCAGGCATTCCTCCCACACCAAAGGGGCCACGACCAAAAGCTCTTGCTGCTCTTCAAGTCTCCAGGCAAGCCCATTCACAGCCCCACAAACGCTGCCGCTCTCTCTTTCGGCAGCCTCCCAAAGGCCAAGAGAGCCTCTCCCTGACTCGCTGCGCAGAGTGGGATCCCAGCTCAGCAATTCCCAACGTCCAGGGATTCCTCCCACCCCAAAGGTGCCAGGACCAAAAGCTCTTGCTGCTCTTCAAGTAGCCAGGCAACCCCATTCGCAGCCCCACAAATGCTGCCACTCTCTCTTTCGGCAGCCTCCCAAAGGCCAAGAGAATCTCTCCCTGACTCGATGCGAAGAGCGGGATCCCAGCTCAGCATTTGTGAACGTCCAGGGATTCCTCCCACACCAAAGGGGCCCACGACCAAAAGCTCTTGCTGCTCTTCAAGTCTCCAGGCAACCCCATTCACAACTGCAAAAACGCTGCCATTCTGTCTTTCTAGAGCCTCCAAGAGGCCAACACAATCTAAGTGGGCCGCTGAGTAGTGCTGCATCCCAGCTCAGAAACTGCGAACGTCCAGGCATTCCTCCCACACCAAAGGGGCCACGACCAAAAGCTCTTGCTGCTCTTCAAGTAGCCAGGCAACCCCATTCACAGCCCCAGAAACGCTGGCGCTCCCTCTTTCTGCACCCTCCCAAAGTCCAAAACAACCGCTCTTCCTGGGCCGATGAGCAGGCCGGAGCCCAGCTCAGCAATTCCCAATGTCCAGGGATTCCTCCCACCCCAAAGGTGCCAGGACCAAAAGCTCTTGCTGCTCTTCAAGTAGCCAGGCAACCCCATTCACAGCCCCACAAACGCTGCCGCTCTCTCTTTCGGCAGCCTCCCAAAGTCCAAAACAACCGCTCTTCCTGGGCCAATGAGCAGGCCGGAGCCCAGCTCAGCAATTGCCAACGTCCAGGGATTCCTCCCACCCCAAAGGGGCCACGACCAAAAGCTCTTGCTGCTCTTCAAGTAGCCAGGCAAGCCCATTCACAGCCCCACAAACGCTGCCGCTCTCTCTTTCGGCAGCCTCCCAAAGGCCAAGAGAGCCTCTCCCTGACTCGCTGCGCAGAGTGGGATCCCAGCTCAGCATTTGCCAACGTCCAGGGATTCCTCCCACCCCAAAGGTGCCAGGACTAAAAGCTCTTGCTGCTCTTCAAGGATCCAGGCAACCCCATTCACAGCCCCACAAAAGCTGTCGCTCCCTCTTTCTGCAGCCTCCCAAACTCCAATACAATCTCTCTGTCTGGGCCGCAGAGAGAGTAACGCTGGGTTAGGGTTAGGGTTTAGGGTTAGGGTTAGGGATAGGGTTAGGGTTAGGGATAGGGTTAGGGTTACGCTTCAGGATTAGGGTTAGGGTATAGGTTAAGGTTAGGCTTAGGGTTAGCGTTAGTGTTCAGCGGGAGCTGAGCTCAGCAATGGCCAACGTCCAGGGATTCCTCCCGCCCCAAAAGGTGCCAGGACCAAAAGCTCTTGCTGCTCTTCAAGTAGCCAGGCAACCCCATTCACAGCCCCACAAACGCTGGCGCTCCCTCTTTCTGCAGCCTCCCAAAGTCCAAAACAACCGCTCTTCCTGTGCCGATGAGTAGGCCGGAGCCCAGCTCAGCAATTGCCAACGTCCAGGGATTCCTCCCACACCACAGGAGCCACGACCAAAAGCTCTTGCTGCTCTTCAAGTAGCCAGGCAACCCCATTCGCAGCCCCACAAATGCTGCCACTCTCTCTTTCGGCAGCCTCCCAAAGGCCAAGAGAATCTCTCCCTGACTCGATGCGAAGAGCGGGATCCCAGCTCAGCATTTGCCAACGTCCAGGGATTCCTCGCACAGCAAAGGGGCCCACGACCAAAAGCTCTTGCTGCTCTTCAAGTCTCCAGGCAACCCCATTCACAACTGCAAAAACGCTGCCATTCTGTCTTTCTAGAGCCTCCAAGAGGCCAACACAATCTAAGTGGGCCGCTGAGTAGTGCTGCATCCCAGCTCAGAAACTGCGAACGTCCAGGCATTCCTCCCACACCAAAGGGGCCACGACCAAAAGCTCTTGCTGCTCTTCAAGTAGCCAGGCAACCCCATTCACAGCCCCACAAACGCTGCCGCTCTCTCTTTCGGCAGCCTCCCAAAGGCCAAGAGAGCCTCTCCCTGACTCGCTGCGCAGAGTGGGATCCCAGCTCAGCAATTCCCAACGTCCAGGGATTCCTCCCACCCCAAAGGTGCCAGGACCAAAAGCTCTTGCTGCTCTTCAAGTAGCCAGGCAACCCCATTCGCAGCCCCACAAATGCTGCCACTCTCTCTTTCGGCAGCCTCCCAAAGGCCAAGAGAATCTCTCCCTGACTCGATGCGAAGAGCGGGATCCCAGCTCAGCATTTGTGAACGTCCAGGGATTCCTCCCACACCAAAGGGGCCCACGACCAAAAGCTCTTGCTGCTCTTCAAGTCTCCAGGCAACCCCATTCACAACTGCAAAAACGCTGCCATTCTGTCTTTCTAGAGCCTCCAAGAGGCCAACACAATCTAAGTGGGCCGCTGAGAAGTGCTGCATCCCAGCTCAGAAACTGCGAACGTCCAGGCATTCCTCCCACCCCAAAGGTGCCACGACCAAAAGCTCTTGCTGCTCTTCAAGTAGCCAGGCAAGCCCATTCACAGCCCCACAAACGCTGCCGCTCTCTCTTTCGGCAGCCTCCCAAAGGCCAAGAGAGCCTCTCCCTGACTCGCTGCGCAGAGTGGGATCCCAGCTCAGCAATTCCCAACGTCCAGGGATTCCTCCCACCCCAAAGGTGCCAGGACCAAAAGCTCTTGCTGCTCTTCAAGGATCCAGGCAACCCCATTCACAGCCCCACAAATGCTGCCACTCTCTCTTTCGGCAGCCTCCCAAAGGCCAAGAGAATCTCTCCCTGACTCGATGCGAAGAGCGGGATCCCAGCTCAGCATTTGTGAACGTCCAGGGATTCCTCCCACACCAAAGGGGCCCACGACCAAAAGCTCTTGCTGCTCTTCAAGTCTCCAGGCAACCCCATTCACAACTGCAAAAACGCTGCCATTCTGTCTTTCTAGAGCCTCCAAGAGGCCAACACAATCTAAGTGGGCCGCTGAGTAGTGCTGCATCCCAGCTCAGAAACTGCGAACGTCCAGGCATTCCTCCCACACCAAAGGGGCCACGACCAAAAGCTCTTGCTGCTCTTCAAGTAGCCAGGCAACCCCATTCACAGCCCCACAAACGCTGGCGCTCCCTCTTTCTGCACCCTCCCAAAGTCCAAAACAACCGCTCTTCCTGGGCCGATGAGCAGGCCGGAGCCCAGCTCAGCAATTCCCAATGTCCAGGGATTCCTCCCACCCCAAAGGTGCCAGGACCAAAAGCTCTTGCTGCTCTTCAAGTAGCCAGGCAACCCCATTCACAGCCCCACAAACGCTGCCGCTCTCTCTTTCGGCAGCCTCCCAAAGTCCAAAACAACCGCTCTTCCTGGGCCGATGAGCAGGCCGGAGCCCAGCTCAGCAATTGCCAACGTCCAGGGATTCCTCCCACCCCAAAGGGGCCACGACCAAAAGCTCTTGCTGCTCTTCAAGTAGCCAGGCAAGCCCATTCACAGCCCCACAAACGCTGCCGCTCTCTCTTTCGGCAGCCTCCCAAAGGCCAAGAGAGCCTCTCCCTGACTCGCTGCGCAGAGTGGGATCCCAGCTCAGCATTTGCCAACGTCCAGGGATTCCTCCCACCCCAAAGGTGCCAGGACTAAAAGCTCTTGCTGCTCTTCAAGGATCCAGGCAACCCCATTCACAGCCCCACAAAAGCTGTCGCTCCCTCTTTCTGCAGCCTCCCAAACTCCAATACAATCTCTCTGTCTGGGCCGCAGAGAGAGTATCGCTGGGTTAGGGTTAGGGTTTAGGGTTAGGGTTAGGGATAGGGTTAGGGTTAGGGATAGGGTTAGGGTTACGCTTCAGGATTAGGGTTAGGGTATAGGTTAAGGTTAGGCTTAGGGTTAGCGTTAGTGTTCAGCGGGAGCTGAGCTCAGCAATGGCCAACGTCCAGGGATTCCTCCCACCCCAAAAGGTGCCAGGACCAAAAGCTCTTGCTGCTCTTCAAGTAGCCAGGCAACCCCATTCACAGCCCCACAAACGCTGGCGCTCCCTCTTTCTGCACCCTCCCAAAGTCCAAAACAACCGCTCTTCCTGGGCCGATGAGTAGGCCGGAGCCCCGCTCAGCAATTGCCAACGTCCAGGGATTCCTCCCACACCACAGGAGCCACGACCAAAAGCTCTTGCTGCTCTTCAAGTAGCCAGGCAACCCCATTCGCAGCCCCACAAATGCTGCCACTCTCTCTTTCGGCAGCCTCCCAAAGGCCAAGAGAATCTCTCCCTGACTCGATGCGAAGAGCGGGATCCCAGCTCAGCATTTGCCAACGTCCAGGGATTCCTCCCACACCAAAGGGGCCCACGACCAAAAGCTCTTGCTGCTCTTCAAGTCTCCAGGCAACCCCATTCACAACTGCAAAAACGCTGCCATTCTGTCTTTCTAGAGCCTCCAAGAGGCCAACACAATCTAAGTGGGCCGCTGAGTAGTGCTGCATCCCAGCTCAGAAACTGCGAACGTCCAGGCATTCCTCCCACACCAAAGGGGCCACGACCAAAAGCTCTTGCTGCTCTTCAAGTCTCCAGGCAAGCCCATTCACAGCCCCACAAACGCTGCCGCTCTCTCTTTCGGCAGCCTCCCAAAGGCCAAGAGAGCCTCTCCCTGACTCGCTGCGCAGAGTGGGATCCCAGCTCAGCATTTGCCAACGTCCAGGGATTCCTCCCACCCCAAAGGTGCCAGGACTAAAAGCTCTTGCTGCTCTTCAAGGATCCAGGCAACCCCATTCACAGCCCCACAAAAGCTGTCGCTCCCTCTTTCTGCAGCCTCCCAAACTCCAATACAATCTCTCTGTCTGGGCCGCAGAGAGAGTAACGCTGGGTTAGGGTTAGGGTTTAGGGTTAGGGTTAGGGATAGGGTTAGGGTTAGGGATAGGGTTAGGGTTACGCTTCAGGATTAGGGTTAGGGTATAGGTTAAGGTTAGGCTTAGGGTTAGCGTTAGTGTTCAGCGGGAGCTGAGCTCAGCAATGGCCAACGTCCAGGGATTCCTCCCGCCCCAAAAGGTGCCAGGACCAAAAGCTCTTGCTGCTCTTCAAGTAGCCAGGCAACCCCATTCACAGCCCCAGAAACTCTGGCGCTCCCTCTTTCTGCACCCTCCCAAAGTCCAAAACAACCGCTCTTCCTGGGCCGATGAGCAGGCCGGAGCCCAGCTCAGCAATTGCCAACGTCCAGGGATTCCTCCCACACCACAGGAGCCACGACCAAAAGCTCTTGCTGCTCTTCAAGTAGCCAGGCAAGCCCATTCGCAGCCCCACAAATGCTGCCACTCTCTCTTTCGGCAGCCTCCCAAAGGCCAAGAGAATCTCTCCCTGACTCGATGCGAAGAGCGGGATCCCAGCTCAGCATTTGCCAACGTCCAGGGATTCCTCGCACAGCAAAGGGGCCCACGACCAAAAGCTCTTGCTGCTCTTCAAGTCTCCAGGCAACCCCATTCACAACTGCAAAAACGCTGCCATTCTGTCTTTCTAGAGCCTCCAAGAGGCCAACACAATCTAAGTGGGCCGCTGAGTAGTGCTGCATCCCAGCTCAGAAACTGCGAACGTCCAGGCATTCCTCCCACACCAAAGGGGCCACGACCAAAAGCTCTTGCTGCTCTTCAAGTCTCCAGGCAAGCCCATTCACAGCCCCACAAACGCTGCCGCTCTCTCTTTCGGCAGCCTCCCAAAGGCCAAGAGAGCCTCTCCCTGACTCGCTGCGCAGAGTGGGATCCCAGCTCAGCAATTCCCAACGTCCAGGGATTCCTCCCACCCCAAAGGTGCCAGGACCAAAAGCTCTTGCTGCTCTTCAAGTAGCCAGGCAACCCCATTCGCAGCCCCACAAATGCTGCCACTCTCTCTTTCGGCAGCCTCCCAAAGGCCAAGAGAATCTCTCCCTGACTCGATGCGAAGAGCGGGATCCCAGCTCAGCATTTGTGAACGTCCAGGGATTCCTCCCACACCAAAGGGGCCCACGACCAAAAGCTCTTGCTGCTCTTCAAGTCTCCAGGCAACCCCATTCACAACTGCAAAAACGCTGCCATTCTGTCTTTCTAGAGCCTCCAAGAGGCCAACACAATCTAAGTGGGCCGCTGAGAAGTGCTGCATCCCAGCTCAGAAACTGCGAACGTCCAGGCATTCCTCCCACCCCAAAGGTGCCACGACCAAAAGCTCTTGCTGCTCTTCAAGTAGCCAGGCAAGCCCATTCACAGCCCCACAAACGCTGCCGCTCTCTCTTTCGGCAGCCTCCCAAAGGCCAAGAGAGCCTCTCCCTGACTCGCTGCGCAGAGTGGGATCCCAGCTCAGCAATTCCCAACGTCCAGGGATTCCTCCCACCCCAAAGGTGCCAGGACCAAAAGCTCTTGCTGCTCTTCAAGTAGCCAGGCAACTCCATTCGCAGCCCCACAAATGCTGCCACTCTCTCTTTCGGCAGCCTCCCAAAGGCCAAGAGAATCTCTCCCTGACTCGATGTGAAGAGCGGGATCCCAGCTCAGCATTTGTGAACGTCCAGGGATTCCTCCCACACCAAAGGGGCCCACGACCAAAAGCTCTTGCTGCTCTTCAAGTCTCCAGGCAACCCCATTCACAACTGCAAAAACGCTGCCATTCTGTCTTTCTAGAGCCTCCAAGAGGCCAACACAATCTAAGTGGGCCGCTGAGTAGTGCTGCATCCCAGCTCAGAAACTGCGAACGTCCAGGCATTCCTCCCACACCAAAGGGGCCACGACCAAAAGCTCTTGCTGCTCTTCAAGTAGCCAGGCAACCCCATTCACAGCCCCACAAACGCTGGCGCTCCCTCTTTCTGCACCCTCCCAAAGTCCAAAACAACCGCTCTTCCTGGGCCGATGAGCAGGCCGGAGCCCAGCTCAGCAATTCCCAATGTCCAGGGATTCCTCCCACCCCAAAGGTGCCAGGACCAAAAGCTCTTGCTGCTCTTCAAGTAGCCAGGCAACCCCATTCACAGCCCCACAAACGCTGCCGCTCTCTCTTTCGGCAGCCTCCCAAAGTCCAAAACAACCGCTCTTCCTGGGCCGATGAGCAGGCCGGAGCCCAGCTCAGCAATTGCCAACGTCCAGGGATTCCTCCCACCCCAAAGGGGCCACGACCAAAAGCTCTTGCTGCTCTTCAAGTAGCCAGGCAAGCCCATTCACAGCCCCACAAACGCTGCCGCTCTCTCTTTCGGCAGCCTCCCAAAGGCCAAGAGAGCCTCTCCCTGACTCGCTGCGCAGAGTGGGATCCCAGCTCAGCATTTGCCAACGTCCAGGGATTCCTCCCACCCCAAAGGTGCCAGGACTAAAAGCTCTTGCTGCTCTTCAAGGATCCAGGCAACCCCATTCACAGCCCCACAAAAGCTGTCGCTCCCTCTTTCTGCAGCCTCCCAAACTCCAATACAATCTCTCTGTCTGGGCCGCAGAGAGAGTATCGCTGGGTTAGGGTTAGGGTTTAGGGTTAGGGTTAGGGATAGGGTTAGGGTTAGGGATAGGGTTAGGGTTAGGGTTCAGGATTAGGGTTAGGGTATAGGTTAAGGTTAGGCTTAGGGTTAGCGTTAGTGTTCAGCGGGAGCTGAGCTCAGCAATGGCCAACGTCCAGGGATTCCTCCCACCCCAAAAGGTGCCAGGACCAAAAGCTCTTGCTGCTCTTCAAGTAGCCAGGCAACCCCATTCACAGCCCCACAAACGCTGGCGCTCCCTCTTTCTGCACCCTCCCAAAGTCCAAAACAACCGCTCTTCCTGGGCCGATGAGTAGGCCGGAGCCCCGCTCAGCAATTGCCAACGTCCAGGGATTCCTCCCACACCACAGGAGCCACGACCAAAAGCTCTTGCTGCTCTTCAAGTAGCCAGGCAACCCCATTCGCAGCCCCACAAATGCTGCCACTCTCTCTTTCGGCAGCCTCCCAAAGGCCAAGAGAATCTCTCCCTGACTCGATGCGAAGAGCGGGATCCCAGCTCAGCATTTGCCAACGTCCAGGGATTCCTCCCACACCAAAGGGGCCCACGACCAAAAGCTCTTGCTGCTCTTCAAGTCTCCAGGCAACCCCATTCACAACTGCAAAAACGCTGCCATTCTGTCTTTCTAGAGCCTCCAAGAGGCCAACACAATCTAAGTGGGCCGCTGAGTAGTGCTGCATCCCAGCTCAGAAACTGCGAACGTCCAGGCATTCCTCCCACACCAAAGGGGCCACGACCAAAAGCTCTTGCTGCTCTTCAAGTCTCCAGGCAAGCCCATTCACAGCCCCACAAACGCTGCCGCTCTCTCTTTCGGCAGCCTCCCAAAGGCCAAGAGAGCCTCTCCCTGACTCGCTGCGCAGAGTGGGATCCCAGCTCAGCATTTGCCAACGTCCAGGGATTCCTCCCACCCCAAAGGTGCCAGGACTAAAAGCTCTTGCTGCTCTTCAAGGATCCAGGCAACCCCATTCACAGCCCCACAAAAGCTGTCGCTCCCTCTTTCTGCAGCCTCCCAAACTCCAATACAATCTCTCTGTCTGGGCCGCAGAGAGAGTAACGCTGGGTTAGGGTTAGGGTTTAGGGTTAGGGTTAGGGATAGGGTTAGGGTTAGGGATAGGGTTAGGGTTACGCTTCAGGATTAGGGTTAGGGTATAGGTTAAGGTTAGGCTTAGGGTTAGCGTTAGTGTTCAGCGGGAGCTGAGCTCAGCAATGGCCAACGTCCAGGGATTCCTCCCGCCCCAAAAGGTGCCAGGACCAAAAGCTCTTGCTGCTCTTCAAGTAGCCAGGCAACCCCATTCACAGCCCCAGAAACGCTGGCGCTCCCTCTTTCTGCAGCCTCCCAAAGTCCAAAACAACCGCTCTTCCTGGGCCGATGAGCAGGCCGGAGCCCAGCTCAGCAATTCCCAACGTCCAGGGATTCCTCCCACACCACAGGAGCCACGACCAAAAGCTCTTGCTGCTCTTCAAGTAGCCAGGCAACCCCATTCGCAGCCCCACAAATGCTGCCACTCTCTCTTTCGGCAGCCTCCCAAAGGCCAAGAGAATCTCTCCCTGACTCGATGCGAAGAGCGGGATCCCAGCTCAGCATTTGTGAACGTCCAGGGATTCCTCCCACACCAAAGGGGCCCACGACCAAAAGCTCTTGCTGCTCTTCAAGTAGCCAGGCAACCCCATTCACAGCCCCACAAACGCTGCCGCTCTCTCTTTCGGCAGCCTCCCAAAGTCCAAAACAACCGCTCTTCCTGGGCCGATGAGCAGGCCGGAGCCCAGCTCAGCAATTGCCAACGTCCAGGGATTCCTCCCACCCCAAAGGGGCCACGACCAAAAGCTCTTGCTGCTCTTCAAGTAGCCAGGCAAGCCCATTCACAGCCCCACAAACGCTGCCGCTCTCTCTTTCGGCAGCCTCCCAAAGGCCAAGAGAGCCTCTCCCTGACTCGCTGCGCAGAGTGGGATCCCAGCTCAGCATTTGCCAACGTCCAGGGATTCCTCCCACCCCAAAGGTGCCAGGACTAAAAGCTCTTGCTGCTCTTCAAGGATCCAGGCAACCCCATTCACAGCCCCACAAAAGCTGTCGCTCCCTCTTTCTGCAGCCTCCCAAACTCCAATACAATCTCTCTGTCTGGGCCGCAGAGAGAGTATCGCTGGGTTAGGGTTAGGGTTTAGGGTTAGGGTTAGGGATAGGGTTAGGGTTAGGGATAGGGTTAGGGTTACGCTTCAGGATTAGGGTTAGGGTATAGGTTAAGGTTAGGCTTAGGGTTAGCGTTAGTGTTCAGCGGGAGCTGAGCTCAGCAATGGCCAACGTCCAGGGATTCCTCCCACCCCAAAAGGTGCCAGGACCAAAAGCTCTTGCTGCTCTTCAAGTAGCCAGGCAACCCCATTCACAGCCCCACAAACGCTGGCGCTCCCTCTTTCTGCACCCTCCCAAAGTCCAAAACAACCGCTCTTCCTGGGCCGATGAGTAGGCCGGAGCCCCGCTCAGCAATTGCCAACGTCCAGGGATTCCTCCCACACCACAGGAGCCACGACCAAAAGCTCTTGCTGCTCTTCAAGTAGCCAGGCAACCCCATTCGCAGCCCCACAAATGCTGCCACTCTCTCTTTCGGCAGCCTCCCAAAGGCCAAGAGAATCTCTCCCTGACTCGATGCGAAGAGCGGGATCCCAGCTCAGCATTTGCCAACGTCCAGGGATTCCTCCCACACCAAAGGGGCCCACGACCAAAAGCTCTTGCTGCTCTTCAAGTCTCCAGGCAACCCCATTCACAACTGCAAAAACGCTGCCATTCTGTCTTTCTAGAGCCTCCAAGAGGCCAACACAATCTAAGTGGGCCGCTGAGTAGTGCTGCATCCCAGCTCAGAAACTGCGAACGTCCAGGCATTCCTCCCACACCAAAGGGGCCACGACCAAAAGCTCTTGCTGCTCTTCAAGTCTCCAGGCAAGCCCATTCACAGCCCCACAAACGCTGCCGCTCTCTCTTTCGGCAGCCTCCCAAAGGCCAAGAGAGCCTCTCCCTGACTCGCTGCGCAGAGTGGGATCCCAGCTCAGCATTTGCCAACGTCCAGGGATTCCTCCCACCCCAAAGGTGCCAGGACTAAAAGCTCTTGCTGCTCTTCAAGGATCCAGGCAACCCCATTCACAGCCCCACAAAAGCTGTCGCTCCCTCTTTCTGCAGCCTCCCAAACTCCAATACAATCTCTCTGTCTGGGCCGCAGAGAGAGTAACGCTGGGTTAGGGTTAGGGTTTAGGGTTAGGGTTAGGGATAGGGTTAGGGTTAGGGATAGGGTTAGGGTTACGCTTCAGGATTAGGGTTAGGGTATAGGTTAAGGTTAGGCTTAGGGTTAGCGTTAGTGTTCAGCGGGAGCTGAGCTCAGCAATGGCCAACGTCCAGGGATTCCTCCCGCCCCAAAAGGTGCCAGGACCAAAAGCTCTTGCTGCTCTTCAAGTAGCCAGGCAACCCCATTCACAGCCCCAGAAACGCTGGCGCTCCCTCTTTCTGCACCCTCCCAAAGTCCAAAACAACCGCTCTTCCTGGGCCGATGAGCAGGCCGGAGCCCAGCTCAGCAATTCCCAACGTCCAGGGATTCCTCCCACACCACAGGAGCCACGACCAAAAGCTCTTGCTGCTCTTCAAGTAGCCAGGCAACCCCATTCGCAGCCCCACAAATGCTGCCACTCTCTCTTTCGGCAGCCTCCCAAAGGCCAAGAGAATCTCTCCCTGACTCGATGCGAAGAGCGGGATCCCAGCTCAGCATTTGTGAACGTCCAGGGATTCCTCCCACACCAAAGGGGCCCACGACCAAAAGCTCTTGCTGCTCTTCAAGTAGCCAGGCAACCCCATTCACAGCCCCACAAACGCTGCCGCTCTCTCTTTCGGCAGCCTCCCAAAGTCCAAAACAACCGCTCTTCCTGGGCCGATGAGCAGGCCGGAGCCCAGCTCAGCAATTGCCAACGTCCAGGGATTCCTCCCACCCCAAAGGGGCCACGACCAAAAGCTCTTGCTGCTCTTCAAGTAGCCAGGCAACCCCATTCGCAGCCCCACAAATGCTGCCACTCTCTCTTTCGGCAGCCTCCCAAAGGCCAAGAGAATCTCTCCCTGACTCGATGCGAAGAGCGGGATCCCAGCTCAGCATTTGTGAACGTCCAGGGATTCCTCCCACACCAAAGGGGCCCACGACCAAAAGCTCTTGCTGCTCTTCAAGTCTCCAGGCAACCCCATTCACAACTGCAAAAACGCTGCCATTCTGTCTTTCTAGAGCCTCCAAGAGGCCAACACAATCTAAGTGGGCCGCTGAGAAGTGCTGCATCCCAGCTCAGAAACTGCGAACGTCCAGGCATTCCTCCCACCCCAAAGGTGCCACGACCAAAAGCTCTTGCTGCTCTTCAAGTAGCCAGGCAAGCCCATTCACAGCCCCACAAACGCTGCCGCTCTCTCTTTCGGCAGCCTCCCAAAGGCCAAGAGAGCCTCTCCCTGACTCGCTGCGCAGAGTGGGATCCCAGCTCAGCAATTCCCAACGTCCAGGGATTCCTCCCACCCCAAAGGTGCCAGGACCAAAAGCTCTTGCTGCTCTTCAAGTAGCCAGGCAACCCCATTCGCAGCCCCACAAATGCTGCCACTCTCTCTTTCGGCAGCCTCCCAAAGACCAAGAGAATCTCTCCCTGACTCGATGCGAAGAGCGGGATCCCAGCTCAGCATTTGTGAACGTCCAGGGATTCCTCCCACACCAAAGGGGCCCACGACCAAAAGCTCTTGCTGCTCTTCAAGTCTCCAGGCAACCCCATTCACAACTGCAAAAACGCTGCCATTCTGTCTTTCTAGAGCCTCCAAGAGGCCAACACAATCTAAGTGGGCCGCTGAGTAGTGCTGCATCCCAGCTCAGAAACTGCGAACGTCCAGGCATTCCTCCCACACCAAAGGGGCCACGACCAAAAGCTCTTGCTGCTCTTCAAGTAGCCAGGCAACCCCATTCACAGCCCCACAAACGCTGGCGCTCCCTCTTTCTGCACCCTCCCAAAGTCCAAAACAACCGCTCTTCCTGGGCCGATGAGCAGGCCGGAGCCCAGCTCAGCAATTCCCAATGTCCAGGGATTCCTCCCACCCCAAAGGTGCCAGGACCAAAAGCTCTTGCTGCTCTTCAAGTAGCCAGGCAACCCCATTCACAGCCCCACAAACGCTGCCGCTCTCTCTTTCGGCAGCCTCCCAAAGTCCAAAACAACCGCTCTTCCTGGGCCGATGAGCAGGCCGGAGCCCAGCTCAGCAATTGCCAACGTCCAGGGATTCCTCCCACCCCAAAGGGGCCACGACCAAAAGCTCTTGCTGCTCTTCAAGTAGCCAGGCAAGCCCATTCACAGCCCCACAAACGCTGCCGCTCTCTCTTTCGGCAGCCTCCCAAAGGCCAAGAGAGCCTCTCCCTGACTCGCTGCGCAGAGTGGGATCCCAGCTCAGCATTTGCCAACGTCCAGGGATTCCTCCCACCCCAAAGGTGCCAGGACTAAAAGCTCTTGCTGCTCTTCAAGGATCCAGGCAACCCCATTCACAGCCCCACAAAAGCTGTCGCTCCCTCTTTCTGCAGCCTCCCAAACTCCAATACAATCTCTCTGTCTGGGCCGCAGAGAGAGTAACGCTGGGTTAGGGTTAGGGTTTAGGGTTAGGGTTAGGGATAGGGTTAGGGTTAGGGATAGGGTTAGGGTTACGCTTCAGGATTAGGGTTAGGGTATAGGTTAAGGTTAGGCTTAGGGTTAGCGTTAGTGTTCAGCGGGAGCTGAGCTCAGCAATGGCCAACGTCCAGGGATTCCTCCCACCCCAAAAGGTGCCAGGACCAAAAGCTCTTGCTGCTCTTCAAGTAGCCAGGCAACCCCATTCACAGCCCCACAAACGCTGGCGCTCCCTCTTTCTGCACCCTCCCAAAGTCCAAAACAACCGCTCTTCCTGGGCCGATGAGTAGGCCGGAGCCCCGCTCAGCAATTGCCAACGTCCAGGGATTCCTCCCACACCACAGGAGCCACGACCAAAAGCTCTTGCTGCTCTTCAAGTAGCCAGGCAACCCCATTCGCAGCCCCACAAATGCTGCCACTCTCTCTTTCGGCAGCCTCCCAAAGGCCAAGAGAATCTCTCCCTGACTCGATGCGAAGAGCGGGATCCCAGCTCAGCATTTGCCAACGTCCAGGGATTCCTCCCACACCAAAGGGGCCCACGACCAAAAGCTCTTGCTGCTCTTCAAGTCTCCAGGCAACCCCATTCACAACTGCAAAAACGCTGCCATTCTGTCTTTCTAGAGCCTCCAAGAGGCCAACACAATCTAAGTGGGCCGCTGAGTAGTGCTGCATCCCAGCTCAGAAACTGCGAACGTCCAGGCATTCCTCCCACACCAAAGGGGCCACGACCAAAAGCTCTTGCTGCTCTTCAAGTCTCCAGGCAAGCCCATTCACAGCCCCACAAACGCTGCCGCTCTCTCTTTCGGCAGCCTCCCAAAGGCCAAGAGAGCCTCTCCCTGACTCGCTGCGCAGAGTGGGATCCCAGCTCAGCATTTGCCAACGTCCAGGGATTCCTCCCACCCCAAAGGTGCCAGGACTAAAAGCTCTTGCTGCTCTTCAAGGATCCAGGCAACCCCATTCACAGCCCCACAAAAGCTGTCGCTCCCTCTTTCTGCAGCCTCCCAAACTCCAATACAATCTCTCTGTCTGGGCCGCAGAGAGAGTAACGCTGGGTTAGGGTTAGGGTTTAGGGTTAGGGTTAGGGATAGGGTTAGGGTTAGGGATAGGGTTAGGGTTACGCTTCAGGATTAGGGTTAGGGTATAGGTTAAGGTTAGGCTTAGGGTTAGCGTTAGTGTTCAGCGGGAGCTGAGCTCAGCAATGGCCAACGTCCAGGGATTCCTCCCGCCCCAAAAGGTGCCAGGACCAAAAGCTCTTGCTGCTCTTCAAGTAGCCAGGCAACCCCATTCACAGCCCCAGAAACGCTGGCGCTCCCTCTTTCTGCAGCCTCCCAAAGTCCAAAACAACCGCTCTTCCTGGGCCGATGAGCAGGCCGGAGCCCAGCTCAGCAATTCCCAACGTCCAGGGATTCCTCCCACACCACAGGAGCCACGACCAAAAGCTCTTGCTGCTCTTCAAGTAGCCAGGCAACCCCATTCGCAGCCCCACAAATGCTGCCACTCTCTCTTTCGGCAGCCTCCCAAAGGCCAAGAGAATCTCTCCCTGACTCGATGCGAAGAGCGGGATCCCAGCTCAGCATTTGTGAACGTCCAGGGATTCCTCCCACACCAAAGGGGCCCACGACCAAAAGCTCTTGCTGCTCTTCAAGTCTCCAGGCAACCCCATTCACAACTGCAAAAACGCTGCCATTCTGTCTTTCTAGAGCCTCCAAGAGGCCAACACAATCTAAATGGGCCGCTGAGTAGTGCTGCATCCCAGCTCAGAAACTGCGAACGTCCAGGGATTCCTCCCACACCACAGGAGCCACGACCAAAAGCTCTTGCTGCTCTTCAAGTCTCCAGGCAAGCCCATTCACAGCCCCACAAACGCTGCCGCTCTCTCTTTCGGCAGCCTCCCAAAGGCCAAGAGAGCCTCTCCCTGACTCGCTGCGCAGAGTGGGATCCCAGCTCAGCATTTGCCAACGTCCAGGGATTCCTCCCACCCCAAAGGTGCCAGGACTAAAAGCTCTTGCTGCTCTTCAAGGATCCAGGCAACCCCATTCACAGCCACACAAAAGCTGTCGCTCCCACTTTCTGCAGCCTCCCAAACTCCAATACAATCTCTCTGTCTGGGCCGCAGAGAGAGTATCGCTGGGTTAGGGTTAGGGTTTAGGGTTAGGGTTAGGGATAGGGTTAGGGATAGGGTTAGGGTTAGGGTTCAGGATTAGGGTTAGGGTATAGGTTAAGGTTAGGCTTAGGGTTAGCGTTAGTGTTCAGCGGGAGCTGAGCTCAGCAATGGCCAACGTCCAGGGATTCCTCCCACCCCAAAAGGTGCCAGGACCAAAAGCTCTTGCTGCTCTTCAAGTAGCCAGGCAACCCCATTCACAGCCCCACAAACGCTGGCGCTCCCTCTTTCTGCAGCCTCCCAAAGTCCAAAACAACCGCTCTTCCTGGGCCGATGAGCAGGCCGGAGCCCAGCTCAGCAATTCCCAATGTCCAGGGATTCCTCCCACCCCAAAGGTGCCAGGACCAAAAGCTCTTGCTGCTCTTCAAGTAGCCAGGCAACCCCATTCACAGCCCCACAAACGCTGCCGCTCTCTCTTTCGGCAGCCTCCCAAAGTCCAAAACAACCGCTCTTCCTGGGCCGATGAGCAGGCCGGAGCCCAGCTCAGCAATTGCCAACGTCCAGGGATTCCTCCCACCCCAAAGGGGCCACGACCAAAAGCTCTTGCTGCTCTTCAAGTAGCCAGGCAAGCCCATTCACAGCCCCACAAACGCTGCCGCTCTCTCTTTCGGCAGCCTCCCAAAGGCCAAGAGAGCCTCTCCCTGACTCGCTGCGCAGAGTGGGATCCCAGCTCAGCATTTGCCAACGTCCAGGGATTCCTCCCACCCCAAAGGTGCCAGGACTAAAAGCTCTTGCTGCTCTTCAAGGATCCAGGCAACCCCATTCACAGCCCCACAAAAGCTGTCGCTCCCTCTTTCTGCAGCCTCCCAAACTCCAATACAATCTCTCTGTCTGGGCCGCAGAGAGAGTATCGCTGGGTTAGGGTTAGGGTTTAGGGTTAGGGTTAGGGATAGGGTTAGGGATAGGGTTAGGGTTAGGGTTCAGGATTAGGGTTAGGGTATAGGTTAAGGTTAGGCTTAGGGTTAGCGTTAGTGTTCAGCGGGAGCTGAGCTCAGCAATGGCCAACGTCCAGGGATTCCTCCCACCCCAAAAGGTGCCAGGACCAAAAGCTCTTGCTGCTCTTCAAGTAGCCAGGCAACCCCATTCACAGCCCCACAAACGCTGGCGCTCCCTCTTTCTGCACCCTCCCAAAGTCCAAAACAACCGCTCTTCCTGGGCCGATGAGTAGGCCGGAGCCCCGCTCAGCAATTGCCAACGTCCAGGGATTCCTCCCACACCACAGGAGCCACGACCAAAAGCTCTTGCTGCTCTTCAAGTAGCCAGGCAACCCCATTCGCAGCCCCACAAATGCTGCCACTCTCTCTTTCGGCAGCCTCCCAAAGGCCAAGAGAATCTCTCCCTGACTCGATGCGAAGAGCGGGATCCCAGCTCAGCATTTGTGAACGTCCAGGGATTCCTCCCACACCAAAGGGGCCCACGACCAAAAGCTCTTGCTGCTCTTCAAGTCTCCAGGCAACCCCATTCACAACTGCAAAAACGCTGCCATTCTGTCTTTCTAGAGCCTCCAAGAGGCCAACACAATCTAAGTGGGCCGCTGAGTAGTGCTGCATCCCAGCTCAGAAACTGCGAACGTCCAGGCATTCCTCCCACACCAAAGGGGCCACGACCAAAAGCTCTTGCTGCTCTTCAAGTCTCCAGGCAAGCCCATTCACAGCCCCACAAACGCTGCCGCTCTCTCTTTCGGCAGCCTCCCAAAGGCCAAGAGAGCCTCTCCCTGACTCGCTGCGCAGAGTGGGATCCCAGCTCAGCATTTGCCAACGTCCAGGGATTCCTCCCACCCCAAAGGTGCCAGGACTAAAAGCTCTTGCTGCTCTTCAAGGATCCAGGCAACCCCATTCACAGCCCCACAAAAGCTGTCGCTCCCTCTTTCTGCAGCCTCCCAAACTCCAATACAATCTCTCTGTCTGGGCCGCAGAGAGAGTAACGCTGGGTTAGGGTTAGGGTTTAGGGTTAGGGTTAGGGATAGGGTTAGGGTTAGGGATAGGGTTAGGGTTACGCTTCAGGATTAGGGTTAGGGTATAGGTTAAGGTTAGGCTTAGGGTTAGCGTTAGTGTTCAGCGGGAGCTGAGCTCAGCAATGGCCAACGTCCAGGGATTCCTCCCACCCCAAAAGGTGCCAGGACCAAAAGCTCTTGCTGCTCTTCAAGTAGCCAGGCAACCCCATGCACAGCCCCACAAACGCTGGCGCTCCCTCTTTCTGCAGCCTCCCAAAGTCCAAAACAACCGCTCTTCCTGGGCCGATGAGCAGGCCGGAGCCCAGCTCAGCAATTCCCAACGTCCAGGGATTCCTCCCACCCCAAAGGTGCCAGGACCAAAAGCTCTTGCTGCTCTTCAAGTAGCCAGGCAAGCCCATTCACAGCCCCACAAACGCTGCCGCTCTCTCTTTCGGCAGCCTCCCAAAGGCCAAGAGAGCCTCTCCCTGACTCGCTGCGCAGAGTGGGATCCCAGCTCAGCATTTGCCAACGTCCAGGGATTCCTCCCACCCCAAAGGTGCCAGGACTAAAAGCTCTTGCTGCTCTTCAAGGATCCAGGCAACCCCATTCACAGCCCCACAAAAGCTGTCGCTCCCTCTTTCTGCAGCCTCCCAAACTCCAATACAATCTCTCTGTCTGGGCCGCAGAGAGAGTATCGCTGGGTTAGGGTTAGGGTTTAGGGTTAGGGTTAGGGATAGGGTTAGGGTTAGGGATAGGGTTAGGGTTACGCTTCAGGATTAGGGTTAGGGTATAGGTTAAGGTTAGGCTTAGGGTTAGCGTTAGTGTTCAGCGGGAGCTGAGCTCAGCAATGGCCAACGTCCAGGGATTCCTCCCACCCCAAAAGGTGCCAGGACCAAAAGCTCTTGCTGCTCTTCAAGTAGCCAGGCAACCCCATTCACAGCCCCACAAACGCTGGCGCTCCCTCTTTCTGCACCCTCCCAAAGTCCAAAACAACCGCTCTTCCTGTGCCGATGAGTAGGCCGGAGCCCAGCTCAGCAATTCCCAACGTCCAGGGATTCCTCCCACCCCAAAGGTGCCAGGACCAAAAGCTCTTGCTGCTCTTCAAGTAGCCAGGCGACCCCATTCGCAGCCCCACAAATGCTGCCACTCTCTCTTTCGGCAGCCTCCCAAAGGCCAAGAGAATCTCTCCCTGACTCGATGCGAAGAGCGGGATCCCAGCTCAGCATTTGCCAACGTCCAGGGATTCCTCCCACACCAAAGGGGCCCACGACCAAAAGCTCTTGCTGCTCTTCAAGTCTCCAGGCAACCCCATTCACAACTGCAAAAACGCTGCCATTCTGTCTTTCTAGAGCCTCCAAGAGGCCAACACAATCTAAGTGGGCCGCTGAGTAGTGCTGCATCCCAGCTCAGAAACTGCGAACGTCCAGGCATTCCTCCCACACCAAAGGGGCCACGACCAAAAGCTCTTGCTGCTCTTCAAGTCTCCAGGCAAGCCCATTCACAGCCCCACAAACGCTGCCGCTCTCTCTTTCGGCAGCCTCCCAAAGGCCAAGAGAGCCTCTCCCTGACTCGCTGCGCAGAGTGGGATCCCAGCTCAGCATTTGCCAACGTCCAGGGATTCCTCCCACCCCAAAGGTGCCAAGACTAAAAGCTCTTGCTGCTCTTCAAGGATCCAGGCAACCCCATTCACAGCCCCACAAAAGCTGTCGCTCCCTCTTTCTGCAGCCTCCCAAACTCCAATACAATCTCTCTGTCTGGGCCGCAGAGAGAGTATCACTGGGTTAGGGTTAGGGTTTAGGGTTAGGGTTAGGGATAGGGTTAGGGTTAGGGATAGGGTTAGGGTTAGGGTTCAGGATTAGGGTTAGGGTATAGGTTAAGGTTAGGCTTAGGGTTAGCGTTAGTGTTCAGCGGGAGCTGAGCTCAGCAATGGCCAACGTCCAGGGATTCCTCCCACCCCAAAAGGTGCCAGGACCAAAAGCTCTTGCTGCTCTTCAAGTAGCCAGGCAACCCCATTCACAGCCCCACAAACGCTGGCGCTTCCTCTTTCTGCAGCCTCCCAAAGTCCAAAACAACCGCTCTTCCTGGGCCGATGAGCAGGCCGGAGCCCAGCTCAGCAATTCCCAACGTCCAGGGATTCCTCCCACACCACAGGAGCCACGACCAAAAGCTCTTGCTGCTCTTCAAGTAGCCAGGCAACCCCATTCGCAGCCCACAAATGCTGCCACTCTCTCTTTCGGCAGCCTCCCAAAGGCCAAGAGAGTCTCTCCCTGACTCGATGCGAAGAGCGGGATCCCAGCTCAGCATTTGTGAACGTCCAGGGATTCCTCCCACACCAAAGGGGCCCACGACCAAAAGCTCTTGCTGCTCTTCAAGTCTCCAGGCAACCCCATTCACAACTGCAAAAACGCTGCCATTCTGTCTTTCTAGAGCCTCCAAGAGGCCAACACAATCTAAGTGGGCCGCTGAGTAGTGCTGCATCCCAGCTCAGAAACTGCGAACGTCCAGGCATTCCTCCCACACCAAAGGGGCCACGACCAAAAGCTCTTGCTGCTCTTCAAGTCTCCAGGCAAGCCCATTCACAGCCCCACAAACGCTGCCGCTCTCTCTTTCGGCAGCCTCCCAAAGGCCAAGAGAGCCTCTCCCTGACTCGCTGCGCAGAGTGGGATCCCAGCTCAGCAATTCCCAACGTCCAGGGATTCCTCCCACCCCAAAGGTGCCAGGACCAAAAGCTCTTGCTGCTCTTCAAGTAGCCAGGCAACCCCATTCGCAGCCCCACAAATGCTGCCACTGTCTCTTTCGGCAGCCTCCCAAAGACCAAGAGAATCTCTCCCTGACTCGATGCGAAGAGCGGGATCCCAGCTCAGCATTTGTGAACGTCCAGGGATTCCTCCCACACCAAAGGGGCCCACGACCAAAAGCTCTTGCTGCTCTTCAAGTCTCCAGGCAACCCCATTCACAACTGCAAAAACGCTGCCATTCTGTCTTTCTAGAGCCTCTAAGAGGCCAACACAATCTAAATGGGCCGCTGAGTAGTGCTGCATCCCAGCTCAGAAACTGCGAACGTCCAGGCATTCCTCCCACACCAAAGGGGCCACGACCAAAAGCTCTTGCTGCTCTTCAAGTCTCCAGGCAAGCCCATTCACAGCCCCACAAACGCTGCCGCTCTCTCTTTCGGCAGCCTCCCAAAGGCCAAGAGAGCCTCTCCCTGACTCGCTGCGCAGAGTGGGATCCCAGCTCAGCAATTCCCAACGTCCAGGGATTCCTCCCACCCCAAAGGTGCCAGGACCAAAAGCTCTTGCTGCTCTTCAAGGATCCAGGCAACCCCATTCACAGCCCCACCAAAGCTGTCGCTCCCTCTTTCTGCAGCCTCCCAAACTCCAATACAATCTCTCTGTCTGGGCCGCAGAGAGAGTAACGCTGGGTTAGGGTTAGGGTTTAGGGTTAGGGTTAGGGATAGGGTTAGGGTTAGGGATAGGGTTAGGGTTAGGGTTCAGGATTAGGGTTAGGGTATAGGTTAAGGTTAGGCTTAGGGTTAGCGTTAGTGTTCAGCGGGAGCTGAGCTCAGCAATGGCCAACGTCCAGGGATTCCTCCCACCCCAAAAGGTGCCAGGACCAAAAGCTCTTGCTGCTCTTCAAGTAGCCAGGCAACCCCATTCACAGCCCCACAAACGCTGGCGCTCCCTCTTTCTGCAGCCTCCCAAAGTCCAAAACAACCGCTCTTCCTGGGCCGATGAGCAGGCCAGAGCCCAGCTCAGCAATTGCCAACGTCCAGGGATTCCTCCCACCCCAAAGGGGCCACGACCAAAAGCTCTTGCTGCTCTTCAAGTAGCCAGGCAAGCCCATTCACAGCCCCACAAACGCTGGCGCTCCCTCTTTCTGCACCCTCCCAAAGTCCAAAACAACCGCTCTTCCTGGGCCGATGAGTACAGCCGGAGCCCAGCTCAGCAATTCCCAACGTCCAGGGATTCCTCCCACACCAAAGGGGCCACGACCAAAAGCTCTTGCTGCTCTTCAAGTAGCCAGGCAACCCCATTCACAGCCCCACAAACGCTGCCGCTCTCTCTTTCGGCAGCCTCCCAAAGGCCAAGAGAGCCTCTCCCTGACTCGCTGCGCAGAGTGGGATCCCAGCTCAGCATTTGCCAACGTCCAGGGATTCCTCCCACCCCAAAGGTGCCAGGACTAAAAGCTCTTGCTGCTCTTCAAGGATCCAGGCAACCCCATTCACAGCCCCACAAAAGCTGTCGCTCCCTCTTTCTGCAGCCTCCCAAACTCCAATACAATCTCTCTGTCTGGGCCGCAGAGAGAGTAACGCTGGGTTAGGGTTAGGGTTTAGGGTTAGGGTTAGGGATAGGGTTAGGGTTAGGGATAGGGTTAGGGTTACGCTTCAGGATTAGGGTTAGGGTATAGGTTAAGGTTAGGCTTAGGGTTAGCGTTAGTGTTCAGCGGGAGCTGAGCTCAGCAATGGCCAACGTCCAGGGATTCCTCCCACCCCAAAAGGTGCCAGGACCAAAAGCTCTTGCTGCTCTTCAAGTAGCCAGGCAACCCCATTCACAGCCCCACAAACGCTGGCGCTCCCTCTTTCTGCAGCCTCCCAAAGTCCAAAACAACCGCTCTTCCTGGGCCGATGAGCAGGCCGGAGCCCAGCTCAGCAATTCCCAACGTCCAGGGATTCCTCCCACACCACAGGAGCCACGACCAAAAGCTCTTGCTGCTCTTCAAGTAGCCAGGCAACCCCATTCGCAGCCCCACAAATGCTGCCACTCTCTCTTTCGGCAGCCTCCCAAAGGCCAAGAGAATCTCTCCCTGACTCGATGCGAAGAGCGGGATCCCAGCTCAGCATTTGTGAACGTCCAGGGATTCCTCCCACACCAAAGGGGCCCACGACCAAAAGCTCTTGCTGCTCTTCAAGTCTCCAGGCAACCCCATTCACAACTGCAAAAACGCTGCCATTCTGTCTTTCTAGAGCCTCCAAGAGGCCAACACAATCTAAATGGGCCGCTGAGTAGTGCTGCATCCCAGCTCAGAAACTGCGAACGTCCAGGGATTCCTCCCACACCACAGGAGCCACGACCAAAAGCTCTTGCTGCTCTTCAAGTCTCCAGGCAAGCCCATTCACAGCCCCACAAACGCTGCCGCTCTCTCTTTCGGCAGCCTCCCAAAGGCCAAGAGAGCCTCTCCCTGACTCGCTGCGCAGAGTGGGATCCCAGCTCAGCATTTGCCAACGTCCAGGGATTCCTCCCACCCCAAAGGTGCCAGGACTAAAAGCTCTTGCTGCTCTTCAAGGATCCAGGCAACCCCATTCACAGCCCCACAAAAGCTGTCGCTCCCTCTTTCTGCAGCCTCCCAAACTCCAATACAATCTCTCTGTCTGGGCCGCAGAGAGAGTATCGCTGGGTTAGGGTTAGGGTTTAGGGTTAGGGTTAGGGATAGGGTTAGGGTTAGGGATAGGGTTAGGGTTAGGGTTCAGGATTAGGGTTAGGGTATAGGTTAAGGTTAGGCTTAGGGTTAGCGTTAGTGTTCAGCGGGAGCTGAGCTCAGCAATGGCCAACGTCCAGGGATTCCTCCCACCCCAAAAGGTGCCAGGACCAAAAGCTCTTGCTGCTCTTCAAGTAGCCAGGCAACCCCATTCACAGCCCCACAAACGCTGGCGCTCCCTCTTTCTGCAGCCTCCCAAAGTCCAAAACAACCGCTCTTCCTGGGCCGATGAGCAGGCCGGAGCCCAGCTCAGCAATTCCCAATGTCCAGGGATTCCTCCCACCCCAAAGGTGCCAGGACCAAAAGCTCTTGCTGCTCTTCAAGTAGCCAGGCAACCCCATTCACAGCCCCACAAACGCTGGCGCTCCCTCTTTCTGCAGCCTCCCAAAGTCCAAAACAACCGCTCTTCCTGGGCCGATGAGCAGGCCGGAGCCCAGCTCAGCAATTGCCAACGTCCAGGGATTCCTCCCACCCCAAAGGGGCCACGACCAAAAGCTCTTGCTGCTCTTCAAGTAGCCAGGCAAGCCCATTCACAGCCCCACAAACGCTGCCGCTCTCTCTTTCGGCAGCCTCCCAAAGGCCAAGAGAGCCTCTCCCTGACTCGCTGCGCAGAGTGGGATCCCAGCTCAGCATTTGCCAACGTCCAGGGATTCCTCCCACCCCAAAGGTGCCAGGACTAAAAGCTCTTGCTGCTCTTCAAGGATCCAGGCAACCCCATTCACAGCCCCACCAAAGCTGTCGCTCCCTCTTTCTGCAGCCTCCCAAACTCCAATACAATCTCTCTGTCTGGGCCGCAGAGAGAGTAACGCTGGGTTAGGGTTAGGGTTTAGGGTTAGGGTTAGGGATAGGGTTAGGGTTAGGGATAGGGTTAGGGTTAGGGTTCAGGATTAGGGTTAGGGTATAGGTTAAGGTTAGGCTTAGGGTTAGCGTTAGTGTTCAGCGGGAGCTGAGCTCAGCAATGGCCAACGTCCAGGGATTCCTCCCACCCCAAAAGGTGCCAGGACCAAAAGCTCTTGCTGCTCTTCAAGTAGCCAGGCAACCCCATTCGCAGCCCCACAAATGCTGCCACTCTCTCTTTCGGCAGCCTCCCAAAGGCCAAGAGAATCTCTCCCTGACTCGATGCGAAGAGCGGGATCCCAGCTCAGCATTTGCCAACGTCCAGGGATTCCTCCCACACCAAAGGGGCCCACGACCAAAAGCTCTTGCTGCTCTTCAAGTCTCCAGGCAACCCCATTCACAACTGCAAAAACGCTGCCATTCTGTCTTTCTAGAGCCTCCAAGAGGCCAACACAATCTAAGTGGGCCGCTGAGTAGTGCTGCATCCCAGCTCAGAAACTGCGAACGTCCAGGCATTCCTCCCACACCAAAGGGGCCACGACCAAAAGCTCTTGCTGCTCTTCAAGTAGCCAGGCAAGCCCATTCACAGCCCCACAAACGCTGCCGCTCTCTCTTTCGGCAGCCTCCCAAAGGCCAAGAGAGCCTCTCCCTGACTCGCTGCGCAGAGTGGGATCCCAGCTCAGCATTTGCCAACGTCCAGGGATTCCTCCCACCCCAAAGGTGCCAGGACTAAAAGCTCTTGCTGCTCTTCAAGGATCCAGGCAACCCCATTCACAGCCCCACCAAAGCTGTCGCTCCCTCTTTCTGCAGCCTCCCAAACTCCAATACAATCTCTCTGTCTGGGCCGCAGAGAGAGTAACGCTGGGTTAGGGTTAGGGTTTAGGGTTAGGGTTAGGGATAGGGTTAGGGTTAGGGATAGGGTTAGGGTTACGCTTCAGGATTAGGGTTAGGGTATAGGTTAAGGTTAGGCTTAGGGTTAGCGTTAGTGTTCAGCGGGAGCTGAGCTCAGCAATGGCCAACGTCCAGGGATTCCTCCCGCCCCAAAAGGTGCCAGGACCAAAAGCTCTTGCTGCTCTTCAAGTAGCCAGGCAACCCCATTCACAGCCCCAGAAACGCTGGCGCTCCCTCTTTCTGCACCCTCCCAAAGTCCAAAACAACCGCTCTTCCTGGGCCGATGAGCAGGCCGGAGCCCAGCTCAGCAATTCCCAACGTCCAGGGATTCCTCCCACACCACAGGAGCCACGACCAAAAGCTCTTGCTGCTCTTCAAGTAGCCAGGCAACCCCATTCGCAGCCCCACAAATGCTGCCACTCTCTCTTTCGGCAGCCTCCCAAAGGCCAAGAGAATCTCTCCCTGACTCGATGCGAAGAGCGGGATCCCAGCTCAGCATTTGCCAACGTCCAGGGATTCCTCCCACACCAAAGGGGCCCACGACCAAAAGCTCTTGCTGCTCTTCAAGTCTCCAGGCAACCCCATTCACAACTGCAAAAACGCTGCCATTCTGTCTTTCTAGAGCCTCCAAGAGGCCAACACAATCTAAATGGGCCGCTGAGTAGTGCTGCATCCCAGCTCAGAAACTGCGAACGTCCAGGGATTCCTCCCACACCACAGGAGCCACGACCAAAAGCTCTTGCTGCTCTTCAAGTCTCCAGGCAAGCCCATTCACAGCCCCACAAACGCTGCCGCTCTCTCTTTCGGCAGCCTCCCAAAGGCCAAGAGAGCCTCTCCCTGACTCGCTGCGCAGAGTGGGATCCCAGCTCAGCATTTGCCAACGTCCAGGGATTCCTCCCACCCCAAAGGTGCCAGGACTAAAAGCTCTTGCTGCTCTTCAAGGATCCAGGCAACCCCATTCACAGCCCCACAAAAGCTGTCGCTCCCTCTTTCTGCAGCCTCCCAAACTCCAATACAATCTCTCTGTCTGGGCCGCAGAGAGAGTATCGCTGGGTTAGGGTTAGGGTTTAGGGTTAGGGTTAGGGATAGGGTTAGGGTTAGGGATAGGGTTAGGGTTAGGGTTCAGGATTAGGGTTAGGGTATAGGTTAAGGTTAGGCTTAGGGTTAGCGTTAGTGTTCAGCGGGAGCTGAGCTCAGCAATGGCCAACGTCCAGGGATTCCTCCCACCCCAAAAGGTGCCAGGACCAAAAGCTCTTGCTGCTCTTCAAGTAGCCAGGCAACCCCATTCACAGCCCCACAAACGCTGGCGCTCCCTCTTTCTGCACCCTCCCAAAGTCCAAAACAACCGCTCTTCCTGGGCCGATGAGCAGGCCGGAGCCCAGCTCAGCAATTCCCAATGTCCAGGGATTCCTCCCACCCCAAAGGTGCCAGGACCAAAAGCTCTTGCTGCTCTTCAAGTAGCCAGGCAACCCCATTCACAGCCCCACAAACGCTGCCGCTCTCTCTTTCGGCAGCCTCCCAAAGTCCAAAACAACCGCTCTTCCTGGGCCGATGAGCAGGCCGGAGCCCAGCTCAGCAATTCCCAACGTCCAGGGATTCCTCCCACCCCAAAGGTGCCAGGACCAAAAGCTCTTGCTGCTCTTCAAGTAGCCAGGCAAGCCCATTCACAGCCCCACAAACGCTGCCGCTCTCTCTTTCGGCAGCCTCCCAAAGGCCAAGAGAGCCTCTCCCTGACTCGCTGCGCAGAGTGGGAGCCCAGCTCAGCATTTGCCAACGTCCAGGGATTCCTCCCACCCCAAAGGTGCCAGGACTAAAAGCTCTTGCTGCTCTTCAAGGATCCAGGCAACCCCATTCACAGCCCCACAAAAGCTGTCGCTCCCTCTTTCTGCAGCCTCCCAAACTCCAATACAATCTCTCTGTCTGGGCCGCAGAGAGAGTATCGCTGGGTTAGGGTTAGGGTTTAGGGTTAGGGTTAGGGATAGGGTTAGGGTTAGGGATAGGGTTAGGGTTAGGGTTCAGGATTAGGGTTAGGGTATAGGTTAAGGTTAGGCTTAGGGTTAGCGTTAGTGTTCAGCGGGAGCTGAGCTCAGCAATGGCCAACGTCCAGGGATTCCTCCCACCCCAAAAGGTGCCAGGACCAAAAGCTCTTGCTGCTCTTCAAGTAGCCAGGCAACCCCATTCACAGCCCCACAAACGCTGGCGCTCCCTCTTTCTGCAGCCTCCCAAAGTCCAAAACAACCGCTCTTCCTGGGCCGATGAGTAGGCCGGAGCCCCGCTCAGCAATTGCCAACGTCCAGGGATTCCTCCCGCACCACAGGAGCCACGACCAAAAGCTCTTGCTGCTCTTCAAGTAGCCAGGCAACCCCATTCGCAGCCCCACAAATGCTGCCACTCTCTCTTTCGGCAGCCTCCCAAAGGCCAAGAGAATCTCTCCCTGACTCGATGCGAAGAGCAGGATCCCAGCTCAGCATTTGCCAACGTCCAGGGATTCCTCCCACACCAAAGGGGCCCACGACCAAAAGCTCTTGCTGCTCTTCAAGTCTCCAGGCAACCCCATTCACAACTGCAAAAACGCTGCCATTCTGTCTTTCTAGAGCCTCCAAGAGGCCAACACAATCTAAATGGGCCGCTGAGTAGTGCTGCATCCCAGCTCAGAAACTGCGAACGTCCAGGCATTCCTCCCACACCAAAGGGGCCACTACCAAAAGCTCTTGCTGCTCTTCAAGTCTCCAGGCAAGCCCATTCACAGCCCCACAAACGCTGCCGCTCTCTCTTTCGGCAGCCTCCCAAAGGCCAAGAGAGCCTCTCCCTGACTCGCTGCGCAGAGTGGGATCCCAGCTCAGCATTTGCCAACGTCCAGGGATTCCTCCCACCCCAAAGGTGCCAGGACTAAAAGCTCTTGCTGCTCTTCAAGGATCCAGGCAACCCCATTCACAGCCCCACCAAAGCTGTCGCTCCCTCTTTCTGCAGCCTCCCAAACTCCAATAGAATCTCTCTGTCTGGGCCGCAGAGAGAGTAACGCTGGGTTAGGGTTAGGGTTTAGGGTTAGGGTTAGGGATAGGGTTAGGGTTAGGGATAGGGTTAGGGTTAGGGTTCAGGATTAGGGTTAGGGTATAGGTTAAGGTTAGGCTTAGGGTTAGCGTTAGTGTTCAGCGGGAGCTGAGCTCAGCAATGGCCAACGTCCAGGGATTCCTCCCACCCCAAAAGGTGCCAGGACCAAAAGCTCTTGCTGCTCTTCAAGTAGCCAGGCAACCCCATTCACAGCCCCACAAACGCTGGCGCTTCCTCTTTCTGCAGCCTCCCAAAGTCCAAAACAACCGCTCTTCCTGGGCCGATGAGTAGGCCGGAGCCCCGCTCAGCAATTGCCAACGTCCAGGGATTCCTCCCACACCACAGGAGCCACGACCAAAAGCTCTTGCTGCTCTTCAAGTAGCCAGGCAACCCCATTCGCAGCCCCACAAATGCTGCCACTCTCTCTTTCGGCAGCCTCCCAAAGGCCAAGAGAATCTCTCCCTGACTCGATGCGAAGAGCAGGATCCCAGCTCAGCATTTGCCAACGTCCAGGGATTCCTCCCACACCAAAGGGGCCCACGACCAAAAGCTCTTGCTGCTCTTCAAGTCTCCAGGCAACCCCATTCACAACTGCAAAAACGCTGCCATTCTGTCTTTCTAGAGCCTCCAAGAGGCCAACACAATCTAAATGGGCCGCTGAGTAGTGCTGCATCCCAGCTCAGAAACTGCGAACGTCCAGGCATTCCTCCCACACCAAAGGGGCCACTACCAAAAGCTCTTGCTGCTCTTCAAGTCTCCAGGCAAGCCCATTCACAGCCCCACAAACGCTGCCGCTCTCTCTTTCGGCAGCCTCCCAAAGGCCAAGAGAGCCTCTCCCTGACTCGCTGCGCAGAGTGGGATCCCAGCTCAGCATTTGCCAACGTCCAGGGATTCCTCCCACCCCAAAGGTGCCAGGACTAAAAGCTCTTGCTGCTCTTCAAGGATCCAGGCAACCCCATTCACAGCCCCACCAAAGCTGTCGCTCCCTCTTTCTGCAGCCTCCCAAACTCCAATACAATCTCTCTGTCTGGGCCGCAGAGAGAGTAACGCTGGGTTAGGGTTAGGGTTTAGGGTTAGGGTTAGGGATAGGGTTAGGGTTAGGGATAGGGTTAGGGTTAGGGTTCAGGATTAGGGTTAGGGTATAGGTTAAGGTTAGGCTTAGGGTTAGCGTTAGTGTTCAGCGGGAGCTGAGCTCAGCAATGGCCAACGTCCAGGGATTCCTCCCACCCCAAAAGGTGCCAGGACCAAAAGCTCTTGCTGCTCTTCAAGTAGCCAGGCAACCCCATTCACAGCCCCACAAACGCTGGCGCTTCCTCTTTCTGCAGCCTCCCAAAGTCCAAAACAACCGCTCTTCCTGGGCCGATGAGTAGGCCGGAGCCCCGCTCAGCAATTGCCAACGTCCAGGGATTCCTCCCACACCACAGGAGCCACGACCAAAAGCTCTTGCTGCTCTTCAAGTAGCCAGGCAACCCCATTCGCAGCCCCACAAATGCTGCCACTCTCTCTTTCGGCAGCCTCCCAAAGGCCAAGAGAATCTCTCCCTGACTCGATGCGAAGAGCGGGATCCCAGCTCAGCATTTGTGAACGTCCAGGGATTCCTCCCACACCAAAGGGGCCCACGACCAAAAGCTCTTGCTGCTCTTCAAGTCTCCAGGCAACCCCATTCACAACTGCAAAAACGCTGCCATTCTGTCTTTCTAGAGCCTCCAAGAGGCCAACACAATCTAAGTGGGCCGCTGAGTAGTGCTGCATCCCAGCTCAGAAACTGCGAACGTCCAGGCATTCCTCCCACACCAAAGGGGCCACGACCAAAAGCTCTTGCTGCTCTTCAAGTCTCCAGGCAAGCCCATTCACAGCCCCACAAACGCTGCCGCTCTCTCTTTCGGCAGCCTCCCAAAGGCCAAGAGAGCCTCTCCCTGACTCGCTGCGCAGAGTGGGATCCCAGCTCAGCATTTGCCAACGTCCAGGGATTCCTCCCACCCCAAAGGTGCCAGGACTAAAAGCTCTTGCTGCTCTTCAAGGATCCAGGCAACCCCATTCACAGCCCCACAAAAGCTGTCGCTCCCTCTTTCTGCAGCCTCCCAAACTCCAATACAATCTCTCTGTCTGGGCCGCAGAGAGAGTAACGCTGGGTTAGGGTTAGGGTTTAGGGTTAGGGTTAGGGATAGGGTTAGGGTTAGGGATAGGGTTAGGGTTACGCTTCAGGATTAGGGTTAGGGTATAGGTTAAGGTTAGGCTTAGGGTTAGCGTTAGTGTTCAGCGGGAGCTGAGCTCAGCAATGGCCAACGTCCAGGGATTCCTCCCGCCCCAAAAGGTGCCAGGACCAAAAGCTCTTGCTGCTCTTCAAGTAGCCAGGCAACCCCATTCACAGCCCCACAAACGCTGGCGCTCCCTCTTTCTGCACCCTCCCAAAGTCCAAAACAACCGCTCTTCCTGGGCCGATGAGCAGGCCGGAGCCCAGCTCAGCAATTCCCAACGTCCAGGGATTCCTCCCACACCACAGGAGCCACGACCAAAAGCTCTTGCTGCTCTTCAAGTAGCCAGGCAACCCCATTCGCAGCCCCACAAATGCTGCCACTCTCTCTTTCGGCAGCCTCCCAAAGGCCAAGAGAATCTCTCCCTGACTCGATGCGAAGAGCGGGATCCCAGCTCAGCATTTGCCAACGTCCAGGGATTCCTCCCACACCAAAGGGGCCCACGACCAAAAGCTCTTGCTGCTCTTCAAGTCTCCAGGCAACCCCATTCACAACTGCAAAAACGCTGCCATTCTGTCTTTCTAGAGCCTCCAAGAGGCCAACACAATCTAAATGGGCCGCTGAGTAGTGCTGCATCCCAGCTCAGAAACTGCGAACGTCCAGGGATTCCTCCCACACCACAGGAGCCACGACCAAAAGCTCTTGCTGCTCTTCAAGTCTCCAGGCAAGCCCATTCACAGCCCCACAAACGCTGCCGCTCTCTCTTTCGGCAGCCTCCCAAAGGCCAAGAGAGCCTCTCCCTGACTCGCTGCGCAGAGTGGGATCCCAGCTCAGCATTTGCCAACGTCCAGGGATTCCTCCCACCCCAAAGGTGCCAGGACTAAAAGCTCTTGCTGCTCTTCAAGGATCCAGGCAACCCCATTCACAGCCCCACCAAAGCTGTCGCTCCCTCTTTCTGCAGCCTCCCAAACTCCAATACAATCTCTCTGTCTGGGCCGCAGAGAGAGTAACGCTGGGTTAGGGTTAGGGTTTAGGGTTAGGGTTAGGGATAGGGTTAGGGTTAGGGATAGGGTTAGGGTTAGGGTTCAGGATTAGGGTTAGGGTATAGGTTAAGGTTAGGCTTAGGGTTAGCGTTAGTGTTCAGCGGGAGCTGAGCTCAGCAATGGCCAACGTCCAGGGATTCCTCCCACCCCAAAAGGTGCCAGGACCAAAAGCTCTTGCTGCTCTTCAAGTAGCCAGGCAACCCCATTCACAGCCCCACAAACGCTGGCGCTCCCTCTTTCTGCACCCTCCCAAAGTCCAAAACAACCGCTCTTCCTGGGCCGATGAGTAGGCCGGAGCCCAGCTCAGCAATTCCCAACGTCCAGGGATTCCTCCCACACCACAGGAGCCACGACCAAAAGCTCTTGCTGCTCTTCAAGTAGCCAGGCAACCCCATTCGCAGCCCCACAAATGCTGCCACTCTCTCTTTCGGCAGCCTCCCAAAGGCCAAGAGAGTCTCTCCCTGACTCGATGCGAAGAGCGGGATCCCAGCTCAGCATTTGTGAACGTCCAGGGATTCCTCCCACACCAAAGGGGCCCACGACCAAAAGCTCTTGCTGCTCTTCAAGTCTCCAGGCAACCCCATTCACAACTGCAAAAACGCTGCCATTCTGTCTTTCTAGAGCCTCCAAGAGGCCAACACAATCTAAGTGGGCCGCTGAGTAGTGCTGCATCCCAGCTCAGAAACTGCGAACGTCCAGGCATTCCTCCCACACCAAAGGGGCCACGACCAAAAGCTCTTGCTGCTCTTCAAGTCTCCAGGCAAGCCCATTCACAGCCCCACAAACGCTGCCGCTCTCTCTTTCGGCAGCCTCCCAAAGGCCAAGAGAGCCTCTCCCTGACTCGCTGCGCAGAGTGGGATCCCAGCTCAGCAATTCCCAACGTCCAGGGATTCCTCCCACCCCAAAGGTGCCAGGACCAAAAGCTCTTGCTGCTCTTCAAGTAGCCAGGCAACCCCATTCGCAGCCCCACAAATGCTGCCACTCTCTCTTTCGGCAGCCTCCCAAAGGCCAAGAGAATCTCTCCCTGACTCGATGCGAAGAGCGGGATCCCAGCTCAGCATTTGTGAACGTCCAGGGATTCCTCCCACACCAAAGGGGCCCACGACCAAAAGCTCTTGCTGCTCTTCAAGTCTCCAGGCAACCCCATTCACAACTGCAAAAACGCTGCCATTCTGTCTTTCTAGAGCCTCCAAGAGGCCAACACAATCTAAATGGGCCGCTGAGTAGTGCTGCATCCCAGCTCAGAAACTGCGAACGTCCAGGCATTCCTCCCACACCAAAGGGGCCACGACCAAAAGCTCTTGCTGCTCTTCAAGTAGCCAGGCAAGCCCATTCACAGCCCCACAAACGCTGCCGCTCTCTCTTTCGGCAGCCTCCCAAAGGCCAAGAGAGCCTCTCCCTGACTCGCTGCGCAGAGTGGGATCCCAGCTCAGCAATTCCCAACGTCCAGGGATTCCTCCCACCCCAAAGGTGCCAGGACCAAAAGCTCTTGCTGCTCTTCAAGTAGCCAGGCAAGCCCATTCACAGCCCCACAAACGCTGGCGCTCTCTCTTTCGGCAGCCTCCCAAAGGCCAAGAGAATCTCTCCCTGACTCGATGCGAAGAGCGGGATCCCACCTCAGCATTTGTGAACGTCCAGGGATTCCTCCCACACCAAAGGGGCCCACGACCAAAAGCTCTTGCTGCTCTTCAAGTCTCCAGGCAACCCCATTCACAACTGCAAAAACGCTGCCATTCTGTCTTTCTAGAGCCTCCAAGAGGCCAACACAATCTAAGTGGGCCGCTGAGTAGTGCTGCATCCCAGCTCAGAAACTGCGAACGTCCAGGCATTCCTCCCACACCAAAGGGGCCACGACCAAAAGCTCTTGCTGCTCTTCAAGTCTCCAGGCAAGCCCATTCACAGCCCCACAAACGCTGCCGCTCTCTCTTTCGGCAGCCTCCCAAAGGCCAAGAGAGCCTCTCCCTGACTCGCTGCGCAGAGTGGGATCCCAGCTCAGCATTTGCCAACGTCCAGGGATTCCTCCCACCCCAAAGGTGCCAGGACTAAAAGCTCTTGCTGCTCTTCAAGGATCCAGGCAACCCCATTCACAGCCCCACAAAAGCTGTCGCTCCCTCTTTCTGCAGCCTCCCAAACTCCAATACAATCTCTCTGTCTGGGCCGCAGAGAGAGTATCGCTGGGTTAGGGTTAGGGTTTAGGGTTAGGGTTAGGGATAGGGTTAGGGTTAGGGATAGGGTTAGGGTTAGGGTTCAGGATTAGGGTTAGGGTATAGGTTAAGGTTAGGCTTAGGGTTAGCGTTAGTGTTCAGCGGGAGCTGAGCTCAGCAATGGCCAACGTCCAGGGATTCCTCCCGCCCCAAAAGGTGCCAGGACCAAAAGCTCTTGCTGCTCTTCAAGTAGCCAGGCAACCCTATTCACAGCCCCACAAACGCTGGCGCTCCCTCTTTCTGCACCCTCCCAAAGTCCAAAACAACCGCTCTTCCTGGGCCGATGAGCAGGCCGGAGCCCAGCTCAGCAATTCCCAACGTCCAGGGATTCCTCCCACACCACAGGAGCCACGACCAAAAGCTCTTGCTGCTCTTCAAGTAGCCAGGCAACCCCATTCGCAGCCCCACAAATGCTGCCACTCTCTCTTTCGGCAGCCTCCCAAAGGCCAAGAGAATCTCTCCCTGACTCGATGCGAAGAGCGGGATCCCAGCTCAGCATTTGCCAACGTCCAGGGATTCCTCCCACACCAAAGGGGCCCACGACCAAAAGCTCTTGCTGCTCTTCAAGTCTCCAGGCAAGCCCATTCACAGCCCCACAAACGCTGCCGCTCTCTCTTTCGGCAGCCTCCCAAAGGCCAAGAGAGCCTCTCCCTGACTCGCTGCGCAGAGTGGGATCCCAGCTCAGCATTTGCCAACGTCCAGGGATTCCTCCCACCCCAAAGGTGCCAGGACTAAAAGCTCTTGCTGCTCTTCAAGGATCCAGGCAACCCCATTCACAGCCCCACAAAAGCTGTCGCTCCCTCTTTCTGCAGCCTCCCAAACTCCAATACAATCTCTCTGTCTGGGCCGCAGAGAGAGTATCGCTGGGTTAGGGTTAGGGTTTAGGGTTAGGGTTAGGGATAGGGTTAGGGTTAGGGATAGGGTTAGGGTTACGCTTCAGGATTAGGGTTAGGGTATAGGTTAAGGTTAGGCTTAGGGTTAGCGTTAGTGTTCAGCGGGAGCTGAGCTCAGCAATGGCCAACGTCCAGGGATTCCTCCCACCCCAAAAGTTGCCAGGACCAAAAGCTCTTGCTGCTCTTCAAGTAGCCAGGAAACCCCATTCACAGCCCCACAAACGCTGGCGCTCCCTCTTTCTGCAGCCTCCCAAAGTCCAAAACAACCGCTCTTCCTGGGCCGATGAGCAGGCCGGAGCCCCGCTCAGCAATTGCCAACGTCCAGGGATTCCTCCCACACCACAGGAGCCACGACCAAAAGCTCTTGCTGCTCTTCAAGTAGCCAGGCAACCCCATTCGCAGCCCCACAAATGCTGCCACTCTCTCTTTCGGCAGCCTCCCAAAGGCCAAGAGAATCTCTCCCTGACTCGATGCGAAGAGCGGGATCCCAGCTCAGCATTTGCCAACGTCCAGGGATTCCTCCCACACCAAAGGGGCCCACGACCAAAAGCTCTTGCTGCTCTTCAAGTCTCCAGGCAACCCCATTCACAACTGCAAAAACGCTGCCATTCTGTCTTTCTAGAGCCTCCAAGAGGCCAACACAATCTAAGTGGGCCGCTGAGTAGTGCTGCATCCCAGCTCAGAAACTGCGAACGTCCAGGCATTCCTCCCACACCAAAGGGGCCACGACCAAAAGCTCTTGCTGCTCTTCAAGTCTCCAGGCAAGCCCATTCACAGCCCCACAAACACTGCCGCTCTCTCTTTCGGCAGCCTCCCAAAGGCCAAGAGAGCCTCTCCCTGACTCGCTGCGCAGAGTGGGATCCCAGCTCAGCATTTGCCAACGTCCAGGGATTCCTCCCACCCCAAAGGTGCCAGGACTAAAAGCTCTTGCTGCTCTTCAAGGATCCAGGCAACCCCATTCACAGCCCCACCAAAGCTGTCGCTCCCTCTTTCTGCAGCCTCCCAAACTCCAATACAATCTCTCTGTCTGGGCCGCAGAGAGAGTAACGCTGGGTTAGGGTTAGGGTTTAGGGTTAGGGTTAGGGATAGGGTTAGGGTTAGGGATAGGGTTAGGGTTACGCTTCAGGATTAGGGTTAGGGTATAGGTTAAGGTTAGGCTTAGGGTTAGCGTTAGTGTTCAGCGGGAGCTGAGCTCAGCAATGGCCAACGTCCAGGGATTCCTCCCGCCCCAAAAGGTGCCAGGACCAAAAGCTCTTGCTGCTCTTCAAGTAGCCAGGCAACCCCATTCACAGCCCCACAAACGCTGGCGCTCCCTCTTTCTGCAGCCTCCCAAAGTCCAAAACAACCGCTCTTCCTGGGCCGATGAGCAGGCCGGAGCCCAGCTCAGCAATTCCCAACGTCCAGGGATTCCTCCCACCCCAAAGGGGCCACGACCAAAAGCTCTTGCTGCTCTTCAAGTAGCCAGGCAAGCCCATTCACAGCCCCACAAACGCTGCCGCTCTCTCTTTCGGCAGCCTCCCAAAGGCCAAGAGAGCCTCTCCCTGACTCGCTGCGCAGAGTGGGATCCCAGCTCAGCATTTGCCAACGTCCAGGGATTCCTCCCACCCCAAAGGTGCCAGGACTAAAAGCTCTTGCTGCTCTTCAAGGATCCAGGCAACCCCATTCACAGCCCCACCAAAGCTGTCGCTCCCTCTTTCTGCAGCCTCCCAAACTCCAATACAATCTCTCTGTCTGGGCCGCAGAGGGAGTATCGCTGGGTTAGGGTTAGGGTTTAGGGTTAGGGTTAGGGATAGGGTTAGGGTTAGGGATAGGGTTAGGGTTACGCTTCAGGATTAGGGTTAGGGTATAGGTTAAGGTTAGGCTTAGGGTTAGCGTTAGTGTTCAGCGGGAGCTGAGCTCAGCAATGGCCAACGTCCAGGGATTCCTCCCACCCCAAAAGGTGCCAGGACCAAAAGCTCTTGCTGCTCTTCAAGTAGCCAGGCAACCCCATGCACAGCCCCACAAACGCTGGTGCTCCCTCTTTCTGCAGCCTCCCAAAGTCCAAAACAACCGCTCTTCCTGTGCCGATGAGTAGGCCGGAGCCCAGCTCAGCAATTGCCAACGTCCAGGGATTCCTCCCACACCACAGGAGCCACGACCAAAAGCTCTTGCTGCTCTTCAAGTAGCCAGGCAACCCCATTCGCAGCCCCACAAATGCTGCCACTCTCTCTTTCGGCAGCCTCCCAAAGGCCAAGAGAATCTCTCCCTGCCTCGATGCGAAGAGCGGGATCCCAGCTCAGCATTTGCCAACGTCCAGGGATTCCTCCCACACCAAAGGGGCCCACGACCAAAAGCTCTTGCTGCTCTTCAAGTCTCCAGGCAACCCCATTCACAACTGCAAAAACGCTGCCATTCTGTCTTTCTAGAGCCTCCAAGAGGCCAACACAATCTAAGTGGGCCGCTGAGTAGTGCTGCATCCCAGCTCAGAAACTGCGAACGTCCAGGCATTCCTCCCACACCAAAGGGGCCAGGACCAAAAGCTCTTGCTGCTCTTCAAGTCTCCAGGCAAGCCCATTCACAGCCCCACAAACGCTGCCGCTCTCTCTTTCGGCAGCCTCCCAAAGGCCAAGAGAGCCTCTCCCTGACTCGCTGCGCAGAGTGGGATCCCAGCTCAGCAATTCCCAACGTCCAGGGATTCCTCCCACCCCAAAGGTGCCAGGACCAAAAGCTCTTGCTGCTCTTCAAGTAGCCAGGCAACCCCATTCGCAGCCCCACAAATGCTGCCACTCTCTCTTTCGGCAGCCTCCCAAAGGCCAAGAGAATCTCTCCCTGACTCGATGCGAAGAGCGGGATCCCAGCTCAGCATTTGTGAACGTCCAGGGATTCCTCCCACACCAAAGGGGCCCACGACCAAAAGCTCTTGCTGCTCTTCAAGTCTCCAGGCAACCCCATTCACAACTGCAAAAACGCTGCCATTCTGTCTTTCTAGAGCCTCCAAGAGGCCAACACAATCTAAATGGGCCGCTGAGAAGTGCTGCATCCCAGCTCAGAAACTGCGAACGTCCAGGCATTCCTCCCACACCAAAGGTGCCACGACCAAAAGCTCTTGCTGCTCTTCAAGTAGCCAGGCAAGCCCATTCACAGCCCCACAAACGCTGCCACTCTCTCTTTCGGCAGCCTCCCAAAGGCCAAGAGAATCTCTCCCTGACTCGATGCGAAGAGCGGGATCCCAGCTCAGCATTTGTGAACGTCCAGGGATTCCTCCCACACCAAAGGGGCCCACGACCAAAAGCTCTTGCTGCTCTTCAAGTCTCCAGGCAACCCCATTCACAACTGCAAAAACGCTGCCATTCTGTCTTTCTAGAGCCTCCAAGAGGCCAACACAATCTAAGTGGGCCGCTGAGTAGTGCTGCATCCCAGCTCAGAAACTGCGAACGTCCAGGCATTCCTCCCACACCAAAGGGGCCACGACCAAAAGCTCCTGCTGCTCTTCAAGTAGCCAGGCAAGCCCATTCACAGCCCCACAAACGCTGCCGCTCTCTCTTTCGGCAGCCTCCCAAAGGCCAAGAGAGCCTCTCCCTGACTCGCTGCGCAGAGTGGGATCCCAGCTCAGCATTTGCCAACGTCCAGGGATTCCTCCCACCCCAAAGGTGCCAGGACTAAAAGCTCTTGCTGCTCTTCAAGGATCCAGGCAACCCCATTCACAGCCCCACCAAAGCTGTCGCTCCCTCTTTCTGCAGCCTCCCAAACTCCAATACAATCTCTCTGTCTGGGCCGCAGAGAGAGTAACGCTGGGTTAGGGTTAGGGTTTAGGGTTAGGGTTAGGGATAGGGTTAGGGTTAGGGATAGGGTTAGGGTTAGGGTTCAGGATTAGGGTTAGGGTATAGGTTAAGGTTAGGCTTAGGGTTAGCGTTAGTGTTCAGCGGGAGCTGAGCTCAGCAATGGCCAACGTCCAGGGATTCCTCCCACCCCAAAAGGTGCCAGGACCAAAAGCTCTTGCTGCTCTTCAAGTAGCCAGGCAACCCCATTCACAGCCCCACAAACGCTGGCGCTCCCTCTTTCTGCAGCCTCCCAAACTCCAAAACAACCGCTCTTCCTGGGCCGATGAGTAGGCCGGAGCCCAGCTCAGCAATTCCTAACGTCCAGGGATTCCTCCCACACCACAGGAGCCACGACCAAAAGCTCTTGCTGCTCTTCAAGTAGCCAGGCAACCCCATTCGCAGCCCCACAAATGCTGCCACTCTCTCTTTCGGCAGCCTCCCAAAGGCCAAGAGAGTCTCTCCCTGACTCGATGCGAAGAGCGGGATCCCAGCTCAGCATTTGTGAACGTCCAGGGATTCCTCCCACACCAAAGGGGCCCACGACCAAAAGCTCTTGCTGCTCTTCAAGTCTCCAGGCAACCCCATTCACAACTGCAAAAACGCTGCCATTCTGTCTTTCTAGATCCTCCAAGAGGCCAACACAATCTAAGTGGGCCGCTGAGTAGTGCTGCATCCCAGCTCAGAAACTGCGAACGTCCAGGCATTCCTCCCACACCAAAGGGGCCACGACCAAAAGCTCTTGCTGCTCTTCAAGTCTCCAGGCAAGCCCATTCACAGCCCCACAAACGCTGCCGCTCTCTCTTTCGGCAGCCTCCCAAAGGCCAAGAGAGCCTCTCCCTGACTCGCTGCGCAGAGTGGGATCCCAGCTCAGCAATTGCCAACGTCCAGGGATTCCTCCCACCCCAAAGGTGCCAGGACCAAAAGCTCTTGCTGCTCTTCAAGTAGCCAGGCAACCCCATTCGCAGCCCCACAAATGCTGCCACTCTCTCTTTCGGCAGCCTCCCAAAGACCAAGAGAATCTCTCCCTGACTCGATGCGAAGAGCGGGATCCCAGCTCAGCATTTGTGAACGTCCAGGGATTCCTCCCACACCAAAGGGGCCCACGACCAAAAGCTCTTGCTGATCTTCAAGTCTCCAGGAAACCCCATTCACAACTGCAAAAACGCTGCCATTCTGTCTTTCTAGAGCCTCCAAGAGGCCAACACAATCTAAATGGGAAGCTGAGTAGTGCTGCATCCCAGCTCAGAAACTGCGAACGTCCAGGCATTCCTCCCACACCAAAGGGGCCACGACCAAAAGCTCTTGCTGCTCTTCAAGTCTCCAGGCAAGCCCATTCACAGCCCCACAAACGCTGCCGCTCTCTCTTTCGGCAGCCTCCGTAAGGCCAATACAATCTCTCTGTCTGGGCCGCAGAGAGAGTAACGCTGGGTTAGGGTTAGGGTTTAGGGTTAGGGTTAGGGTTTAGGGTTAGGGTTAGGGATAGGGTTAGGGTTAGGGATAGGGTTAGGGTTAGGGTTCAGGATTAGGGTTAGGGTATAGGTTAAGGTTAGGCTTAGGGTTAGCGTTAGTGTTCAGCGGGAGCTGAGCTCAGCAATGGCCAACGTCCAGGGATTCCTCCCACCCCAAAAGGTGCCAGGACCAAAAGCTCTTGCTGCTCTTCAAGTAGCCAGGCAACCCCATTCACAGCCCCACAAACGCTGGCGCTCCCTCTTTCTGCAGCCTCCCAAAGTCCAAAACAACCGCTCTTCCTGGGCCGATGAGCAGGCCGGAGCCCAGCTCAGCAATTGCCAACGTCCAGGGATTCCTCCCACCCCAAAGGGGCCACGACCAAAAGCTCTTGCTGCTCTTCAAGTAGCCAGGCAACCCCATTCACAGCCCCACAAACGCTGGCGCTCCCTCTTTCTGCACCCTCCCAAAGTCCAAAACAACCGCTCTTCCTGGGCCGATGAGCAGGCCGGAGCCCACCTCAGCAATTCCCAACGTCCAGGGATTCCTCCCACCCCAAAGGTGCCACGACCAAAAGCTCTTGCTGCTCTTCAAGTAGCCAGGCAAGCCCATTCACAGCCCCACAAACGCTGCCGCTCTCTCTTTCGGCAGCCTCCCAAAGGCCAAGAGAGCCTCTCCCTGACTCGCTGCGCAGAGTGGGATCCCAGCTCAGCATTTGCCAACGTCCAGGGATTCCTCCCACCCCAAAGGTGCCAGGACTAAAAGCTCTTGCTGCTCTTCAAGGATCCAGGCAACCCCATTCACAGCCCCACAAAAGCTGTCGCTCCCTCTTTCTGCAGCCTCCCAAACTCCAATACAATCTCTCTGTCTGGGCCGCAGAGAGAGTATCGCTGGGTTAGGGTTAGGGTTTAGGGTTAGGGTTAGGGATAGGGTTAGGGTTAGGGATAGGGTTAGGGTTACGCTTCAGGATTAGGGTTAGGGTATAGGTTAAGGTTAGGCTTGGGGTTAGCGTTAGTGTTCAGCGGGAGCTGAGCTCAGCAATGGCCAACGTCCAGGGATTCCTCCCACCCCAAAAGGTGCCAGGACCAAAAGCTCTTGCTGCTCTTCAAGTAGCCAGGCAACCCCATTCACAGCCCCACAAACGCTGGCGCTCCCTCTTTCTGCACCCTCCCAAAGTCCAAAACAACCGCTCTTCCTGGGCCGATGAGTAGGCCGGAGCCCAGCTCAGCAATTGCCAACGTCCAGGGATTCCTCCCACACCACAGGAGCCACGACCAAAAGCTCTTGCTGCTCTTCAAGTAGCCAGGCAACCCCATTCGCAGCCCCACAAATGCTGCCACTCTCTCTTTCGGCAGCCTCCCAAAGGCCAAGAGAATCTCTCCCTGACTCGATGCGAAGAGCGGGATCCCAGCTCAGCATTTGTGAACGTCCAGGGATTCCTCCCACACCAAAGGGGCCCACGACCAAAAGCTCTTGCTGCTCTTCAAGTCTCCAGGCAACCCCATTCACAACTGCAAAAACGCTGCCATTCTGTCTTTCTAGAGCCTCCAAGAGGCCAACACAATCTAAGTGGGCCGCTGAGTAGTGCTGCATCCCAGCTCAGAAACTGCGAACGTCCAGGCATTCCTCCCACACCAAAGGGGCCACGACCAAAAGCTCTTGCTGCTCTTCAAGTAGCCAGGCAAGCCCATTCACAGCCCCACAAACGCTGCCGCTCTCTCTTTCGGCAGCCTCCCAAAGGCCAAGAGAGCCTCTCCCTGACTCGCTGCGCAGAGTGGGATCCCAGCTCAGCATTTGCCAACGTCCAGGGATTCCTCCCACCCCAAAGGTGCCAGGACTAAAAGCTCTTGCTGCTCTTCAAGGATCCAGGCAACCCCATTCACAGCCCCACAAAAGCTGTCGCTCCCTCTTTCTGCAGCCTCCCAAACTCCAATACAATCTCTCTGTCTGGGCCGCAGGGAGAGTAACGCTGGGTTAGGGTTAGGGTTTAGGGTTAGGGTTAGGGATAGGGTTAGGGTTAGGGATAGGGTTAGGGTTACGCTTCAGGATTAGGGTTAGGGTATAGGTTAAGGTTAGGCTTAGGGTTAGCGTTAGTGTTCAGCGGGAGCTGAGCTCAGCAATGGCCAACGTCCAGGGATTCCTCCCACCCCAAAAGGTGCCAGGACCAAAAGCTCTTGCTGCTCTTCAAGTAGCCAGGCAACCCCATTCGCAGCCCCACAAACGCTGGCGCTCCCTCTTTCTGCAGCCTCCCAAACTCCAAAACAACCGCTCTTCCTGGGCCGATGAGCAGGCCGGAGCCCAGCTCAGCAATTCCCAACGTCCAGGGATTCCTCCCACCCCAAAGGTGCCAGGACCAAAAGCTCTTGCTGCTCTTCAAGTCTCCAGGCAAGCCCATTCACAGCCCCACAAACGCTGCCGCTCTCTCTTTCGGCAGCCTCCCAAAGGCCAAGAGAGCCTCTCCCTGACTCGCTGCGCAGAGTGGGATCCCAGCTCAGCATTTGCCAACGTCCAGGGATTCCTCCCACCCCAAAGGTGCCAGGACTAAAAGCTCTTGCTGCTCTTCAAGGATCCAGGCAACCCCATTCACAGCCCCACAAAAGCTGTCGCTCCCTCTTTCTGCAGCCTCCCAAACTCCAATACAATCTCTCTGTCTGGGCCGCAGAGAGAGTATCGCTGGGTTAGGGTTAGGGTTTAGGGTTAGGGTTAGGGATAGGGTTAGGGTTAGGGATAGGGTTAGGGTTACGCTTCAGGATTAGGGTTAGGGTATAGGTTAAGGTTAGGCTTGGGGTTAGCGTTAGTGTTCAGCGGGAGCTGAGCTCAGCAATGGCCAACGTCCAGGTATTCCTCCCGCCCCAAAAGGTGCCAGGACCAAAAGCTCTTGCTGCTCTTCAAGTAGCCAGGCAACCCCATTCACAGCCCCACAAACGCTGGCGCTCCCTCTTTCTGCACCCTCCCAAAGTCCAAAACAACCGCTCTTCCTGGGCCGATGAGTAGGCCGGAGCCCAGCTCAGCAATTGCCAACGTCCAGGGATTCCTCCCACACCACAGGAGCCACGACCAAAAGCTCTTGCTGCTCTTCAAGTAGCCAGGCAACCCCATTCGCAGCCCCACAAATGCTGCCACTCTCTCTTTCGGCAGCCTCCCAAAGGCCAAGAGAATCTCTCCCTGACTCGATGCGAAGAGCGGGATCCCAGCTCAGCATTTGTGAACGTCCAGGGATTCCTCCCACACCAAAGGGGCCCACGACCAAAAGCTCTTGCTGCTCTTCAAGTCTCCAGGCAACCCCATTCACAACTGCAAAAACGCTGCCATTCTGTCTTTCTAGAGCCTCCAAGAGGCCAACACAATCTAAGTGGGCCGCTGAGTAGTGCTGCATCCCAGCTCAGAAACTGCGAACGTCCAGGCATTCCTCCCACACCAAAGGGGCCACGACCAAAAGCTCTTGCTGCTCTTCAAGTAGCCAGGCAAGCCCATTCACAGCCCCACAAACACTGCCGCTCTCTCTTTCGGCAGCCTCCCAAAGGCCAAGAGAGCCTCTCCCTGACTCGCTGCGCAGAGTGGTATCCCAGCTCAGCATTTGCCAACGTCCAGGGATTCCTCCCACCCCAAAGGTGCCAGGACTAAAAGCTCTTGCTGCTCTTCAAGGATCCAGGCAACCCCATTCACAGCCCCACAAAAGCTGTCGCTCCCTCTTTCTGCAGCCTCCCAAACTCCAATACAATCTCTCTGTCTGGGCCGCAGAGAGAGTATCGCTGGGTTAGGGTTAGGGTTTAGGGTTAGGGTTAGGGATAGGGTTAGGGTTAGGGATAGGGTTAGGGTTACGCTTCAGGATTAGGGTTAGGGTATAGGTTAAGGTTAGGCTTGGGGTTAGCGTTAGTGTTCAGCGGGAGCTGAGCTCAGCAATGGCCAACGTCCAGGGATTCCTCCCACCCCAAAAGGTGCCAGGACCAAAAGCTCTTGCTGCTCTTCAAGTAGCCAGGCAACCCCATTCACAGCCCCACAAACGCTGGCGCTCCCTCTTTCTGCAGCCTCCCAAAGTCCAAAACAACCGCTCTTCCTGGGCCGATGAGTAGGCCGGAGCCCAGCTCAGCAATTCCCAACGTCCAGGGATTCCTCCCACACCACAGGAGCCACGACCAAAAGCTCTTGCTGCTCTTCAAGTAGCCAGGCAACCCCATTCGCAGCCCCACAAATGCTGCCACTCTCTCTTTCGGCAGCCTCCCAAAGGCCAAGAGAATCTCTCCCTGACTCGATGCGAAGAGCGGGATCCCAGCTCAGCATTTGTGAACGTCCAGGGATTCCTCCCACACCAAAGGGGCCCACGACCAAAAGCTCTTGCTGCTCTTCAAGTCTCCAGGCAACCCTATTCACAACTGCAAAAACGCTGCCATTCTGTCTTTCTAGAGCCTCCAAGAGGCCAACACAATCTAAGTGGGCCGCTGAGTAGTGCTGCATCCCAGCTCAGAAACTGCGAACGTCCAGGCATTCCTCCCACACCAAAGGGGCCACGACCAAAAGCTCTTGCTGCTCTTCAAGTAGCCAGGCAAGCCCATTCACAGCCCCACAAACGCTGCCGCTCTCTCTTTCGGCAGCCTCCCAAAGGCCAAGAGAGCCTCTCCCTGACTCGCTGCGCAGAGTGGGATCCCAGCTCAGCATTTGCCAACGTCCAGGGATTCCTCCCACCCCAAAGGTGCCAGGACTAAAAGCTCTTGCTGCTCTTCAAGGATCCAGGCAACCCCATTCACAGCCCCACAAAAGCTGTCGCTCCCTCTTTCTGCAGCCTCCCAAACTCCAATACAATCTCTCTGTCTGGGCCGCAGGGAGAGTAACGCTGGGTTAGGGTTAGGGTTTAGGGTTAGGGTTAGGGATAGGGTTAGGGTTAGGGATAGGGTTAGGGTTACGCTTCAGGATTAGGGTTAGGGTATAGGTTAAGGTTAGGCTTAGGGTTAGCGTTAGTGTTCAGCGGGAGCTGAGCTCAGCAATGGCCAACGTCCAGGGATTCCTCCCACCCCAAAAGGTGCCAGGACCAAAAGCTCTTGCTGCTCTTCAAGTAGCCAGGCAACCCCATTCGCAGCCCCACAAACGCTGGCGCTCCCTCTTTCTGCAGCCTCCCAAAGTCCAAAACAACCGCTCTTCCTGGGCCGATGAGCAGGCCGGAGCCCAGCTCAGCAATTCCCAACGTCCAGGGATTCCTCCCACCCCAAAGGTGCCAGGACCAAAAGCTCTTGCTGCTCTTCAAGTCTCCAGGCAAGCCCATTCACAGCCCCACAAACGCTGCCGCTCTCTCTTTCGGCAGCCTCCCAAAGGCCAAGAGAGCCTCTCCCTGACTCGCTGCGCAGAGTGGGATCCCAGCTCAGCATTTGCCAACGTCCAGGGATTCCTCCCACCCCAAAGGTGCCAGGACTAAAAGCTCTTGCTGCTCTTCAAGGATCCAGGCAACCCCATTCACAGCCCCACAAAAGCTGTCGCTCCCTCTTTCTGCAGCCTCCCAAACTCCAATACAATCTCTCTGTCTGGGCCGCAGAGAGAGTATCGCTGGGTTAGGGTTAGGGTTTAGGGTTAGGGTTAGGGATAGGGTTAGGGTTAGGGATAGGGTTAGGGTTACGCTTCAGGATTAGGGTTAGGGTATAGGTTAAGGTTAGGCTTGGGGTTAGCGTTAGTGTTCAGCGGGAGCTGAGCTCAGCAATGGCCAACGTCCAGGGATTCCTCCCGCCCCAAAAGGTGCCAGGACCAAAAGCTCTTGCTGCTCTTCAAGTAGCCAGGCAACCCCATTCACAGCCCCACAAACGCTGGCGCTCCCTCTTTCTGCAGCCTCCCAAAGTCCAAAACAACCGCTCTTCCTGGGCCGATGAGTAGGCCGGAGCCCAGCTCAGCAATTGCCAACGTCCAGGGATTCCTCCCACACCACAGGAGCCACGACCAAAAGCTCTTGCTGCTCTTCAAGTAGCCAGGCAACCCCATTCGCAGTCCCACAAATGCTGCCACTCTCTCTTTCGGCAGCCTCCCAAAGGCCAAGAGAATCTCTCCCTGACTCGATGCGAAGAGCGGGATCCCAGCTCAGCATTTGCCAACGTCCAGGGATTCCTCCCACACCAAAGGGGCCCACGACCAAAAGCTCTTGCTGCTCTTCAAGTCTCCAGGCAACCCCATTCACAACTGCAAAAACGCTGCCATTCTGTCTTTCTAGAGCCTCCAAGAGGCCAACACAATCTAAGTGGGCCGCTGAGTAGTGCTGCATCCCAGCTCAGAAACTGCGAACGTCCAGGCATTCCTCCCACACCAAAGGGGCCACGACCAAAAGCTCTTGCTGCTCTTCAAGTAGCCAGGCAAGCCCATTCACAGCCCCACAAACGCTGCCGCTCTCTCTTTCGGCAGCCTCCCAAAGGCCAAGAGAGCCTCTCCCTGACTCGCTGCGCAGACTGGGATCCCAGCTCAGCATTTGCCAACGTCCAGGGATTCCTCCCACCCCAAAGGTGCCAGGACTAAAAGCTCTTGCTGCTCTTCAAGGATCCAGGCAACCCCATTCACAGCCCCACAAAAGCTGTCGCTCCCTCTTTCTGCAGCCTCCCAAACTCCAATACAATCTCTCTGTCTGGGCCGCAGAGAGAGTATCGCTGGGTTAGGGTTAGGGTTTAGGGTTAGGGTTAGGGATAGGGTTAGGGTTAGGGATAGGGTTAGGGTTACGCTTCAGGATTAGGGTTAGGGTATAGGTTAAGGTTAGGCTTAGGGTTAGCGTTAGTGTTCAGCGGGAGCTGAGCTCAGCAATGGCCAACGTCCAGGGATTCCTCCCGCCCCAAAAGGTGCCAGGACCAAAAGCTCTTGCTGCTCTTCAAGTAGCCAGGCAACCCCATTCGCAGCCCCACAAACGCTGGCGCTCCCTCTTTCTGCAGCCTCCCAAAGTCCAAAACAACCGCTCTTCCTGGGCCGATGAGCAGGCCGGAGCCCAGCTCAGCAATTCCCAAAGTCCAGGGATTCCTCCCACCCCAAAGGTGCCAGGACCAAAAGCTCTTGCTGCTCTTCAAGTCTCCAGGCAAGCCCATTCACAGCCCCACAAACGCTGCCGCTCTCTCTTTCGGCAGCCTCCCAAAGGCCAAGAGAGCCTCTCCCTGACTCGCTGCGCAGAGTGGGATCCCAGCTCAGCATTTGCCAACGTCCAGGGATTCCTCCCACCCCAAAGGTGCCAGGACTAAAAGCTCTTGCTGCTCTTCAAGGATCCAGGCAACCCCATTCACAGCCCCACAAAAGCTGTCGCTCCCTCTTTCTGCAGCCTCCCAAACTCCAATACAATCTCTCTGTCTGGGCCGCAGAGAAAGTAACGCTGGGTTAGGGTTAGGGTTTAGGGTTAGGGTTAGGGATAGGGTTAGGGTTAGGGATAGGGTTAGGGTTACGCTTCAGGATTAGGGTTAGGGTATAGGTTAAGGTTAGGCTTGGGGTTAGCGTTAGTGTTCAGCGGGAGCTGAGCTCAGCAATGGCCAACGTCCAGGGATTCCTCCCGCCCCAAAAGGTGCCAGGACCAAAAGCTCTTGCTGCTCTTCAAGTAGCCAGGCAACCCCATTCACAGCCCCACAAACGCTGGCGCTCCCTCTTTCTGCAGCCTCCCAAAGTCCAAAACAACCGCTCTTCCTGGGCCGATGAGTAGGCCGGAGCCCAGCTCAGCAATTGCCAACGTCCAGGGATTCCTCCCACACCACAGGAGCCACGACCAAAAGCTCTTGCTGCTCTTCAAGTAGCCAGGCAACCCCATTCGCAGTCCCACAAATGCTGCCACTCTCTCTTTCGGCAGCCTCCCAAAGGCCAAGAGAATCTCTCCCTGACTCGATGCGAAGAGCGGGATCCCAGCTCAGCATTTGTGAACGTCCAGGGATTCCTCCCACACCAAAGGGGCCCACGACCAAAAGCTCTTGCTGCTCTTCAAGTCTCCAGGCAAGCCCATTCACAACTGCAAAAACGCTGCCATTCTGTCTTTCTAGAGCCTCCAAGAGGCCAACACAATCTAAGTGGGCCGCTGAGTAGTGCTGCATCCCAGCTCAGAAACTGCGAACGTCCAGGCATTCCTCCCACACCAAAGGGGCCACGACCAAAAGCTCTTGCTGCTCTTCAAGTAGCCAGGCAAGCCCATTCACAGCCCCACAAACGCTGCCGCTCTCTCTTTCGGCAGCCTCCCAAAGGCCAAGAGAGCCTCTCCCTGACTCGCTGCGCAGAGTGGGATCCCGGCTCAGCAATTCCCAACGTCCAGGGATTCCTCCCACCCCAAAGGTGCCAGGACTAAAAGCTCTTGCTGCTCTTCAAGGATCCAGGCAACCCCATTCACAGCCCCACCAAAGCTGTCGCTCCCTCTTTCTGCAGCCTCCCAAACTCCAATACAATCTCTCTGTCTGGGCCGCAGAGAGAGTATCGCTGGGTTAGGGTTAGGGTTTAGGGTTAGGGTTAGGGATAGGGTTAGGGTTAGGGATAGGGTTAGGGTTACGCTTCAGGATTAGGGTTAGGGTATGGGTTAGGGTATAGGTTAATGTTAGGCTTGGGGTTAGCGTTAGTGTTCAGCGGGACCTGAGCTCAGCAATGGCCAACGTCCAGGGATTCCTCCCACCCCAAAAGGTGCCAGGACCAAAAGCTCTTGCTGCTCTTCAAGTAGCCAGGCAACCCCATTCACAGCCCCACAAACGCTGGCGCTCCCTCTTTCTGCACCCTCCCAAAGTCCAAAACAACCGCTCTTCCTGGGCCGATGAGTAGGCCGGAGCCCAGCTCAGCAATTGCCAACGTCCAGGGATTCCTCCCACACCACAGGAGCCACGACCAAAAGCTCTTGCTGCTCTTCAAGTAGCCAGGCAACCCCATTCGCAGTCCCACAAATGCTGCCACTCTCTCTTTCGGCAGCCTCCCAAAGGCCAAGAGAATCTCTCCCTGACTCGATGCGAAGAGCGGGATCCCAGCTCAGCATTTGTGAACGTCCAGGGATTCCTCCCACACCAAAGGGGCCCACGACCAAAAGCTCTTGCTGCTCTTCAAGTCTCCAGGCAACCCTATTCACAACTGCAAAAACGCTGCCATTCTGTCTTTCTAGAGCCTCCAAGAGGCCAACACAATCTAAGTGGGCCGCTGAGTAGTGCTGCATCCCAGCTCAGAAACTGCGAACGTCCAGGCATTCCTCCCACACCAAAGGGGCCACGACCAAAAGCTCTTGCTGCTCTTCAAGTAGCCAGGCAAGCCCATTCACAGCCCCACAAACGCTGCCGCTCTCTCTTTCGGCAGCCTCCCAAAGGCCAAGAGAGCCTCTCCCTGACTCGCTGCGCAGAGTGGGATCCCAGCTCAGCATTTGCCAACGTCCAGGGATTCCTCCCACCCCAAAGGTGCCAGGACTAAAAGCTCTTGCTGCTCTTCAAGGATCCAGGCAACCCCATTCACAGCCCCACCAAAGCTGTCGCTCCCTCTTTCTGCAGCCTCCCAAACTCCAATACAATCTCTCTGTCTGGGCCGCAGAGAGAGTATCGCTGGGTTAGGGTTAGGGTTTAGGGTTAGGGTTAGGGATAGGGTTAGGGTTAGGGATAGGGTTAGGGTTACGCTTCAGGATTAGGGTTAGGGTATAGGTTAAGGTTAGGCTTAGGGTTAGCGTTAGTGTTCAGCGGGAGCTGAGCTCAGCAATGGCCAACGTCCAGGGATTCCTCCCACCCCAAAAGGTGCCAGGACCAAAAGCTCTTGCTGCTCTTCAAGTAGCCAGGCAACCCCATTCACAGCCCCACAAACGCTGGCGCTCCCTCTTTCTGCAGCCTCCCAAAGTCCAAAACAACCGCTCTTCCTGGGCCGATGAGCAGGCCGGAGCCCAGCTCAGCAATTCCCAACGTCCAGGGATTCCTCCCACCCCAAAGGTGCCAGGACCAAAAGCTCTTGCTGCTCTTCAAGTAGCCAGGCAACCCCATTCGCAGCCCCACAAACGCTGGCGCTCTCTCTTTCTGCAGCCTCCCAAAGTCCAAAACAACCGCTCTTCCTGGGCCGATGAGCAGGCCGGAGCCCAGCTCAGCAATTCCCAACGTCCAGGGATTCCTCCCACCCCAAAGGTGCCAGGACCAAAAGCTCTTGCTGCTCTTCAAGTAGCCAGGCAAGCCCATTCACAGCCCCACAAACGCTGCCACTCTCTCTTTCGGCAGCCTCCCAAAGGCCAAGAGAGCCTCTCCCTGACTCGCTGCGCAGAGTGGGATCCCAGCTCAGCATTTGCCAACGTCCAGGGATTCCTCCCACCCCAAAGGTGCCAGGACTAAAAGCTCTTGCTGCTCTTCAAGGATCCAGGCAACCCCATTCACAGCCCCACAAAAGCTGTCGCTCCCTCTTTCTGCAGCCTCCCAAACTCCAATACAATCTCTCTGTCTGGGCCGCAGAGAGAGTATCGCTGGGTTAGGGTTAGGGTTTAGGGTTAGGGTTAGGGATAGGGTTAGGGTTAGGGATAGGGTTAGGGTTACGCTTCAGGATTAGGGTTAGGGTATAGGTTAAGGTTAGGCTTGGGGTTAGCGTTAGTGTTCAGCGGGAGCTGAGCTCAGCAATGGCCAACGTCCAGGGATTCCTCCCACCCCAAAAGGTGCCAGGACCAAAAGCTCTTGCTGCTCTTCAAGTAGCCAGGCAACCCCATTCACAGCCCCACAAACGCTGGCGCTCCCTCTTTCTGCACCCTCCCAAAGTCCAAAACAACCGCTCTTCCTGGGCCGATGAGTAGGCCGGAGCCCAGCTCAGCAATTGCCAACGTCCAGGGATTCCTCCCACACCACAGGAGCCACGACCAAAAGCTCTTGCTGCTCTTCAAGTAGCCAGGCAACCCCATTCGCAGCCCCACAAATGCTGCCACTCTCTCTTTCGGCAGCCTCCCAAAGGCCAAGAGAATCTCTCCCTGACTCGATGCGAAGAGCGGGATCCCAGCTCAGCATTTGTGAACGTCCAGGGATTCCTCCCACACCAAAGGGGCCCACGACCAAAAGCTCTTGCTGCTCTTCAAGTCTCCAGGCAACCCCATTCACAACTGCAAAAACGCTGCCATTCTGTCTTTCTAGAGCCTCCAAGAGGCCAACACAATCTAAGTGGGCCGCTGAGTAGTGCTGCATCCCAGCTCAGAAACTGCGAACGTCCAGGCATTCCTCCCACACCAAAGGGGCCACGACCAAAAGCTCTTGCTGCTCTTCAAGTAGCCAGGCAAGCCCATTCACAGCCCCACAAACGCTGCCGCTCTCTCTTTCGGCAGCCTCCCAAAGGCCAAGAGAGCCTCTCCCTGACTCGCTGCGCAGAGTGGGATCCCAGCTCAGCATTTGCCAACGTCCAGGGATTCCTCCCACCCCAAAGGTGCCAGGACTAAAAGCTCTTGCTGCTCTTCAAGGATCCAGGCAACCCCATTCACAGCCCCACAAAAGCTGTCGCTCCCTCTTTCTGCAGCCTCCCAAACTCCAATACAATCTCTCTGTCTGGGCCGCAGAGAGAGTAACGCTGGGTTAGGGTTAGGGTTTAGGGTTAGGGTTAGGGATAGGGTTAGGGTTAGGGATAGGGTTAGGGTTACGCTTCAGGATTAGGGTTAGGGTATAGGTTAAGGTTAGGCTTAGGGTTAGCGTTAGTGTTCAGCGGGAGCTGAGCTCAGCAATGGCCAACGTCCAGGGATTCCTCCCACCCCAAAAGGTGCCAGGACCAAAAGCTCTTGCTGCTCTTCAAGTAGCCAGGCAACCCCATTCACAGCCCCAGAAACGCTGGTGCTCCCTCTTTCTGCAGCCTCCCAAAGTCCAAAACAACCGCTCTTCCTGGGCCGATGAGCAGGCCGGAGCCCAGCTCAGCAATTCCGAACGTCCAGGGATTCCTCCCACCCCAAAGGTGCCAGGACCAAAAGCTCTTGCTGCTCTTCAAGTAGCCAGGCAAGCCCATTCACAGCCCCACAAACGCTGCCACTCTCTCTTTCGGCAGCCTCCCAAAGGCCAAGAGAGCCTCTCCCTGACTCGCTGCGCAGAGTGGGATCCCAGCTCAGCATTTGCCAACGTCCAGGGATTCCTCCCACCCCAAAGGTGCCAGGACTAAAAGCTCTTGCTGCTCTTCAAGGATCCAGGCAACCCCATTCACAGCCCCACAAAAGCTGTCGCTCCCTCTTTCTGCAGCCTCCCAAACTCCAATACAATCTCTCTGTCTGGGCCGCAGAGAGAGTATCGCTGGGTTAGGGTTAGGGTTTAGGGTTAGGGTTAGGGATAGGGTTAGGGTTAGGGATAGGGTTAGGGTTACGCTTCAGGATTAGGGTTAGGGTATAGGTTAAGGTTAGGCTTGGGGTTAGCGTTAGTGTTCAGCGGGAGCTGAGCTCAGCAATGGCCAACGTCCAGGGATTCCTCCCACCCCAAAAGGTGCCAGGACCAAAAGCTCTTGCTGCTCTTCAAGTAGCCAGGCAACCCCATTCACAGCCCCACAAACGCTGGCGCTCCCTCTTTCTGCAGCCTCCCAAAGTCCAAAACAACCGCTCTTCCTGGGCCGATGAGTAGGCCGGAGCCCAGCTCAGCAATTGCCAACGTCCAGGGATTCCTCCCACACCACAGGAGCCACGACCAAAAGCTCTTGCTGCTCTTCAAGTAGCCAGGCAACCCCATTCGCAGTCCCACAAATGCTGCCACTCTCTCTTTCGGCAGCCTCCCAAAGGCCAAGAGAATCTCTCCCTGACTCGATGCGAAGAGCGGGATCCCAGCTCAGCATTTGTGAACGTCCAGGGATTCCTCCCACACCAAAGGGGCCCACGACCAAAAGCTCTTGCTGCTCTTCAAGTCTCCAGGCAACCCCATTCACAACTGCAAAAACGCTGCCATTCTGTCTTTCTAGAGCCTCCAAGAGGCCAACACAATCTAAGTGGGCCGCTGAGTAGTGCTGCATCCCAGCTCAGAAACTGCGAACGTCCAGGCATTCCTCCCACACCAAAGGGGCCACGACCAAAAGCTCTTGCTGCTCTTCAAGTAGCCAGGCAAGCCCATTCACAGCCCCACAAACGCTGCCGCTCTCTCTTTCGGCAGCCTCCCAAAGGCCAAGAGAGCCTCTCCCTGACTCGCTGCGCAGAGTGGGATCCCAGCTCAGCATTTGCCAACGTCCAGGGATTCCTCCCACCCCAAAGGTGCCAGGACTAAAAGCTCTTGCTGCTCTTCAAGGATCCAGGCAACCCCATTCACAGCCCCACCAAAGCTGTCGCTCCCTCTTTCTGCAGCCTCCCAAACTCCAATACAATCTCTCTGTCTGGGCCGCAGAGAGAGTAACGCTGGGTTAGGGTTAGGGTTTAGGGTTAGGGTTAGGGATAGGGTTAGGGTTAGGGATAGGGTTAGGGTTACGCTTCAGGATTAGGGTTAGGGTATAGGTTAAGGTTAGGCTTAGGGTTAGCGTTAGTGTTCAGCGGGAGCTGAGCTCAGCAATGGCCAACGTCCAGGGATTCCTCCCACCCCAAAAGGTGCCAGGACCAAAAGCTCTTGCTGCTCTTCAAGTAGCCAGGCAACCCCATTCACAGCCCCACAAACGCTGGCGCTCCCTCTTTCTGCAGCCTCCCAAAGTCCAAAACAACCGCTCTTCCTGGGCCGATGAGTAGGCTGGAGTCCAGCTCAGCAATTGCCAACGTCCAGGGATTCCTCCCACACCACAGGAGCCACGACCAAAAGCTCTTGCTGCTCTTCAAGTAGCCAGGCAACCCCATTCGCACTCCCACAAATGCTGCCACTCTCTCTTTCGGCAGCCTCCCAAAGGCCAAGAGAATCTCTCCCTGACTCGCTGCGAAGAGCGGGATCCCAGCTCAGCATTTGTGAACGTCCAGGGATTCCTCCCACACCAAAGGGGCCCACGACCAAAAGCTCTTGCTGCTCTTCAAGTCTCCAGGCAACCCCATTCACAACTGCAAAAACGCTGCCATTCTGTCTTTCTAGAGCCTCCAAGACGCCAACACAATCTAAATGGGCCGCTGAGTAGTGCTGCATCCCAGCTCAGAAACTGCGAACGTCCAGGCATTCCTCCCACACCAAAGGGGCCACGACCAAAAGCTCTTGCTGCTCTTCAAGTCTCCAGGCAAGCCCATTCACAGCCCCACAAACGCTGCCGCTCTCTCTTTCGGCAGCCTCCCAAAGACCAAGAGAGCCTCTCCCTGACTCGCTGCGATAAGTGGGATCCCAGCTCAGCAATTCCCAACGTCCAGGGATTCCTCCCACCCCAAAGGTGCCAGGACCAAAAGCTCTTGCTGCTCTTCAAGTAGCCAGGCAACTCCATTCGCAGCCCCACAAATGCTGCCACTCTCTCTTTCGGCAGCCTCCCAAAGGCCAAGAGAATCTCTCCCTGACTCGATGTGAAGAGCGGGATCCCAGCTCAGCATTTGTGAACGTCCAGGGATTCCTCCCACACCAAAGGGGCCCACGACCAAAAGCTCTTGCTGCTCTTCAAGTCTCCAGGCAACCCCATTCACAACTGCAAAAACGCTGCCATTCTGTCTTTCTAGAGCCTCCAAGAGGCCAACACAATCTAAATGGGCCGCTGAGTAGTGCTGCATCCCAGCTCAGAAACTGCGAACGTCCAGGCATTCCTCCCACACCAAAGGGGCCACGACCAAAAGCTCTTGCTGCTCTTCAAGTCTCCAGGCAAGCCCATTCACAGCCCCACAAACGCTGCCGCTCTCTCTTTCGGCAGCCTCCCAAAGGCCAAGAGAGCCTCTCCCTGACTCGCTGCGCAGAGTGGGATCCCAGCTCAGCAATTCCCAACGTCCAGGGATTCCTCCCACCCCAAAGGTGCCAGGACCAAAAGCTCTTGCTGCTCTTCAAGTAGCCAGGCAACCCCATTCGCAGCCCCACAAATGCTGCCACTCTCTCTTTCGGCAGCCTCCCAAAGGCCAAGAGAATCTCTCCCTGACTCGATGCGAAGAGCGGGATCCCAGCTCAGCATTTGTGAACGTCCAGGGATTCCTCCCACACCAAAGGGGCCCACGACCAAAAGCTCTTGCTGCTCTTCAAGTCTCCAGGCAACCCCATTCACAACTGCAAAAACGCTGCCATTCTGTCTTTCTAGAGCCTCCAAGAGGCCAACACAATCTAAATGGGCCGCTGAGTAGTGCTGCATCCCAGCTCAGAAACTGCGAACGTCAAGGCATTCCTCCCACACCAAAGGGGCCACGACCAAAAGCTCTTGCTGCTCTTCAAGTCTCCAGGCAAGCCCATTCACAGCCCCACAAACGCTGCCGCTCTCTCTTTCGGCAGCCTCCCAAAGGCCAAGAGAGCCTCTCCCTGACTCGCTGCGCAGAGTGGGATCCCAGCTCAGCATTTGTGAACGTCCAGGGATTCCTCCCACCCCAAAGGTGCCAGGACTAAAAGCTCTTGCTGCTCTTCAAGGATCCAGGCAACCCCATTCACAGCCCCACCAAAGCTGTCGCTCCCTCTTTCTGCAGCCTCCCAAACTCCAATACAATCTCTCTGTCTGGGCCGCAGAGAGAGTATCGCTGGGTTAGGGTTAGGGTTTAGGGTTAGGGTTAGGGATAGGGTTAGGGTTAGGGATAGGGTTAGGGTTACGCTTCAGGATTAGGGTTAGGGTATAGGTTAAGGTTAGGCTTAGGGTTAGCGTTAGTGTTCAGCGGGAGCTGAGCTCAGCAATGGCCAACGTCCAGGGATTCCTCCCACCCCAAAAGGTGCCAGGACCAAAAGCTCTTGCTGCTCTTCAAGTAGCCAGGCAACCCCATTCACAGCCCCAGAAACGCTGGCGCTCCCTCTTTCTGCAGCCTCCCAAAGTCCAAAACAAACGCTCTTCCTGGGCCGCTGAGTAGTGCTGCATCCCAGCTCAGAAACTGCGAACGTCCAGGGATTCCTCCCACACCAAAGGGGCCACGACCAAAAGCTCTTGCTGCTCTTCAAGTAGCCAGGCAAGCCCATTCACAGCCCCACAAACGCTGCCGCTCTCTCTTTCGGCAGCCTCCCAAAGGCCAAGAGAGCCTCTCCCTGACTCGCTGCGCAGAGTGGGATCCCAGCTCAGCATTTGCCAACGTCCAGGGATTCCTCCCACCCCAAAGGTGCCGGGACTAAAAGCTCTTGCTGCTCTTCAAGGATCCAGGCAACCCCATTCACAGCCCCACAAAAGCTGTCGCTCCCTCTTTCTGCAGCCTCCCAAACTCCAATACAATCTCTCTGTCTGGGCCGCAGAGAGAGTAACGCTGGGTTAGGGTTAGGGTTTAGGGTTAGGGTTAGGGATAGGGTTAGGGTTAGGGATAGGGTTAGGGTTACGCTTCAGGATTAGGGTTAGGGTATAGGTTAAGGTTAGGCTTAGGGTTAGCGTTAGTGTTCAGCGGGAGCTGAGCTCAGCAATGGCCAACGTCCAGGGATTCCTCCCACCCCAAAAGGTGCCAGGACCAAAAGCTCTTGCTGCTCTTCAAGTAGCCAGGCAACCCCATTCACAGCCCCAGAAACGCTGGTGCTCCCTCTTTCTGCAGCCTCCCAAAGTCCAAAACAACCGCTCTTCCTGGGCCGATGAGTAGGCTGGAGTCCAGCTCAGCAATTGCCAACGTCCAGGGATTCCTCCCACACCACAGGAGCCACGACCAAAAGCTCTTGCTGCTCTTCAAGTAGCCAGGCAACCCCATTCGCAGTCCCACAAATGCTGCCACTCTCTCTTTCGGCAGCCTCCCAAAGGCCAAGAGAATCTCTCCCTGACTCGCTGCGAAGAGCGGGATCCCAGCTCAGCATTTGTGAACGTCCAGGGATTCCTCCCACACCAAAGGGGCCCACGACCAAAAGCTCTTGCTGCTCTTCAAGTCTCCAGGCAACCCCATTCACAACTGCAAAAACGCTGCCATTCTGTCTTTCTAGAGCCTCCAAGAGGCCAACACAATCTAAGTGGGCCGCTGAGTAGTGCTGCATCCCAGCTCAGAAACTGCGAACGTCCAGGCATTCCTCCCACACCAAAGGGGCCACGACCAAAAGCTCTTGCTGCTCTTCAAGTAGCCAGGCAAGCCCATTCACAGCCCCACAAACGCTGCCGCTCTCTCTTTCGGCAGCCTCCCAAAGGCCAAGAGAGCCTCTCCCTGACTCGCTGCGCAGAGTGGGATCCCAGCTCAGCAATTCCCAACGTCCAGGGATTCCTCCCACCCCAAAGGTGCCAGGACCAAAAGCTCTTGCTGCTCTTCAAGTAGCCAGGCAACCCCATTCGCAGCCCCACAAATGCTGCCACTCTCTCTTTCGGCAGCCTCCCAAAGGCCAAGAGAATCTCTCCCTGACTCGATGCGAAGAGCGGGATCCCAGCTCAGCATTTGTGAACGTCCAGGGATTCCTCCCACACCAAAGGGGCCCACGACCAAAAGCTCTTGCTGCTCTTCAAGTCTCCAGGCAACCCCATTCACAACTGCAAAAACGCTGCCATTCTGTCTTTCTAGAGCCTCCAAGAGGCCAACACAATCTAAATGGGCCGCTGAGTAGTGCTGCATCCCAGCTCAGAAACTGCGAACGTCCAGGCATTCCTCCCACACCAAAGGGGCCACGACCAAAAGCTCTTGCTGCTCTTCAAGTCTCCAGGCAAGCCCATTCACAGCCCCACAAACGCTGCCGCTCTCTCTTTCGGCAGCCTCCCAAAGGCCAAGAGAGCCTCTCCCTGACTCGCTGCGCAGAGTGGGATCCCAGCTCAGCATTTGTGAACGTCCAGGGATTCCTCCCACCCCAAAGGTGCCAGGACTAAAAGCTCTTGCTGCTCTTCAAGGATCCAGGCAACCCCATTCACAGCCCCACCAAAGCTGTCGCTCCCTCTTTCTGCAGCCTCCCAAACTCCAATACAATCTCTCTGTCTGGGCCGCAGAGAGAGTATCGCTGGGTTAGGGTTAGGGTTTAGGGTTAGGGTTAGGGATAGGGTTAGGGTTAGGGATAGGGTTAGGGTTACGCTTCAGGATTAGGGTTAGGGTATAGGTTAAGGTTAGGCTTAGGGTTAGCGTTAGTGTTCAGCGGGAGCTGAGCTCAGCAATGGCCAACGTCCAGGGATTCCTCCCACCCCAAAAGGTGCCAGGACCAAAAGCTCTTGCTGCTCTTCAAGTAGCCAGGCAACCCCATGCACAGCCCCAGAAACGCTGGCGCTCCCTCTTTCTGCAGCCTCCCAAAGTCCAAAACAACCGCTCTTCCTGGGCCGATGAGCAGGCCGGAGCCCAGCTCAGCAATTGCCAACGTCCAGGGATTCCTCCCACCCAAAAGGTGCCAGGACCAAAAGCTCTTGCTGCTCTTCAAGTAGCCAGGCAAGCCCATTCACAGCCCCACAAACGCTGCCGCTCTCTCTTTCGGCAGCCTCCCAAAGGCCAAGAGAGCCTCTCCCTGACTCGCTGCGCAGAGTGGTATCCCAGCTCAGCATTTGCCAACGTCCAGGGATTCCTCCCACCCCAAAGGTGCCAGGACTAAAAGCTCTTGCTGCTCTTCAAGGATCCAGGCAACCCCATTCACAGCCCCACCAAAGCTGTCGCTCCCTCTTTCTGCAGCCTCCCAAACTCCAATACAATCTCTCTGTCTGGGCCGCAGGGAGAGTATCGCTGGGTTAGGGTTAGGGTTTAGGGTTAGGGTTAGGGATAGGGTTAGGGTTAGGGATAGGGTTAGGGTTACGCTTCAGGATTAGGTTTAGGGCATAGGTTAAGGTTAGGCTTAGGGTTAGCGTTAGTGTTCAGCGGGAGCTGAGCTCAGCAATGGCCAACGTCCAGGGATTCCTCCCACCCCAAAAGGTGCCAGGACCAAAAGCTCTTGCTGCTCTTCAAGTAGCCAGGCAACCCCATTCACAGCCCCACAAACGCTGGCGCTCCCTCTTTCTGCAGCCTCCCAAAGTCCAAAACAACCGCTCTTCCTGGGCCGAGGAGTAGGCTGGAGTCCAGCTCAGCAATTCCCAACGTCCAGGGATTCCTCCCACACCACAGGAGCCACGACCAAAAGCTCTTGCTGCTCTTCAAGTAGCCAGGCAACCCCATTCGCAGTCCCACAAATGCTGCCACTCTCTCTTTCGGCAGCCTCCCAAAGGCCAAGAGAATCTCTCCCTGACTCGATGCGAAGAGCGGGATCCCAGCTCAGCATTTGTGAACGTCCAGGGATTCCTCCCACACCAAAGGGGCCCACGACCAAAAGCTCTTGCTGCTCTTCAAGTCTCCAGGCAACCCCATTCACAGCCCCACAAACGCTGCCATTCTGTCTTTCTAGAGCCTCCAAGAGGCCAACACAATCTAAGTGGGCCGCTGAGTAGTGCTGCATCCCAGCTCAGAAACTGCGAACGTCCAGGCATTCCTCCCACACCAAAGGGGCCACGACCAAAAGCTCTTGCTGCTCTTCAAGTAGCCAGGCAAGCCCATTCACAGCCCCACAAACGCTGCCGCTCTCTCTTTCGGCAGCCTCCCAAAGGCCAAGAGAGCCTCTCCCTGACTCGCTGCGCAGAGTGGGATCCCAGCTCAGCAATTCCCAACGTCCAGGGATTCCTCCCACCCCAAAGGTGCCAGGACCAAAAGCTCTTGCTGCTCTTCAAGTAGCCAGGCAACTCCATTCGCAGCCCCACAAATGCTGCCACTCTCTCTTTCGGCAGCCTCCCAAAGGCCAAGAGAATCTCTCCCTGACTCGATGTGAAGAGCGGGATCCCAGCTCAGCATTTGTGAACGTCCAGGGATTCCTCCCACACCAAAGGGGCCCACGACCAAAAGCTCTTGCTGCTCTTCAAGTCTCCAGGCAACCCCATTCACAACTGCAAAAACGCTGCCATTCTGTCTTTCTAGAGCCTCCAAGAGGCCAACACAATCTAAATGGGCCGCTGAGTAGTGCTGCATCCCAGCTCAGAAACTGCGAACGTCCAGGCATTCCTCCCACACCAAAGGGGCCACGACCAAAAGCTCTTGCTGCTCTTCAAGTCTCCAGGCAAGCCCATTCACAGCCCCACAAACGCTGCCGCTCTCTCTTTCGGCAGCCTCCCAAAGGCCAAGAGAGCCTCTCCCTGACTCGCTGCGCAGAGTGGGATCCCAGCTCAGCAATTCCCAACGTCCAGGGATTCCTCCCACCCCAAAGGTGCCAGGACCAAAAGCTCTTGCTGCTCTTCAAGTAGCCAGGCAACCCCATTCGCAGCCCCACAAATGCTGCCACTCTCTCTTTCGGCAGCCTCCCAAAGGCCAAGAGAATCTCTCCCTGACTTGATGCGAAGAGCGGGATCCCAGCTCAGCATTTGTGAACGTCCAGGGATTCCTCCCACACCAAAGGGGCCCACGACCAAAAGCTCTTGCTGCTCTTCAAGTCTCCAGGCAACCCCATTCACAACTGCAAAAACGCTGCCATTCTGTCTTTCTAGAGCCTCCAAGAGGCCAACACAATCTAAATGGGCCGCTGAGTAGTGCTGCATCCCAGCTCAGAAACTGCGAACGTCAAGGCATTCCTCCCACACCAAAGGGGCCACGACCAAAAGCTCTTGCTGCTCTTCAAGTCTCCAGGCAAGCCCATTCACAGCCCCACAAACGCTGCCGCTCTCTCTTTCGGCAGCCTCCCAAAGGCCAAGAGAGCCTCTCCCTGACTCGCTGCGCAGAGTGGGATCCCGGCTCAGCAATTCCCAACGTCCAGGGATTCCTCCCACCCCAAAGGTGCCAGGACTAAAAGCTCTTGCTGCTCTTCAAGGATCCAGGCAACCCCATTCACAGCCCCACCAAAGCTGTCGCTCCCTCTTTCTGCAGCCTCCCAAACTCCAATACAATCTCTCTGTCTGGGCCGCAGAGAGAGTATCGCTGGGTTAGGGTTAGGGTTTAGGGTTAGGGTTAGGGATAGGGTTAGGGTTAGGGATAGGGTTAGGGTTACGCTTCAGGATTAGGGTTAGGGTATAGGTTAAGGTTAGGCTTAGGGTTAGCGTTAGTGTTCAGCGGGAGCTGAGCTCAGCAATGGCCAACGTCCAGGGATTCCTCCCACCCCAAAAGGTGCCAGGACCAAAAGCTCTTGCTGCTCTTCAAGTAGCCAGGCAACCCCATTCACAGCCCCAGAAACGCTGGCGCTCCCTCTTTCTGCAGCCTCCCAAAGTCCAAAACAAACGCTCTTCCTGGGCCGATGAGCAGGCCGGAGCCCAGCTCAGCAATTGCCAACGTCCAGGGATTCCTCCCACCCCAAAGGTGCCAGGACCAAAAGCTCTTGCTGCTCTTCAAGTAGCCAGGCAAGCCCATTCACAGCCCCACAAACGCTGCCGCTCTCTCTTTCGGCAGCCTCCCAAAGGCCAAGAGAGCCTCTCCCTGACTCGCTGCGCAGAGTGGTATCCCAGCTCAGCATTTGCCAACGTCCAGGGATTCCTCCCACCCCAAAGGTGCCAGGACTAAAAGCTCTTGCTGCTCTTCAAGGATCCAGGCAACCCCATTCACAGCCCCACCAAAGCTGTCGCTCCCTCTTTCTGCAGCCTCCCAAACTCCAATACAATCTCTCTGTCTGGGCCGCAGGGAGAGTATCGCTGGGTTAGGGTTAGGGTTTAGGGTTAGGGTTAGGGATAGGGTTAGGGTTAGGGATAGGGTTAGGGTTACGCTTCAGGATTAGGGTTAGGGTATAGGTTAAGGTTAGGCTTAGGGTTAGCGTTAGTGTTCAGAGGGAGCTGAGCTCAGCAATGGCCAACGTCCAGGGATTCCTCCCACCCCAAAAGGTGCCAGGACCAAAAGCTCTTGCTGCTCTTCAAGTAGCCAGGCAACCCCATTCACAGCCCCACAAACGCTGGCGCTCCCTCTTTCTGCAGCCTCCCAAAGTCCAAAACAACCGCTCTTCCTGGGCCGAGGAGTAGGCTGGAGTCCAGCTCAGCAATTCCCAACGTCCAGGGATTCCTCCCACACCACAGGAGCCACGACCAAAAGCTCTTGCTGCTCTTCAAGTAGCCAGGCAACCCCATTCGCAGTCCCACAAATGCTGCCACTCTCTCTTTCGGCAGCCTCCCAAAGGCCAAGAGAATCTCTCCCTGACTCGATGCGAAGAGCGGGATCCCAGCTCAGCATTTGTGAACGTCCAGGGATTCCTCCCACACCAAAGGGGCCCACGACCAAAAGCTCTTGCTGCTCTTCAAGTCTCCAGGCAACCCCATTCACAACTGCAAAAACGCTGCCATTCTGTCTTTCTAGAGCCTCCAAGAGGCCAACACAATCTAAGTGGGCCGCTGAGTAGTGCTGCATCCCAGCTCAGAAACTGTGAACGTCCAGGGATTCCTCCCACACCACAGGAGCCACGACCAAAAGCTCTTGCTGCTCTTCAAGTAGCCAGGCAAGCCCATTCACAGCCCCACAAACGCTGCCGCTCTCTCTTTCGGCAGCCTCCCAAAGGCCAAGAGAGCCTCTCCCTGACTCGCTGCGCAGAGTGGGATCCCAGCTCAGCAATTCCCAACGTCCAGGGATTCCTCCCACCCCAAAGGTGCCAGGACCAAAAGCTCTTGCTGCTCTTCAAGTAGCCAGGCAACTCCATTCGCAGCCCCACAAATGCTGCCACTCTCTCTTTCGGCAGCCTCCCAAAGGCCAAGAGAATCTCTCCCTGACTCGATGTGAAGAGCGGGATCCCAGCTCAGCATTTGTGAACGTCCAGGGATTCCTCCCACACCAAAGGGGCCCACGACCAAAAGCTCTTGCTGCTCTTCAAGTCTCCAGGCAACCCCATTCACAACTGCAAAAACGCTGCCATTCTGTCTTTCTAGAGCCTCCAAGAGGCCAACACAATCTAAATGGGCCGCTGAGTAGTGCTGCATCCCAGCTCAGAAACTGCGAACGTCCAGGCATTCCTCCCACACCAAAGGGGCCACGACCAAAAGCTCTTGCTGCTCTTCAAGTCTCCAGGCAAGCCCATTCACAGCCCCACAAACGCTGCCGCTCTCTCTTTCGGCAGCCTCCCAAAGGCCAAGAGAGCCTCTCCCTGACTCGCTGCGCAGAGTGGGATCCCAGCTCAGCAATTCCCAACGTCCAGGGATTCCTCCCACCCCAAAGGTGCCAGGACCAAAAGCTCTTGCTGCTCTTCAAGTAGCCAGGCAACCCCATTCGCAGCCCCACAAATGCTGCCACTCTCTCTTTCGGCAGCCTCCCAAAGGCCAAGAGAATCTCTCCCTGACTTGATGCGAAGAGCGGGATCCCAGCTCAGCATTTGTGAACGTCCAGGGATTCCTCCCACACCAAAGGGGCCCACGACCAAAAGCTCTTGCTGCTCTTCAAGTCTCCAGGCAACCCCATTCACAACTGCAAAAACGCTGCCATTCTGTCTTTCTAGAGCCTCCAAGAGGCCAACACAATCTAAATGGGCCGCTGAGTAGTGCTGCATCCCAGCTCAGAAACTGCGAACGTCAAGGCATTCCTCCCACACCAAAGGGGCCACGACCAAAAGCTCTTGCTGCTCTTCAAGTCTCCAGGCAAGCCCATTCACAGCCCCACAAACGCTGCCGCTCTCTCTTTCGGCAGCCTCCCAAAGGCCAAGAGAGCCTCTCCCTGACTCGCTGCGCAGAGTGGGATCCCGGCTCAGCAATTCCCAACGTCCAGGGATTCCTCCCACCCCAAAGGTGCCAGGACTAAAAGCTCTTGCTGCTCTTCAAGGATCCAGGCAACCCCATTCACAGCCCCACCAAAGCTGTCGCTCCCTCTTTCTGCAGCCTCCCAAACTCCAATACAATCTCTCTGTCTGGGCCGCAGAGAGAGTATCGCTGGGTTAGGGTTAGGGTTTAGGGTTAGGGTTAGGGATAGGGTTAGGGTTAGGGATAGGGTTAGGGTTACGCTTCAGGATTAGGGTTAGGGTATAGGTTAAGGTTAGGCTTAGGGTTAGCGTTAGTGTTCAGCGGGAGCTGAGCTCAGCAATGGCCAACGTCCAGGGATTCCTCCCACCCCAAAAGGTGCCAGGACCAAAAGCTCTTGCTGCTCTTCAAGTAGCCAGGCAACCCCATTCACAGCCCCAGAAACGCTGGCGCTCCCTCTTTCTGCAGCCTCCCAAAGTCCAAAACAAACGCTCTTCCTGGGCCGATGAGCAGGCCGGAGCCCAGCTCAGCAATTGCCAACGTCCAGGGATTCCTCCCACCCCAAAGGTGCCAGGACCAAAAGCTCTTGCTGCTCTTCAAGTAGCCAGGCAAGCCCATTCACAGCCCCACAAACGCTGCCGCTCTCTCTTTCGGCAGCCTCCCAAAGGCCAAGAGAGCCTCTCCCTGACTCGCTGCGCAGAGTGGTATCCCAGCTCAGCATTTGCCAACGTCCAGGGATTCCTCCCACCCCAAAGGTGCCAGGACTAAAAGCTCTTGCTGCTCTTCAAGGATCCAGGCAACCCCATTCACAGCCCCACCAAAGCTGTCGCTCCCTCTTTCTGCAGCCTCCCAAACTCCAATACAATCTCTCTGTCTGGGCCGCAGAGAGAGTAACGCTGGGTTAGGGTTAGGGTTTAGGGTTAGGGTTAGGGATAGGGTTAGGGTTAGGGATAGGGTTAGGGTTACGCTTCAGGATTAGGTTTAGGGCATAGGTTAAGGTTAGGCTTAGGGTTAGCGTTAGTGTTCAGCGGGAGCTGAGCTCAGCAATGGCCAACGTCCAGGGATTCCTCCCACCCCAAAAGGTGCCAGGACCAAAAGCTCTTGCTGCTCTTCAAGTAGCCAGGCAACCCCATTCACAGCCCCACAAACGCTGGCGCTCCCTCTTTCTGCAGCCTCCCAAAGTCCAAAACAACCGCTCTTCCTGGGCCGAGGAGTAGGCTGGAGTCCAGCTCAGCAATTCCCAACGTCCAGGGATTCCTCCCACACCACAGGAGCCACGACCAAAAGCTCTTGCTGCTCTTCAAGTAGCCAGGCAACCCCATTCGCAGTCCCACAAATGCTGCCACTCTCTCTTTCGGCAGCCTCCCAAAGGCCAAGAGAATCTCTCCCTGACTCGATGCGAAGAGCGGGATCCCAGCTCAGCATTTGTGAACGTCCAGGGATTCCTCCCACACCAAAGGGGCCCACGACCAAAAGCTCTTGCTGCTCTTCAAGTCTCCAGGCAACCCCATTCACAACTGCAAAAACGCTGCCATTCTGTCTTTCTAGAGCCTCCAAGAGGCCAACACAATCTAAATGGGCCGCTGAGTAGTGCTGCATCCCAGCTCAGAAACTGCGAACGTCCAGGCATTCCTCCCACACCAAAGGGGCCACGACCAAAAGCTCTTGCTGCTCTTCAAGTCTCCAGGCAAGCCCATTCACAGCCCCACAAACGCTGCCGCTCTCTCTTTCGGCAGCCTCCCAAAGGCCAAGAGAGCCTCTCCCTGACTCGCTGCGCAGAGTGGGATCCCAGCTCAGCAATTCCCAACGTCCAGGGATTCCTCCCACCCCAAAGGTGCCAGGACCAAAAGCTCTTGCTGCTCTTCAAGTAGCCAGGCAACCCCATTCGCAGCCCCACAAATGCTGCCACTCTCTCTTTCGGCAGCCTCCCAAAGGCCAAGAGAATCTCTCCCTGACTCGATGCGAAGAGCGGGATCCCAGCTCAGCATTTGTGAACGTCCAGGGATTCCTCCCACACCAAAGGGGCCCACGACCAAAAGCTCTTGCTGCTCTTCAAGTCTCCAGGCAACCCCATTCACAACTGCAAAAACGCTGCCATTCTGTCTTTCTAGAGCCTCCAAGAGGCCAACACAATCTAAATGGGCCGCTGAGTAGTGCTGCATCCCAGCTCAGAAACTGCGAACGTCCAGGCATTCCTCCCACACCAAAGGGGCCACGACCAAAAGCTCTTGCTGCTCTTCAAGTCTCCAGGCAAGCCCATTCACAGCCTCACAAACGCTGCCGCTCTCTCTTTCGGCAGCCTCCCAAAGGCCAAGAGAGCCTCTCCCTGACTCGCTGCGCAGAGTGGGATCCCGGCTCAGCAATTCCCAACGTCCAGGGATTCCTCCCACCCCAAAGGTGCCAGGACTAAAAGCTCTTGCTGCTCTTCAAGGATCCAGGCAACCCCATTCACAGCCCCACCAAAGCTGTCGCTCCCTCTTTCTGCAGCCTCCCAAACTCCAATACAATCTCTCTGTCTGGGCCGCAGAGAGAGTATCGCTGGGTTAGGGTTAGGGTTTAGGGTTAGGGTTAGGGATAGGGTTAGGGTTAGGGATAGGGTTAGGGTTACGCTTCAGGATTAGGGTTAGGGTATAGGTTAAGGTTAGGCTTAGGGTTAGCGTTAGTGTTCAGCGGGACCTGAGCTCAGCAATGGCCAACGTCCAGGGATTCCTCCCACCCCAAAAGGTGCCAGGACCAAAAGCTCTTGCTGCTCTTCAAGTAGCCAGGCAACCCCATTCACAGCCCCAGAAACGCTGGCGCTCCCTCTTTCTGCAGCCTCCCAAAGTCCAAAACAAACGCTCTTCCTGGGCCGATGAGCAGGCCGGAGCCCAGCTCAGCAATTGCCAACGTCCAGGGATTCCTCCCACCCCAAAGGTGCCAGGACCAAAAGCTCTTGCTGCTCTTCAAGTAGCCAGGCAACCCCATTCGCAGTCCCACAAATGCTGCCACTCTCTCTTTCGGCAGCCTCCCAAAGGCCAAGAGAATCTCTCCCTGACTCGATGCGAAGAGCGGATTCCCAGCTCAGCATTTGTGAACGTCCAGGGATTCCTCCCACACCAAAGGGGCCCACGACCAAAAGCTCTTGCTGCTCTTCAAGTCTCCAGGCAACCCCATTCACAACTGCAAAAACGCTGCCATTCTGTCTTTCTAGAGCCTCCAAGAGGCCAACACAATCTAAGTGGGCCGCTGAGTAGTGCTGCATCCCAGCTCAGAAACTGCGAACGTCCAGGCATTCCTCCCACACCAAAGGGGCCACGACCAAAAGCTCTTGCTGCTCTTCAAGTCTCCAGGCAAGCCCATTCACAGCCCCACAAACGCTGCCGCTCTCTCTTTCGGCAGCCTCCCAAAGGCCAAGAGAGCCTCTCCCTGACTCGCTGAGCAGAGTGGGATCCCAGCTCAGCAATTGCCAACGTCCAGGGATTCCTCCCACACCACAGGAGCCACGACCAAAAGCTCTTGCTGCTCTTCAAGTAGCCAGGCAACCCCATTCGCAGCCCCACAAATGCTGCCACTCTCTCTTTCGGCAGCCTCCCAAAGGCCAAGAGAATCTCTCCCTGACTCGATGCGAAGAGCGGGATCCCAGCTCAGCATTTGTGAACGTCCAGGGATTCCTCCCACACCAAAGGGGCCCACGACCAAAAGCTCTTGCTGCTCTTCAAGTCTCCAGGCAACCCCATTCACAACTGCAAAAACGCTGCCATTCTGTCTTTCTAGAGCCTCCAAGAGGCCAACACAATCTAAGTGGGCCGCTGAGTAGTGCTGCATCCCAGCTCAGAAACTGCGAACGTCCAGGCATTCCTCCCACACCAAAGGGGCCACGACCAAAAGCTCTTGCTGCTCTTCAAGTAGCCAGGCAAGCCCATTCACAGCCCCACAAACGCTGCCGCTCTCTCTTTCGGCAGCCTCCCAAAGGCCAAGAGAGCCTCTCCCTGACTCGCTGCGCAGAGTGGGATCCCAGCTCAGCAATTCCCAACGTCCAGGGATTCCTCCCACCCCAAAGGTGCCAGGACCAAAAGCTCTTGCTGCTCTTCAAGTAGCCAGGCAACTCCATTCGCAGCCCCACAAATGCTGCCACTCTCTCTTTCGGCAGCCTCTCAAAGGCCAAGAGAATCTCTCCCTGACTCGATGTGAAGAGCGGGATCCCAGCTCAGCATTTGTGAACGTCCAGGGATTCCTCCCACACCAAAGGGGCCCACGACCAAAAGCTCTTGCTGCTCTTCAAGTCTCCAGGCAACCCCATTCACAGCCCCACAAACGCTGCCATTCTGTCTTTCTAGAGCCTCCAAGAGGCCAACACAATCTAAATGGGCCGCTGAGTAGTGCTGCATCCCAGCTCAGAAACTGCGAACGTCCAGGCATTCCTCCCACACCAAAGGGGCCACGACCAAAAGCTCTTGCTGCTCTTCAAGTCTCCAGGCAAGCCCATTCACAGCCCCACAAACGCTGCCGCTCTCTCTTTCGGCAGCCTCCCAAAGGCCAAGAGAGCCTCTCCCTGACTCGCTGCGCAGAGTGGGATCCCAGCTCAGCAATTCCCAACGTCCAGGGATTCCTCCCACCCCAAAGGTGCCAGGACCAAAAGCTCTTGCTGCTCTTCAAGTAGCCAGGCAACCCCATTCGCAGCCCCACAAATGCTGCCACTCTCTCTTTCGGCAGCCTCCCAAAGGCCAAGAGAATCTCTCCCTGACTCGATGCGAAGAGCGGGATCCCAGCTCAGCATTTGTGAACGTCCAGGGATTCCTCCCACACCAAAGGGGCCCACGACCAAAAGCTCTTGCTGCTCTTCAAGTCTCCAGGCAACCCCATTCACAACTGCAAAAACGCTGCCATTCTGTCTTTCTAGAGCCTCCAAGAGGCCAACACAATCTAAATGGGCCGCTGAGTAGTGCTGCATCCCAGCTCAGAAACTGCGAACGTCCAGGCATTCCTCCCACACCAAAGGGGCCACGACCAAAAGCTCTTGCTGCTCTTCAAGTCTCCAGGCAAGCCCATTCACAGCCCCACAAACGCTGCCGCTCTCTCTTTCGGCAGCCTCCCAAAGGCCAAGAGAGCCTCTCCCTGACTCGCTGCGCAGAGTGGGATCCCAGCTCAGCAATTCCCAACGTCCAGGGATTCCTCCCACCCCAAAGGTGCCAGGACCAAAAGCTCTTGCTGCTCTTGAAGTAGCCAGGCAACCCCATTCGCAGCCCCACCAAAGCTGTCGCTCCCTCTTTCTGCAGCCTCCCAAACTCCAATACAATCTCTCTGTCTGGGCCGCAGAGAGAGTAACGCTGGGTTAGGGTTAGGGTTTAGGGTTAGGGTTAGGGATAGGGTTAGGGTTAGGGATAGGGTTAGGGTTACGCTTCAGGATTAGGGTTAGGGTATAGGTTAAGGTTAGGCTTAGGGTTAGCGTTAGTGTTCAGCGGGAGCTGAGCTCAGCAATGGCCAACGTCCAGGGATTCCTCCCACCCCAAAAGGTGCCAGGACCAAAAGCTCTTGCTGCTCTTCAAGTAGCCAGGCAACCCCATTCACAGCCCCAGAAACGCTGGCGCTCCCTCTTTCTGCAGCCTCCCAAAGTCCAAAACAAACGCTCTTCCTGGGCCGATGAGCAGGCCGGAGCCCAGCTCAGCAATTCCCAACGTCCAGGGATTCCTCCCACCCCAAAGGTGCCAGGACCAAAAGCTCTTGCTGCTCTTCAAGTAGCCAGGCAACCCCATTCGCAGCCCCACAAATGCTGCCACTCTCTCTTTCGGCAGCCTCCCAAAGGCCAAGAGAATCTCTCCCTGACTCGATGCGAAGAGCGGGATCCCAGCTCAGCATTTGTGAACGTCCAGGGATTCCTCCCACACCAAAGGGGCCCACGACCAAAAGCTCTTGCTGCTCTTCAAGTCTCCAGGCAACCCCATTCACAACTGCAAAAACGCTGCCATTCTGTCTTTCTAGAGCCTCCAAGAGGCCAACACAATCTAAATGGGCCGCTGAGTAGTGCTGCATCCCAGCTCAGAAACTGCGAACGTCAAGGCATTCCTCCCACACCAAAGGGGCCACGACCAAAAGCTCTTGCTGCTCTTCAAGTCTCCAGGCAAGCCCATTCACAGCCCCACAAACGCTGCCGCTCTCTCTTTCGGCAGCCTCCCAAAGGCCAAGAGAGCCTCTCCCTGACTCGCTGCGCAGAGTGGGATCCCAGCTCAGCATTTGCCAACGTCCAGGGATTCCTCCCACCCCAAAGGTGCCAGGACTAAAAGCTCTTGCTGCTCTTCAAGGATCCAGGCAACCCCATTCACAGCCCCACCAAAGCTGTCGCTCCCTCTTTCTGCAGCCTCCCAAACTCCAGTACAATCTCTCTGTCTGGGCCGCAGAGAGAGTATCGCTGGGTTAGGGTTAGGGTTTAGGGTTAGGGTTAGGGATAGGGTTAGGGTTAGGGATAGGGTTAGGGTTACGCTTCAGGATTAGGTTTAGGGTATAGGTTAAGGTTAGGCTTAGGGTTAGCGTTAGTGTTCAGCGGGAGCTGAGCTCAGCAATGGCCAACGTCCAGGGATTCCTCCCACCCCAAAAGGTGCCAGGACCAAAAGCTCTTGCTGCTCTTCAAGTAGCCAGGCAACCCCATTCACAGCCCCACAAACGCTGGCGCTCCCTCTTTCTGCAGCCTCCCAAAGTCCAAAACAACCGCTCTTCCTGGGCCGATGAGCAGGCCGGAGCCCAGCTCAGCAATTGCCAACGTCCAGTGATTCCTCCCACACCACAGGAGCCACGACCAAAAGCTCTTGCTGCTCTTCAAGTAGCCAGGCAACCCCATTCGCAGCCCCACAAATGCTGCCACTCTCTCTTTCGGCAGCCTCCCAAAGGCCAAGAGAATCTCTCCCTGACTCGATGCGAAGAGCGGGATCCCAGCTCAGCATTTGTGAACGTCCAGGGATTCCTCCCACACCAAAGGGGCCCACGACCAAAAGCTCTTGCTGCTCTTCAAGTCTCCAGGCAACCCCATTCACAACTGCAAAAACGCTGCCATTCTGTCTTTCTAGAGCCTCCAAGAGGCCAACACAATCTAAGTGGGCCGCTGAGTAGTGCTGCATCCCAGCTCAGAAACTGCGAACGTCCAGGCATTCCTCCCACACCAAAGGGGCCACGACCAAAAGCTCTTGCTGCTCTTCAAGTCTCCAGGCAAGCCCATTCACAGCCCCACAAACGCTGCCGCTCTCTCTTTCGGCAGCCTCCCAAAGGCCAAGAGAGCCTCTCCCTGACTCGCTGCGCAGAGTGGGATCCCAGCTCAGCAATTCCCAACGTCCAGGGATTCCTCCCACCCCAAAGGTGCCAGGACCAAAAGCTCTTGCTGCTCTTCAAGTAGCCAGGCAACCCCATTCGCAGCCCCACAAATGCTGCCACTCTCTCTTTCGGCAGCCTCCCAAAGGCCAAGAGAATCTCTCCCTGACTCGATGCGAAGAGCGGGATCCCAGCTCAGCATTTGTGAACGTCCAGGGATTCCTCCCACACCAAAGGGGCCCACGACCAAAAGCTCTTGCTGCTCTTCAAGTCTCCAGGCAACCCCATTCACAGCCCCACAAACGCTGCCATTCTGTCTTTCTAGAATCTCCAAGAGGCCAACACAATCTAAATGGGCCGCTGACTAGTGCTGCATCCCAGCTCAGAAACTGCGAACGTCCAGGCATTCCTCCCACACCAAAGGGGCCACGACCAAAAGCTCTTGCTGCTCTTCAAGTAGCCAGGCAAGCCCATTCACAGCCCCACAAACGCTGCCACTCTCTCTTTCGGCAGCCTCTCAAAGGCCAAGAGAATCTCTCCCTGACTCGATGTGAAGAGCGGGATCCCAGCTCAGCATTTGTGAACGTCCAGGGATTCCTCCCACACCAAAGGGGCCCACGACCAAAAGCTCTTGCTGCTCTTCAAGTCTCCAGGCAACCCCATTCACAACTGCAAAAACGCTGCCATTCTGTCTTTCTAGAGCCTCCAAGAGGCCAACACAATCTAAGTGGGCCGCTGAGTAGTGCTGCATCCCAGCTCAGAAACTGCGAACGTCCAGGCATTCCTCCCACACCAAAGGGGCCACGACCAAAAGCTCTTGCTGCTCTTCAAGTCTCCAGGCAAGCCCATTCACAGCCCCACAAACGCTGCCGCTCTCTCTTTCGGCAGCCTCCCAAAGGCCAAGAGAGCCTCTCCCTGACTCGCTGCGCAGAGTGGGATCCCAGCTCAGCAATTCCCAACGTCCAGGGATTCCTCCCACCCCAAAGGTGCCAGGACCAAAAGCTCTTGCTGCTCTTCAAGTAGCCAGGCAACCCCATTCGCAGCCCCACAAATGCTGCCACTCTCTCTTTCGGCAGCCTCCCAAAGGCCAAGAGAATCTCTCCCTGACTCGATGCGAAGAGCGGGATCCCAGCTCAGCATTTGTGAACGTCCAGGGATTCCTCCCACACCAAAGGGGCCCACGACCAAAAGCTCTTGCTGCTCTTCAAGTCTCCAGGCAACCCCATTCACAACTGCAAAAACGCTGCCATTCTGTCTTTCTAGAGCCTCCAAGAGGCCAACACAATCTAAATGGGCCGCTGAGTAGTGCTGCATCCCAGCTCAGAAACTGCGAACGTCCAGGCATTCCTCCCACACCAAAGGGGCCACGACCAAAAGCTCTTGCTGCTCTTCAAGTCTCCAGGCAAGCCCATTCACAGCCCCACAAACGCTGCCGCTCTCTCTTTCGGCAGCCTCCCAAAGGCCAAGAGAGCCTCTCCCTGACTCGCTGCGCAGAGTGGGATCCCAGCTCAGCATTTGCCAACGTCCAGGGATTCCTCCCACCCCAAAGGTGCCAGGACTAAAAGCTCTTGCTGCTCTTCAAGGATCCAGGCAACCCCATTCACAGCCCCACCAAAGCTGTCGCTCCCTCTTTCTGCAGCCTCCCAAACTCCAATACAATCTCTCTGTCTGGGCCGCAGAGAGAGTATCGCTGGGTTAGGGTTAGGGTTTAGGGTTAGGGTTAGGGATAGGGTTAGGGTTAGGGATAGGGTTAGGGTTACGCTTCAGGATTAGGGTTAGGGTATAGGTTAAGGTTAGGCTTAGGGTTAGCGTTAGTGTTCAGCGGGAGCTGAGCTCAGCAATGGCCAACGTCCAGGGATTCCTCCCACCCCAAAAGGTGCCAGGACCAAAAGCTCTTGCTGCTCTTCAAGTAGCCAGGCAACCCCATTCACAGCCCCAGAAACGCTGGCGCTCCCTCTTTCTGCAGCCTCCCAAAGTCCAAAACAACCGCTCTTCCTGGGCCGATGAGCAGGCCGGAGCCCAGCTCAGCAATTGCCAACGTCCAGGGATTCCTCCCTCCCCAAAGGTGCCAGGACCAAAAGCTCTTGCTGCTCTTCAAGTAGCCAGGCAAGCCCATTCACAGCCCCACAAACGCTGCCGCTCTCTCGGCAGCCTCCCAAAGGCCAAGAGAGCCTCTCCCTGACTCGCTGCGCAGAGTGGGATCCCAGCTCAGCATTTGCCAACGTCCAGGGATTCCTCCCACCCCAAAGGTGCCAGGACTAAAAGCTCTTGCTGCTCTTCAAGGATCCAGGCAACCCCATTCACAGCCCCACAAAAGCTGTCGCTCCCTCTTTCTGCAGCCTCCCAAACTCCAATACAATCTCTCTGTCTGGGCCGCAGAGAGAGTATCGCTGGGTTACGGTTAGGGTTTAGGGTTAGGGTTAGGGATAGGGTTAGGGTTAGGGATAGGGTTAGGGTTACGCTTCAGGATTAGGGTTAGGGTATAGGTTAAGGTTAGGCTTAGGGTTAGCATTAGTGTTCAGCGGGAGCTGAGCTCAGCAATGGCCAACGTCCAGGGATTCCTCCCACCCCAAAAGGTGCCAGGACCAAAAGCTCTTGCTGCTCTTCAAGTAGCCAGGCAACCCCATTCACAGCCCCACAAACGCTGGCGCTCCCTCTTTCTGCAGCCTCCCAAAGTCCAAAACAACCGCTCTTCCTGGGCCGATGAGCAGGCCGGAGCCCAGCTCAGCAATTCCCAACGTCCAGGGATTCCTCCCACACCACAGGAGCCACGACCAAAAGCTCTTGCTGCTCTTCAAGTAGCCAGGCAACCCCATTCGCAGTCCCACAAATGCTGCCACTCTCTCTTTCGGCAGCCTCCCAAAGGCCAAGAGAATCTCTCCCTGACTCGATGCGAAGAGCGGGATCCCAGCTCAGCATTTGTGAACGTCCAGGGATTCCTCCCACACCAAAGGGGCCCACGACCAAAAGCTCTTGCTGCTCTTCAAGTCTCCAGGCAACCCCATTCACAGCCCCACAAACGCTGCCATTCTGTCTTTCTAGAGCCTCCAAGAGGCCAACACAATCTAAATGGGCCGCTGAGTAGTGCTGCATCCCAGCTCAGAAACTGCGAACGTCAAGGCATTCCTCCCACACCAAAGGGGCCACGACCAAAAGCTCTTGCTGCTCTTCAAGTCTCCAGGCAAGCCCATTCACAGCCCCACAAACGCTGCCGCTCTCTCTTTCGGCAGCCTCCCAAAGGCCAAGAGAGCCTCTCCCTGACTCGCTGCGCAGAGTGGGATCCCAGCTCAGCATTTGCCAACGTCCAGGGATTCCTCCCACCCCAAAGGTGCCAGGACTAAAAGCTCTTGCTGCTCTTCAAGGATCCAGGCAACCCCATTCACAGCCCCACCAAAGCTGTCGCTCCCTCTTTCTGCAGCCTCCCAAACTCCAATACAATCTCTCTGTCTGGGCCGCAGAGAGAGTATCGCTGGGTTAGGGTTAGGGTTTAGGGTTAGGGTTAGGGATAGGGTTAGGGTTAGGGATAGGGTTAGGGTTACGCTTCAGGATTAGGGTTAGGGTATAGGTTAAGGTTAGGCTTAGGGTTAGCATTAGTGTTCAGCGGGATCTGAGCTCAGCAATGGCCAACGTCCAGGGATTCCTCCCACCCCAAAAGGTGCCAGGACCAAAAGCTCTTGCTGCTCTTCAAGTAGCCAGGCAACCCCATTCACAGCCCCACAAACGCTGGCGCTCCCTCTTTCTGCAGCCTCCCAAAGTCCAAAACAACCGCTCTTCCTGGGCCGATGAGCAGGCCGGAGCCCAGCTCAGCAATTGCCAACGTCCAGGGATTCCTCCCACACCACAGGAGCCACGACCAAAAGCTCTTGCTGCTCTTCAAGTAGCCAGGCAACCCCATTCGCAGCCCCACAAATGCTGCCACTCTCTCTTTCGGCAGCCTCCCAAAGGCCAAGAGAATCTCTCCCTGACTCGCTGCGAAGAGCGGGATCCCAGCTCAGCATTTGTGAACGTCCAGGGATTCCTCCCACACCAAAGGGGCCCACGACCAAAAGCTCTTGCTGCTCTTCAAGTCTCCAGGCAACCCCATTCACAACTGCAAAAACGCTGCCATTCTGTCTTTCTAGAGCCTCCAAGAGGCCAACACAATCTAAGTGGGCCGCTGAGTAGTGCTGCATCCCAGCTCAGAAACTGCGAACGTCCAGGCATTCCTCCCACACCAAAGGGGCCACGACCAAAAGCTCTTGCTGCTCTTCAAGTCTCCAGGCAAGCCCATTCACAGCCCCACAAACGCTGCCGCTCTCTCTTTCGGCAGCCTCCCAAAGGCCAAGAGAGCCTCTCCCTGACTCGCTGCGCAGAGTGGGATCCCAGCTCAGCAATTCCCAACGTCCAGGGATTCCTCCCACCCCAAAGGTGCCAGGACCAAAAGCTCTTGCTGCTCTTCAAGTAGCCAGGCAACCCCATTCGCAGCCCCACAAATGCTGCCACTCTCTCTTTCGGCAGCCTCCCAAAGGCCAAGAGAATCTCTCCCTGACTCGATGCGAAGAGCGGGATCCCAGCTCAGCATTTGTGAACGTCCAGGGATTCCTCCCACACCAAAGGGGCCCACGACCAAAAGCTCTTGCTGCTCTTCAAGTCTCCAGGCAACCCCATTCACAGCCCCACAAACGCTGCCATTCTGTCTTTCTAGAGCCTCCAAGAGGCCAACACAATCTAAATGGGCTGCTGAGTAGTGCTGCATCCCAGCTCAGAAACTGCGAACGTCCAGGCATTCCTCCCACACCAAAGGGGCCACGACCAAAAGCTCTTGCTGCTCTTCAAGTAGCCAGGCAAGCCCATTCACAGCCCCACAAACGCTGCCGCTCTCTCTTTCGGCAGCCTCCCAAAGGCCAAGAGAGCCTCTCCCTGACTCGCTGCGCAGACTGGGATCCCAGCTCAGCATTTGCCAACGTCCAGGGATTCCTCCCACCCCAAAGGTGCCAGGACTAAAAGCTCTTGCTGCTCTTCAAGGATCCAGGCAACCCCATTCACAGCCCCACAAAAGCTGTCGCTCCCTCTTTCTGCAGCCTCCCAAACTCCAATACAATCTCTCTGTCTGGGCCGCAGAGAGAGTAACGCTGGGTTAGGGTTAGGGTTTAGGGTTAGGGTTAGGGATAGGGTTAGGGTTAGGGATAGGGTTAGGGTTAGGGTTCAGGATTAGGGTTAGGGTATAGGTTAAGGTTAGGCTTAGGGTTAGCGTTAGTGTTCAGCGGGAGCTGAGCTCAGCAATGGCCAACGTCCAGGGATTCCTCCCACCCCAAAAGGTGCCAGGACCAAAAGCTCTTGCTGCTCTTCAAGTAGCCAGGCAACCCCATTCACAGCCCCACAAACGCTGGCGCTCCCTCTTTCTGCAGCCTCCCAAAGGCCAAAACAACCGCTCTTCCTGGGCCGATGAGCAGGCCGGAGCCCAGCTCAGCAATTGCCAACGTCCAGTGATTCCTCCCACACCACAGGAGCCACGACCAAAAGCTCTTGCTGCTCTTCAAGTAGCCAGGCAACCCCATTCGCAGCCCCACAAATGCTGCCACTCTCTCTTTCGGCAGCCTCCCAAAGGCCAAGAGAATCTCTCCCTGACTCGCTGCGAAGAGCGGGATCCCAGCTCAGCATTTGTGAACGTCCAGGGATTCCTCCCACCCCAAAGGTGCCAGGACTAAAAGCTCTTGCTGCTCTTCAAGGATCCAGGCAACCCCATTCACAGCCCCACCAAAGCTGTCGCTCCCTCTTTCTGCAGCCTCCCAAACTCCAATACAATCTCTCTGTCTGGGCCGCAGAGAGAGTATCGCTGGGTTAGGGTTAGGGTTTAGGGTTAGGGTTAGGGATAGGGTTAGGGTTAGGGATAGGGTTAGGGTTAGGGTTCAGGATTAGGGTTAGGGTATAGGTTAAGGTTAGGCTTAGGGTTAGCGTTAGTGTTCAGCGGGAGCTGAGCTCAGCAATGGCCAACGTCCAGGGATTCCTCCCACCCCAAAAGGTGCCAGGACCAAAAGCTCTTGCTGCTCTTCAAGTAGCCAGGCAACCCCATTCACAGCCCCAGAAACGCTGGCGCTCCCTCTTTCTGCAGCCTCCCAAAGTCCAAAACAACCGCTCTTCCTGGGCCGATGAGCAGGCCGGAGCCCACCTCAGCAATTCCCAACGTCCAGGGATTCCTCCCTCCCCAAAGGTGCCAGGACCAAAAGCTCTTGCTGCTCTTCAAGTAGCCAGGCAAGCCCATTCACAGCCCCACAAACGCTGCCGCTCTCTCTTTCGGCAGCCTCCCAAAGGCCAAGAGAGCCTCTCCCTGACTCGCTGCGCAGAGTGGGATCCCAGCTCAGCATTTGCCAACGTCCAGGGATTCCTCCCACCCCAAAGGTGCCAGGACTAAAAGCTCTTGCTGCTCTTCAAGGATCCAGGCAACCCCATTCACAGCCCCACCAAAGCTGTCGCTCCCTCTTTCTGCAGCCTCCCAAACTCCAATACAATCTCTCTGTCTGGGCCGCAGAGAGAGTATCGCTGGGTTAGGGTTAGGGTTTAGGGTTAGGGTTAGGGATAGGGTTAGGGTTAGGGATAGGGTTAGGGTTACGCTTCAGGATTAGGGTTAGGGTATAGGTTAAGGTTAGGCTTAGGGTTAGCATTAGTGTTCAGCGGGACCTGAGCTCAGCAATGGCCAACGTCCAGGGATTCCTCCCACCCCAAAAGGTGCCAGGACCAAAAGCTCTTGCTGCTCTTCAAGTAGCCAGGCAACCCCATTCACAGCCCCACAAACGCTGGCGCTCCCTCTTTCTGCAGCCTCCCAAAGTCCAAAACAACCGCTCTTCCTGGGCCGATGAGCAGGCCGGAGCCCAGCTCAGCAATTGCCAACGTCCAGGGATTCCTCCCACACCACAGGAGCCACGACCAAAAGCTCTTGCTGCTCTTCAAGTAGCCAGGCAACCCCATTCGCAGCCCCACAAATGCTGCCACTCTCTCTTTCGGCAGCCTCCCAAAGGCCAAGAGAATCTCTCCCTGACTCGCTGCGAAGAGCGGGATCCCACCTCAGCATTTGTGAACGTCCAGGGATTCCTCCCACACCAAAGGGGCCCACGACCAAAAGCTCTTGCTGCTCTTCAAGTAGCCAGGCAACCCCATTCGCAGCCCCACAAATGCTGCCACTCTCTCTTTCGGCAGCCTCCCAAAGGCCAAGAGAATCTCTCCCTGACTCGATGCGAAGAGCGGGATCCCAGCTCAGCATTTGTGAACGTCCAGGGATTCCTCCCACACCAAAGGGGCCCACGACCAAAAGCTCTTGCTGCTCTTCAAGTCTCCAGGCAACCCCATTCACAGCCCCACAAACGCTGCCATTCTGTCTTTCTAGAGCCTCCAAGAGGCCAACACAATCTAAATGGGCTGCTGAGTAGTGCTGCATCCCAGCTCAGAAACTGCGAACGTCCAGGCATTCCTCCCACACCAAAGGGGCCACGACCAAAAGCTCTTGCTGCTCTTCAAGTCTCCAGGCAAGCCCATTCACAGCCCCACAAACGCTGCCGCTCTCTCTTTCGGCAGCCTCCCAAAGGCCAAGAGAGCCTCTCCCTGACTCGCTGCGCAGACTGGGATCCCAGCTCAGCATTTGCCAACGTCCAGGGATTCCTCCCACCCCAAAGGTGCCAGGACTAAAAGCTCTTGCTGCTCTTCAAGGATCCAGGCAACCCCATTCACAGCCCCACAAAAGCCGTCGCTCCCTCTTTCTGCAGCCTCCCAAACTCCAATACAATCTCTCTGTCTGGGCCGCAGAGAGAGTAACGCTGGGTTAGGGTTAGGGTTTAGGGTTAGGGTTAGGGATAGGGTTAGGGTTAGGGATAGGGTTAGGGTTAGGGTTCAGGATTAGGGTTAGGGTATAGGTTAAGGTTAGGCTTAGGGTTAGCGTTAGTGTTCAGCGGGAGCTGAGCTCAGCAATGGCCAACGTCCAGGGATTCCTCCCACCCCAAAAGGTGCCAGGACCAAAAGCTCTTGCTGCTCTTCAAGTAGCCAGGCAACCCCATTCACAGCCCCACAAACGCTGGCACTCCCTCTTTCTGCAGCCTCCCAAACTCCAAAACAACCGCTCTTCCTGGGCCGATGAGCAGGCCGGAGCCCAGCTCAGCAATTGCCAACGTCCAGTGATTCCTCCCACACCACAGGAGCCACGACCAAAAGCTCTTGCTGCTCTTCAAGTAGCCAGGCAACCCCATTCGCAGCCCCACAAATGCTGCCACTCTCTCTTTCGGCAGCCTCCCAAAGGCCAAGAGAATCTCTCCCTGACTCGATGCGAAGAGCGGGATCCCAGCTCAGCATTTGTGAACGTCCAGGGATTCCTCCCACACCAAAGGGGCCCACGACCAAAAGCTCTTGCTGCTCTTCAAGTCTCCAGGCAACCCCATTCACAACTGCAAAAACGCTGCCATTCTGTCTTTCTAGAGCCTCCAAGAGGCCAACACAATCTAAGTGGGCCGCTGAGTAGTGCTGCATCCCAGCTCAGAAACTGCGAACGTCCAGGCATTCCTCCCACACCAAAGGGGCCACGACCAAAAGCTCTTGCTGCTCTTCAAGTAGCCAGGCAACCCCATTCACAGCCCCACAAACGCTGCCGCTCTCTCTTTCGGCAGCCTCCCAAAGGCCAAGAGAGCCTCTCCCTGACTCGCTGCGCAGAGTGGGATCCCAGCTCAGCATTTGCCAACGTCCAGGGATTCCTCCCACCCCAAAGGTGCCAGGACTAAAAGCTCTTGCTGCTCTTCAAGGATCCAGGCAACCCCATTCACAGCCCCACAAAAGCTGTCGCTCCCTCTTTCTGCAGCCTCCCAAACTCCAATACAATCTCTCTGTCTGGGCCGCAGAGAGAGTATCGCTGGGTTAGGGTTAGGGTTTAGGGTTAGGGTTAGGGATAGGGTTAGGGTTAGGGATAGGGTTAGGGTTACGCTTCAGGATTAGGGTTAGGGTATAGGTTAAGGTTAGGCTTAGGGTTAGCGTTAGTGTTCAGCGGGAGCTGAGCTCAGCAATGGCCAACGTCCAGGGATTCCTCCCACCCCAAAAGGTGCCAGGACCAAAAGCTCTTGCTGCTCTTCAAGTAGCCAGGCAACCCCATTCACAGCCCCACAAACGCTGGCGCTCCCTCTTTCTGCAGCCTCCCAAAGTCCAAGAGAGCCTCTCCCTGACTCGATGCGAAGAGCGGGATCCCAGCTCAGCATTTGTGAACGTCCAGGGATTCCTCCCACACCAAAGGGGCCCACGACCAAAAGCTCTTGCTGCTCTTCAAGTCTCCAGGCAACCCCATTCACAGCCCCACAAACGCTGCCATTCTGTCTTTCTAGAGCATCCAAGAGGCCAACACAATCTAAATGGGCCGCTGAGTAGTGCTGCATCCCAGCTCAGAAACTGCGAAAGTCCAGGCATTCCTCCCACACCACAGGAGCCACGACCAAAAGCTCTTGCTGCTCTTCAAGTAGCCAGGCAAGCCCATTCACAGCCCCACAAACGCTGCCGCTCTCTCTTTCGGCAGCCTCCCAAAGGCCAAGAGAGCCTCTCCCTGACTCGCTGCGCAGAGTGGGATCCCAGCTCAGCATTTGCCAACGTCCAGGGATTCCTCCCACCCCAAAGGTGCCAGGACTAAAAGCTCTTGCTGCTCTTCAAGTAGCCAGGCAACCCCATTCACAGCCCCACAAACGCTGGCGCTCCCTCTTTCTGCAGCCTCCCAAAGTCCAAAACAGCCGCTCTTCCTGGGCTGATGAGTACAGCCGGAGCCCAGCTCAGCAATTCCAAACGTCCAGGGATTCCTCCCACCCCAAAGGTGCCACGACCAAAAGCTCTTGCTGCTCTTCAAGTAGCCAGGCAACCCCATTCGCAGCCCCACAAATGCTGCCACTCTCTCTTTCGGCAGCCTCCCAAAGGCCAAGAGAATCTCTCCCTGACTCGATGCGAAGAGCGGGATCCCAGCTCAGCATTTGTGAACGTCCAGGGATTCCTCCCACACCAAAGGGCCCAGGACCAAAAGCTCTTGCTGCTCTTCAAGTAGCCAGGCAACGCCATTCAGACTGCCACAAATGCTGCCGATCTTGAATTCTGCATCCTCCCAAAGGCCAAGAGAATCTCTCCCTGCCACGCTGAGCGCTGCTGGATCCCAGCTCAGGATTTGCGAACGTCCAGGGATTCCTCCCACACCAAAGGTGCCAGGACCAAAAGCTCTTGCTGCTCTTCAAGACTCCAGGCAACCCCATTCACAGCCCCACAAACGCTGCCATTCTGTCTTTCTAGAGCCTCCAAGAGGCCAACACAATCTAAGTGGGCCGCTGAGTAGTGCTGCATCCCAGCTCAGAAACTGCGAAAGTCCAGGGATTCCTCCCACCCCAAAAGGTGCCAGGACCAAAAGCTCTTGCTGCTCTTCAAGTAGCCAGGCAACCCCATGCACAGCCCCAGAAACGCTGGCGCTCCCTCTTTCTGCACCCTCCCAAAGTCCAAAACAACTGCTCTTCCTGGGCTGATGAGCAGGCCGGAGCCCAGCTCAGCAATTCCCAACGTCCAGGGATTCCTCCCACCCCAAAGGTGCCAGGACCAAAAGCTCTTGCTGCTCTTCAAGTCTCCAGGCAAGCCCATTCACAGCCCCACAAACGCTGCCGCTCTCTCTTTCGGCAGCCTCCCAAAGGCCAAGAGAGCCTCTCCCTGACTCGCTGCGCAGAGTGGGATCCCAGCTCAGCAATTGCCAACGTCCAGGGATTCCTCCCACCCCAAAGGTGCCAGGACTAAAAGCTCTTGCTGCTCTTCAAGTAGCCAGGCAACCCCATTCGCAGCCCCACAAATGCTGCCACTCTCTCTTTCGGCAGCCTCCCAAAGACCAAGAGAATCTCTCCCTGACTCGATGCGAAGAGCGGGATCCCAGCTCAGCATTTGCCAACGTCCAGGGATTCCTCCCACCCCAAAGGTGCCAGGACTAAAAGCTCTTGCTGCTCTTCAAGGATCCAGGCAACCCCATTCACAGCCCCACCAAAGCTGTCGCTCCCTCTTTCTGCAGCCTCCCAAACTCCAATACAATCTCTCTGTCTGGGCCGCAGAGAGAGTATCGCTGGGTTAGGGTTAGGGTTTAGGGTTAGGGTTAGGGTTTAGGGTTAGGGTTAGGGATAGGGTTAGGGTTAGGGATAGGGTTAGGGTTACGCTTCAGGATTAGGGTTAGGGTATAGGTTAAGGTTAGGCTTAGGGTTAGCGTTAGTGTTCAGCGGGAGCTGAGCTCAGCAATGGCCAACGTCCAGGGATTCCTCCCACCCCAAAAGGTGCCAGGACCAAAAGCTCTTGCTGCTCTTCAAGTAGCCAGGCAACCCCATTCACAGCCCCAGAAACGCTGGCGCTCCCTCTTTCTGCAGCCTCCCAAAGTCCAAAACAACCGCTCTTCCTGGGCCGATGAGCAGGCCGGAGCCCAGCTCAGCAATTCCCAACGTCCAGGGATTCCTCCCACCCCAAAGGTGCCAGGACCAAAAGCTCTTGCTGCTCTTCAAGTAGCCAGGCAAGCCCATTCACAGCCCCACAAACGCTGCCGCTCTCTCTTTCGGCAGCCTCCCAAAGGCCAAGAGAGCCTCTCCCTGACTCGCTGCGCAGAGTGGGATCCCAGCTCAGCATTTGCCAACGTCCAGGGATTCCTCCCACCCCAAAAGGTGCCAGGACCAAAAGCTCTTGCTGCTCTTCAAGTAGCCAGGCAACCCCATTCACAGCCCCACAAACGCTGGCGCTCCCTCTTTCTGCAGCCTCCCAAAGTCCAAAACAACCGCTCTTCCTGGGCCGATGAGCAGGCCGGAGCCCAGCTCAGCAATTGCCAACGTCCAGTGATTCCTCCCACACCACAGGAGCCACGACCAAAAGCTCTTGCTGCTCTTCAAGTAGCCAGGCAACCCCATTCGCAGCCCCACAAATGCTGCCACTCTCTCTTTCGGCAGCCTCCCAAAGGCCAAGAGAATCTCTCCCTGACTCGATGCGAAGAGCGGGATCCCAGCTCAGCATTTGTGAACGTCCAGGGATTCCTCCCACACCAAAGGGGCCCACGACCAAAAGCTCTTGCTGCTCTTCAAGTCTCCAGGCAACCCCATTCACAGCCCCACAAACGCTGCCATTCTGTCTTTCTAGAGCCTCCAAGAGGCCAACACAATCTAAGTGGGCCGCTGAGTAGTGCTGCATCCCAGCTCAGAAACTGCGAACGTCCAGGCATTCCTCCCACACCAAAGGGGCCACGACCAAAAGCTCTTGCTGCTCTTCAAGTCTCCAGGCAAGCCCATTCACAGCCCCACAAACGCTGCCGCTCTCTCTTTCGGCAGCCTCCCAAAGGCCAAGAGAGCCTCTCCCTGACTCGCTGCGCAGAGTGGGATCCCAGCTCAGCAATTCCCAACGTCCAGGGATTCCTCCCACCCCAAAGGTGCCAGGACCAAAAGCTCTTGCTGCTCTTCAAGTAGCCAGGCAACCCCATTCGCAGCCCCACAAATGCTGCCACTCTCTCTTTCGGCAGCCTCCCAAAGGCCAAGAGAATCTCTCCCTGACTCGATGCGAAGAGCGGGATCCCAGCTCAGCATTTGTGAACGTCCAGGGATTCCTCCCACACCAAAGGGGCCCACGACCAAAAGCTCTTGCTGCTCTTCAAGTCTCCAGGCAACCCCATTCACAACTGCAAAAACGCTGCCATTCTGTCTTTCTAGAGCCTCCAAGAGGCCAACACAATCTAAATGGGCCGCTGAGTAGTGCTGCATCCCAGCTCAGAAACTGCGAACGTCAAGGCATTCCTCCCACACCAAAGGGGCCACGACCAAAAGCTCTTGCTGCTCTTCAAGTAGCCAGGCAAGCCCATTCACAGCCCCACAAACGCTGCCGCTCTCTCTTTCGGCAGCCTCCCAAAGGCCAAGAGAGCCTCTCCCTGACTCGCTGCGCAGACTGGGATCCCAGCTCAGCATTTGCCAACGTCCAGGGATTCCTCCCACCCCAAAGGTGCCAGGACTAAAAGCTCTTGCTGCTCTTCAAGGATCCAGGCAACCCCATTCACAGCCCCACAAAAGCCGTCGCTCCCTCTTTCTGCAGCCTCCCAAACTCCAATACAATCTCTCTGTCTGGGCCGCAGAGAGAGTAACGCTGGGTTAGGGTTAGGGTTTAGGGTTAGGGTTAGGGATAGGGTTAGGGTTAGGGATAGGGTTAGGGTTAGGGTTCAGGATTAGGGTTAGGGTATAGGTTAAGGTTAGGCTTAGGGTTAGCGTTAGTGTTCAGCGGGAGCTGAGCTCAGCAATGGCCAACGTCCAGGGATTCCTCCCACCCCAAAAGGTGCCAGGACCAAAAGCTCTTGCTGCTCTTCAAGTAGCCAGGCAACCCCATTCACAGCCCCACAAACGCTGGCGCTCCCTCTTTCTGCAGCCTCCCAAAGTCCAAAACAACCGCTCTTCCTGGGCCGATGAGCAGGCCGGAGCCCAGCTCAGCAATTCCCAACGTCCAGGGATTCCTCCCACACCACAGGAGCCACGACCAAAAGCTCTTGCTGCTCTTCAAGTAGCCAGGCAACCCCATTCGCAGCCCCACAAATGCTGCCACTCTCTCTTTCGGCAGCCTCCCAAAGGCCAAGAGAATCTCTCCCTGACTCGCTGCGAAGAGCGGGATCCCAGCTCAGCATTTGTGAACGTCCAGGGATTCCTCCCACACCAAAGGGGCCCACGACCAAAAGCTCTTGCTGCTCTTCAAGTCTCCAGGCAACCCCATTCACAACTGCAAAAACGCTGCCATTCTGTCTTTCTAGAGCCTCCAAGAGGCCAACACAATCTAAGTGGGCCGCTGAGTAGTGCTGCATCCCAGCTCAGAAACTGCGAACGTCCAGGCATTCCTCCCACCCCAAAGGGGCCACGACCAAAAGCTCTTGCTGCTCTTCAAGTCTCCAGGCAAGCCCATTCACAGCCCCACAAACGCTGCCGCTCTCTCTTTCGGCAGCCTCCCAAAGGCCAAGAGAGCCTCTCCCTGACTCGCTGCGCAGAGTGGGATCCCAGCTCAGCAATTCCCAACGTCCAGGGATTCCTCCCACCCCAAAGGTGCCAGGACTAAAAGCTCTTGCTGCTCTTCAAGTAGCCAGGCAACCCCATTCACAGCCCCACAAACGCTGGCGCTCCCTCTTTCGGCAGCCTCCCAAAGACCAAGAGAATCTCTCCCTGACTCGATGCGAAGAGCGGGATCCCAGCTCAGCATTTGCCAACGTCCAGGGATTCCTCCCACCCCAAAGGTGCCAGGACTAAAAGCTCTTGCTGCTCTTCAAGGATCCAGGCAACCCCATTCACAGCCCCACCAAAGCTGTCGCTCCCTCTTTCTGCAGCCTCCCAAACTCCAATACAATCTCTCTGTCTGGGCCGCAGAGAGAGTATCGCTGGGTTAGGGTTAGGGTTTAGGGTTAGGGTTAGGGATAGGGTTAGGGTTAGGGATAGGGTTAGGGTTAGGGTTCAGGATTAGGGTTAGGGTATAGGTTAAGGTTAGGCTTAGGGTTAGCGTTAGTGTTCAGCGGGAGCTGAGCTCAGCAATGGCCAACGTCCAGGGATTCCTCCCACCCCAAAAGGTGCCAGGACCAAAAGCTCTTGCTGCTCTTCAAGTAGCCAGGCAACCCCATTCACAGCCCCACAAACGCTGGCGCTCCCTCTTTCTGCAGCCTCCCAAAGTCCAAAACAACCGCTCTTCCTGGGCCGATGAGCAGGCCGGAGCCCAGCTCAGCAATTCCCAACGTCCAGGGATTCCTCCCTCCCCAAAGGTGCCAGGACCAAAAGCTCTTGCTGCTCTTCAAGTAGCCAGGCAAGCCCATTCGCAGCCCCACAAATGCTGCCGCTCTCTCTTTCGGCAGCCTCCCAAAGGCCAAGAGAGCCTCTCCCTGACTCGCTGCGCAGAGTGGGATCCCAGCTCAGCATTTGCCAACGTCCAGGGATTCCTCCCACCCCAAAGGTGCCAGGACTAAAAGCTCTTGCTGCTCTTCAAGGAACCAGGCAACCCCATTCACAGCCCCACAAAAGCTGTCGCTCCCTCTTTCTGCAGCCTCCCAAACTCCAATACAATCTCTCTGTCTGGGCCGCAGAGAGAGTATCGCTGGGTTAGGGTTAGGGTTTAGGGTTAGGGTTAGGGATAGGGTTAGGGTTAGGGATAGGGTTAGGGTTACGCTTCAGGATTAGGGTTAGGGTATAGGTTAAGGTTAGGCTTAGGGTTAGCGTTAGTGTTCAGCGGGAGCTGAGCTCAGCAATGGCCAACGTCCAGGGATTCCTCCCACCCCAAAAGGTGCCAGGACCAAAAGCTCTTGCTGCTCTTCAAGTAGCCAGGCAACCCCATTCACAGCCCCACAAACGCTGGCGCTCCCTCTTTCTGCAGCCTCCCAAAGTCCAAAACAACCGCTCTTCCTGGGCCGATGAGCAGGCCGGAGCCCAGCTCAGCAATTGCCAACGTCCAGTGATTCCTCCCACACCACAGGAGCCACGACCAAAAGCTCTTGCTGCTCTTCAAGTAGCCAGGCAACCCCATTCGCAGCCCCACAAATGCTGCCACTCTCTCTTTCGGCAGCCTCCCAAAGGCCAAGAGAATCTCTCCCTGACTCGATGCGAAGAGCGGGATCCCAGCTCAGCATTTGTGAACGTCCAGGGATTCCTCCCACACCAAAGGGGCCCACGACCAAAAGCTCTTGCTGCTCTTCAAGTCTCCAGGCAACCCCATTCACAGCCCCACAAACGCTGCCATTCTGTCTTTCTAGAGCCTCCAAGAGGCCAACACAATCTAAGTGGGCCGCTGAGTAGTGCTGCATCCCAGCTCAGAAACTGCGAACGTCCAGGCATTCCTCCCACACCAAAGGGGCCACGACCAAAAGCTCTTGCTGCTCTTCAAGTCTCCAGGCAAGCCCATTCACAGCCCCACAAACGCTGCCGCTCTCTCTTTCGGCAGCCTCCCAAAGGCCAAGAGAGCCTCTCCCTGACTCGCTGCGCAGAGTGGGATCCCAGCTCAGCAATTCCCAACGTCCAGGGATTCCTCCCACCCCAAAGGTGCCAGGACCAAAAGCTCTTGCTGCTCTTCAAGTAGCCAGGCAACCCCATTCGCAGCCCCACAAATGCTGCCACTCTCTCTTTCGGCAGCCTCCCAAAGGCCAAGAGAATCTCTCCCTGCCTCGATGCGAAGAGCGGGATCCCAGCTCAGCATTTGCCAACGTCCAGGGATTCCTCCCACACCAAAGGGGCCCACGACCAAAAGCTCTTGCTGCTCTTCAAGTCTCCAGGCAACCCCATTCACAACTGCAAAAACGCTGCCATTCTGTCTTTCTAGAGCCTCCAAGAGGCCAACACAATCTAAATGGGCCGCTGAGTAGTGCTGCATCCCAGCTCAGAAACTGCGAACGTCAAGGCATTCCTCCCACACCAAAGGGGCCACGACCAAAAGCTCTTGCTGCTCTTCAAGTCTCCAGGCAAGCCCATTCACAGCCCCACAAACGCTGCCGCTCTCTCTTTCGGCAGCCTCCCAAAGGCCAAGAGAGCCTCTCCCTGACTCGCTGCGCAGAGTGGGATCCCAGCTCAGCATTTGCCAACGTCCAGGGATTCCTCCCACCCCAAAGGTGCCAGGACTAAAAGCTCTTGCTGCTCTTCAAGGATCCAGGCAACCCCATTCACAGCCCCACCAAAGCTGTCGCTCCCTCTTTCTGCAGCCTCCCAAACTCCAATACAATCTCTCTGTCTGGGCCGCAGAGAGAGTATCGCTGGGTTAGGGTTAGGGTTTAGGGTTAGGGTTAGGGATAGGGTTAGGGTTAGGGATAGGGTTAGGGTTAGGGTTCAGGATTAGGGTTAGGGTATAGGTTAAGGTTAGGCTTAGGGTTAGCGTTAGTGTTCAGCGGGAGCTGAGCTCAGCAATGGCCAACGTCCAGGGATTCCTCCCACCCCAAAAGGTGCCAGGACCAAAAGCTCTTGCTGCTCTTCAAGTAGCCAGGCAACCCCATTCACAGCCCCAGAAACGCTGGCGCTCCCTCTTTCTGCAGCCTCCCAAAGTCCAAAACAACCGCTCTTCCTGGGCCGATGAGCAGGCCGGAGCCCAGCTCAGCAATTCCCAACGTACAGGGATTCCTCCCTCCCCAAAGGTGCCAGGACCAAAAGCTCTTGCTGCTCTTCAAGTAGCCAGGCAAGCCCATTCACAGCCCCACAAACGCTGCCGCTCTCTCTTTCGGCAGCCTCCCAAAGGCCAAGAGAGCCTCTCCCTGACTCGCTGCGCAGAGTGGGATCCCAGCTCAGCATTTGCCAACGTCCAGGGATTCCTCCCACCCCAAAGGTGCCAGGACTAAAAGCTCTTGCTGCTCTTCAAGTAGCCAGGCAACCCCATTCACAGCCCCACAAACGCTGGCGCTCCCTCTTTCTGCAGCCTCCCAAAGTCCAAAACAGCCGCTCTTCCTGGGTTGATGAGTACAGCCGGAGCCCAGCTCAGCAATTCCAAACGTCCAGGGATTCCTCCCACCCCAAAGGTGCCACGGCCAAAAGCTCTTGCTGCTCTTCAAGTAGCCAGGCAACCCCATTCGCAGCCCCACAAATGCTGCCACTCTCTCTTTCGGCAGCCTCCCAAAGGCCAAGAGAATCTCTCCCTGACTCGATGCGAAGAGCGGGATCCCAGCTCAGCATTTGTGAACGTCCAGGGATTCCTCCCACACCAAAGGGCCCAGGACCAAAAGCTCTTGCTGCTCTTCAAGTAGCCAGGCAACGCCATTCAGACTGCCACAAATGCTGCCGATCTTGAATTCTGCATCCTCCCAAAGGCCAAGAGAATCTCTCCCTGCCACGCTGAGCGCTGCTGGATCCCAGCTCAGGATTTGCGAACGTCCAGGGATTCCTCCCACACCAAAGGTGCCAGGACCAAAAGCTCTTGCTGCTCTTCAAGTCTCCAGGCAACCCCATTCACAGCCCCACAAACGCTGCCATTCTGTCTTTCTAGAGCCTCCAAGAGGCCAACACAATCTAAGTGGGCCGCTGAGTAGTGCTGCATCCCAGCTCAGAAACTGCGAAAGTCCAGGGATTCCTCCCACCCCAAAAGGTGCCAGGACCAAAAGCTCTTGCTGCTCTTCAAGTAGCCAGGCAACCCCATGCACAGCCCCAGAAACGCTGGCGCTCCCTCTTTCTGCACCCTCCCAAAGTCCAAAACAACTGCTCTTCCTGGGCTGATGAGCAGGCCGGAGCCCAGCTCAGCAATTCCCAACGTCCAGGGATTCCTCCCACCCCAAAGGTGCCAGGACCAAAAGCTCTTGCTGCTCTTCAAGTCTCCAGGCAAGCCCATTCACAGCCCCACAAACGCTGCCGCTCTCTCTTTCGGCAGCCTCCCAAAGGCCAAGAGAGCCTCTCCCTGACTCGCTGCGCAGAGTGGGATCCCAGCTCAGCAATTGCCAACGTCCAGGGATTCCTCCCACCCCAAAGGTGCCAGGACTAAAAGCTCTTGCTGCTCTTCAAGTAGCCAGGCAACCCCATTCGCAGCCCCACAAATGCTGCCACTCTCTCTTTCGGCAGCCTCCCAAAGACCAAGAGAGCCTCTCCCTGACTCGATGCGAAGAGCGGGATCCCAGCTCAGCATTTGCCAACGTCCAGGGATTCCTCCCACCCCAAAGGTGCCAGGACTAAAAGCTCTTGCTGCTCTTCAAGGATCCAGGCAACCCCATTCACAGCCCCACCAAAGCTGTCGCTCCCTCTTTCTGCAGCCTCCCAAACTCCAATACAATCTCTCTGTCTGGGCCGCAGAGAGAGTATCGCTGGGTTAGGGTTAGGGTTTAGGGTTAGGGTTAGGGATAGGGTTAGGGTTAGGGATAGGGTTAGGGTTAGGGTTCAGGATTAGGGTTAGGGTATAGGTTAAGGTTAGGCTTAGGGTTAGCGTTAGTGTTCAGCGGGAGCTGAGCTCAGCAATGGCCAACGTCCAGGGATTCCTCCCACCCCAAAAGGTGCCAGGACCAAAAGCTCTTGCTGCTCTTCAAGTAGCCAGGCAACCCCATTCACAGCCCCACAAACGCTGGCGCTCCCTCTTTCTGCAGCCTCCCAAAGTCCAAAACAACCGCTCTTCCTGGGCCGATGAGCAGGCCGGAGCCCAGCTCAGCAATTCCCAACGTCCAGGGATTCCTCCCTCCCCAAAGGTGCCAGGACCAAAAGCTCTTGCTGCTCTTCAAGTAGCCAGGCAAGCCCATTCACAGCCCCACAAATGCTGCCGCTCTCTCTTTCGGCAGCCTCCCAAAGGCCAAGAGAGCCTCTCCCTGACTCGCTGCGCAGAGTGGGATCCCAGCTCAGCATTTGCCAACGTCCAGGGATTCCTCCCACCCCAAAGGTGCCAGGACTAAAAGCTCTTGCTGCTCTTCAAGGAACCAGGCAACCCCATTCACAGCCCCACAAAAGCTGTCGCTCCCTCTTTCTGCAGCCTCCCAAACTCCAATACAATCTCTCTGTCTGGGCCGCAGAGAGAGTATCGCTGGGTTAGGGTTAGGGTTTAGGGTTAGGGTTAGGGATAGGGTTAGGGTTAGGGATAGGGTTAGGGTTACGCTTCAGGATTAGGGTTAGGGTATAGGTTAAGGTTAGGCTTAGGGTTAGCGTTAGTGTTCAGCGGGAGCTGAGCTCAGCAATGGCCAACGTCCAGGGATTCCTCCCACCCCAAAAGGTGCCAGGACCAAAAGCTCTTGCTGCTCTTCAAGTAGCCAGGCAACCCCATTCACAGCCCCAGAAACGCTGGCGCTCCCTCTTTCTGCAGCCTCCCAAAGTCCAAAACAACCGCTCTTCCTGGGCCGATGAGCAGGCCGGAGCCCAGCTCAGCAATTCCCAACGTACAGGGATTCCTCCCTCCCCAAAGGTGCCAGGACCAAAAGCTCTTGCTGCTCTTCAAGTCTCCAGGCAAGCCCATTCACAGCCCCACAAACGCTGCCGCTCTCTCTTTCGGCAGCCTCCCAAAGGCCAAGAGAGCCTCTCCCTGACTCGCTGCGCAGAGTGGGATCCCAGCTCAGCATTTGCCAACGTCCAGGGATTCCTCCCACCCCAAAGGTGCCAGGACTAAAAGCTCTTGCTGCTCTTCAAGGATCCAGGCAACCCCATTCACAGCCCCACCAAAGCTGTCGCTCCCTCTTTCTGCAGCCTCCCAAACTCCAATACAATCTCTCTGTCTGGGCCGCAGAGAGCGTAACGCTGGGTTAGGGTTAGGGTTTAGGGTTAGGGTTAGGGATAGGGTTAGGGTTAGGGATAGGGTTAGGGTTAGGGTTCAGGATTAGGGTTAGGGTATAGGTTAAGGTTAGGCTTAGGGTTAGCGTTAGTGTTCAGCGGGAGCTGAGCTCAGCAATGGCCAACGTCCAGGGATTCCTCCCACCCCAAAAGGTGCCAGGACCAAAAGCTCTTGCTGCTCTTCAAGTAGCCAGGCAACCCCATTCACAGCCCCACAAACGCTGGCGCTCCCTCTTTCTGCAGCCTCCCAAAGTCCAAAACAACCGCTCTTCCTGGGCCGATGAGCAGGCCGGAGCCCAGCTCAGCAATTCCCAACGTACAGGGATTCCTCCCTCCCCAAAGGTGCCAGGACCAAAAGCTCTTGCTGCTCTTCAAGTAGCCAGGCAAGCCCATTCACAGCCCCACAAACGCTGCCGCTCTCTCTTTCGGCAGCCTCCCAAAGGCCAAGAGAGCCTCTCCCTGACTCGCTGCGCAGAGTGGGATCCCAGCTCAGCATTTGCCAACGTCCAGGGATTCCTCCCACCCCAAAGGTGCCAGGACTAAAAGCTCTTGCTGCTCTTCAAGTAGCCAGGCAACCCCATTCACAGCCCCACAAACGCTGGCGCTCCCTCTTTCTGCAGCCTCCCAAAGTCCAAAACAGCCGCTCTTCCTGGGTTGATGAGTACAGCCGGAGCCCAGCTCAGCAATTCCAAACGTCCAGGGATTCCTCCCACCCCAAAGGTGCCACGGCCAAAAGCTCTTGCTGCTCTTCAAGTAGCCAGGCAACCCCATTCGCAGCCCCACAAATGCTGCCACTCTCTCTTTCGGCAGCCTCCCAAAGGCCAAGAGAATCTCTCCCTGACTCGATGCGAAGAGCGGGATCCCAGCTCAGCATTTGTGAACGTCCAGGGATTCCTCCCACACCAAAGGGCCCAGGACCAAAAGCTCTTGCTGCTCTTCAAGTAGCCAGGCAACGCCATTCAGACTGCCACAAATGCTGCCGATCTTGAATTCTGCAGCCTCCCAAAGGCCAAGAGAATCTCTCCCTGCCACGCTGAGCGCTGCTGGATCCCAGCTCAGGATTTGCGAACGTCCAGGGATTCCTCCCACACCAAAGGTGCCAGGACCAAAAGCTCTTGCTGCTCTTCAAGTCTCCAGGCAACCCCATTCACAGCCCCACAAACGCTGCCATTCTGTCTTTCTAGAGCCTCCAAGAGGCCAACACAATCTAAGTGGGCCGCTGAGTAGTGCTGCATCCCAGCTCAGAAACTGCGAAAGTCCAGGGATTCCTCCCACCCCAAAAGGTGCCAGGACCAAAAGCTCTTGCTGCTCTTCAAGTAGCCAGGCAACCCCATGCACAGCCCCAGAAACGCTGGCGCTCCCTCTTTCTGCACCCTCCCAAAGTCCAAAACAACTGCTCTTCCTGGGCTGATGAGCAGGCCGGAGCCCAGCTCAGCAATTCCCAACGTCCAGGGATTCCTCCCACCCCAAAGGTGCCAGGACCAAAAGCTCTTGCTGCTCTTCAAGTCTCCAGGCAAGCCCATTCACAGCCCCACAAACGCTGCCGCTCTCTCTTTCGGCAGCCTCCCAAAGGCCAAGAGAGCCTCTCCCTGACTCGCTGCGCAGAGTGGGATCCCAGCTCAGCAATTGCCAACGTCCAGGGATTCCTCCCACCCCAAAGGTGCCAGGACTAAAAGCTCTTGCTGCTCTTCAAGTAGCCAGGCAACCCCATTCGCAGCCCCACAAATGCTGCCACTCTCTCTTTCGGCAGCCTCCCAAAGACCAAGAGAGCCTCTCCCTGACTCGATGCGAAGAGCGGGATCCCAGCTCAGCATTTGCCAACGTCCAGGGATTCCTCCCACCCCAAAGGTGCCAGGACTAAAAGCTCTTGCTGCTCTTCAAGGATCCAGGCAACCCCATTCACAGCCCCACCAAAGCTGTCGCTCCCTCTTTCTGCAGCCTCCCAAACTCCAATACAATCTCTCTGTCTGGGCCGCAGAGAGAGTATCGCTGGGTTAGGGTTAGGGTTTAGGGTTAGGGTTAGGGATAGGGTTAGGGTTAGGGATAGGGTTAGGGTTAGGGTTCAGGATTAGGGTTAGGGTATAGGTTAAGGTTAGGCTTAGGGTTAGCGTTAGTGTTCAGCGGGAGCTGAGCTCAGCAATGGCCAACGTCCAGGGATTCCTCCCACCCCAAAAGGTGCCAGGACCAAAAGCTCTTGCTGCTCTTCAAGTAGCCAGGCAACCCCATTCACAGCCCCAGAAACGCTGGCGCTCCCTCTTTCTGCAGCCTCCCAAAGTCCAAAACAACCGCTCTTCCTGGGCCGATGAGCAGGCCGGAGCCCAGCTCAGCAATTCCCAACGTCCAGGGATTCCTCCCTCCCCAAAGGTGCCACGACCAAAAGCTCTTGCTGCTCTTCAAGTAGCCAGGCAAGCCCATTCACAGCCCCACAAATGCTGCCGCTCTCTCTTTCGGCAGCCTCCCAAAGGCCAAGAGAGCCTCTCCCTGACTCGCTGCGCAGAGTGGGATCCCAGCTCAGCATTTGCCAACGTCCAGGGATTCCTCCCACCCCAAAGGTGCCAGGACTAAAAGCTCTTGCTGCTCTTCAAGGAACCAGGCAACCCCATTCACAGCCCCACAAAAGCTGTCGCTCCCTCTTTCTGCAGCCTCCCAAACTCCAATACAATCTCTCTGTCTGGGCCGCAGAGAGAGTATCGCTGGGTTAGGGTTAGGGTTTAGGGTTAGGGTTAGGGATAGGGTTAGGGTTAGGGATAGGGTTAGGGTTACGCTTCAGGATTAGGGTTAGGGTATAGGTTAAGGTTAGGCTTAGGGTTAGCGTTAGTGTTCAGCGGGAGCTGAGCTCAGCAATGGCCAACGTCCAGGGATTCCTCCCACCCCAAAAGGTGCCAGGACCAAAAGCTCTTGCTGCTCTTCAAGTAGCCAGGCAACCCCATTCACAGCCCCAGAAACGCTGGCGCTCCCTCTTTCTGCAGCCTCCCAAAGTCCAAAACAACCGCTCTTCCTGGGCCGATGAGCAGGCCGGAGCCCAGCTCAGCAATTCCCAACGTACAGGGATTCCTCCCTCCCCAAAGGTGCCAGGACCAAAAGCTCTTGCTGCTCTTCAAGTAGCCAGGCAAGCCCATTCACAGCCCCACAAACGCTGCCGCTCTCTCTTTCGGCAGCCTCCCAAAGGCCAAGAGAGCCTCTCCCTGACTCGCTGCGCAGAGTGGGATCCCAGCTCAGCATTTGCCAACGTCCAGGGATTCCTCCCACCCCAAAGGTGCCAGGACTAAAAGCTCTTGCTGCTCTTCAAGGAACCAGGCAACCCCATTCACAGCCCCACAAAAGCTGTCGCTCCCTCTTTCTGCAGCCTCCCAAACTCCAATACAATCTCTCTGTCTGGGCCGCAGAGAGAGTATCGCTGGGTTAGGGTTAGGGTTTAGGGTTAGGGTTAGGGATAGGGTTAGGGTTAGGGATAGGGTTAGGGTTACGCTTCAGGATTAGGGTTAGGGTATAGGTTAAGGTTAGGCTTAGGGTTAGCATTAGTGTTCAGCGGGAGCTGAGCTCAGCAATGGCCAACGTCCAGGGATTCCTCCCACCCCAAAAGGTGCCAGGACCAAAAGCTCTTGCTGCTCTTCAAGTAGCCAGGCAACCCCATTCACAGCCCCACAAACGCTGGCGCTCCCTCTTTCTGCAGCCTCCCAAAGTCCAAAACAACCGCTCTTCCTGGGCCGATGAGCAGGCCGGAGCCCAGCTCAGCAATTGCCAACGTCCAGGGATTCCTCCCACACCACAGGAGCCACGACCAAAAGCTCTTGCTGCTCTTCAAGTAGCCAGGCAACCCCATTCGCAGCCCCACAAATGCTGCCACTCTCTCTTTCGGCAGCCTCCCAAAGGCCAAGAGAATCTCTCCCTGACTCGATGCGAAGAGCGGGATCCCAGCTCAGCATTTGTGAACGTCCAGGGATTCCTCCCACACCAAAGGGGCCCACGACCAAAAGCTCTTGCTGCTCTTCAAGTCTCCAGGCAACCCCATTCACAACTGCAAAAACGCTGCCATTCTGTCTTTCTAGAGCCTCCAAGAGGCCAACACAATCTAAGTGGGCCGCTGAGTAGTGCTGCATCCCAGCTCAGAAACTGCGAACGTCCAGGCATTCCTCCCACACCAAAGGGGCCACGACCAAAAGCTCTTGCTGCTCTTCAAGTAGCCAGGCAAGCCCATTCACAGCCCCACAAACGCTGCCGCTCTCTCTTTCGGCAGCCTCCCAAAGGCCAAGAGAGCCTCTCCCTGACTCGCTGCACAGAGTGGGATCCCAGCTCAGCAATTGCCAACGTCCAGGGATTCCTCCCACACCACAGGAGCCACGACCAAAAGCTCTTGCTGCTCTTCAAGTAGCCAGGCAACCCCATTCGCAGTCCCACAAATGCTGCCACTCTCTCTTTCGGCAGCCTCCCAAAGGCCAAGAGAATCTCTCCCTGACTCGATGCGAAGAGCGGGATCCCAGCTCAGCATTTGTGAACGTCCAGGGATTCCTCCCACACCAAAGGGGCCCACGACCAAAAGCTCTTGCTGCTCTTCAAGTCTCCAGGCAACCCCATTCACAACTGCAAAAACGCTGCCATTCTGTCTTTCTAGAGCCTCCAAGAGGCCAACACAATCTAAATGGGCCGCTGAGTAGTGCTGCATCCCAGCTCAGAAACTGCGAACGTCCAGGCATTCCTCCCACACCAAAGGGGCCACGACCAAAAGCTCTTGCTGCTCTTCAAGTCTCCAGGCAAGCCCATTCACAGCCCCACAAACGCTGCCGCTCTCTCTTTCGGCAGCCTCCCAAAGGCCAAGAGAGCCTCTCCCTGACTCGCTGCGCAGACTGGGATCCCAGCTCAGCATTTGCCAACGTCCAGGGATTCCTCCCACCCCAAAGGTGCCAGGACTAAAAGCTCTTGCTGCTCTTCAAGGATCCAGGCAACCCCATTCACAGCCCCACAAAAGCTGTCGCTCCCTCTTTCTGCAGCCTCCCAAACTCCAATACAATCTCTCTGTCTGGGCCGCAGAGAGAGTAACGCTGGGTTAGGGTTAGGGTTTAGGGTTAGGGTTAGGGATAGGGTTAGGGTTAGGGATAGGGTTAGGGTTACGCTTCAGGGTTAGGGTATAGGTTAAGGTTAGGCTTAGGGTTAGCGTTAGTGTTCAGCGGGAGCTGAGCTCAGCAATGGCCAACGTCCAGGGATTCCTCCCACCCCAAAAGGTGCCAGGACCAAAAGCTCTTGCTGCTCTTCAAGTAGCCAGGCAACCCCATTCACAGCCCCAGAAACGCTGGCGCTCCCTCTTTCTGCAGCCTCCCAAAGTCCAAAACAACCGCTCTTCCTGGGCCGATGAGCAGGCCGGAGCCCAGCTCAGCAATTGCCAACGTCCAGTGATTCCTCCCACACCACAGGAGCCACGACCAAAAGCTCTTGCTGCTCTTCAAGTAGCCAGGCAACCCCATTCGCAGCCCCACAAATGCTGCCACTCTTTCTTTCGGCAGCATCCCAAAGGCCAAGAGAATCTCTCCCTGACACGATGCGAAGAGCGGGATCCCAGCTCAGCATTTGTGAACGTCCAGGGATTCCTCCCACACCAAAGGGGCCCACGACCAAAAGCTCTTGCTGCTCTTCAAGTCTCCAGGCAACCCCATTCACAACTGCAAAAACGCTGCCATTCTGTCTTTCTAGAGCCTCCAAGAGGCCAACACAATCTAAGTGGGCCGCTGAGTAGTGCTGCATCCCAGCTCAGAAACTGCGAACGTCCAGGCATTCCTCCCACACCAAAGGGGCCACGACCAAAAGCTCTTGCTGCTCTTCAAGTCTCCAGGCAAGCCCATTCACAGCCCCACAAACGCTGCCGCTCTCTCTTTCGGCAGCCTCCCAAAGGCCAAGAGAGCCTCTCCCTGACTCGCTGCGCAGAGTGGGATCCCAGCTCAGCAATTCCCAACGTCCAGGGATTCCTCCCACCCCAAAGGTGCCAGGACCAAAAGCTCTTGCTGCTCTTCAAGTAGCCAGGCAACCCCATTCGCAGCCCCACAAATGCTGCCACTCTCTCTTTCGGCAGCCTCCCAAAGGCCAAGAGAATCTCTCCCTGACTCGATGCGAAGAGCGGGATCCCAGCTCAGCATTTGTGAACGTCCAGGGATTCCTCCCACACCAAAGGGGCCCACGACCAAAAGCTCTTGCTGCTCTTCAAGTCTCCAGGCAACCCCATTCACAACTGCAAAAACGCTGCCATTCTGTCTTTCTAGAGCCTCCAAGAGGCCAACACAATCTAAATGGGCCGCTGAGTAGTGCTGCATCCCAGCTCAGAAACTGCGAACGTCCAGGCATTCCTCCCACACCAAAGGGGCCACGACCAAAAGCTCTTGCTGCTCTTCAAGTCTCCAGGCAAGCCCATTCACAGCCCCACAAACGCTGCCGCTCTCTCTTTCGGCAGCCTCCCAAAGGCCAAGAGAGCCTCTCCCTGACTCGCTGCGCAGAGTGGGATCCCAGCTCAGCATTTGCCAACGTCCAGGGATTCCTCCCACCCCAAAGGTGCCAGGACCAAAAGCTCTTGCTGCTCTTCAAGTAGCCAGGCAACCCCATTCACAGCCCCACAAACGCTGGCGCTCCCTCTTTCTGCAGCCTCCCAAAGTCCAAAACAGCCGCTCTTCCTGGGCTGATGAGTACAGCCGGAGCCCAGCTCAGCAATTCCAAACGTCCAGGGATTCCTCCCACCCCAAAGGTGCCACGGCCAAAAGCTCTTGCTGCTCTTCAAGTAGCCAGGCAACCCCATTCGCAGCCCCACAAATGCTGCCACTCTCTCTTTCGGCAGCCTCCCAAAGGCCAAGAGAGCCTCTCCCTGACTCGCTGCGCAGAGTGGGATCCCAGCTCAGCATTTGCCAACGTCCAGGGATTCCTCCCACCCCAAAGGTGCCAGGACTAAAAGCTCTTGCTGCTCTTCAAGGATCCAGGCAACCCCATTCACAGCCCCACCAAAGCTGTCGCTCCCTCTTTCTGCAGCCTCCCAAACTCCAATACAATCTCTCTGTCTGGGCCGCAGAGAGCGTAACGCTGGGTTAGGGTTAGGGTTTAGGGTTAGGGTTAGGGATAGGGTTAGGGTTAGGGATAGGGTTAGGGTTAGGGTTCAGGATTAGGGTTAGGGTATAGGTTAAGGTTAGGCTTAGGGTTAGCGTTAGTGTTCAGCGGGAGCTGAGCTCAGCAATGGCCAACGTCCAGGGATTCCTCCCACCCCAAAAGGTGCCAGGACCAAAAGCTCTTGCTGCTCTTCAAGTAGCCAGGCAACCCCATTCACAGCCCCACAAACGCTGGCGCTCCCTCTTTCTGCAGCCTCCCAAAGTCCAAAACAACCGCTCTTCCTGGGCCGATGAGCAGGCCGGAGCCCAGCTCAGCAATTCCCAACGTACAGGGATTCCTCCCTCCCCAAAGGTGCCAGGACCAAAAGCTCTTGCTGCTCTTCAAGTAGCCAGGCAAGCCCATTCACAGCCCCACAAACGCTGCCGCTCTCTCTTTCGGCAGCCTCCCAAAGGCCAAGAGAGCCTCTCCCTGACTCGCTGCGCAGAGTGGGATCCCAGCTCAGCATTTGCCAACGTCCAGGGATTCCTCCCACCCCAAAGGTGCCAGGACTAAAAGCTCTTGCTGCTCTTCAAGTAGCCAGGCAACCCCATTCACAGCCCCACAAACGCTGGCGCTCCCTCTTTCTGCAGCCTCCCAAAGTCCAAAACAGCCGCTCTTCCTGGGTTGATGAGTACAGCCGGAGCCCAGCTCAGCAATTCCAAACGTCCAGGGATTCCTCCCACCCCAAAGGTGCCACGGCCAAAAGCTCTTGCTGCTCTTCAAGTAGCCAGGCAACCCCATTCGCAGCCCCACAAATGCTGCCACTCTCTCTTTCGGCAGCCTCCCAAAGGCCAAGAGAATCTCTCCCTGACTCGATGCGAAGAGCGGGATCCCAGCTCAGCATTTGTGAACGTCCAGGGATTCCTCCCACACCAAAGGGCCCAGGACCAAAAGCTCTTGCTGCTCTTCAAGTAGCCAGGCAACGCCATTCAGACTGCCACAAATGCTGCCGATCTTGAATTCTGCAGCCTCCCAAAGGCCAAGAGAATCTCTCCCTGCCACGCTGAGCGCTGCTGGATCCCAGCTCAGGATTTGCGAACGTCCAGGGATTCCTCCCACACCAAAGGTGCCAGGACCAAAAGCTCTTGCTGCTCTTCAAGTCTCCAGGCAACCCCATTCACAGCCCCACAAACGCTGCCATTCTGTCTTTCTAGAGCCTCCAAGAGGCCAACACAATCCAAGTGGGCCGCTGAGTAGTGCTGCATCCCAGCTCAGAAACTGCGAAAGTCCAGGGATTCCTCCCACCCCAAAAGGTGCCAGGACCAAAAGCTCTTGCTGCTCTTCAAGTAGCCAGGCAACCCCATGCACAGCCCCAGAAACGCTGGCGCTCCCTCTTTCTGCACCCTCCCAAAGTCCAAAACAACTGCTCTTCCTGGGCTGATGAGCAGGCCGGAGCCCAGCTCAGCAATTCCCAACGTCCAGGGATTCCTCCCACCCCAAAGGTGCCAGGACCAAAAGCTCTTGCTGCTCTTCAAGTCTCCAGGCAAGCCCATTCACAGCCCCACAAACGCTGCCGCTCTCTCTTTCGGCAGCCTCCCAAAGGCCAAGAGAGCCTCTCCCTGACTCGCTGCGCAGAGTGGGATCCCAGCTCAGCAATTGCCAACGTCCAGGGATTCCTCCCACCCCAAAGGTGCCAGGACTAAAAGCTCTTGCTGCTCTTCAAGTAGCCAGGCAACCCCATTCGCAGCCCCACAAATGCTGCCACTCTCTCTTTCGGCAGCCTCCCAAAGACCAAGAGAGCCTCTCCCTGACTCGATGCGAAGAGCGGGATCCCAGCTCAGCATTTGCCAACGTCCAGGGATTCCTCCCACCCCAAAGGTGCCAGGACTAAAAGCTCTTGCTGCTCTTCAAGGATCCAGGCAACCCCATTCACAGCCCCACCAAAGCTGTCGCTCCCTCTTTCTGCAGCCTCCCAAACTCCAATACAATCTCTCTGTCTGGGCCGCAGAGAGAGTATCGCTGGGTTAGGGTTAGGGTTTAGGGTTAGGGTTAGGGATAGGGTTAGGGTTAGGGATAGGGTTAGGGTTAGGGTTCAGGATTAGGGTTAGGGTATAGGTTAAGGTTAGGCTTAGGGTTAGCGTTAGTGTTCAGCGGGAGCTGAGCTCAGCAATGGCCAACGTCCAGGGATTCCTCCCACCCCAAAAGGTGCCAGGACCAAAAGCTCTTGCTGCTCTTCAAGTAGCCAGGCAACCCCATTCACAGCCCCAGAAACGCTGGCGCTCCCTCTTTCTGCAGCCTCCCAAAGTCCAAAACAACCGCTCTTCCTGGGCCGATGAGCAGGCCGGAGCCCAGCTCAGCAATTCCCAACGTCCAGGGATTCCTCCCTCCCCAAAGGTGCCACGACCAAAAGCTCTTGCTGCTCTTCAAGTAGCCAGGCAAGCCCATTCACAGCCCCACAAATGCTGCCGCTCTCTCTTTCGGCAGCCTCCCAAAGGCCAAGAGAGCCTCTCCCTGACTCGCTGCGCAGAGTGGGATCCCAGCTCAGCATTTGCCAACGTCCAGGGATTCCTCCCACCCCAAAGGTGCCAGGACTAAAAGCTCTTGCTGCTCTTCAAGGAACCAGGCAACCCCATTCACAGCCCCACAAAAGCTGTCGCTCCCTCTTTCTGCAGCCTCCCAAACTCCAATACAATCTCTCTGTCTGGGCCGCAGAGAGAGTATCGCTGGGTTAGGGTTAGGGTTTAGGGTTAGGGTTAGGGATAGGGTTAGGGTTAGGGATAGGGTTAGGGTTACGCTTCAGGATTAGGGTTAGGGTATAGGTTAAGGTTAGGCTTAGGGTTAGCGTTAGTGTTCAGCGGGAGCTGAGCTCAGCAATGGCCAACGTCCAGGGATTCCTCCCACCCCAAAAGGTGCCAGGACCAAAAGCTCTTGCTGCTCTTCAAGTAGCCAGGCAACCCCATTCACAGCCCCAGAAACGCTGGCGCTCCCTCTTTCTGCAGCCTCCCAAAGTCCAAAACAACCGCTCTTCCTGGGCCGATGAGCAGGCCGGAGCCCAGCTCAGCAATTCCCAACGTACAGGGATTCCTCCCTCCCCAAAGGTGCCAGGACCAAAAGCTCTTGCTGCTCTTCAAGTAGCCAGGCAAGCCCATTCACAGCCCCACAAACGCTGCCGCTCTCTCTTTCGGCAGCCTCCCAAAGGCCAAGAGAGCCTCTCCCTGACTCGCTGCGCAGAGTGGGATCCCAGCTCAGCATTTGCCAACGTCCAGGGATTCCTCCCACCCCAAAGGTGCCAGGACTAAAAGCTCTTGCTGCTCTTCAAGGAACCAGGCAACCCCATTCACAGCCCCACAAAAGCTGTCGCTCCCTCTTTCTGCAGCCTCCCAAACTCCAATACAATCTCTCTGTCTGGGCCGCAGAGAGAGTATCGCTGGGTTAGGGTTAGGGTTTAGGGTTAGGGTTAGGGATAGGGTTAGGGTTAGGGATAGGGTTAGGGTTACGCTTCAGGATTAGGGTTAGGGTATAGGTTAAGGTTAGGCTTAGGGTTAGCATTAGTGTTCAGCGGGAGCTGAGCTCAGCAATGGCCAACGTCCAGGGATTCCTCCCACCCCAAAAGGTGCCAGGACCAAAAGCTCTTGCTGCTCTTCAAGTAGCCAGGCAACCCCATTCACAGCCCCACAAACGCTGGCGCTCCCTCTTTCTGCAGCCTCCCAAAGTCCAAAACAACCGCTCTTCCTGGGCCGATGAGCAGGCCGGAGCCCAGCTCAGCAATTGCCAACGTCCAGGGATTCCTCCCACACCACAGGAGCCACGACCAAAAGCTCTTGCTGCTCTTCAAGTAGCCAGGCAACCCCATTCGCAGCCCCACAAATGCTGCCACTCTCTCTTTCGGCAGCCTCCCAAAGGCCAAGAGAATCTCTCCCTGACTCGATGCGAAGAGCGGGATCCCAGCTCAGCATTTGTGAACGTCCAGGGATTCCTCCCACACCAAAGGGGCCCACGACCAAAAGCTCTTGCTGCTCTTCAAGTCTCCAGGCAACCCCATTCACAACTGCAAAAACGCTGCCATTCTGTCTTTCTAGAGCCTCCAAGAGGCCAACACAATCTAAGTGGGCCGCTGAGTAGTGCTGCATCCCAGCTCAGAAACTGCGAACGTCCAGGCATTCCTCCCACCACAAAGGGGCCACGACCAAAAGCTCTTGCTGCTCTTCAAGTAGCCAGGCAAGCCCATTCACAGCCCCACAAACGCTGCCGCTCTCTCTTTCGGCAGCCTCCCAAAGGCCAAGAGAGCCTCTCCCTGACTCGCTGCACAGAGTGGGATCCCAGCTCAGCAATTGCCAACGTCCAGGGATTCCTCCCACACCACAGGAGCCACGACCAAAAGCTCTTGCTGCTCTTCAAGTAGCCAGGCAACCCCATTCGCAGTCCCACAAATGCTGCCACTCTCTCTTTCGGCAGCCTCCCAAAGGCCAAGAGAATCTCTCCCTGACTCGATGCGAAGAGCGGGATCCCAGCTCAGCATTTGTGAACGTCCAGGGATTCCTCCCACACCAAAGGGGCCCACGACCAAAAGCTCTTGCTGCTCTTCAAGTCTCCAGGCAACCCCATTCACAACTGCAAAAACGCTGCCATTCTGTCTTTCTAGAGCCTCCAAGAGGCCAACACAATCTAAATGGGCCGCTGAGTAGTGCTGCATCCCAGCTCAGAAACTGCGAACGTCCAGGCATTCCTCCCACACCAAAGGGGCCACGACCAAAAGCTCTTGCTGCTCTTCAAGTCTCCAGGCAAGCCCATTCACAGCCCCACAAACGCTGCCGCTCTCTCTTTCGGCAGCCTCCCAAAGGCCAAGAGAGCCTCTCCCTGACTCGCTGCGCAGACTGGGATCCCAGCTCAGCATTTGCCAACGTCCAGGGATTCCTCCCACCCCAAAGGTGCCAGGACTAAAAGCTCTTGCTGCTCTTCAAGTAGCCAGGCAACCCCATTCACAGCCCCACAAAAGCTGTCGCTCCCTCTTTCTGCAGCCTCCCAAACTCCAATACAATCTCTCTGTCTGGGCCGCAGAGAGAGTAACGCTGGGTTAGGGTTAGGGTTTAGGGTTAGGGTTAGGGATAGGGTTAGGGTTAGGGATAGGGTTAGGGTTACGCTTCAGGGTTAGGGTATAGGTTAAGGTTAGGCTTAGGGTTAGCGTTAGTGTTCAGCGGGAGCTGAGCTCAGCAATGGCCAACGTCCAGGGATTCCTCCCACCCCAAAAGGTGCCAGGACCAAAAGCTCTTGCTGCTCTTCAAGTAGCCAGGCAACCCCATTCACAGCCCCAGAAACGCTGGCGCTCCCTCTTTCTGCAGCCTCCCAAAGTCCAAAACAACCGCTCTTCCTGGGCCGATGAGCAGGCCGGAGCCCAGCTCAGCAATTGCCAACGTCCAGTGATTCCTCCCACACCACAGGAGCCACGACCAAAAGCTCTTGCTGCTCTTCAAGTAGCCAGGCAACCCCATTCGCAGCCCCACAAATGCTGCCACTCTTTCTTTCGGCAGCATCCCAAAGGCCAAGAGAATCTCTCCCTGACACGATGCGAAGAGCGGGATCCCAGCTCAGCATTTGTGAACGTCCAGGGATTCCTCCCACACCAAAGGGGCCCACGACCAAAAGCTCTTGCTGCTCTTCAAGTCTCCAGGCAACCCCATTCACAACTGCAAAAACGCTGCCATTCTGTCTTTCTAGAGCCTCCAAGAGGCCAACACAATCTAAGTGGGCCGCTGAGTAGTGCTGCATCCCAGCTCAGAAACTGCGAACGTCCAGGCATTCCTCCCACACCAAAGGGGCCACGACCAAAAGCTCTTGCTGCTCTTCAAGTCTCCAGGCAAGCCCATTCACAGCCCCACAAACGCTGCCGCTCTCTCTTTCGGCAGCCTCCCAAAGGCCAAGAGAGCCTCTCCCTGACTCGCTGCGCAGAGTGGGATCCCAGCTCAGCAATTCCCAACGTCCAGGGATTCCTCCCACCCCAAAGGTGCCAGGACCAAAAGCTCTTGCTGCTCTTCAAGTAGCCAGGCAACCCCATTCGCAGCCCCACAAATGCTGCCACTCTCTCTTTCGGCAGCCTCCCAAAGGCCAAGAGAATCTCTCCCTGACTCGATGCGAAGAGCGGGATCCCAGCTCAGCATTTGTGAACGTCCAGGGATTCCTCCCACACCAAAGGGGCCCACGACCAAAAGCTCTTGCTGCTCTTCAAGTCTCCAGGCAACCCCATTCACAACTGCAAAAACGCTGCCATTCTGTCTTTCTAGAGCCTCCAAGAGGCCAACACAATCTAAATGGGCCGCTGAGTAGTGCTGCATCCCAGCTCAGAAACTGCGAACGTCCAGGCATTCCTCCCACACCAAAGGGGCCACGACCAAAAGCTCTTGCTGCTCTTCAAGTCTCCAGGCAAGCCCATTCACAGCCCCACAAACGCTGCCGCTCTCTCTTTCGGCAGCCTCCCAAAGGCCAAGAGAGCCTCTCCCTGACTCGCTGCGCAGAGTGGGATCCCAGCTCAGCATTTGCCAACGTCCAGGGATTCCTCCCACCCCAAAGGTGCCAGGACCAAAAGCTCTTGCTGCTCTTCAAGTAGCCAGGCAACCCCATTCACAGCCCCACAAACGCTGGCGCTCCCTCTTTCTGCAGCCTCCCAAAGTCCAAAACAGCCGCTCTTCCTGGGCTGATGAGTACAGCCGGAGCCCAGCTCAGCAATTCCAAACGTCCAGGGATTCCTCCCACCCCAAAGGTGCCACGGCCAAAAGCTCTTGCTGCTCTTCAAGTAGCCAGGCAACCCCATTCGCAGCCCCACAAATGCTGCCACTCTCTCTTTCGGCAGCCTCCCAAAGGCCAAGAGAGCCTCTCCCTGACTCGATGCGAAGAGCGGGATCCCAGCTCAGCATTTGTGAACGTCCAGGGATTCCTCCCACCCCAAAGGTGCCAGGACCAAAAGCTCTTGCTGCTCTTCAAGTAGCCAGGCAACGCCATTCAGACTGCCACAAATGCTGCGGATCTTGAATTCTGCAGCCTCCCAAAGGCCAAGAGAATCTCTCCCTGCCACGCTGAGCGCTGCTGGATCCCAGGTCAGGATTTGCGAACGTCCAGGGATTCCTCCCACACCAAAGGTGCCACGACCAAAAGCTCTTGCTGCTCTTCAAGTCTCCAGGCAACCCCACTCACAGCCCCACAAACGCTGCCATTCTGTCTTTCTAGAGCCTCCAAGAGGCCAACACAATCTAAGTGGGCCGCTGAGTAGTGCTGCATCCCAGCTCAGATACTGCGAAAGTCCAGGGATTCCTCCCACCCCAAAAGGTGCCAGGACCAAAAGCTCTTGCTGCTCTTCAAGTAGCCAGGCAACCCCATGCACAGCCCCACAAACGCTGGCGCTCCCTCTTTCTGCACCCTCCCAAAGTCCAAAACAACTGCTCTTCCTGGGCTGATGAGCAGGCCGGAGCCCAGCTCAGCAATTCCCAACGTCCAGGGATTCCTCCCACCCCAAAGGTGCCAGGACCAAAAGCTCTTGCTGCTCTTCAAGTCTCCAGGCAAGCCCATTCACAGCCCCACAAACGCTGCCGCTCTCTCTTTCGGCAGCCTCCCAAAGGCCAAGAGAGCCTCTCCCTGACTCGCTGCGCAGAGTGGGATCCCAGCTCAGCAATTCCCAACGTCCAGGGATTCCTCCCACCCCAAAGGTGCCAGGACTAAAAGCTCTTGCTGCTCTTCAAGTAGCCAGGCAACCCCATTCGCAGCCCCACAAATGCTGCCACTCTCTCTTTCGGCAGCCTCCCAAAGACCAAGAGAATCTCTCCCTGACTCGATGCGAAGAGCGGGATCCCAGCTCAGCATTTGTGAACGTCCAGGGATTCCTCCCACACCAAAGGGGCCCACGACCAAAAGCTCTTGCTGCTCTTCAAGTCTCCAGGCAACCCCATTCACAACTGCAAAAACGCTGCCATTCTGTCTTTCTAGAGCCTCCAAGAGGCCAACACAATCTAAATGGGCCGCTGAGTAGTGCTGCATCCCAGCTCAGAAACTGCGAACGTCCAGGCATTCCTCCCACACCAAAGGGGCCACGACCAAAAGCTCTTGCTGCTCTTCAAGTAGCCAGGCAAGCCCATTCACAGCCCCACAAACGCTGCCGCTCTCTCTTTCGGCAGCCTCCCAAAGGCCAAGAGAGCCTCTCCCTGACTCGCTGTGCAGAGTGGGATCCCAGCTCAGCAATTCCCAACGTCCAGGGATTCCTCCCACCCCAAAGGTGCCAGGACCAAAAGCTCTTGCTGCTCTTCAAGTAGCCAGGCAACCCCATTCACAGCCCCACAAAAGCTGTCGCTCCCTCTTTCTGCAGCCTCCCAAACTCCAATACAATCTCTCTGTCTGGGCCGCAGAGAGAGTATCGCTGGGTTAGGGTTAGGGTTTAGGGTTAGGGTTAGGGATAGGGTTAGGTTTAGGGATAGGGTTAGGGTTACGCTTCAGGATTAGGGTTAGGGTATAGGTTAAGGTTAGGCTTAGGGTTAGCGTTAGTGTTCAGCGGGAGCTGAGCTCAGCAATGGCCAACGTCCAGGGATTCCTCCCACCCCAAAAGGTGCCAGGACCAAAAGCTCTTGCTGCTCTTCAAGTAGCCAGGCAACCCCATTCACAGCCCCACAAACGCTGGCGCTCCCTCTTTCTGCAGCCTCCCAAAGTCCAAAACAACCGCTCTTCCTGGGCCGATGAGCAGGCCGGAGCCCAGCTCAGCAATTCCCAACGTCCAGGGATTCCTCCCACCCCAAAGATGCCAGGACCAAAAGCTCTCGCTGCTCTTCAAGTAGCCAGGCAAGCCCATTCACAGCCCCACAAACGCTGCCGCTCTCTCTTTCGGCAGCCTCCCAAAGGCCAAGAGAGCCTCTCCCTGACTCGATGCGCAGAGTGGGATCCCAGCTCAGCATTTGCCAACGTCCAGGGATTCCTCCCACCCCAAAGGTGCCAGGACTAAAAGCTCTTGCTGCTCTTCAAGGATCCAGGCAACCCCATTCACAGCTCCACAAAAGCTGTCGCTCCCTCTTTCTGCAGCCTCCCAAACTCCAATACAATCTCTCTGTCTGGGCCGCAGAGAGAGTAACGCTGGGTTAGGGTTAGGGTTTAGGGTTAGGGTTAGGGATAGGGTTAGGGTTAGGGATAGGGTTAGGGTTACGCTTCAGGATTAGGGTTAGGGTATAGGTTAAGGTTAGGCTTAGGGTTAGCGTTAGTGTTCAGCGGGAGCTGAGCTCAGCAATGGCCAACGTCCAGGGATTCCTCCCACCCCAAAAGGTGCCAGGACCAAAAGCTCTTGCTGCTCTTCAAGTAGCCAGGCAACCCCATTCACAGCCCCACAAACGCTGGCGCTCCCTCTTTCTGCAGCCTCCCAAACTCCAAAACAACCGCTCTTCCTGGGCCGATGAGCAGGCCGGAGCCCAGCTCAGCAATTCCCAACGTCCAGGGATTCCTCCCTCCCCAAAGGTGCCACGACCAAAAGCTCTTGCTGCTCTTCAAGTAGCCAGGCAACCCCATTCGCAGCCCCACAAATGCTGCCACTCTCTCTTTCGGCAGCCTCCCAAAGGCCAAGAGAATCTCTCCCTGACTCGATGCGAAGAGCGGGATCCCAGCTCAGCATTTGTGAACGTCCAGGGATTCCTCCCACACCAAAGGGGCCCACGACCAAAAGCTCTTGCTGCTCTTCAAGTCCCCAGGCAACCCCATTCACAACTGCAAAAACGCTGCCATTCTGTCTTTCTAGAGCCTCCAAGAGGCCAACACAATCTAAGTGGGCCGCTGAGTAGTGCTGCATCCCAGCTCAGAAACTGCGAACGTCCAGGCATTCCTCCCACACCAAAGGGGCCACGACCAAAAGCTCTTGCTGCTCTTCAAGTAGCCAGGCAAGCCCATTCACAGCCCCACAAACGCTGGCGCTCCCTCTTTCTGCAGCCTCCCAAAGTCCAAAACAACCGCTCTTCCTGGGCCGATGAGCAGGCCGGAGCCCAGCTCAGCAATTGCCAACGTCCAGTGATTCCTCCCACACCACAGGAGCCACGACCAAAAGCTCTTGCTGCTCTTCAAGTAGCCAGGCAACCCCATTCGCAGCCCCACAAATGCTGCCACTCTCTCTTTCGGCAGCCTCCCAAAGGCCAAGAGAATCTCTCCCTGCCTCGATGCGAAGAGCGGGATCCCAGCTCAGCATTTGCCAACGTCCAGGGATTCCTCCCACACCAAAGGGGCCCACGACCAAAAGCTCTTGCTGCTCTTCAAGTCTCCAGGCAACCCCATTCACAACTGCAAAAACGCTGCCATTCTGTCTTTCTAGAGCCTCCAAGAGGCCAACACAATCTAAGTGGGCCGCTGAGTAGTGCTGCATCCCAGCTCAGAAACTGCGAACGTCCAGGCATTCCTCCCACACCAAAGGGGCCACGACCAAAAGCTCTTGCTGCTCTTCAAGTAGCCAGGCAAGCCCATTCACAGCCCCACAAACGCTGCCGCTCTCTCTTTCGGCAGCCTCCCAAAGGCCAAGAGAGCCTCTCCCTGACTCGCTGCACAGAGTGGGATCCCAGCTCAGCAATTGCCAACGTCCAGGGATTCCTCCCACACCACAGGAGCCACGACCAAAAGCTCTTGCTGCTCTTCAAGTAGCCAGGCAACCCCATTCGCAGTCCCACAAATGCTGCCACTCTCTCTTTCGGCAGCCTCCCAAAGGCCAAGAGAATCTCTCCCTGACTCGATGCGAAGAGCGGGATCCCAGCTCAGCATTTGTGAACGTCCAGGGATTCCTCCCACACCAAAGGGGCCCACGACCAAAAGCTCTTGCTGCTCTTCAAGTCTCCAGGCAACCCCATTCACAACTGCAAAAACGCTGCCATTCTGTCTTTCTAGAGCCTCCAAGAGGCCAACACAATCTAAATGGGCCGCTGAGTAGTGCTGCATCCCAGCTCAGAAACTGCGAACGTCCAGGCATTCCTCCCACACCAAAGGGGCCACGACCAAAAGCTCTTGCTGCTCTTCAAGTCTCCAGGCAAGCCCATTCACAGCCCCACAAACGCTGCCGCTCTCTCTTTCGGCAGCCTCCCAAAGGCCAAGAGAGCCTCTCCCTGACTCGCTGCGCAGACTGGGATCCCAGCTCAGCATTTGCCAACGTCCAGGGATTCCTCCCACCCCAAAGGTGCCAGGACTAAAAGCTCTTGCTGCTCTTCAAGGATCCAGGCAACCCCATTCACAGCCCCACAAAAGCTGTCGCTCCCTCTTTCTGCAGCCTCCCAAACTCCAATACAATCTCTCTGTCTGGGCCGCAGAGAGAGTAACGCTGGGTTAGGGTTAGGGTTTAGGGTTAGGGTTAGGGATAGGGTTAGGGTTAGGGATAGGGTTAGGGTTACGCTTCAGGGTTAGGGTATAGGTTAAGGTTAGGCTTAGGGTTAGCGTTAGTGTTCAGCGGGAGCTGAGCTCAGCAATGGCCAACGTCCAGGGATTCCTCCCACCCCAAAAGGTGCCAGGACCAAAAGCTCTTGCTGCTCTTCAAGTAGCCAGGCAACCCCATTCACAGCCCCAGAAACGCTGGCGCTCCCTCTTTCTGCAGCCTCCCAAAGTCCAAAACAACCGCTCTTCCTGGGCCGATGAGCAGGCCGGAGCCCAGCTCAGCAATTGCCAACGTCCAGTGATTCCTCCCACACCACAGGAGCCACGACCAAAAGCTCTTGCTGCTCTTCAAGTAGCCAGGCAACCCCATTCGCAGCCCCACAAATGCTGCCACTCTTTCTTTCGGCAGCATCCCAAAGGCCAAGAGAATCTCTCCCTGACACGATGCGAAGAGCGGGATCCCAGCTCAGCATTTGTGAACGTCCAGGGATTCCTCCCACACCAAAGGGGCCCACGACCAAAAGCTCTTGCTGCTCTTCAAGTCTCCAGGCAACCCCATTCACAACTGCAAAAACGCTGCCATTCTGTCTTTCTAGAGCCTCCAAGAGGCCAACACAATCTAAGTGGGCCGCTGAGTAGTGCTGCATCCCAGCTCAGAAACTGCGAACGTCCAGGCATTCCTCCCACACCAAAGGGGCCACGACCAAAAGCTCTTGCTGCTCTTCAAGTCTCCAGGCAAGCCCATTCACAGCCCCACAAACGCTGCCGCTCTCTCTTTCGGCAGCCTCCCAAAGGCCAAGAGAGCCTCTCCCTGACTCGCTGCGCAGAGTGGGATCCCAGCTCAGCAATTCCCAACGTCCAGGGATTCCTCCCACCCCAAAGGTGCCAGGACCAAAAGCTCTTGCTGCTCTTCAAGTAGCCAGGCAACCCCATTCGCAGCCCCACAAATGCTGCCACTCTCTCTTTCGGCAGCCTCCCAAAGGCCAAGAGAATCTCTCCCTGACTCGATGCGAAGAGCGGGATCCCAGCTCAGCATTTGTGAACGTCCAGGGATTCCTCCCACACCAAAGGGGCCCACGACCAAAAGCTCTTGCTGCTCTTCAAGTAGCCAGGCAACCCCATTCACAGCCCCACAAACGCTGGCGCTCCCTCTTTCTGCAGCCTCCCAAAGTCCAAAACAGCCGCTCTTCCTGGGCTGATGAGTACAGCCGGAGCCCAGCTCAGCAATTCCAAACGTCCAGGGATTCCTCCCACCCCAAAGGTGCCACGGCCAAAAGCTCTTGCTGCTCTTCAAGTAGCCAGGCAACCCCATTCGCAGCCCCACAAATGCTGCCACTCTCTCTTTCGGCAGCCTCCCAAAGGCCAAGAGAATCTCTCCCTGACTCGATGCGAAGAGCGGGATCCCAGCTCAGCATTTGTGAACGTCCAGGGATTCCTCCCACCCCAAAGGTGCCAGGACCAAAAGCTCTTGCTGCTCTTCAAGTAGCCAGGCAACGCCATTCAGACTGCCACAAATGCTGCCGATCTTGAATTCTGCAGCCTCCCAAAGGCCAAGAGAATCTCTCCCTGCCACGCTGAGCGCTGCTGGATCCCAGGTCAGGATTTGCGAACGTCCAGGGATTCCTCCCACACCAAAGGTGCCACGACCAAAAGCTCTTGCTGCTCTTCAAGTCTCCAGGCAACCCCATTCACAGCCCCACAAACGCTGCCATTCTGTCTTTCTAGAGCCTCCAAGAGGCCAACACAATCTAAGTGGGCCGCTGAGTAGTGCTGCATCCCAGCTCAGAAACTGCGAAAGTCCAGGGATTCCTCCCACCCCAAAAGGTGCCAGGACCAAAAGCTCTTGCTGCTCTTCAAGTAGCCAGGCAACCCCATGCACAGCCCCACAAACGCTGGCGCTCCCTCTTTCTGCACCCTCCCAAAGTCCAAAACAACTGCTCTTCCTGGGCTGATGAGCAGGCCGGAGCCCAGCTCAGCAATTGCCAACGTCCAGGGATTCCTCCCACCCCAAAGGTGCCAGGACCAAAAGCTCTTGCTGCTCTTCAAGTCTCCAGGCAAGCCCATTCACAGCCCCACAAACGCTGGCGCTCTCTCTTTCGGCAGCCTCCCAAAGGCCAAGAGAGCCTCTCCCTGACTCGCTGCGCAGAGTGGGATCCCAGCTCAGCAATTCCCAACGTCCAGGGATTCCTCCCACCCCAAAGGTGCCAGGACTAAAAGCTCTTGCTGCTCTTCAAGTAGCCAGGCAACCCCATTCGCAGCCCCACAAATGCTGCCACTCTCTCTTTCGGCAGCCTCCCAAAGACCAAGAGAATCTCTCCCTGACTCGATGCGAAGAGCGGGATCCCAGCTCAGCATTTGTGAACGTCCAGGGATTCCTCCCACACCAAAGGGGCCCACGACCAAAAGCTCTTGCTGCTCTTCAAGTCTCCAGGCAACCCCATTCACAACTGCAAAAACGCTGCCATTCTGTCTTTCTAGAGCCTCCAAGAGGCCAACACAATCTAAATGGGCCGCTGAGTAGTGCTGCATCCCAGCTCAGAAACTGCGAACGTCCAGGCATTCCTCCCACACCAAAGGGGCCACGACCAAAAGCTCTTGCTGCTCTTCAAGTAGCCAGGCAAGCCCATTCACAGCCCCACAAACGCTGCCGCTCTCTCTTTCGGCAGCCTCCCAAAGGCCAAGAGAGCCTCTCCCTGACTCGCTGCGCAGAGTGGGATCCCAGCTCAGCAATTCCCAACGTCCAGGGATTCCTCCCACCCCAAAGGTGCCAGGACCAAAAGCTCTTGCTGCTCTTCAAGGATCCAGGCAACCCCATTCACAGCCCCACAAAAGCTGTCGCTCCCTCTTTCTGCAGCCTCCCAAACTCCAATACAATCTCTCTGTCTGGGCCGCAGAGAGAGTATCGCTGGGTTAGGGTTAGGGTTTAGGGTTAGGGTTAGGGATAGGGTTAGGGTTAGGGATAGGGTTAGGGTTACGCTTCAGGATTAGGGTTAGGGTATAGGTTAAGGTTAGGCTTAGGGTTAGCGTTAGTGTTCAGCGGGAGCTGAGCTCAGCAATGGCCAACGTCCAGGGATTCCTCCCACCCCAAAAGGTGCCAGGACCAAAAGCTCTTGCTGCTCTTCAAGTAGCCAGGCAACCCCATTCACAGCCCCACAAACGCTGGCGCTCCCTCTTTCTGCAGCCTCCCAAAGTCCAAAACAACCGCTCTTCCTGGGCCGATGAGCAGGCCGGAGCCCAGCTCAGCAATTCCCAACGTCCAGGGATTCCTCCCACCCCAAAGATGCCAGGACCAAAAGCTCTCGCTGCTCTTCAAGTCTCCAGGCAAGCCCATTCACAGCCCCACAAACGCTGCCGCTCTCTCTTTCGGCAGCCTCCCAAAGGCCAAGAGAGCCTCTCCCTGACTCGATGCGCAGAGTGGGATCCCAGCTCAGCATTTGCCAACGTCCAGGGATTCCTCCCACCCCAAAGGTGCCAGGACTAAAAGCTCTTGCTGCTCTTCAAGGATCCAGGCAACCCCATTCACAGCCCCACAAAAGCTGTCGCTCCCTCTTTCTGCAGCCTCCCAAACTCCAATACAATCTCTCTGTCTGGGCCGCAGAGAGAGTAACGCTGGGTTAGGGTTAGGGTTTAGGGTTAGGGTTAGGGATAGGGTTAGGGTTAGGGATAGGGTTAGGGTTACGCTTCAGGATTAGGGTTAGGGTATAGGTTAAGGTTAGGCTTAGGGTTAGCGTTAGTGTTCAGCGGGAGCTGAGCTCAGCAATGGCCAACGTCCAGGGATTCCTCCCACCCCAAAAGGTGCCAGGACCAAAAGCTCTTGCTGCTCTTCAAGTAGCCAGGCAACCCCATTCACAGCCCCACAAACGCTGGCGCTCCCTCTTTCTGCAGCCTCCCAAAGTCCAAAACAACCGCTCTTCCTGGGCCGATGAGCAGGCCGGAGCCCAGCTCAGCAATTCCCAACGTCCAGGGATTCCTCCCTCCCCAAAGGTGCCACGACCAAAAGCTCTTGCTGCTCTTCAAGTAGCCAGGCAACCCCATTCGCAGCCCCACAAATGCTGCCACTCTCTCTTTCGGCAGCCTCCCAAAGGCCAAGAGAATCTCTCCCTGACTCGATGCGAAGAGCGGGATCCCAGCTCAGCATTTGTGAACGTCCAGGGATTCCTCCCACACCAAAGGGGCCCACGACCAAAAGCTCTTGCTGCTCTTCAAGTCCCCAGGCAACCCCATTCACAACTGCAAAAACGCTGCCATTCTGTCTTTCTAGAGCCTCCAAGAGGCCAACACAATCTAAATGGGCCGCTGAGTAGTGCTGCATCCCAGCTCAGAAACTGCGAACGTCCAGGCATTCCTCCCACACCAAAGGGGCCACGACCAAAAGCTCTTGCTGCTCTTCAAGTAGCCAGGCAAGCCCATTCACAGCCCCACAAACGCTGCCGCTCTCTCTTTCGGCAGCCTCCCAAAGGCCAAGAGAGCCTCTCCCTGACTCGCTGCGCAGAGTGGGATCCCAGCTCAGCAATTCCCAACGTCCAGGGATTCCTCCCACCCCAAAGGTGCCAGGACCAAAAGCTCTTGCTGCTCTTCAAGTAGCCAGGCAACCCCATTCGCAGCCCCACAAATGCTGCCACTCTCTCTTTCGGCAGCCTCCCAAAGGCCAAGAGAATCTCTCCCTGACTCGATGCGAAGAGCGGGATCCCAGCTCAGCATTTGTGAACGTCCAGGGATTCCTCCCACACCAAAGGGGCCCACGACCAAAAGCTCTTGCTGCTCTTCAAGTCTCCAGGCAACCCCATTCACAACTGCAAAAACGCTGCCATTCTGTCTTTCTAGAGCCTCCAAGAGGCCAACACAATCTAAATGGGCCGCTGAGTAGTGCTGCATCCCAGCTCAGAAACTGCGAACGTCCAGGCATTCCTCCCACACCAAAGGGGCCACGACCAAAAGCTCTTGCTGCTCTTCAAGTAGCCAGGCAAGCCCATTCACAGCCCCACAAACGCTGCCGCTCTCTCTTTCGGCAGCCTCCCAAAGGCCAAGAGAGCCTCTCCCTGACTCGCTGCGCAGAGTGGGATCCCAGCTCAGCAATTGCCAACGTCCAGGGATTCCTCCCACCCCAAAGGTGCCAGGACCAAAAGCTCTTGCTGCTCTTCAAGTAGCCAGGCAACCCCATTCGCAGCCCCACAAAAGCTGTCGCTCCCTCTTTCTGCAGCCTCCCAAACTCCAATACAATCTCTCTGTCTGGGCCGCAGAGAGAGTAACGCTGGGTTAGGGTTAGGGTTTAGGGTTAGGGTTAGGGATAGGGTTAGGTTTAGGGATAGGGTTAGGGTTACGCTTCAGGATTAGGGTTAGGGTATAGGTTAAGGTTAGGCTTAGGGTTAGCGTTAGTGTTCAGCGGGAGCTGAGCTCAGCAATGGCCAACGTCCAGGGATTCCTCCCACCCCAAAAGGTGCCAGGACCAAAAGCTCTTGCTGCTCTTCAAGTAGCCAGGCAACCCCATTCACAGCCCCACAAACGCTGGCGCTCCCTCTTTCTGCAGCCTCCCAAACTCCAAAACAACCGCTCTTCCTGGGCCGATGAGCAGGCCGGAGCCCAGCTCAGCAATTCCCAACGTCCAGGGATTCCTCCCTCCCCAAAGGTGCCACGACCAAAAGCTCTTGCTGCTCTTCAAGTAGCCAGGCAACCCCATTCGCAGCCCCACAAATGCTGCCACTCTCTCTTTCGGCAGCCTCCCAAAGGCCAAGAGAATCTCTCCCTGACTCGATGCGAAGAGCGGGATCCCAGCTCAGCATTTGTGAACGTCCAGGGATTCCTCCCACACCAAAGGGGCCAGGACCAAAAGCTCTTGCTGCTCTTCAAGTCTCCAGGCAACCCCATTCACAACTGCAAAAACGCTGCCATTCTGTCTTTCTAGAGCCTCCAAGAGGCCAACACAATCTAAATGGGCCGCTGAGTAGTGCTGCATCCCAGCTCAGAAACTGCGAACGTCCAGGCATTCCTCCCACACCAAAGGGGCCACGACCAAAAGCTCTTGCTGCTCTTCAAGTAGCCAGGCAAGCCCATTCACAGCCCCACAAACGCTGCCGCTCTCTCTTTCGGCAGCCTCCCAAAGGCCAAGAGAGCCTCTCCCTGACTCGCTGCGCAGAGTGGGATCCCAGCTCAGCAATTCCCAACGTCCAGGGATTCCTCCCACCCCAAAGGTGCCAGGACCAAAAGCTCTTGCTGCTCTTCAAGTAGCCAGGCAACCCCATTCGCAGCCCCACAAAAGCTGTCGCTCCCTCTTTCTGCAGCCTCCCAAACTCCAATACAATCTCTCTGTCTGGGCCGCAGAGAGAGTAACGCTGGGTTAGGGTTAGGGTTTAGGGTTAGGGTTAGGGATAGGGTTAGGGTTAGGGATAGGGTTAGGGTTACGCTTCAGGATTAGGGTTAGGGTATAGGTTAAGGTTAGGCTTAGGGTTAGCGTTAGTGTTCAGCGGGAGCTGAGCTCAGCAATGGCCAACGTCCAGGGATTCCTCCCACCCCAAAAGGTGCCAGGACCAAAAGCTCTTGCTGCTCTTCAAGTAGCCAGGCAACCCCATTCACAGCCCCACAAACGCTGGCGCTCCCTCTTTCTGCAGCCTCCCAAAGTCCAAAACAACCGCTCTTCCTGGGACGATGAGCAGGCCGGAGCCCAGCTCAGCAATTCCCAACGTCCAGGGATTCCTCCCACCCCAAAGGTGCCAGGACCAAAAGCTCTTGCTGCTCTTCAAGTAGCCAGGCAACCCCATTCGCAGCCCCACAAATGCTGCCACTCTCTCTTTCGGCAGCCTCCCAAAGGCCAAGAGAATCTCTCCCTGACTCGATGCGAAGAGCGGGATCCCAGCTCAGCATTTGTGAACGTCCAGGGATTCCTCCCACACCAAAGGGGCCCACGACCAAAAGCTCTTGCTGCTCTTCAAGTCTCCAGGCAACCCCATTCACAGCCCCACAAACGCTGCCATTCTGTCTTTCTAGAGCCTCCAAGAGGCCAACACAATCTAAATGGGCCGCTGAGTAGTGCTGCATCCCAGCTCAGAAACTGCGAACGTCCAGGCATTCCTCCCACCCCAAAGGTGCCACGACCAAAAGCTCTTGCTGCTCTTCAAGTAGCCAGGCAAGCCCATTCACAGCCCCACAAACGCTGCCGCTCTCTCTTTCGGCAGCCTCCCAAAGGCCAAGAGAGCCTCTCCCTGACTCGCTGCGCAGAGTGGGATCCCAGCTCAGCAATTCCCAACGTCCAGGGATTCCTCCCACCCCAAAGGTGCCAGGACTAAAAGCTCTTGCTGCTCTTCAAGTAGCCAGGCAACCCCATTTGCAGCCCCACAAATGCTGCCACTCTCTCTTTCGGCAGCCTCCCAAAGGCCAAGAGAATCTCTCCCTGACTCGATGCGAAGAGCGGGATCCCAGCTCAGCATTTGTGAACGTCCAGGGATTCCTCCCACACCAAAGGGCCCAGGACCAAAAGCTCTTGCTGCTCTTCAAGTCTCCAGGCAACGCCATTCAGACTGCCACAAATGCTGCCGATCTTGAATTCTGCAGCCTCCCAAAGGCCAAGAGAATCTCTCCCTGCCACGCTGAGCGCTGCTGGATCCCAGCTCACAAACTGCGAACGTCCAGGGATTCCTCCCACCCCAAAAGGTGCCAGGACCAAAAGCTCTTGCTGCTCTTCAAGTAGCCAGGCAACCCCATGCACAGCCCCACAAACACTGGCGCTCCCTCTTTCTGCACCCTCCCAAAGTCCAAAACAACTGCTCTTCCTGGGCCGATGAGCAGGCCGGAGCCCAGCTCAGCAATTCCCAACGTCCAGGGATTCCTCCCACACCACAGGAGCCACGACCAAAAGCTCTTGCTGCTCTTCAAGTAGCCAGGCAACCCCATTCGCAGCCCCACAAATGCTGCCACTCTCTCTTTCGGCAGCCTCCCAAAGGCCAAGAGAATCTCTCCCTGACTCGATGCGAAGAGCGGGATCCCAGCTCAGCATTTGTGAACGTCCAGGGATTCCTCCCACACCAAAGGGGCCCACGACCAAAAGCTCTTGCTGCTCTTCAAGTCTCCAGGCAACCCCATTCACAACTGCAAAAACGCTGCGATTCTGTCTTTCTAGAGCCTCCAAGAGGCCAACACAATCGAAGTGGGCCGCTGAGTAGTGCTGCATCCCAGCTCAGAAACTGCGAACGTCCAGGCATTCCTCCCACACCAAAGGGGCCACGACCAAAAGCTCTTGCTGCTCTTCAAGTCTCCAGGCAAGCCCATTCACAGCCCCACAAACGCTGCCGCTCTCTCTTTCGGCAGCCTCCCAAAGGCCAAGAGAGCCTCTCCCTGACTCGCTGCGCAGAGTGGGATCCCAGCTCAGCATTTGCCAACGTCCAGGGATTCCTCCCACCCCAAAGGTGCCAGGACTAAAAGCTCTTGCTGCTCTTCAAGGATCCAGGCAACCCCATTCACAGCCCCACAAAAGCTGTCGCTCCCTCTTTCTGCAGCCTCCCAAACTCCAATACAATCTCTCTGTCTGGGCCGCAGAGAGAGTAACGCTGGGTTAGGGTTAGGGTTTAGGGTTAGGGTTAGGGATAGGGTTAGGGTTAGGGATAGGGTTAGGGTTACGCTTCAGGATTAGGGTTAGGGTATAGGTTAAGGTTAGGCTTAGGGTTAGCGTTAGTGTTCAGCGGGAGCTGAGCTCAGCAATGGCCAACGTCCAGGGATTCCTCCCACCCCAAAAGGTGCCAGGACCAAAAGCTCTTGCTGCTCTTCAAGTAGCCAGGCAACCCCATTCACAGCCCCACAAACGCTGGCGCTCCCTCTTTCTGCAGCCTCCCAAAGTCCAAAACAACCGCTCTTCCTGGGCCGATGAGCAGGCCGGAGCCCAGCTCAGCAATTCCCAACGTCCAGGGATTCCTCCCTCCCCAAAGGTGCCACGACCAAAAGCTCTTGCTGCTCTTCAAGTAGCCAGGCAAGCCCATTCGCAGCCCCACAAATGCTGCCACTCTCTCTTTCGGCAGCCTCCCAAAGGCCAAGAGAATCTCTCCCTGACTCGATGCGAAGAGCGGGATCCCAGCTCAGCATTTGTGAACGTCCAGGGATTCCTCCCACACCAAAGGGGCCCACGACCAAAAGCTCTTGCTGCTCTTCAAGTCCCCAGGCAACCCCATTCACAACTGCAAAAACGCTGCCATTCTGTCTTTCTAGAGCCTCCAAGAGGCCAACACAATCTAAATGGGCCGCTGAGTAGTGCTGCATCCCAGCTCAGAAACTGCGAACGTCCAGGCATTCCTCCCACACCAAAGGGGCCACGACCAAAAGCTCTTGCTGCTCTTCAAGTAGCCAGGCAAGCCCATTCACAGCCCCACAAACGCTGCCGCTCTCTCTTTCGGCAGCCTCCCAAAGGCCAAGAGAGCCTCTCCCTGACTCGCTGCGCAGAGTGGGATCCCAGCTCAGCAATTCCCAACGTCCAGGGATTCCTCCCACCCCAAAGGTGCCAGGACCAAAAGCTCTTGCTGCTCTTCAAGGATCCAGGCAACCCCATTCGCAGCCCCACAAATGCTGCCACTCTCTCTTTCGGCAGCCTCCCAAAGGCCAAGAGAATCTCTCCCTGACTCGATGCGAAGAGCGGGATCCCAGCTCAGCATTTGTGAACGTCCAGGGATTCCTCCCACACCAAAGGGGCCCACGACCAAAAGCTCTTGCTGCTCTTCAAGTCTCCAGGCAACCCCATTCACAACTGCAAAAACGCTGCCATTCTGTCTTTCTAGAGCCTCCAAGAGGCCAACACAATCTAAGTGGGCCGCTGAGTAGTGCTGCATCCCAGCTCAGAAACTGCGAACGTCCAGGCATTCCTCCCACACCAAAGGGGCCACGACCAAAAGCTCTTGCTGCTCTTCAAGTAGCCAGGCAAGCCCATTCACAGCCCCACAAACGCTGCCGCTCTCTCTTTCGGCAGCCTCCCAAAGGCCAAGAGAGCCTCTCCCTGACTCGCTGCGCAGAGTGGGATCCCAGCTCAGCAATTCCCAACGTCCAGGGATTCCTCCCACCCCAAAGGTGCCAGGACCAAAAGCTCTTGCTGCTCTTCAAGTAGCCAGGCAACCCCATTCGCAGCCCCACAAAAGCTGTCGCTCCCTCTTTCTGCAGCCTCCCAAACTCCAATACAATCTCTCTGTCTGGGCCGCAGAGAGCGTAACGCTGGGTTAGGGTTAGGGTTTAGGGTTAGGGTTAGGGATAGGGTTAGGGTTAGGGATAGGGTTAGGGTTACGCTTCAGGATTAGGGTTAGGGTATAGGTTAAGGTTAGGCTTAGGGTTAGCGTTAGTGTTCAGCGGGAGCTGAGCTCAGCAATGGCCAACGTCCAGGGATTCCTCCCACCCCAAAAGGTGCCAGGACCAAAAGCTCTTGCTGCTCTTCAAGTAGCCAGGCAACCCCATTCACAGCCCCACAAACGCTGGCGCTCCCTCTTTCTGCAGCCTCCCAAAGTCCAAAACAACCGCTCTTCCTGGGCTGATGAGCAGGCCGGAGCCCAGCTCAGCAATTCCCAACGTCCAGGGATTCCTCCCACCCCAAAGGTGCCAGGACCAAAAGCTCTTGCTGCTCTTCAAGTAGCCAGGCAACCCCATTCGCAGCCCCACAAATGCTGCCACTCTCTCTTTCGGCAGCCTCCCAAAGGCCAAGAGAATCTCTCCCTGACTCGATGCGAAGAGCGGGATCCCAGCTCAGCATTTGTGAACGTCCAGGGATTCCTCCCACACCAAAGGGGCCCACGACCAAAAGCTCTTGCTGCTCTTCAAGTCTCCAGGCAACCCCATTCACAGCCCCACAAACGCTGCCATTCTGTCTTTCTAGAGCCTCCAAGAGGCCAACACAATCTAAGTGGGCCGCTGAGTAGTGCTGCATCCCAGCTCAGAAACTGCGAACGTCCAGGCATTCCTCCCACACCAAAGGGGCCACGACCAAAAGCTCTTGCTGCTCTTCAAGTAGCCAGGCAAGCCCATTCACAGCCCCACAAACGCTGCCGCTCTCTCTTTCGGCAGCCTCCCAAAGGCCAAGAGAGCCTCTCCCTGACTCGCTGCGCAGACTGGGATCCCAGCTCAGCATTTGCCAACGTCCAGGGATTCCTCCCACCCCAAAGGTGCCAGGACTAAAAGCTCTTGCTGCTCTTCAAGTAGCCAGGCAACCCCATTTGCAGCCCCACAAATGCTGCCACTCTCTCTTTCGGCAGCCTCCCAAAGGCCAAGAGAATCTCTCCCTGACTCGATGCGAAGAGCGGGATCCCAGCTCAGCATTTGTGAACGTCCAGGGATTCCTCCCACACCAAAGGGCCCAGGACCAAAAGCTCTTGCTGCTCTTCAAGTCTCCAGGCAACGCCATTCAGACTGCCACAAATGCTGCCGATCTTGAATTCTGCAGCCTCCCAAAGGCCAAGAGAATCTCTCCCTGCCACGCTGAGCGCTGCTGGATCCCAGCTCAGGATTTGCGAACGTCCAGGGATTCCTCCCACCCCAAAAGGTGCCACGACCAAAAGCTCTTGCTGCTCTTCAAGTAGCCAGGCAACCCCATGCACAGCCCCACAAACACTGGCGCTCCCTCTTTCTGCACCCTCCCAAAGTCCAAAACAACCGCTCTTCCTGGGCCGATGAGCAGGCCGGAGCCCAGCTCAGCAATTCCCAACGTCCAGGGATTCCTCCCACACCACAGGAGCCACGACCAAAAGCTCTTGCTGCTCTTCAAGTAGCCAGGCAACCCCATTCGCAGCCCCACAAATGCTGCCACTCTCTCTTTCGGCAGCCTCCCAAAGGCCAAGAGAATCTCTCCCTGACTCGATGCGAAGAGCGGGATCCCAGCTCAGCATTTGTGAACGTCCAGGGATTCCTCCCACACCAAAGGGGCCCACGACCAAAAGCTCTTGCTGCTCTTCAAGTCTCCAGGCAACCCCATTCACAACTGCAAAAACGCTGCCATTCTGTCTTTCTAGAGCCTCCAAGAGGCCAACACAATCTAAGTGGGCCGCTGAGTAGTGCTGCATCCCAGCTCAGAAACTGCGAACGTCCAGGCATTCCTCCCACACCAAAGGGGCCACGACCAAAAGCTCTTGCTGCTCTTCAAGTCTCCAGGCAAGCCCATTCACAGCCCCACAAACGCTGCCGCTCTCTCTTTCGGCAGCCTCCCAAAGGCCAAGAGAGCCTCTCCCTGACTCGCTGCGCAGAGTGGGATCCCAGCTCAGCAATTCCCAACGTCCAGGGATTCCTCCCACCCCAAAGGTGCCAGGACCAAAAGCTCTTGCTGCTCTTCAAGTAGCCAGGCAACTCCATTCGCAGCCCCACAAATGCTGCCACTCTCTCTTTCGGCAGCCTCCCAAAGGCCAAGAGAATCTCTCCCTGACTCGATGCGAAGAGCGGGATCCCAGCTCAGCATTTGTGAACGTCCAGGGATTCCTCCCACACCAAAGGGGCCCACGACCAAAAGCTCTTGCTGCTCTTCAAGTCCCCAGGCAACCCCATTCACAACTGCAAAAACGCTGCCATTCTGTCTTTCTAGAGCCTCCAAGAGGCCAACACAATCTAAATGGGCCGCTGAGTAGTGCTGCATCCCAGCTCAGAAACTGCGAACGTCCAGGCATTCCTCCCACACCAAAGGGGCCAGGACCAAAAGCTCTTGCTGCTCTTCAAGTAGCCAGGCAAGCCCATTCACAGCCCCACAAACGCTGCCGCTCTCTCTTTCGGCAGCCTCCCAAAGGCCAAGAGAGCCTCTCCCTGACTCGCTGCGCAGAGTGGGATCCCAGCTCAGCAATTCCCAACGTCCAGGGATTCCTCCCACACCACAGGAGCCACGACCAAAAGCTCTTGCTGCTCTTCAAGTAGCCAGGCAACCCCATTCGCAGCCCCACAAATGCTGCCACTCTCTCTTTCGGCAGCCTCCCAAAGGCCAAGAGAATCTCTCCCTGACTCGATGCGAAGAGCGGGATCCCAGCTCAGCATTTGTGAACGTCCAGGGATTCCTCCCACACCAAAGGGGCCCACGACCAAAAGCTCTTGCTGCTCTTCAAGTCCCCAGGCAACCCCATTCACAACTGCAAAAACGCTGCCATTCTGTCTTTCTAGAGCCTCCAAGAGGCCAACACAATCTAAATGGGCCGCTGAGTAGTGCTGCATCCCAGCTCAGAAACTGCGAACGTCCAGGCATTCCTCCCACACCAAAGGGGCCACGACCAAAAGCTCTTGCTGCTCTTCAAGTAGCCAGGCAAGCCCATTCACAGCCCCACAAACGCTGCCGCTCTCTCTTTCGGCAGCCTCCCAAAGGCCAAGAGAGCCTCTCCCTGACTCGCTGCGCAGAGTGGGATCCCAGCTCAGCAATTCCCAACGTCCAGGGATTCCTCCCACCCCAAAGGTGCCAGGACCAAAAGCTCTTGCTGCTCTTCAAGTAGCCAGGCAACCCCATTCGCAGCCCCACAAATGCTGCCACTCTCTCTTTCGGCAGCCTCCCAAAGGCCAAGAGAATCTCTCCCTGACTCGATGCGAAGAGCGGGATCCCAGCTCAGCATTTGTGAACGTCCAGGGATTCCTCCCACACCAAAGGGGCCCACGACCAAAAGCTCTTGCTGCTCTTCAAGTCTCCAGGCAACCCCATTCACAACTGCAAAAACGCTGCCATTCTGTCTTTCTAGAGCCTCCAAGAGGCCAACACAATCTAAATGGGCCGCTGAGTAGTGCTGCATCCCAGCTCAGAAACTGCGAACGTCCAGGCATTCCTCCCACACCAAAGGGGCCACGACCAAAAGCTCTTGCTGCTCTTCAAGTAGCCAGGCAAGCCCATTCACAGCCCCACAAACGCTGCCGCTCTCTCTTTCGGCAGCCTCCCAAAGGCCAAGAGAGCCTCTCCCTGACTCGCTGCGCAGAGTGGGATCCCAGCTCAGCAATTCCCAACGTCCAGGGATTCCTCCCACCCCAAAGGTGCCAGGACCAAAAGCTCTTGCTGCTCTTCAAGTAGCCAGGCAACCCCATTCGCAGCCCCACAAAAGCTGTCGCTCCCTCTTTCTGCAGCCTCCCAAACTCCAATACAATCTCTCTGTCTGGGCCGCAGAGAGAGTAACGCTGGGTTAGGGTTAGGGTTTAGGGTTAGGGTTAGGGATAGGGTTAGGGTTAGGGATAGGGTTAGGGTTAGGGTTCAGGATTAGGGTTAGGGTATAGGTTAAGGTTAGGCTTAGGGTTAGCGTTAGTGTTCAGCGGGAGCTGAGCTCAGCAATGGCCAACGTCCAGGGATTCCTCCCACCCCAAAAGGTGCCAGGACCAAAAGCTCTTGCTGCTCTTCAAGTAGCCAGGCAACCCCATTCACAGCCCCAGAAACGCTGGCGCTCCCTCTTTCTGCAGCCTCCCAAAGTCCAAAACAACCGCTCTTCCTGGGCCGATGAGCAGGCCGGAGCCCAGCTCAGCAATTCCCAACGTCCAGGGATTCCTCCCACCCCAAAGGTGCCAGGACCAAAAGCTCTTGCTGCTCTTCAAGTAGCCAGGCAACCCCATTCGCAGCCCCACAAATGCTGCCACTCTCTCTTTCGGCAGCCTCCCAAAGGCCAAGAGAGCCTCTCCCTGACTCGCTGCGCAGAGTGGGATCCCAGCTCAGCATTTGCCAACGTCCAGGGATTCCTCCCACCCCAAAGGTGCCAGGACTAAAAGCTCTTGCTGCTCTTCAAGTAGCCAGGCAACCCCATTCGCAGCCCCACAAAAGCTGTCGCTCCCTCTTTCTGCAGCCTCCCAAACTCCAATACAATCTCTCTGTCTGGGCCGCAGAGAGAGTAACGCTGGGTTAGGGTTAGGGTTTAGGGTTAGGGTTAGGGATAGGGTTAGGGTTAGGGATAGGGTTAGGGTTACGCTTCAGGATTAGGGTTAGGGTATAGGTTAAGGTTAGGCTTAGGGTTAGCGTTAGTGTTCAGCGGGAGCTGAGCTCAGCAATGGCCAACGTCCAGGGATTCCTCCCACCCCAAAAGGTGCCAGGACCAAAAGCTCTTGCTGCTCTTCAAGTAGCCAGGCAACCCCATTCACAGCCCCACAAACGCTGCCGCTCTCTCTTTCGGCAGCCTCCCAAAGTCCAAAACAACCGCTCTTCCTGGGACGATGAGCAGGCCGGAGCCCAGCTCAGCAATTCCCAACGTCCAGGGATTCCTCCCACCCCAAAGGTGCCAGGACCAAAAGCTCTTGCTGCTCTTCAAGTAGCCAGGCAACCCCATTCGCAGCCCCACAAATGCTGCCACTCTCTCTTTCGGCAGCCTCCCAAAGGCCAAGAGAATCTCTCCCTGACTCGATGCGAAGAGCGGGATCCCAGCTCAGCATTTGTGAACGTCCAGGGATTCCTCCCACACCAAAGGGGCCCACGACCAAAAGCTCTTGCTGCTCTTCAAGTCTCCAGGCAACCCCATTCACAGCCCCACAAACGCTGCCATTCTGTCTTTCTAGAGCCTCCAAGAGGCCAACACAATCTAAGTGGGCCGCTGAGTAGTGCTGCATCCCAGCTCAGAAACTGCGAACGTCCAGGCATTCCTCCCACACCAAAGGGGCCACGACCAAAAGCTCTTGCTGCTCTTCAAGTAGCCAGGCAAGCCCATTCACAGCCCCACAAACGCTGCCGCTCTCTCTTTCGGCAGCCTCCCAAAGGCCAAGAGAGCCTCTCCCTGACTCGCTGCGCAGACTGGGATCCCAGCTCAGCATTTGCCAACGTCCAGGGATTCCTCCCACCCCAAAGGTGCCAGGACTAAAAGCTCTTGCTGCTCTTCAAGTAGCCAGGCAACCCCATTTGCAGCCCCACAAATGCTGCCACTCTCTCTTTCGGCAGCCTCCCAAAGGCCAAGAGAATCTCTCCCTGACTCGATGCGAAGAGCGGGATCCCAGCTCAGCATTTGTGAACGTCCAGGGATTCCTCCCACCCCAAAAGGTGCCAGGACCAAAAGCTCTTGCTGCTCTTCAAGTAGCCAGGCAACCCCATGCACAGCCCCACAAACACTGGCGCTCCCTCTTTCTGCACCCTCCCAAAGTCCAAAACAACTGCTCTTCCTGGGCCGATGAGCAGGCCGGAGCCCAGCTCAGCAATTCCCAACGTCCAGGGATTCCTCCCACACCACAGGAGCCACGACCAAAAGCTCTTGCTGCTCTTCAAGTAGCCAGGCAACCCCATTCGCAGCCCCACAAATGCTGCCACTCTCTCTTTCGGCAGCCTCCCAAAGGCCAAGAGAATCTCTCCCTGACTCGATGCGAAGAGCGGGATCCCAGCTCAGCATTTGTGAACGTCCAGGGATTCCTCCCACACCAAAGGGGCCCACGACCAAAAGCTCTTGCTGCTCTTCAAGTCTCCAGGCAACCCCATTCACAACTGCAAAAACGCTGCCATTCTGTCTTTCTAGAGCCTCCAAGAGGCCAACACAATCTAAGTGGGCCGCTGAGTAGTGCTGCATCCCAGCTCAGAAACTGCGAACGTCCAGGCATTCCTCCCACACCAAAGGGGCCACGACCAAAAGCTCTTGCTGCTCTTCAAGTCTCCAGGCAAGCCCATTCACAGCCCCACAAACGCTGCCGCTCTCTCTTTCGGCAGCCTCCCAAAGGCCAAGAGAGCCTCTCCCTGACTCGCTGCGCAGAGTGGGATCCCAGCTCAGCAATTCCCAACGTCCAGGGATTCCTCCCACACCACAGGAGCCACGACCAAAAGCTCTTGCTGCTCTTCAAGTAGCCAGGCAACCCCATTCGCAGCCCCACAAATGCTGCCACTCTCTCTTTCGGCAGCCGCCCAAAGGCCAAGAGAATCTCTCCCTGACTCGATGCGAAGAGCGGGATCCCAGCTCAGCATTTGTGAACGTCCAGGGATTCCTCCCACACCAAAGGGGCCCACGACCAAAAGCTCTTGCTGCTCTTCAAGTCCCCAGGCAACCCCATTCACAACTGCAAAAACGCTGCCATTCTGTCTTTCTAGAGCCTCCAAGAGGCCAACACAATCTAAATGGGCCGCTGAGTAGTGCTGCATCCCAGCTCAGAAACTGCGAACGTCCAGGCATTCCTCCCACACCAAAGGGGCCAGGACCAAAAGCTCTTGCTGCTCTTCAAGTAGCCAGGCAAGCCCATTCACAGCCCCACAAACGCTGCCGCTCTCTCTTTCGGCAGCCTCCCAAAGGCCAAGAGAGCCTCTCCCTGACTCGCTGCGCAGAGTGGGATCCCAGCTCAGCAATTCCCAACGTCCAGGGATTCCTCCCACACCACAGGAGCCACGACCAAAAGCTCTTGCTGCTCTTCAAGTAGCCAGGCAACCCCATTCGCAGCCCCACAAATGCTGCCACTCTCTCTTTCGGCAGCCTCCCAAAGACCAAGAGAATCTCTCCCTGACTCGATGCGAAGAGCGGGATCCCAGCTCAGCATTTGTGAACGTCCAGGGATTCCTCCCACACCAAAGGGGCCCACGACCAAAAGCTCTTGCTGCTCTTCAAGTCTCCAGGCAACCCCATTCACAACTGCAAAAACGCTGCCATTCTGTCTTTCTAGAGCCTCCAAGAGGCCAACACAATCTAAATGGGCCGCTGAGTAGTGCTGCATCCCAGCTCAGAAACTGCGAACGTCCAGGCATTCCTCCCACCCCAAAGGGGCCACGACCAAAAGCTCTTGCTGCTCTTCAAGTAGCCAGGCAAGCCCATTCACAGCCCCACAAACGCTGCCGCTCTCTCTTTCGGCAGCCTCCCAAAGGCCAAGAGAGCCTCTCCCTGACTCGCTGCGCAGAGTGGGATCCCAGCTCAGCAATTCCCAACGTCCAGGGATTCCTCCCACCCCAAAGGTGCCAGGACCAAAAGCTCTTGCTGCTCTTCAAGTAGCCAGGCAACCCCATTCGCAGCCCCACAAAAGCTGTCGCTCCCTCTTTCTGCAGCCTCCCAAACTCCAATACAATCTCTCTGTCTGGGCCGCAGAGAGAGTAACGCTGGGTTAGGGTTAGGGTTTAGGGTTAGGGTTAGGGATAGGGTTAGGGTTAGGGATAGGGTTAGGGTTAGGGTTCAGGATTAGGGTTAGGGTATAGGTTAAGGTTAGGCTTAGGGTTAGCGTTAGTGTTCAGCGGGAGCTGAGCTCAGCAATGGCCAACGTCCAGGGATTCCTCCCACCCCAAAAGGTGCCAGGACCAAAAGCTCTTGCTGCTCTTCAAGTAGCCAGGCAACCCCATTCACAGCCCCACAAACGCTGGCGCTCCCTCTTTCTGCAGCCTCCCAAAGTCCAAAACAACCGCTCTTCCTGGGCCGATGAGCAGGCCGGAGCCCAGCTCAGCAATTCCCAACGTCCAGGGATTCCTCCCACCCCAAAGGTGCCAGGACCAAAAGCTCTTGCTGCTCTTCAAGTAGCCAGGCAACCCCATTCGCAGCCCCACAAATGCTGCCACTCTCTCTTTCGGCAGCCTCCCAAAGGCCAAGAGAATCTCTCCCTGACTCGATGCGAAGAGCGGGATCCCAGCTCAGCATTTGTGAACGTCCAGGGATTCCTCCCACACCAAAGGGGCCCACGACCAAAAGCTCTTGCTGCTCTTCAAGTCTCCAGGCAACCCCATTCACAGCCCCACAAACGCTGCCATTCTGTCTTTCTAGAGCCTCCAAGAGGCCAACACAATCTAAGTGGGCCGCTGAGTAGTGCTGCATCCCAGCTCAGAAACTGCGAACGTCCAGGCATTCCTCCCACACCAAAGGTGCCACGACCAAAAGCTCTTGCTGCTCTTCAAGTAGCCAGGCAAGCCCATTCACAGCCCCACAAACGCTGCCGCTCTCTCTTTCGGCAGCCTCCCAAAGGCCAAGAGAGCCTCTCCCTGACTCGCTGCGCAGAGTGGGATCCCAGCTCAGCATTTGCCAACGTCCAGGGATTCCTCCCACCCCAAAGGTGCCAGGACTAAAAGCTCTTGCTGCTCTTCAAGTAGCCAGGCAACCCCATTTGCAGCCCCACAAATGCTGCCACTCTCTCTTTCGGCAGCCTCCCAAAGGCCAAGAGAATCTCTCCCTGACTCGATGCGAAGAGCGGGATCCCAGCTCAGCATTTGTGAACGTCCAGGGATTCCTCCCACACCAAAGGGCCCAGGACCAAAAGCTCTTGCTGCTCTTCAAGTAGCCAGGTAACGCCATTCAGACTGCCACAAATGCTGCCGATCTTGAATTCTGCAGCCTCCCAAAGGCCAAGAGAATCTCTCCCTGCCACGCTGAGCGCTGCTGGATCCCAGCTCAGGATTTGCGAACGTCCAGGGATTCCTCCCACCCCAAAAGGTGCCAGGACCAAAAGCTCTTGCTGCTCTTCAAGTAGCCAGGCAACCCCATGCACAGCCCCACAAACGCTGGCGCTCCCTCTTTCTGCACCCTCCCACAGTCCAAAACAACTGCTCTTCCTGGGCTGATGAGCAGGCCGGAGGCCAGCTCAGCAATTCCCAACGTCCAGGGATTCCTCCCACCCCAAAGGTGCCAGGACCAAAAGCTCTTGCTGCTCTTCAAGTCTCCAGGCAAGCCCATTCACAGCCCCACAAACGCTGCCGCTCTCTCTTTCGGCAGCCTCCCAAAGGCCAAGAGAGCCTCTCCCTGACTCGCTGCGCAGAGTGGGATCCCAGCTCAGCAATTCCCAACGTCCAGGGATTCCTCCCACCCCAAAGGTGCCAGGACCAAAAGCTCTTGCTGCTCTTCAAGTAGCCAGGCAACCCCATTCGCAGCCCCACAAATGCTGCCACTCTCTCTTTCGGCAGCCTCCCAAAGACCAAGAGAATCTCTCCCTGACTCGATGCGAAGAGCGGGATCCCAGCTCAGCATTTGTGAACGTCCAGGGATTCCTCCCACACCAAAGGGGCCCACGACCAAAAGCTCTTGCTGCTCTTCAAGTCTCCAGGCAACCCCATTCACAACTGCAAAAACGCTGCCATTCTGTCTTTCTAGAGCCTCCAAGAGGCCAACACAATCTAAATGGGCCGCTGAGTAGTGCTGCATCCCAGCTCAGAAACTGCGAATGTCGAGGCATTCCTCCCACACCAAAGGGGCCACGACCAAAAGCTCTTGCTGCTCTTCAAGTAGCCAGGCAAGCCCATTCACAGCCCCACAAACGCTGCCGCTCTCTCTTTCGGCAGCCTCCCAAAGGCCAAGAGAGCCTCTCCCTGACTCGCTGCGCAGAGTGGGATCCCAGCTCAGCAATTCCCAACGTCCAGGGATTCCTCCCACCCCAAAGGTGCCAGGACCAAAAGCTCTTGCTGCTCTTGAAGTAGCCAGGCAACCCCATTCGCAGCCCCACAAAAGCTGTCGCTCCCTCTTTCTGCAGCCTCCCAAACTCCAATACAATCTCTCTGTCTGGGCCGCAGAGAGAGTAACGCTGGGTTAGGGTTAGGGTTTAGGGTTAGGGTTAGGGATAGGGTTAGGGTTAGGGATAGGGTTAGGGTTAGGGTTCAGGATTAGGGTTAGGGTATAGGTTAAGGTTAGGCTTAGGGTTAGCGTTAGTGTTCAGCGGGAGCTGAGCTCAGCAATGGCCAACGTCCAGGGATTCCTCCCACCCCAAAAGGTGCCAGGACCAAAAGCTCTTGCTGCTCTTCAAGTAGCCAGGCAACCCCATTCACAGCCCCACAAACGCTGGCGCTCCCTCTTTCTGCAGCCTCCCAAAGTCCAAAACAACCGCTCTTCCTGGGCCGATGAGCAGGCCGGAGCCCAGCTCAGCAATTCCCAACGTCCAGGGATTCCTCCCACCCCAAAGGTGCCAGGACCAAAAGCTCTTGCTGCTCTTCAAGTAGCCAGGCAACCCCATTCGCAGCCCCACAAATGCTGCCACTCTCTCTTTCGGCAGCCTCCCAAAGGCCAAGAGAATCTCTCCCTGACTCGATGCGAAGAGCGGGATCCCAGCTCAGCATTTGTGAACGTCCAGGGATTCCTCCCACACCAAAGGGCCCAGGACCAAAAGCTCTTGCTGCTCTTCAAGTAGCCAGGTAACGCCATTCAGACTGCCACAAATGCTGCCGATCTTGAATTCTGCAGCCTCCCAAAGGCCAAGAGAATCTCTCCCTGCCACGCTGAGCGCTGCTGGATCCCAGCTCAGGATTTGCGAACGTCCAGGGATTCCTCCCACCCCAAAAGGTGCCAGGACCAAAAGCTCTTGCTGCTCTTCAAGTAGCCAGGCAACCCCATGCACAGCCCCACAAACGCTGGCGCTCCCTCTTTCTGCACCCTCCCACAGTCCAAAACAACTGCTCTTCCTGGGCTGATGAGCAGGCCGGAGGCCAGCTCAGCAATTCCCAACGTCCAGGGATTCCTCCCACCCCAAAGGTGCCAGGACCAAAAGCTCTTGCTGCTCTTCAAGTCTCCAGGCAAGCCCATTCACAGCCCCACAAACGCTGCCGCTCTCTCTTTCGGCAGCCTCCCAAAGGCCAAGAGAGCCTCTCCCTGACTCGCTGCGCAGAGTGGGATCCCAGCTCAGCAATTCCCAACGTCCAGGGATTCCTCCCACCCCAAAGGTGCCAGGACCAAAAGCTCTTGCTGCTCTTCAAGTAGCCAGGCAACCCCATTCGCAGCCCCACAAATGCTGCCACTCTCTCTTTCGGCAGCCTCCCAAAGACCAAGAGAATCTCTCCCTGACTCGATGCGAAGAGCGGGATCCCAGCTCAGCATTTGTGAACGTCCAGGGATTCCTCCCACACCAAAGGGGCCCACGACCAAAAGCTCTTGCTGCTCTTCAAGTCTCCAGGCAACCCCATTCACAACTGCAAAAACGCTGCCATTCTGTCTTTCTAGAGCCTCCAAGAGGCCAACACAATCTAAATGGGCCGCTGAGTAGTGCTGCATCCCAGCTCAGAAACTGCGAATGTCGAGGCATTCCTCCCACACCAAAGGGGCCACGACCAAAAGCTCTTGCTGCTCTTCAAGTAGCCAGGCAAGCCCATTCACAGCCCCACAAACGCTGCCGCTCTCTCTTTCGGCAGCCTCCCAAAGGCCAAGAGAGCCTCTCCCTGACTCGCTGCGCAGAGTGGGATCCCAGCTCAGCAATTCCCAACGTCCAGGGATTCCTCCCACCCCAAAGGTGCCAGGACCAAAAGCTCTTGCTGCTCTTGAAGTAGCCAGGCAACCCCATTCGCAGCCCCACAAAAGCTGTCGCTCCCTCTTTCTGCAGCCTCCCAAACTCCAATACAATCTCTCTGTCTGGGCCGCAGAGAGAGTAACGCTGGGTTAGGGTTAGGGTTTAGGGTTAGGGTTAGGGATAGGGTTAGGGTTAGGGATAGGGTTAGGGTTAGGGTTCAGGATTAGGGTTAGGGTATAGGTTAAGGTTAGGCTTAGGGTTAGCGTTAGTGTTCAGCGGGAGCTGAGCTCAGCAATGGCCAACGTCCAGGGATTCCTCCCACCCCAAAAGGTGCCAGGACCAAAAGCTCTTGCTGCTCTTCAAGTAGCCAGGCAACCCCATTCACAGCCCCACAAACGCTGGCGCTCCCTCTTTCTGCAGCCTCCCAAAGTCCAAAACAACCGCTCTTCCTGGGCCGATGAGCAGGCCGGAGCCCAGCTCAGCAATTCCCAACGTCCAGGGATTCCTCCCACCCCAAAGGTGCCAGGACCAAAAGCTCTTGCTGCTCTTCAAGTAGCCAGGCAACCCCATTCGCAGCCCCACAAATGCTGCCACTCTCTCTTTCGGCAGCCTCCCAAAGGCCAAGAGAATCTCTCCCTGACTCGATGCGAAGAGCGGGATCCCAGCTCAGCATTTGTGAACGTCCAGGGATTCCTCCCACACCAAAGGGCCCAGGACCAAAAGCTCTTGCTGCTCTTCAAGTAGCCAGGTAACGCCATTCAGACTGCCACAAATGCTGCCGATCTTGAATTCTGCAGCCTCCCAAAGGCCAAGAGAATCTCTCCCTGCCACGCTGAGCGCTGCTGGATCCCAGCTCAGGATTTGCGAACGTCCAGGGATTCCTCCCACCCCAAAAGGTGCCAGGACCAAAAGCTCTTGCTGCTCTTCAAGTAGCCAGGCAACCCCATGCACAGCCCCACAAACGCTGGCGCTCCCTCTTTCTGCACCCTCCCACAGTCCAAAACAACTGCTCTTCCTGGGCTGATGAGCAGGCCGGAGGCCAGCTCAGCAATTCCCAACGTCCAGGGATTCCTCCCACCCCAAAGGTGCCAGGACCAAAAGCTCTTGCTGCTCTTCAAGTCTCCAGGCAAGCCCATTCACAGCCCCACAAACGCTGCCGCTCTCTCTTTCGGCAGCCTCCCAAAGGCCAAGAGAGCCTCTCCCTGACTCGCTGCGCAGAGTGGGATCCCAGCTCAGCAATTCCCAACGTCCAGGGATTCCTCCCACCCCAAAGGTGCCAGGACCAAAAGCTCTTGCTGCTCTTCAAGTAGCCAGGCAACCCCATTCGCAGCCCCACAAATGCTGCCACTCTCTCTTTCGGCAGCCTCCCAAAGACCAAGAGAATCTCTCCCTGACTCGATGCGAAGAGCGGGATCCCAGCTCAGCATTTGTGAACGTCCAGGGATTCCTCCCACACCAAAGGGGCCCACGACCAAAAGCTCTTGCTGCTCTTCAAGTCTCCAGGCAACCCCATTCACAGCCCCACAAACGCTGCCATTCTGTCTTTCTAGAGCCTCCAAGAGGCCAACACAATCTAAGTGGGCCGCTGAGTAGTGCTGCATCCCAGCTCAGAAACTGCGAACGTCCAGGCATTCCTCCCACACCAAAGGTGCCACGACCAAAAGCTCTTGCTGCTCTTCAAGTAGCCAGGCAAGCCCATTCACAGCCCCACAAACGCTGCCGCTCTCTCTTTCGGCAGCCTCCCAAAGGCCAAGAGAGCCTCTCCCTGACTCGCTGCGCAGAGTGGGATCCCAGCTCAGCATTTGCCAACGTCCAGGGATTCCTCCCACCCCAAAGGTGCCAGGACTAAAAGCTCTTGCTGCTCTTCAAGTAGCCAGGCAACCCCATTTGCAGCCCCACAAATGCTGCCACTCTCTCTTTCGGCAGCCTCCCAAAGGCCAAGAGAATCTCTCCCTGACTCGATGCGAAGAGCGGGATCCCAGCTCAGCATTTGTGAACGTCCAGGGATTCCTCCCACACCAAAGGGCCCAGGACCAAAAGCTCTTGCTGCTCTTCAAGTAGCCAGGTAACGCCATTCAGACTGCCACAAATGCTGCCGATCTTGAATTCTGCAGCCTCCCAAAGGCCAAGAGAATCTCTCCCTGCCACGCTGAGCGCTGCTGGATCCCAGCTCAGGATTTGCGAACGTCCAGGGATTCCTCCCACCCCAAAAGGTGCCAGGACCAAAAGCTCTTGCTGCTCTTCAAGTAGCCAGGCAACCCCATGCACAGCCCCACAAACGCTGGCGCTCCCTCTTTCTGCACCCTCCCACAGTCCAAAACAACTGCTCTTCCTGGGCTGATGAGCAGGCCGGAGGCCAGCTCAGCAATTCCCAACGTCCAGGGATTCCTCCCACCCCAAAGGTGCCAGGACCAAAAGCTCTTGCTGCTCTTCAAGTCTCCAGGCAAGCCCATTCACAGCCCCACAAACGCTGCCGCTCTCTCTTTCGGCAGCCTCCCAAAGGCCAAGAGAGCCTCTCCCTGACTCGCTGCGCAGAGTGGGATCCCAGCTCAGCAATTCCCAACGTCCAGGGATTCCTCCCACCCCAAAGGTGCCAGGACTAAAAGCTCTTGCTGCTCTTCAAGTAGCCAGGCAACCCCATTCGCAGCCCCACAAAAGCTGTCGCTCCCTCTTTCTGCAGCCTCCCAAACTCCAATACAATCTCTCTGTCTGGGCCGCAGAGAGAGTAACGCTGGGTTAGGGTTAGGGTTTAGGGTTAGGGTTAGGGATAGGGTTAGGTTTAGGGATAGGGTTAGGGTTACGCTTCAGGATTAGGGTTAGGGTATAGGTTAAGGTTAGGCTTAGGGTTAGCGTTAGTGTTCAGCGGGAGCTGAGCTCAGCAATGGCCAACGTCCAGGGATTCCTCCCACCCCAAAAGGTGCCAGGACCAAAAGCTCTTGCTGCTCTTCAAGTAGCCAGGCAACCCCATTCACAGCCCCACAAACGCTGGCGCTCCCTCTTTCTGCAGCCTCCCAAACTCCAAAACAACCGCTCTTCCTGGGCCGATGAGCAGGCCGGAGCCCAGCTCAGCAATTCCCAACGTCCAGGGATTCCTCCCTCCCCAAAGGTGCCACGACCAAAAGCTCTTGCTGCTCTTCAAGTAGCCAGGCAACCCCATTCGCAGCCCCACAAATGCTGCCACTCTCTCTTTCGGCAGCCTCCCAAAGGCCAAGAGAATCTCTCCCTGACTCGATGCGAAGAGCGGGATCCCAGCTCAGCATTTGTGAACGTCCAGGGATTCCTCCCACACCAAAGGGGCCAGGACCAAAAGCTCTTGCTGCTCTTCAAGTCTCCAGGCAACCCCATTCACAACTGCAAAAACGCTGCCATTCTGTCTTTCTAGAGCCTCCAAGAGGCCAACACAATCTAAATGGGCCGCTGAGTAGTGCTGCATCCCAGCTCAGAAACTGCGAACGTCCAGGCATTCCTCCCACACCAAAGGGGCCACGACCAAAAGCTCTTGCTGCTCTTCAAGTAGCCAGGCAAGCCCATTCACAGCCCCACAAACGCTGCCGCTCTCTCTTTCGGCAGCCTCCCAAAGGCCAAGAGAGCCTCTCCCTGACTCGCTGCGCAGAGTGGGATCCCAGCTCAGCAATTCCCAACGTCCAGGGATTCCTCCCACCCCAAAGGTGCCAGGACCAAAAGCTCTTGCTGCTCTTCAAGTAGCCAGGCAACCCCATTCGCAGCCCCACAAAAGCTGTCGCTCCCTCTTTCTGCAGCCTCCCAAACTCCAATACAATCTCTCTGTCTGGGCCGCAGAGAGAGTAACGCTGGGTTAGGGTTAGGGTTTAGGGTTAGGGTTAGGGATAGGGTTAGGGTTAGGGATAGGGTTAGGGTTACGCTTCAGGATTAGGGTTAGGGTATAGGTTAAGGTTAGGCTTAGGGTTAGCGTTAGTGTTCAGCGGGAGCTGAGCTCAGCAATGGCCAACGTCCAGGGATTCCTCCCACCCCAAAAGGTGCCAGGACCAAAAGCTCTTGCTGCTCTTCAAGTAGCCAGGCAACCCCATTCACAGCCCCACAAACGCTGGCGCTCCCTCTTTCTGCAGCCTCCCAAAGTCCAAAACAACCGCTCTTCCTGGGACGATGAGCAGGCCGGAGCCCAGCTCAGCAATTCCCAACGTCCAGGGATTCCTCCCACCCCAAAGGTGCCAGGACCAAAAGCTCTTGCTGCTCTTCAAGTAGCCAGGCAACCCCATTCGCAGCCCCACAAATGCTGCCACTCTCTCTTTCGGCAGCCTCCCAAAGGCCAAGAGAATCTCTCCCTGACTCGATGCGAAGAGCGGGATCCCAGCTCAGCATTTGTGAACGTCCAGGGATTCCTCCCACACCAAAGGGGCCCACGACCAAAAGCTCTTGCTGCTCTTCAAGTCTCCAGGCAACCCCATTCACAGCCCCACAAACGCTGCCATTCTGTCTTTCTAGAGCCTCCAAGAGGCCAACACAATCTAAATGGGCCGCTGAGTAGTGCTGCATCCCAGCTCAGAAACTGCGAACGTCCAGGCATTCCTCCCACCCCAAAGGTGCCACGACCAAAAGCTCTTGCTGCTCTTCAAGTAGCCAGGCAAGCCCATTCACAGCCCCACAAACGCTGCCGCTCTCTCTTTCGGCAGCCTCCCAAAGGCCAAGAGAGCCTCTCCCTGACTCGCTGCGCAGAGTGGGATCCCAGCTCAGCAATTCCCAACGTCCAGGGATTCCTCCCACCCCAAAGGTGCCAGGACTAAAAGCTCTTGCTGCTCTTCAAGTAGCCAGGCAACCCCATTTGCAGCCCCACAAATGCTGCCACTCTCTCTTTCGGCAGCCTCCCAAAGGCCAAGAGAATCTCTCCCTGACTCGATGCGAAGAGCGGGATCCCAGCTCAGCATTTGTGAACGTCCAGGGATTCCTCCCACACCAAAGGGCCCAGGACCAAAAGCTCTTGCTGCTCTTCAAGTCTCCAGGCAACGCCATTCAGACTGCCACAAATGCTGCCGATCTTGAATTCTGCAGCCTCCCAAAGGCCAAGAGAATCTCTCCCTGCCACGCTGAGCGCTGCTGGATCCCAGCTCAGAAACTGCGAACGTCCAGGCATTCCTCCCACCCCAAAGGTGCCACGACCAAAAGCTCTTGCTGCTCTTCAAGTAGCCAGGCAACCCCATGCACAGCCCCACAAACACTGGCGCTCCCTCTTTCTGCACCCTCCCAAAGTCCAAAACAACTGCTCTTCCTGGGCCGATGAGCAGGCCGGAGCCCAGCTCAGCAATTCCCAACGTCCAGGGATTCCTCCCACACCACAGGAGCCACGACCAAAAGCTCTTGCTGCTCTTCAAGTAGCCAGGCAACCCCATTCGCAGCCCCACAAATGCTGCCACTCTCTCTTTCGGCAGCCTCCCAAAGGCCAAGAGAATCTCTCCCTGACTCGATGCGAAGAGCGGGATCCCAGCTCAGCATTTGTGAACGTCCAGGGATTCCTCCCACACCAAAGGGGCCCACGACCAAAAGCTCTTGCTGCTCTTCAAGTCTCCAGGCAACCCCATTCACAACTGCAAAAACGCTGCGATTCTGTCTTTCTAGAGCCTCCAAGAGGCCAACACAATCGAAGTGGGCCGCTGAGTAGTGCTGCATCCCAGCTCAGAAACTGCGAACGTCCAGGCATTCCTCCCACACCAAAGGGGCCACGACCAAAAGCTCTTGCTGCTCTTCAAGTCTCCAGGCAAGCCCATTCACAGCCCCACAAACGCTGCCGCTCTCTCTTTCGGCAGCCTCCCAAAGGCCAAGAGAGCCTTGACTCGCTGCGCAGAGTGGGATCCCAGCTCAGCATTTGCCAACGTCCAGGGATTCCTCCCACCCCAAAGGTGCCAGGACTAAAAGCTCTTGCTGCTCTTCAAGGATCCAGGCAACCCCATTCACAGCCCCACAAAAGCTGTCGCTCCCTCTTTCTGCAGCCTCCCAAACTCCAATACAATCTCTCTGTCTGGGCCGCAGAGAGAGTAACGCTGGGTTAGGGTTAGGGTTTAGGGTTAGGGTTAGGGATAGGGTTAGGGTTAGGGATAGGGTTAGGGTTACGCTTCAGGATTAGGGTTAGGGTATAGGTTAAGGTTAGGCTTAGGGTTAGCGTTAGTGTTCAGCGGGAGCTGAGCTCAGCAATGGCCAACGTCCAGGGATTCCTCCCACCCCAAAAGGTGCCAGGACCAAAAGCTCTTGCTGCTCTTCAAGTAGCCAGGCAACCCCATTCACAGCCCCACAAACGCTGGCGCTCCCTCTTTCTGCAGCCTCCCAAAGTCCAAAACAACCGCTCTTCCTGGGCCGATGAGCAGGCCGGAGCCCAGCTCAGCAATTCCCAACGTCCAGGGATTCCTCCCTCCCCAAAGGTGCCACGACCAAAAGCTCTTGCTGCTCTTCAAGTAGCCAGGCAAGCCCATTCGCAGCCCCACAAATGCTGCCACTCTCTCTTTCGGCAGCCTCCCAAAGGCCAAGAGAATCTCTCCCTGACTCGATGCGAAGAGCGGGATCCCAGCTCAGCATTTGTGAACGTCCAGGGATTCCTCCCACACCAAAGGGGCCCACGACCAAAAGCTCTTGCTGCTCTTCAAGTCCCCAGGCAACCCCATTCACAACTGCAAAAACGCTGCCATTCTGTCTTTCTAGAGCCTCCAAGAGGCCAACACAATCTAAATGGGCCGCTGAGTAGTGCTGCATCCCAGCTCAGAAACTGCGAACGTCCAGGCATTCCTCCCACACCAAAGGGGCCACGACCAAAAGCTCTTGCTGCTCTTCAAGTAGCCAGGCAAGCCCATTCACAGCCCCACAAACGCTGCCGCTCTCTCTTTCGGCAGCCTCCCAAAGGCCAAGAGAGCCTCTCCCTGACTCGCTGCGCAGAGTGGGATCCCAGCTCAGCAATTCCCAACGTCCAGGGATTCCTCCCACCCCAAAGGTGCCAGGACCAAAAGCTCTTGCTGCTCTTCAAGGATCCAGGCAACCCCATTCGCAGCCCCACAAATGCTGCCACTCTCTCTTTCGGCAGCCTCCCAAAGGCCAAGAGAATCTCTCCCTGACTCGATGCGAAGAGCGGGATCCCAGCTCAGCATTTGTGAACGTCCAGGGATTCCTCCCACACCAAAGGGGCCCACGACCAAAAGCTCTTGCTGCTCTTCAAGTCTCCAGGCAACCCCATTCACAACTGCAAAAACGCTGCCATTCTGTCTTTCTAGAGCCTCCAAGAGGCCAACACAATCTAAGTGGGCCGCTGAGTAGTGCTGCATCCCAGCTCAGAAACTGCGAACGTCCAGGCATTCCTCCCACACCAAAGGGGCCACGACCAAAAGCTCTTGCTGCTCTTCAAGTAGCCAGGCAAGCCCATTCACAGCCCCACAAACGCTGCCGCTCTCTCTTTCGGCAGCCTCCCAAAGGCCAAGAGAGCCTCTCCCTGACTCGCTGCGCAGAGTGGGATCCCAGCTCAGCAATTCCCAACGTCCAGGGATTCCTCCCACCCCAAAGGTGCCAGGACCAAAAGCTCTTGCTGCTCTTCAAGTAGCCAGGCAACCCCATTCGCAGCCCCACAAAAGCTGTCGCTCCCTCTTTCTGCAGCCTCCCAAACTCCAATACAATCTCTCTGTCTGGGCCGCAGAGAGCGTAACGCTGGGTTAGGGTTAGGGTTTAGGGTTAGGGTTAGGGATAGGGTTAGGGTTAGGGATAGGGTTAGGGTTACGCTTCAGGATTAGGGTTAGGGTATAGGTTAAGGTTAGGCTTAGGGTTAGCGTTAGTGTTCAGCGGGAGCTGAGCTCAGCAATGGCCAACGTCCAGGGATTCCTCCCACCCCAAAAGGTGCCAGGACCAAAAGCTCTTGCTGCTCTTCAAGTAGCCAGGCAACCCCATTCACAGCCCCACAAACGCTGGCGCTCCCTCTTTCTGCAGCCTCCCAAAGTCCAAAACAACCGCTCTTCCTGGGCTGATCAGCAGGCCGGAGCCCAGCTCAGCAATTCCCAACGTCCAGGGATTCCTCCCACCCCAAAGGTGCCAGGACCAAAAGCTCTTGCTGCTCTTCAAGTAGCCAGGCAACCCCATTCGCAGCCCCACAAATGCTGCCACTCTCTCTTTCGGCAGCCTCCCAAAGGCCAAGAGAATCTCTCCCTGACTCGATGCGAAGAGCGGGATCCCAGCTCAGCATTTGTGAACGTCCAGGGATTCCTCCCACACCAAAGGGGCCCACGACCAAAAGCTCTTGCTGCTCTTCAAGTCTCCAGGCAACCCCATTCACAGCCCCACAAACGCTGCCATTCTGTCTTTCTAGAGCCTCCAAGAGGCCAACACAATCTAAGTGGGCCGCTGAGTAGTGCTGCATCCCAGCTCAGAAACTGCGAACGTCCAGGCATTCCTCCCACACCAAAGGGGCCACGACCAAAAGCTCTTGCTGCTCTTCAAGTAGCCAGGCAAGCCCATTCACAGCCCCACAAACGCTGCCGCTCTCTCTTTCGGCAGCCTCCCAAAGGCCAAGAGAGCCTCTCCCTGACTCGCTGCGCAGACTGGGATCCCAGCTCAGCATTTGCCAACGTCCAGGGATTCCTCCCACCCCAAAGGTGCCAGGACTAAAAGCTCTTGCTGCTCTTCAAGTAGCCAGGCAACCCCATTTGCAGCCCCACAAATGCTGCCACTCTCTCTTTCGGCAGCCTCCCAAAGGCCAAGAGAATCTCTCCCTGACTCGATGCGAAGAGCGGGATCCCAGCTCAGCATTTGTGAACGTCCAGGGATTCCTCCCACACCAAAGGGCCCAGGACCAAAAGCTCTTGCTGCTCTTCAAGTCTCCAGGCAACGCCATTCAGACTGCCACAAATGCTGCCGATCTTGAATTCTGCAGCCTCCCAAAGGCCAAGAGAATCTCTCCCTGCCACGCTGAGCGCTGCTGGATCCCAGCTCAGGATTTGCGAACGTCCAGGGATTCCTCCCACCCCAAAAGGTGCCAGGACCAAAAGCTCTTGCTGCTCTTCAAGTAGCCAGGCAACCCCATGCACAGCCCCACAAACACTGGCGCTCCCTCTTTCTGCACCCTCCCAAAGTCCAAAACAACCGCTCTTCCTGGGCCGATGAGCAGGCCGGAGCCCAGCTCAGCAATTCCCAACGTCCAGGGATTCCTCCCACACCACAGGAGCCACGACCAAAAGCTCTTGCTGCTCTTCAAGTAGCCAGGCAACCCCATTCGCAGCCCCACAAATGCTGCCACTCTCTCTTTTGGCAGCCTCCCAAAGGCCAAGAGAATCTCTCCCTGACTCGATGCGAAGAGCGGGATCCCAGCTCAGCATTTGTGAACGTCCAGGGATTCCTCCCACACCAAAGGGGCCCACGACCAAAAGCTCTTGCTGCTCTTCAAGTCTCCAGGCAACCCCATTCACAACTGCAAAAACGCTGCCATTCTGTCTTTCTAGAGCCTCCAAGAGGCCAACACAATCTAAGTGGGCCGCTGAGTAGTGCTGCATCCCAGCTCAGAAACTGCGAACGTCCAGGCATTCCTCCCACACCAAAGGGGCCACGACCAAAAGCTCTTGCTGCTCTTCAAGTCTCCAGGCAAGCCCATTCACAGCCCCACAAACGCTGCCGCTCTCTCTTTCGGCAGCCTCCCAAAGGCCAAGAGAGCCTCTCCCTGACTCGCTGCGCAGAGTGGGATCCCAGCTCAGCAATTCCCAACGTCCAGGGATTCCTCCCACCCCAAAGGTGCCAGGACCAAAAGCTCTTGCTGCTCTTCAAGTAGCCAGGCAACTCCATTCGCAGCCCCACAAATGCTGCCACTCTCTCTTTCGGCAGCCTCCCAAAGGCCAAGAGAATCTCTCCCTGACTCGATGCGAAGAGCGGGATCCCAGCTCAGCATTTGTGAACGTCCAGGGATTCCTCCCACACCAAAGGGGCCCACGACCAAAAGCTCTTGCTGCTCTTCAAGTCCCCAGGCAACCCCATTCACAACTGCAAAAAAGCTGCGATTCTGTCTTTCTAGAGCCTCCAAGAGGCCAACACAATCTAAATGGGCCGCTGAGTAGTGCTGCATCCCAGCTCAGAAACTGCGAACGTCCAGGCATTCCTCCCACACCAAAGGGGCCACGACCAAAAGCTCTTGCTGCTCTTCAAGTCTCCAGGCAAGCCCATTCACAGCCCCACAAACGCTGCCGCTCTCTCTTTCGGCAGCCTCCCAAAGGCCAAGAGAGCCTCTCCCTGACTCGCTGCGCAGAGTGGGATCCCAGCTCAGCAATTCCCAACGTCCAGGGATTCCTCCCACCCCAAAGGTGCCAGGACCAAAAGCTCTTGCTGCTCTTCAAGGATCCAGGCAACCCCATTCACAGCCCCACAAAAGCTGTCGCTCCCTCTTTCTGCAGCCTCCCAAACTCCAATACAATCTCTCTGTCTGGGCCGCAGAGAGAGTATCGCTGGGTTAGGGTTAGGGTTTAGGGTTAGGGTTAGGGATAGGGTTAGGGTTAGGGATAGGGTTAGGGTTACGCTTCAGGATTAGGGTTAGGGTATAGGTTAAGGTTAGGCTTAGGGTTAGCGTTAGTGTTCAGCGGGAGCTGAGCTCAGCAATGGCCAACGTCCAGGGATTCCTCCCACCCCAAAAGGTGCCAGGACCAAAAGCTCTTGCTGCTCTTCAAGTAGCCAGGCAACCCCATTCACAGCCCCACAAACGCTGGCGCTCCCTCTTTCTGCAGCCTCCCAAAGTCCAAAACAACCGCTCTTCCTGGGCCGATGAGCAGGCCGGAGCCCAGCTCAGCAATTCCCAACGTCCAGGGATTCCTCCCTCCCCAAAGGTGCCACGACCAAAAGCTCTTGCTGCTCTTCAAGTAGCCAGGCAAGCCCATTCGCAGCCCCACAAATGCTGCCACTCTCTCTTTCGGCAGCCTCCCAAAGGCCAAGAGAATCTCTCCCTGACTCGATGCGAAGAGCGGGATCCCAGCTCAGCATTTGTGAACGTCCAGGGATTCCTCCCACACCAAAGGGGCCCACGACCAAAAGCTCTTGCTGCTCTTCAAGTCCCCAGGCAACCCCATTCACAACTGCAAAAACGCTGCCATTCTGTCTTTCTAGAGCCTCCAAGAGGCCAACACAATCTAAATGGGCCGCTGAGTAGTGCTGCATCCCAGCTCAGAAACTGCGAACGTCCAGGCATTCCTCCCACACCAAAGGGGCCACGACCAAAAGCTCTTGCTGCTCTTCAAGTAGCCAGGCAAGCCCATTCACAGCCCCACAAACGCTGCCGCTCTCTCTTTCGGCAGCCTCCCAAAGGCCAAGAGAGCCTCTCCCTGACTCGCTGCGCAGAGTGGGATCCCAGCTCAGCAATTCCCAACGTCCAGGGATTCCTCCCACCCCAAAGGTGCCAGGACCAAAAGCTCTTGCTGCTCTTCAAGGATCCAGGCAACCCCATTCGCAGCCCCACAAATGCTGCCACTCTCTCTTTCGGCAGCCTCCCAAAGGCCAAGAGAATCTCTCCCTGACTCGATGCGAAGAGCGGGATCCCAGCTCAGCATTTGTGAACGTCCAGGGATTCCTCCCACACCAAAGGGGCCCACGACCAAAAGCTCTTGCTGCTCTTCAAGTCTCCAGGCAACCCCATTCACAACTGCAAAAACGCTGCCATTCTGTCTTTCTAGAGCCTCCAAGAGGCCAACACAATCTAAGTGGGCCGCTGAGTAGTGCTGCATCCCAGCTCAGAAACTGCGAACGTCCAGGCATTCCTCCCACACCAAAGGGGCCACGACCAAAAGCTCTTGCTGCTCTTCAAGTAGCCAGGCAAGCCCATTCACAGCCCCACAAACGCTGCCGCTCTCTCTTTCGGCAGCCTCCCAAAGGCCAAGAGAGCCTCTCCCTGACTCACTGCGCAGAGTGGGATCCCAGCTCAGCAATTCCCAACGTCCAGGGATTCCTCCCACCCCAAAGGTGCCAGGACCAAAAGCTCTTGCTGCTCTTCAAGTAGCCAGGCAACCCCATTCGCAGCCCCACAAAAGCTGTCGCTCCCTCTTTCTGCAGCCTCCCAAACTCCAATACAATCTCTCTGTCTGGGCCGCAGAGAGCGTAACGCTGGGTTAGGGTTAGGGTTTAGGGTTAGGGTTAGGGATAGGGTTAGGGTTAGGGATAGGGTTAGGGTTACGCTTCAGGATTAGGGTTAGGGTATAGGTTAAGGTTAGGCTTAGGGTTAGCGTTAGTGTTCAGCGGGAGCTGAGCTCAGCAATGGCCAACGTCCAGGGATTCCTCCCACCCCAAAAGGTGCCAGGACCAAAAGCTCTTGCTGCTCTTCAAGTAGCCAGGCAACCCCATTCACAGCCCCACAAACGCTGGCGCTCCCTCTTTCTGCAGCCTCCCAAAGTCCAAAACAACCGCTCTTCCTGGGCTGATGAGCAGGCCGGAGCCCAGCTCAGCAATTCCCAACGTCCAGGGATTCCTCCCACCCCAAAGGTGCCAGGACCAAAAGCTCTTGCTGCTCTTCAAGTAGCCAGGCAACCCCATTCGCAGCCCCACAAATGCTGCCACTCTCTCTTTCGGCAGCCTCCCAAAGGCCAAGAGAATCTCTCCCTGACTCGATGCGAAGAGCGGGATCCCAGCTCAGCATTTGTGAACGTCCAGGGATTCCTCCCACACCAAAGGGGCCCACGACCAAAAGCTCTTGCTGCTCTTCAAGTCTCCAGGCAACCCCATTCACAGCCCCACAAACGCTGCCATTCTGTCTTTCTAGAGCCTCCAAGAGGCCAACACAATCTAAGTGGGCCGCTGAGTAGTGCTGCATCCCAGCTCAGAAACTGCGAACGTCCAGGCATTCCTCCCACACCAAAGGGGCCACGACCAAAAGCTCTTGCTGCTCTTCAAGTAGCCAGGCAAGCCCATTCACAGCCCCACAAACGCTGCCGCTCTCTCTTTCGGCAGCCTCCCAAAGGCCAAGAGAGCCTCTCCCTGACTCGCTGCGCAGACTGGGATCCCAGCTCAGCATTTGCCAACGTCCAGGGATTCCTCCCACCCCAAAGGTGCCAGGACTAAAAGCTCTTGCTGCTCTTCAAGTAGCCAGGCAACCCCATTTGCAGCCCCACAAATGCTGCCACTCTCTCTTTCGGCAGCCTCCCAAAGGCCAAGAGAATCTCTCCCTGACTCGATGCGAAGAGCGGGATCCCAGCTCAGCATTTGTGAACGTCCAGGGATTCCTCCCACACCAAAGGGCCCAGGACCAAAAGCTCTTGCTGCTCTTCAAGTCTCCAGGCAACGTCATTCAGACTGCCACAAATGCTGCCGATCTTGAATTCTGCAGCCTCCCAAAGGCCAAGAGAATCTCTCCCTGCCACGCTGAGCGCTGCTGGATCCCAGCTCAGGATTTGCGAACGTCCAGGGATTCCTCCCACCCCAAAAGGTGCCAGGACCAAAAGCTCTTGCTGCTCTTCAAGTAGCCAGGCAACCCCATGCACAGCCCCACAAACACTGGCGCTCCCTCTTTCTGCACCCTCCCAAAGTCCAAAACAACCGCTCTTCCTGGGCCGATGAGCAGGCCGGAGCCCAGCTCAGCAATTCCCAACGTCCAGGGATTCCTCCCACACCACAGGAGCCACGACCAAAAGCTCTTGCTGCTCTTCAAGTAGCCAGGCAACCCCATTCGCAGCCCCACAAATGCTGCCACTCTCTCTTTCGGCAGCCTCCCAAAGGCCAAGAGAATCTCTCCCTGACTCGATGCGAAGAGCGGGATCCCAGCTCAGCATTTGTGAACGTCCAGGGATTCCTCCCACACCAAAGGGGCCCACGACCAAAAGCTCTTGCTGCTCTTCAAGTCTCCAGGCAACCCCATTCACAACTGCAAAAACGCTGCCATTCTGTCTTTCTAGAGCCTCCAAGAGGCCAACACAATCTAAGTGGGCCGCTGAGTAGTGCTGCATCCCAGCTCAGAAACTGCGAACGTCCAGGCATTCCTCCCACACCAAAGGGGCCACGACCAAAAGCTCTTGCTGCTCTTCAAGTCTCCAGGCAAGCCCATTCACAGCCCCACAAACGCTGCCGCTCTCTCTTTCGGCAGCCTCCCAAAGGCCAAGAGAGCCTCTCCCTGACTCGCTGCGCAGAGTGGGATCCCAGCTCAGCAATTCCCAACGTCCAGGGATTCCTCCCACCCCAAAGGTGCCAGGACCAAAAGCTCTTGCTGCTCTTCAAGTAGCCAGGCAACTCCATTCGCAGCCCCACAAATGCTGCCACTCTCTCTTTCGGCAGCCTCCCAAAGGCCAAGAGAATCTCTCCCTGACTCGATGCGAAGAGCGGGATCCCAGCTCAGCATTTGTGAACGTCCAGGGATTCCTCCCACACCAAAGGGGCCCACGACCAAAAGCTCTTGCTGCTCTTCAAGTCCCCAGGCAACCCCATTCACAACTGCAAAAACGCTGCCATTCTGTCTTTCTAGAGCCTCCAAGAGGCCAACACAATCTAAATGGGCCGCTGAGTAGTGCTGCATCCCAGCTCAGAAACTGCGAACGTCCAGGCATTCCTCCCACACCAAAGGGGCCACGACCAAAAGCTCTTGCTGCTCTTCAAGTAGCCAGGCAAGCCCATTCACAGCCCCACAAACGCTGCCGCTCTCTCTTTCGGCAGCCTCCCAAAGGCCAAGAGAGCCTCTCCCTGACTCGCTGCGCAGAGTGGGATCCCAGCTCAGCAATTCCCAACGTCCAGGGATTCCTCCCACACCACAGGAGCCACGACCAAAAGCTCTTGCTGCTCTTCAAGTAGCCAGGCAACCCCATTCGCAGCCCCACAAATGCTGCCACTCTCTCTTTCGGCAGCCTCCCAAAGGCCAAGAGAATCTCTCCCTGACTCGATGCGAAGAGCGGGATCCCAGCTCAGCATTTGTGAACGTCCAGGGATTCCTCCCACACCAAAGGGGCCCACGACCAAAAGCTCTTGCTGCTCTTCAAGTCCCCAGGCAACCCCATTCACAACTGCAAAAACGCTGCCATTCTGTCTTTCTAGAGCCTCCAAGAGGCCAACACAATCTAAATGGGCCGCTGAGTAGTGCTGCATCCCAGCTCAGAAACTGCGAACGTCCAGGCATTCCTCCCACACCAAAGGGGCCACGACCAAAAGCTCTTGCTGCTCTTCAAGTAGCCAGGCAAGCCCATTCACAGCCCCACAAACGCTGCCGCTCTCTCTTTCGGCAGCCTCCCAAAGGCCAAGAGAGCCTCTCCCTGACTCGCTGCGCAGAGTGGGATCCCAGCTCAGCAATTCCCAACGTCCAGGGATTCCTCCCACCCCAAAGGTGCCAGGACCAAAAGCTCTTGCTGCTCTTCAAGTAGCCAGGCAACCCCATTCGCAGCCCCACAAATGCTGCCACTCTCTCTTTCGGCAGCCTCCCAAAGGCCAAGAGAATCTCTCCCTGACTCGATGCGAAGAGCGGGATCCCAGCTCAGCATTTGTGAACGTCCAGGGATTCCTCCCACACCAAAGGGGCCCACGACCAAAAGCTCTTGCTGCTCTTCAAGTCTCCAGGCAACCCCATTCACAACTGCAAAAACGCTGCCATTCTGTCTTTCTAGAGCCTCCAAGAGGCCAACACAATCTAAATGGGCCGCTGAGTAGTGCTGCATCCCAGCTCAGAAACTGCGAACGTCCAGGCATTCCTCCCACACCAAAGGGGCCACGACCAAAAGCTCTTGCTGCTCTTCAAGTAGCCAGGCAAGCCCATTCACAGCCCCACAAACGCTGCCGCTCTCTCTTTCGGCAGCCTCCCAAAGGCCAAGAGAGCCTCTCCCTGACTCGCTGCGCAGAGTGGGATCCCAGCTCAGCAATTCCCAACGTCCAGGGATTCCTCCCACCCCAAAGGTGCCAGGACCAAAAGCTCTTGCTGCTCTTCAAGTAGCCAGGCAACCCCATTCGCAGCCCCACAAAAGCTGTCGCTCCCTCTTTCTGCAGCCTCCCAAACTCCAATACAATCTCTCTGTCTGGGCCGCAGAGAGAGTAACGCTGGGTTAGGGTTAGGGTTTAGGGTTAGGGTTAGGGATAGGGTTAGGGTTAGGGATAGGGTTAGGGTTAGGGTTCAGGATTAGGGTTAGGGTATAGGTTAAGGTTAGGCTTAGGGTTAGCGTTAGTGTTCAGCGGGAGCTGAGCTCAGCAATGGCCAACGTCCAGGGATTCCTCCCACCCCAAAAGGTGCCAGGACCAAAAGCTCTTGCTGCTCTTCAAGTAGCCAGGCAACCCCATTCACAGCCCCACAAACGCTGGCGCTCCCTCTTTCTGCAGCCTCCCAAAGTCCAAAACAACCGCTCTTCCTGGGCCGATGAGCAGGCCGGAGCCCAGCTCAGCAATTCCCAACGTCCAGGGATTCCTCCCACCCCAAAGGTGCCAGGACCAAAAGCTCTTGCTGCTCTTCAAGTAGCCAGGCAACCCCATTCGCAGCCCCACAAATGCTGCCACTCTCTCTTTCGGCAGCCTCCCAAAGGCCAAGAGAATCTCTCCCTGACTCGCTGCGCAGAGTGGGATCCCAGCTCAGCATTTGCCAACGTCCAGGGATTCCTCCCACCCCAAAGGTGCCAGGACCAAAAGCTCTTGCTGCTCTTCAAGTAGCCAGGCAACCCCATTCGCAGCCCCACAAAAGCTGTCGCTCCCTCTTTCTGCAGCCTCCCAAACTCCAATACAATCTCTCTGTCTGGGCCGCAGAGAGAGTAACGCTGGGTTAGGGTTAGGGTTTAGGGTTAGGGTTAGGGATAGGGTTAGGGTTAGGGATAGGGTTAGGGTTACGCTTCAGGATTAGGGTTAGGGTATAGGTTAAGGTTAGGCTTAGGGTTAGCGTTAGTGTTCAGCGGGAGCTGAGCTCAGCAATGGCCAACGTCCAGGGATTCCTCCCACCCCAAAAGGTGCCAGGACCAAAAGCTCTTGCTGCTCTTCAAGTAGCCAGGCAACCCCATTCACAGCCCCACAAACGCTGGCGCTCCCTCTTTCTGCAGCCTCCCAAAGTCCAAAACAACCGCTCTTCCTGGGACGATGAGCAGGCCGGAGCCCAGCTCAGCAATTCCCAACGTCCAGGGATTCCTCCCACCCCAAAGGTGCCAGGACCAAAAGCTCTTGCTGCTCTTCAAGTAGCCAGGCAACCCCATTCGCAGCCCCACAAATGCTGCCACTCTCTCTTTCGGCAGCCTCCCAAAGGCCAAGAGAATCTCTCCCTGACTCGATGCGAAGAGCGGGATCCCAGCTCAGCATTTGTGAACGTCCAGGGATTCCTCCCACACCAAAGGGGCCCACGACCAAAAGCTCTTGCTGCTCTTCAAGTCTCCAGGCAACCCCATTCACAGCCCCACAAACGCTGCCATTCTGTCTTTCTAGAGCCTCCAAGAGGCCAACACAATCTAAGTGGGCCGCTGAGTAGTGCTGCATCCCAGCTCAGAAACTGCGAACGTCCAGGCATTCCTCCCACACCAAAGGGGCCACGACCAAAAGCTCTTGCTGCTCTTCAAGTAGCCAGGCAAGCCCATTCACAGCCCCACAAACGCTGCCGCTCTCTCTTTCGGCAGCCTCCCAAAGGCCAAGAGAGCCTCTCCCTGACTCGCTGCGCAGACTGGGATCCCAGCTCAGCATTTGCCAACGTCCAGGGATTCCTCCCACCCCAAAGGTGCCAGGACCAAAAGCTCTTGCTGCTCTTCAAGTCTCCAGGCAACGCCATTCAGACTGCCACAAATGCTGCCGATCTTGAATTCTGCAGTCTCCCAAAGGCCAAGAGAATCTCTCCCTGCCACGCTGAGCGCTGCTGGATCCCAGCTCAGGATTTGCGAACGTCCAGGGATTCCTCCCACCCCAAAAGGTGCCAGGACCAAAAGCTCTTGCTGCTCTTCAAGTAGCCAGGCAACCCCATGCACAGCCCCACAAACACTGGCGCTCCCTCTTTCTGCACCCTCCCAAAGTCCAAAACAACTGCTCTTCCTGGGCCGATGAGCAGGCCGGAGCCCAGCTCAGCAATTCCCAACGTCCAGGGATTCCTCCCACACCACAGGAGCCACGACCAAAAGCTCTTGCTGCTCTTCAAGTAGCCAGGCAACCCCATTCGCAGCCCCACAAATGCTGCCACTCTCTCTTTCGGCAGCCTCCCAAAGGCCAAGAGAATCTCTCCCTGACTCGATGCGAAGAGCGGGATCCCAGCTCAGCATTTGTGAACGTCCAGGGATTCCTCCCACACCAAAGGGGCCCACGACCAAAAGCTCTTGCTGCTCTTCAAGTCTCCAGGCAACCCCATTCACAACTGCAAAAACGCTGCCATTCTGTCTTTCTAGAGCCTCCAAGAGGCCAACACAATCTAAGTGGGCCGCTGAGTAGTGCTGCATCCCAGCTCAGAAACTGCGAACGTCCAGGCATTCCTCCCACACCAAAGGGGCCACGACCAAAAGCTCTTGCTGCTCTTCAAGTCTCCAGGCAAGCCCATTCACAGCCCCACAAACGCTGCCGCTCTCTCTTTCGGCAGCCTCCCAAAGGCCAAGAGAGCCTCTCCCTGACTCGCTGCGCAGAGTGGGATCCCAGCTCAGCAATTCCCAACGTCCAGGGATTCCTCCCACACCACAGGAGCCACGACCAAAAGCTCTTGCTGCTCTTCAAGTAGCCAGGCAACCCCATTCGCAGCCCCACAAATGCTGCCACTCTCTCTTTCGGCAGCCGCCCAAAGGCCAAGAGAATCTCTCCCTGACTCGATGCGAAGAGCGGGATCCCAGCTCAGCATTTGTGAACGTCCAGGGATTCCTCCCACACCAAAGGGGCCCACGACCAAAAGCTCTTGCTGCTCTTCAAGTCCCCAGGCAACCCCATTCACAACTGCAAAAACGCTGCCATTCTGTCTTTCTAGAGCCTCCAAGAGGCCAACACAATCTAAATGGGCCGCTGAGTAGTGCTGCATCCCAGCTCAGAAACTGCGAACGTCCAGGCATTCCTCCCACACCAAAGGGGCCAGGACCAAAAGCTCTTGCTGCTCTTCAAGTAGCCAGGCAAGCCCATTCACAGCCCCACAAACGCTGCCGCTCTCTCTTTCGGCAGCCTCCCAAAGGCCAAGAGAGCCTCTCCCTGACTCGCTGCGCAGAGTGGGATCCCAGCTCAGCAATTCCCAACGTCCAGGGATTCCTCCCACACCACAGGAGCCACGACCAAAAGCTCTTGCTGCTCTTCAAGTAGCCAGGCAACCCCATTCGCAGCCCCACAAATGCTGCCACTCTCTCTTTCGGCAGCCTCCCAAAGACCAAGAGAATCTCTCCCTGACTCGATGCGAAGAGCGGGATCCCAGCTCAGCATTTGTGAACGTCCAGGGATTCCTCCCACACCAAAGGGGCCCACGACCAAAAGCTCTTGCTGCTCTTCAAGTCTCCAGGCAACCCCATTCACAACTGCAAAAACGCTGCCATTCTGTCTTTCTAGAGCCTCCAAGAGGCCAACACAATCTAAATGGGCCGCTGAGTAGTGCTGCATCCCAGCTCAGAAACTGCGAACGTCCAGGCATTCCTCCCACACCAAAGGGGCCACGACCAAAAGCTCTTGCTGCTCTTCAAGTAGCCAGGCAAGCCCATTCACAGCCCCACAAACGCTGCCGCTCTCTCTTTCGGCAGCCTCCCAAAGGCCAAGAGAGCCTCTCCCTGACTCGCTGCGCAGAGTGGGATCCCAGCTCAGCAATTCCCAACGTCCAGGGATTCCTCCCACCCCAAAGGTGCCAGGACCAAAAGCTCTTGCTGCTCTTCAAGTAGCCAGGCAACCCCATTCGCAGCCCCACAAAAGCTGTCGCTCCCTCTTTCTGCAGCCTCCCAAACTCCAATACAATCTCTCTGTCTGGGCCGCAGAGAGAGTAACGCTGGGTTAGGGTTAGGGTTTAGGGTTAGGGTTAGGGATAGGGTTAGGGTTAGGGATAGGGTTAGGGTTAGGGTTCAGGATTAGGGTTAGGGTATAGGTTAAGGTTAGGCTTAGGGTTAGCGTTAGTGTTCAGCGGGAGCTGAGCTCAGCAATGGCCAACGTCCAGGGATTCCTCCCACCCCAAAAGGTGCCAGGACCAAAAGCTCTTGCTGCTCTTCAAGTAGCCAGGCAACCCCATTCACAGCCCCACAAACGCTGGCGCTCCCTCTTTCTGCAGCCTCCCAAAGTCCAAAACAACCGCTCTTCCTGGGCCGATGAGCAGGCCGGAGCCCAGCTCAGCAATTCCCAACGTCCAGGGATTCCTCCCACCCCAAAGGTGCCAGGACCAAAAGCTCTTGCTGCTCTTCAAGTAGCCAGGCAACCCCATTCGCAGCCCCACAAATGCTGCCACTCTCTCTTTCGGCAGCCTCCCAAAGGCCAAGAGAATCTCTCCCTGACTCGATGCGAAGAGCGGGATCCCAGCTCAGCATTTGTGAACGTCCAGGGATTCCTCCCACACCAAAGGGGCCCACGACCAAAAGCTCTTGCTGCTCTTCAAGTCTCCAGGCAACCCCATTCACAGCCCCACAAACGCTGCCATTCTGTCTTTCTAGAGCCTCCAAGAGGCCAACACAATCTAAGTGGGCCGCTGAGTAGTGCTGCATCCCAGCTCAGAAACTGCGAACGTCCAGGCATTCCTCCCACACCAAAGGTGCCACGACCAAAAGCTCTTGCTGCTCTTCAAGTAGCCAGGCAAGCCCATTCACAGCCCCACAAACGCTGCCGCTCTCTCTTTCGGCAGCCTCCCAAAGGCCAAGAGAGCCTCTCCCTGACTCGCTGCGCAGAGTGGGATCCCAGCTCAGCATTTGCCAACGTCCAGGGATTCCTCCCACCCCAAAGGTGCCAGGACTAAAAGCTCTTGCTGCTCTTCAAGTAGCCAGGCAACCCCATTTGCAGCCCCACAAATGCTGCCACTCTCTCTTTCGGCAGCCTCCCAAAGGCCAAGAGAATCTCTCCCTGACTCGATGCGAAGAGCGGGATCCCAGCTCAGCATTTGTGAACGTCCAGGGATTCCTCCCACACCAAAGGGCCCAGGACCAAAAGCTCTTGCTGCTCTTCAAGTAGCCAGGTAACGCCATTCAGACTGCCACAAATGCTGCCGATCTTGAATTCTGCAGCCTCCCAAAGGCCAAGAGAATCTCTCCCTGCCACGCTGAGCGCTGCTGGATCCCAGCTCAGGATTTGCGAACGTCCAGGGATTCCTCCCACCCCAAAAGGTGCCAGGACCAAAAGCTCTTGCTGCTCTTCAAGTAGCCAGGCAACCCCATGCACAGCCCCACAAACGCTGGCGCTCCCTCTTTCTGCACCCTCCCACAGTCCAAAACAACTGCTCTTCCTGGGCTGATGAGCAGGCCGGAGGCCAGCTCAGCAATTCCCAACGTCCAGGGATTCCTCCCACCCCAAAGGTGCCAGGACCAAAAGCTCTTGCTGCTCTTCAAGTCTCCAGGCAAGCCCATTCACAGCCCCACAAACGCTGCCGCTCTCTCTTTCGGCAGCCTCCCAAAGGCCAAGAGAGCCTCTCCCTGACTCGCTGCGCAGAGTGGGATCCCAGCTCAGCAATTCCCAACGTCCAGGGATTCCTCCCACCCCAAAGGTGCCAGGACCAAAAGCTCTTGCTGCTCTTCAAGTAGCCAGGCAACCCCATTCGCAGCCCCACAAATGCTGCCACTCTCTCTTTCGGCAGCCTCCCAAAGACCAAGAGAATCTCTCCCTGACTCGATGCGAAGAGCGGGATCCCAGCTCAGCATTTGTGAACGTCCAGGGATTCCTCCCACACCAAAGGGGCCCACGACCAAAAGCTCTTGCTGCTCTTCAAGTCTCCAGGCAACCCCATTCACAACTGCAAAAACGCTGCCATTCTGTCTTTCTAGAGCCTCCAAGAGGCCAACACAATCTAAATGGGCCGCTGAGTAGTGCTGCATCCCAGCTCAGAAACTGCGAACGTCCAGGCATTCCTCCCACACCAAAGGGGCCACGACCAAAAGCTCTTGCTGCTCTTCAAGTAGCCAGGCAAGCCCATTCACAGCCCCACAAACGCTGCCGCTCTCTCTTTCGGCAGCCTCCCAAAGGCCAAGAGAGCCTCTCCCTGACTCGCTGCGCAGAGTGGGATCCCAGCTCAGCAATTCCCAACGTCCAGGGATTCCTCCCACCCCAAAGGTGCCAGGACCAAAAGCTCTTGCTGCTCTTCAAGTAGCCAGGCAACCCCATTCGCAGCCCCACAAAAGCTGTCGCTCCCTCTTTCTGCAGCCTCCCAAACTCCAATACAATCTCTCTGTCTGGGCCGCAGAGAGAGTAACGCTGGGTTAGGGTTAGGGTTTAGGGTTAGGGTTAGGGATAGGGTTAGGGTTAGGGATAGGGTTAGGGTTAGGGTTCAGGATTAGGGTTAGGGTATAGGTTAAGGTTAGGCTTAGGGTTAGCGTTAGTGTTCAGCGGGAGCTGAGCTCAGCAATGGCCAACGTCCAGGGATTCCTCCCACCCCAAAAGGTGCCAGGACCAAAAGCTCTTGCTGCTCTTCAAGTAGCCAGGCAACCCCATTCACAGCCCCACAAACGCTGGCGCTCCCTCTTTCTGCAGCCTCCCAAAGTCCAAAACAACCGCTCTTCCTGGGCCGATGAGCAGGCCGGAGCCCAGCTCAGCAATTCCCAACGTCCAGGGATTCCTCCCACCCCAAAGGTGCCAGGACCAAAAGCTCTTGCTGCTCTTCAAGTAGCCAGGCAACCCCATTCGCAGCCCCACAAATGCTGCCACTCTCTCTTTCGGCAGCCTCCCAAAGGCCAAGAGAATCTCTCCCTGACTCGATGCGAAGAGCGGGATCCCAGCTCAGCATTTGTGAACGTCCAGGGATTCCTCCCACACCAAAGGGGCCCACGACCAAAAGCTCTTGCTGCTCTTCAAGTCTCCAGGCAACCCCATTCACAGCCCCACAAACGCTGCCATTCTGTCTTTCTAGAGCCTCCAAGAGGCCAACACAATCTAAGTGGGCCGCTGAGTAGTGCTGCATCCCAGCTCAGAAACTGCGAACGTCCAGGCATTCCTCCCACACCAAAGGTGCCACGACCAAAAGCTCTTGCTGCTCTTCAAGTAGCCAGGCAAGCCCATTCACAGCCCCACAAACGCTGCCGCTCTCTCTTTCGGCAGCCTCCCAAAGGCCAAGAGAGCCTCTCCCTGACTCGCTGCGCAGAGTGGGATCCCAGCTCAGCATTTGCCAACGTCCAGGGATTCCTCCCACCCCAAAGGTGCCAGGACTAAAAGCTCTTGCTGCTCTTCAAGTAGCCAGGCAACCCCATTTGCAGCCCCACAAATGCTGCCACTCTCTCTTTCGGCAGCCTCCCAAAGGCCAAGAGAATCTCTCCCTGACTCGATGCGAAGAGCGGGATCCCAGCTCAGCATTTGTGAACGTCCAGGGATTCCTCCCACACCAAAGGGCCCAGGACCAAAAGCTCTTGCTGCTCTTCAAGTAGCCAGGTAACGCCATTCAGACTGCCACAAATGCTGCCGATCTTGAATTCTGCAGCCTCCCAAAGGCCAAGAGAATCTCTCCCTGCCACGCTGAGCGCTGCTGGATCCCAGCTCAGGATTTGCGAACGTCCAGGGATTCCTCCAACCCCAAAAGGTGCCAGGACCAAAAGCTCTTGCTGCTCTTCAAGTAGCCAGGCAACCCCATGCACAGCCCCACAAACGCTGGCGCTCCCTCTTTCTGCACCCTCCCACAGTCCAAAACAACTGCTCTTCCTGGGCTGATGAGCAGGCCGGAGGCCAGCTCAGCAATTCCCAACGTCCAGGGATTCCTCCCACCCCAAAGGTGCCAGGACCAAAAGCTCTTGCTGCTCTTCAAGTCTCCAGGCAACCCCATTCGCAGCCCCACAAATGCTGCCGCTCTCTCTTTCGGCAGCCTCCCAAAGGCCAAGAGAGCCTCTCCCTGACTCGCTGCGCAGAGTGGGATCCCAGCTCAGCAATTCCCAACGTCCAGGGATTCCTCCCACCCCAAAGGTGCCAGGACCAAAAGCTCTTGCTGCTCTTCAAGTAGCCAGGCAACCCCATTCGCAGCCCCACAAATGCTGCCACTCTCTCTTTCGGCAGCCTCCCAAAGACCAAGAGAATCTCTCCCTGACTCGATGCGAAGAGCGGGATCCCAGCTCAGCATTTGTGAACGTCCAGGGATTCCTCCCACACCAAAGGGGCCCACGACCAAAAGCTCTTGCTGCTCTTCAAGTCTCCAGGCAACCCCATTCACAACTGCAAAAACGCTGCCATTCTGTCTTTCTAGAGCCTCCAAGAGGCCAACACAATCTAAATGGGCCGCTGAGTAGTGCTGCATCCCAGCTCAGAAACTGCGAACGTCCAGGCATTCCTCCCACACCAAAGGGGCCACGACCAAAAGCTCTTGCTGCTCTTCAAGTCTCCAGGCAAGCCCATTCACAGCCCCACAAAAGCTGTCGCTCCCTCTTTCTGCAGCCTCCCAAAGTCCAAAAAGAACCGCTCTTCCTGGGACGATGAGCAGGCCGGAGCCCAGCTCAGCAATTCCCAACGTCCAGGGATTCCTCCCACCCCAAAGGTGCCACGACCAAAAGCTCTTGCTGCTCTTCAAGTAGCCAGGCAACCCCATTCGCAGCCCCACAAATGCTGCCACTCTCTCTTTCGGCAGCCTCCCAAAGACCAAGAGAATCTCTCCCTGACTCGATGCGCAGAGTGGGATCCCAGCTCAGCATTTGCCAACGTCCAGGGATTCCTCCCACCCCAAAGGTGCCAGGACTAAAAGCTCTTGCTGCTCTTCAAGGATCCAGGCAACCCCATTCACAGCCCCACAAAAGCTGTCGCTCCCTCTTTCTGCAGCCTCCCAAACTCCAATACAATCTCTCTGTCTGGGCCGCAGAGAGAGTAACGCTGGGTTAGGGTTAGGGTTTAGGGTTAGGGTTAGGGATAGGGTTAGGGTTAGGGATAGGGTTAGGGTTACGCTTCAGGATTAGGGTTAGGGTATAGGTTAAGGTTAGGCTTAGGGTTAGCGTTAGTGTTCAGCGGGAGCTGAGCTCAGCAATGGCCAACGTCCAGGGATTCCTCCCACCCCAAAAGGTGCCAGGACCAAAAGCTCTTGCTGCTCTTCAAGTAGCCAGGCAACCCCATTCACAGCCCCACAAACGCTGGCGCTCCCTCTTTCTGCAGCCTCCCAAACTCCAAACAACCACTCTTCCTGGGCCGATGAGCAGGCCGGAGCCCAGCTCAGCAATTCCCAACGTCCAGGGATTCCTCCCTCCCCAAAGGTGACAGGACCAAAAGCTCTTGCTGCTCTTCAAGTAGCCAGGCAAGCCCATTCACAGCCCCACAAACGCTGCCGCTCTCTCTTTCGGCAGCCTCCCAAAGGCCAAGAGAGCCTCTCCCTGACTCGCTGCGCAGAGTGGGATCCCAGCTCAGCAATTCCCAACGTCCAGGGATTCCTCCCACCCCAAAGGTGCCAGGACCAAAAGCTCTTGCTGCTCTTCAAGTAGCCAGGCAACCCCATTCGCAGCCCCACAAAAGCTGTCGCTCCCTCTTTCTGCAGCCTCCCAAACTCCAATACAATCTCTCTGTCTGGGCCGCAGAGAGAGTAACGCTGGGTTAGGGTTAGGGTTTAGGGTTAGGGTTAGGGATAGGGTTAGGGTTAGGGATAGGGTTAGGGTTACGCTTCAGGATTAGGGTTAGGGTATAGGTTAAGGTTAGGCTTAGGGTTAGCGTTAGTGTTCAGCGGGAGCTGAGCTCAGCAATGGCCAACGTCCAGGGATTCCTCCCACCCCAAAAGGTGCCAGGACCAAAAGCTCTTGCTGCTCTTCAAGTAGCCAGGCAAGCCCATTCACAGCCCCACAAACGCTGCCGCTCTCTCTTTCGGCAGCCTCCAAAAGGCCAAGAGAGCCTCTCCCTGACTCGATGCGAAGAGCGGGATCCCAGCTCAGCATTTGTGAACGTCCAGGGATTCCTCCCACACCAAAGGGGCCCAGGACCAAAAGCTCTTGCTGCTCTTCAAGTAGCCAGGCAACGCCATTCAGACTGCAACAAATGCTGCCGATCTTGAATTCTGCAGCCTCCCAAAGGCCAAGAGAATCTCTCCCTGCCACGCTGAGCGCTGCTGGATCCCAGCTCAGGATTTGCGAACGTCCAGGGATTCCTCCCACCCCAAAGGTGCCACGACCAAAAGCTCTTGCTGCTCTTCAAGTCTCCAGGCAACCCCATTCACAACTGCAAAAACGCTGCCATTCTGTCTTTCTAGAGCCTCCAAGAGGCCAACACAATCTAAGTGGGCCGCTGAGTAGTGCTGCATCCCAGCTCAGAAACTGCGAACGTCCAGGCATTCCTCCCACCCCAAAAGGTGCCAGGACCAAAAGCTCTTGCTGCTCTTCAAGTAGCCAGGCAACCCCATGCACAGCCCCAGAAACGCTGGCGCTCCCTCTTTCTGCACCCTCCCAAAGTCCAAAACAACTGCTCTTCCTGGGCTGATGAGCAGGCCGGAGCCCAGCTCAGCAATTCCCAACGTCCAGGGATTCCTCCCACCCCAAAGGTGCCAGGACCAAAAGCTCTTGCTGCTCTTCAAGTAGCCAGGCAAGCCCATTCACAGCCCCACAAACGCTGCCGCTCTCTCTTTCGGCTGCCTCCCAAAGGCCAAGAGAATCTCTCCCTGACTCGATGCGAAGAGCGGGATCCCAGCTCAGCATTTGTGAACGTCCAGGGATTCCTCCCACACTAAAGGGGCCCACGACCAAAAGCTCTTGCTGCTCTTCAAGTCTCCAGGCAACCCCATTCACAGCCCCACAAACACTGCCATTCTGTCTTTCTAGAGCCTCCAAGAGGCCAACAGAATCGAAGTGGGCCGCTGAGTAGTGCTGCATCCCAGCTCAGAAACTGCGAACGTCCAGGCATTCCTCCCACACCAAAGGGGCCACGACCAAAAGCTCTTGCTGCTCTTCAAGTAGCCAGGCAAGCCCATTCACAGCCCCACAAACGCTGCCGCTCTCTCTTTCGGCAGCCTCCCAAAGGCCAAGAGAGCCTCTCCCTGACTCGCTGCGCAGAGTGGGATCCCAGCTCAGCATTTGCCAACGTCCAGGGATTCCTCCCACCCCAAAAGGTGCCAGGACCAAAAGCTCTTGCTGCTCTTCAAGTAGCCAGGCAACCCCATTCACAGCCCCACAAACGCTGGCGCTCCCTCTTTCTGCAGCCTCCCAAAGTCCAAAACAACCGCTCTTCCTGGGCCGATGAGCAGGCCGGAGCCCAGCTCAGCAATTCCCAACGTCCAGGGATTCCTCCCACACCACAGGAGCCACGACCAAAAGCTCTTGCTGCTCTTCAAGTAGCCAGGCAACCCCATTCGCAGCCCCACAAATGCTGCCACTCTCTCTTTCGGCAGCCTCCCAAAGGCCAAGAGAATCTCTCCCTGACTCGATGCGAAGAGCGGGATCCCAGCTCAGCATTTGTGAACGTCCAGGGATTCCTCCCACACCAAAGGGGCCCACGACCAAAAGCTCTTGCTGCTCTTCAAGTCTCCAGGCAACCCCATTCACAACTGCAAAAACGCTGCCATTCTGTCTTTCTAGAGCCTCCAAGAGGCCAACACAATCGAAGTGGGCCGCTGAGTAGTGCTGCATCCCAGCTCAGAAACTGCGAACGTCCAGGCATTCCTCCCACACCAAAGGGGCCACGACCAAAAGCTCTTGCTGCTCTTCAAGTCTCCAGGCAAGCCCATTCACAGCCCCACAAACGCTGCCGCTCTCTCTTTCGGCAGCCTCCCAAAGGCCAAGAGAGACTCTCCCTGACTCGCTGCGCAGAGTGGGATCCCAGCTCAGCAATTCCCAACGTCCAGGGATTCCTCCCACCCCAAAGGTGCCAGGACCAAAAGCTCTTGCTGCTCTTCAAGTAGCCAGGCAACTCCATTCGCAGCCCCACAAATGCTGCCACTCTCTCTTTCGGCTGCCACTCTCTCTTTCGGCTGCCTCCCAAAGGCCAAGAGAATCTCTCCCTGACTCGATGCGAAGAGCGGGATCCCAGCTCAGCATTTGTGAACGTCCAGGGATTCCTCCCACACCAAAGGGCCCCACGACCAAAAGCTCTTGCTGCTCTTCAAGTCACCAGGCAACCCCATTCACAACTGCAAAAACGCTGCCATTCTGTCTTTCTAGAGCCTCCAAGAGGCCAACACAATCTAAATGGGCCGCTGAGTAGTGCTGCATCCCAGCTCAGAAACTGCGAACGTCCAGGCATTCCTCCCACACCAAAGGGGCCACGACCAAAAGCTCTTGCTGCTCTTCAAGTAGCCAGGCAAGCCCATTCACAGCCCCACAAACGCTGCCGCTCTCTCTTTCGGCAGCCTCCCAAAGGCCAAGAGAGCCTCTCCCTGACTCGCTGCGCAGAGTGGGATCCCAGCTCAGCAATTCCCAACGTCCAGGGATTCCTCCCACCCCAAAGGTGCCAGGACCAAAAGCTCTTGCTGCTCTTCAAGTCTCCAGGCAACCCCATTCACAACTGCAAAAACGCTGCCATTCTGTCTTTCTAGAGCCTCCAAGAGGCCAACACAATCTAAATGGGCCGCTGAGTAGTGCTGCATCCCAGCTCAGAAACTGCGAACGTCCAGGCATTCCTCCCACACCAAAGGGGCCACGACCAAAAGCTCTTGCTGCTCTTCAAGTAGCCAGGCAAGCCCATTCACAGCCCCACAAACGCTGCCGCTCTCTCTTTCAGCAGCCTCCCAAAGGCCAAGAGAGCCTCTCCCTGACTCGCTGCGCAGAGTGGGATCCCAGCTCAGCAATTCCCAACGTCCAGGGATTCCTCCCACCCCAAAGGTGCCAGGACCAAAAGCTCTTGCTGCTCTTCAAGTAGCCAGGCAACCCCATTCGCAGCCCCACAAAAGCTGTCGCTCCCTCTTTCTGCAGCCTCCCAAACTCCAATACAATCTCTCTGTCTGGGCCGCAGAGAGAGTAACGCTGGGTTAGGGTTAGGGTTTAGGGTTAGGGTTAGGGATAGGGTTAGGGTTAGGGATAGGGTTAGGGTTACGCTTCAGGATTAGGGTTAGGGTATAGGTTAAGGTTAGGCTTAGGGTTAGCGATAGTGTTCAGCGGGAGCTGAGCTCAGCAATGGCCAACGTCCAGGGATTCCTCCCACCCCAAAAGGTGCCAGGACCAAAAGCTCTTGCTGCTCTTCAAGTAGCCAGGCAACCCCATTCACAGCCCCACAAACGCTGGCGCTCCCTCTTTCTGCAGCCTCCCAAAGTCCAAAACAACCGCTCTTCCTGGGCCGATGAGCAGGCCGGAGCCCAGCTCAGCAATTGCCAACGTCCAGGGATTCCTCCCACACCACAGGAGCCACGACCAAAAGCTCTTGCTGCTCTTCAAGTAGCCAGGCAACCCCATTCGCAGCCCCACAAATGCTGCCACTCTCTCTTTTGGCAGCCTCCCAAAGGCCAAGAGAATCTCTCCCTGACTCGATGCGAAGAGCGGGATCCCAGCTCAGCATTTGTGAACGTCCAGGGATTCCTCCCACACCAAAGGGGCCCACGACCAAAAGCTCTTGCTGCTCTTCAAGTCTCCAGGCAAGCCCATTCACAACTGCAAAAACGCTGCCATTCTGTCTTTCTAGAGCCTCCAAGAGGCCAACACAATCTAAGTGGGCCGCTGAGTAGTGCTGCATCCCAGCTCAGAAACTGCGAACGTCCAGGCATTCCTCCCACCCCAAAGGTGCCAGGACCAAAAGCTCTTGCTGCTCTTCAAGTAGCCAGGCAACCCCATTCACAGCCCCACAAACGCTGGCGCTCCCTCTTTCTGCAGCCTCCCAAAGTCCAAAACAACCGCTCTTCCTGGGCCGATGAGCAGGCTGGAGCCCAGCTCAGCAATTCCCAACGTCCAGGGATTCCTCCCACCCCAAAGGTGCCAGGACCAAAAGCTCTCGCTGCTCTTCAAGGAACCAGGCAACCCCATTCACAGCCCCACAAACGCGACCGCTCTCTCTTTCGGCAGCCTCCAAAAGGCCAAGAGAGCCTCTCCCTGACTCGATGCGAAGAGCGGGATCCCAGCTCAGCATTTGTGAACGTCCAGGGATTCCTCCCACACCAAAGGGGCCCAGAACCAAAAGCTCTTGCTGCTCTTCAAGTAGCCAGGCAACGCCATTCAGACTGCAACAAATGCTGCCGATCTTGAATTCTGCAGCCTCCCAAAGGCCAAGAGAATCTCTCCCTGCCACGCTGAGCGCTGCTGGATCCCAGCTCAGGATTTGCGAACGTCCAGGGATTCCTCCCACCCCAAAGGTGCCACGACCAAAAGCTCTTGCTGCTCTTCAAGTCTCCAGGCAACCCCATTCACAACTGCAAAAACGCTGCCATTCTGTCTTTCTAGAGCCTCCAAGAGGCCAACACAATCTAAGTGGGCCGCTGAGTAGTGCTGCATCCCAGCTCAGAAACTGCGAACGTCCAGGCATTCCTCCCACCCCAAAAGGTGCCAGGACCAAAAGCTCTTGCTGCTCTTCAAGTAGCCAGGCAACCCCATGCACAGCCCCAGAAACGCTGGCGCTCCCTCTTTCTGCACCCTCCCAAAGTCCAAAACAACTGCTCTTCCTGGGCTGATGAGCAGGCCGGAGCCCAGCTCAGCAATTCCCAACGTCCAGGGATTCCTCCCACCCCAAAGGTGCCAGGAACAAAAGCTCTTGCTGCTCTTCAAGTCTCCAGGCAAGCCCATTCACAGCCCCACAAACGCTGCCGCTCTCTCTTTCGGCAGCCTCCCAAAGGCCAAGAGAGCCTCTCCCTGACTCGATGCGAAGAGCGGGATCCCAGCTCAGCATTTGTGAACGTCCAGGGATTCCTCCCACACCAAAGGGGCCCACGACCAAAAGCTCTTGCTGCTCTTCAAGTCTCCAGGCAACCCCATTCACAACTGCAAAAACGCTGCCATTCTGTCTTTCTAGAGCCTCCAAGAGGCCAACACAATCTAAGTGGGCCGCTGAGTAGTGCTGCATCCCAGCTCAGAAACTGCGAACGTCCAGGCATTCCTCCCACACCAAAGGGGCCACGACCAAAAGCTCTTGCTGCTCTTCAAGTAGCCAGGCAAGCCCATTCACAGCCCCACAAATGCTGCCGCTCTCTCTTTCGGCTGCCTCCCAAAGGCCAAGAGAATCTCTCCCTGACTCGATGCGAAGAGCGGGATCCCAGCTCAGCATTTGTGAACGTCCAGGGATTCCTCCCACACCAAAGGGGCCCACGACCAAAAGCTCTTGCTGCTCTTCAAGTCTCCAGGCAACCCCATTCACAGCCCCACAAACGCTGCCATTCTGTCTTTCTAGAGCCTCCAAGAGGCCAACAGAATCGAAGTGGGCCGCTGAGTAGTGCTGCATCCCAGCTCAGAAACTGCGAACGTCCAGGCATTCCTCCCACACCAAAGGGGCCACGACCAAAAGCTCTTGCTGCTCTTCAAGTCTCCAGGCAAGCCCATTCACAGCCCCACAAACGCTGCCGCTCTCTCTTTCGGCAGCCTCCCAAAGGCCAAGAGAGCCTCTCCCTGACTCGCTGCGCAGACTGGGATCCCAGCTCAGCATTTGCCAACGTCCAGGGATTCCTCCCACCCCAAAGGTGCCAGGAGCAAAAGCTCTTGCTGCTCTTCAAGTAGCCAGGCAACCCCATTCGCAGCCCCACAAATGCTGCCACTCTCTCTTTCGGCAGCCTCACAAAGGCCAAGAGAATCTCTCCCTGACTCGATGCGAAGAGCGGGATCCCAGCTCAGCATTTGTGAACGTCCAGGGATTCCTCCCACACCAAAGGGGCCCACGACCAAAAGCTCTTGCTGCTCTTTAAGTCTCCAGGCAACCCCATTCACAACTGCAAAAACGCTGCCATTCTGTCTTTCTAGAGCCTCCAAGAGGCCAACACAATCTAAATGGGCCGCTGAGTAGTGCTGCATCCCAGCTCAGAAACTGCGAACGTCCAGGCATTCCTCCCACACCAAAGGGGCCACGACCAAAAGCTCTTGCTGCTCTTCAAGTAGCCAGGCAAGCCCATTCACAGCCCCACAAACGCTGCCGCTCTCTCTTTCGGCAGCCTCCCAAAGGCCAAGAGAGCCTCTCCCTGACTCGCTGCGCAGAGTGGGATCCCAGCTCAGCAATTCCCAACGTCCAGGGATTCCTCCCACCCCAAAGGTGCCAGGACCAAAAGCTCTTGCTGCTCTTCAAGTCTCCAGGCAACCCCATTCACAACTGCAAAAACGCTGCCATTCTGTCTTTCTAGAGCCTCCAAGAGGCCAACACAATCTAAATGGGCCGCTGAGTAGTGCTGCATCCCAGCTCAGAAACTGCGAACGTCCAGGCATTCCTCCCACACCAAAGGGGCCACGACCAAAAGCTCTTGCTGCTCTTCAAGTAGCCAGGCAAGCCCATTCACAGCCCCACAAACGCTGCCGCTCTCTCTTTCGGCAGCCTCCCAAAGGCCAAGAGAGCCTCTCCCTGACTCGCTGCGCAGAGTGGGATCCCAGCTCAGCAATTCCCAACGTCCAGGGATTCCTCCCACCCCAAAGGTGCCAGGACCAAAAGCTCTTGCTGCTCTTCAAGTAGCCAGGCAACCCCATTCGCAGCCCCACAAAAGCTGTCGCTCCCTCTTTCTGCAGCCTCCCAAACTCCAATACAATCTCTCTGTCTGGGCCGCAGAGAGAGTAACGCTGGGTTAGGGTTAGGGTTTAGGGTTAGGGTTAGGGATAGGGTTAGGGTTAGGGATAGGGTTAGGGTTACGCTTCAGGATTAGGGTTAGGGTATAGGTTAAGGTTAGGCTTAGGGTTAGCGTTAGTGTTCAGCGGGAGCTGAGCTCAGCAATGGCCAACGTCCAGGGATTCCTCCCACCCCAAAAGGTGCCAGGACCAAAAGCTCTTGCTGCTCTTCAAGTAGCCAGGCAACCCCATTCACAGCCCCACAAACGCTGGCGCTCCCTCTTTCTGCAGCCTCCCAAAGTCCAAAACAACCGCTCTTCCTGGGCCGATGAGCAGGCCGGAGCCCAGCTCAGCAATTGCCAACGTCCAGGGATTCCTCCCACACCACAGGAGCCACGACCAAAAGCTCTTGCTGCTCTTCAAGTAGCCAGGCAACCCCATTCGCAGCCCCACAAATGCTGCCACTCTCTCTTTTGGCAGCCTCCCAAAGGCCAAGAGAATCTCTCCCTGACTCGATGCGAAGAGCGGGATCCCAGCTCAGCATTTGCGAACGTCCAGGGATTCCTCCCACCCCAAAGGTGCCACGACCAAAAGCTCTTGCTGCTCTTCAAGTCTCCAGGCAACCCCATTCACAACTGCAAAAACGCTGCCATTCTGTCTTTCTAGAGCCTCCAAGAGGCCAACACAATCTAAGTGGGCCGCTGAGTAGTGCTGCATCCCAGCTCAGAAACTGCGAACGTCCAGGCATTCCTCCCACCCCAAAAGGTGCCAGGACCAAAAGCTCTTGCTGCTCTTCAAGTAGCCAGGCAACCCCATGCACAGCCCCAGAAACGCTGGCGCTCCCTCTTTCTGCACCCTCCCAAAGTCCAAAACAACTGCTCTTCCTGGGCTGATGAGCAGGCCGGAGCCCAGCTCAGCAATTCCCAACGTCCAGGGATTCCTCCCACCCCAAAGGTGCCAGGACCAAAAGCTCTTGCTGCTCTTCAAGTAGCCAGGCAAGCCCATTCACAGCCCCACAAACGCTGCCGCTCTCTCTTTCGGCTGCCTCCCAAAGGCCAAGAGAATCTCTCCCTGACTCGATGCGAAGAGCGGGATCCCAGCTCAGCATTTGTGAACGTCCAGGGATTCCTCCCACACCAAAGGGGCCCACGACCAAAAGCTCTTGCTGCTCTTCAAGTCTCCAGGCAACCCCATTCACAGCCCCACAAACACTGCCATTCTGTCTTTCTAGAGCCTCCAAGAGGCCAACAGAATCGAAGTGGGCCGCTGAGTAGTGCTGCATCCCAGCTCAGAAACTGCGAACGTCCAGGCATTCCTCCCACACCAAAGGGGCCACGACCAAAAGCTCTTGCTGCTCTTCAAGTCTCCAGGCAAGCCCATTCACAGCCCCACAAACGCTGCCGCTCTCTCTTTCGGCAGCCTCCCAAAGGCCAAGAGAGCCTCTCCCTGACTCGCTGCGCAGACTGGGATCCCAGCTCAGCATTTGCCAACGTCCAGGGATTCCTCCCACCCCAAAGGTGCCAGGAGCAAAAGCTCTTGCTGCTCTTCAAGTAGCCAGGCAACCCCATTCGCAGCCCCACAAATGCTGCCACTCTCTCTTTCGGCAGCCTCACAAAGGCCAAGAGAATCTCTCCCTGACTCGATGCGAAGAGCGGGATCCCAGCTCAGCATTTGTGAACGTCCAGGGATTCCTCCCACACCAAAGGGGCCCACGACCAAAAGCTCTTGCTGCTCTTTAAGTCTCCAGGCAACCCCATTCACAACTGCAAAAACGCTGCCATTCTGTCTTTCTAGAGCCTCCAAGAGGCCAACACAATCTAAATGGGCCGCTGAGTAGTGCTGCATCCCAGCTCAGAAACTGCGAACGTCCAGGCATTCCTCCCACACCAAAGGGGCCACGACCAAAAGCTCTTGCTGCTCTTCAAGTCTCCAGGCAAGCCCATTCACAGCCCCACAAACGCTGCTGCTCTCTCTTTCGGCAGCCTCCCAAAGGCCAAGAGAGCCTCTCCCTGACTCGCTGCGCAGAGTGGGATCCCAGCTCAGCAATTCCCAACGTCCAGGGATTCCTCCCACCCCAAAGGTTCCAGGACCAAAAGCTCTTGCTGCTCTTCAAGTAGCCAGGCAACCCCATTCGCAGCCCCACAAATGCTGCCACTCTCTCTTTCGGCAGCCTCCCAAAGGCCAAGAGAATCTCTCCCTGACTCGATGCGAAGAGCGGGATCCCAGCTCAGCATTTGTGAACGTCCAGGGATTCCTCCCACACCAAAGGGGCCCACGACCAAAAGCTCTTGCTGCTCTTCAAGTCTCCAGGCAACCCCATTCACAACTGCAAAAACGCTGCCATTCTGTCTTTCTAGAGCCTCCAAGAGGCCAACACAATCTAAGTGGGCCGCTGAGTAGTGCTGCATCCCAGCTCAGAAACTGCGAACGTCCAGGCATTCCTCCCACACCAAAGGGGCCACGACCAAAAGCTCTTGCTGCTCTTCAAGTAGCCAGGCAAGCCCATTCACAGCCCCACAAACGCTGCCGCTCTCTCTTTCGGCAGCCTCCCAAAGGCCAAGAGAGCCTCTCCCTGACTCGCTGCGCAGAGTGGGATCCCAGCTCAGCAATTCCCAACGTCCAGGGATTCCTCCCACCCCAAAGGTGCCAGGACTAAAAGCTCTTGCTGCTCTTCAAGGATCCAGGCAACCCCATTCACAGCCCCACAAAAGCTGTCGCTCCCTCTTTCTGCAGCCTCCCAAACTCCAATACAATCTCTCTGTCTGGGCCGCAGAGAGAGTAACGCTGGGTTAGGGTTAGGGTTTAGGGTTAGGGTTAGGGATAGGGTTAGGGTTAGGGATAGGGTTAGGGTTACGCTTCAGGATTAGGGTTAGGGTATAGGTTAAGGTTAGGCTTAGGGTTAGCGTTAGTGTTCAGCGGGAGCTGAGCTCAGCAATGGCCAACGTCCAGGGATTCCTCCCACCCCAAAAGGTGCCAGGACCAAAAGCTCTTGCTGCTCTTCAAGTAGCCAGGCAACCCCATTCACAGCCCCACAAACGCTGGCGCTCCCTCTTTCTGCAGCCTCCCAAAGTCCAAAACAACCGCTCTTCCTGGGCCGATGAGCAGGCCGGAGCCCAGCTCAGCAATTGCCAACGTCCAGGGATTCCTCCCACACCACAGGAGCCACGACCAAAAGCTCTTGCTGCTCTTCAAGCAGCCAGGCAACCCCATTCGCAGCCCCACAAATGCTGCCGCTCTCTCTTTCGGCAGCCTCCCAAAGGCCAAGAGAGCCTCTCCCTGACTCGCTGCGCAGAGTGGGATCCCAGCTCAGCAATTGCCAACGTCCAGGGATTCCTCCCACCCCAAAGGTGCCAGGACTAAAAGCTCTTGCTGCTCTTCAAGTAGCCAGGCAACCCCATTCGCAGCCCCACAAATGCTGCCACTCTCTCTTTCGGCAGCCTCCCAAAGGCCAAGAGAATCTCTCCCTGACTCGATGCGAAGAGCGGGATCCCAGCTCAGCATTTGTGAACGTCCAGGGATTCCTCCCACACCAAAGGGGCCCACGACCAAAAGCTCTTGCTGCTCTTCAAGTCTCCAGGCAACCCCATTCACAACTGCAAAAACGCTGCCATTCTGTCTTTCTAGAGCCTCCAAGAGGCCAACACAATCTAAGTGGGCCGCTGAGTAGTGCTGCATCCCAGCTCAGAAACTGCGAACGTCCAGGCATTCCTCCCACACCAAAGGTGCCACGACCAAAAGCTCTTGCTGCTCTTCAAGTGGCCAGGCAAGCCCATTCACAGCCCCACAAACGCTGGCGCTCCCTCTTTCTGCAGCCTCCCAAAGTCCAAAACAACCGCTCTTCCTGGGCCGATGAGTACAGCCGGAGCCCAGCTCAGCAATTCCCAACGTCCAGGGATTCCTCCCACACCACAGGAGCCACGACCAAAAGCTCTTGCTGCTCTTCAAGTAGCCAGGCAACCCCATTCGCAGCCCCACAAATGCTGCTACTCTCTCTTTCGGCAGCCTCCCAAAGGCCAAGAGAGTCTCTCCCTGACTCGATGCGAAGAGCGGGATCCCAGCTCAGCATTTGTGAACGTCCAGGGATTCCTCCCACACCAAAGGGGCCCACGACCAAAAGCTCTTGCTGCTCTTCAAGTCTCCAGGCAACCCCATTCACAACTGCAAAAACGCTGCCATTCTGTCTTTCTAGAGCCTCCAAGAGGCCAACACAATCTAAATGGGCCGCTGAGTAGTGCTGCATCCCAGCTCAGAAACTGCGAACGTCCAGGCATTCCTCCCACACCAAAGGGGCCACGACCAAAAGCTCTTGCTGCTCTTCAAGTCTCCAGGCAAGCCCATTCACAGCCCCACAAAAGCTGTCGCTCCCTCTTTCTGCAGCCTCCCAAAGTCCAAAACAACCGCTCTTCCTGGGACGATGAGCAGGCCGGAGCCCAGCTCAGCAATTCCCAACGTCCAGGGATTCCTCCCACCCCAAAGGTGCCAGGACCAAAAGCTCTTGCTGCTCTTCAAGTAGCCAGGCAACCCCATTCACAGCCCCACAAACGCTGGCGCTCCCTCTTTCTGCAGCCTCCCAAACTCCAAAACAACCGCTCTTCCTGGGCCGATGAGCAGGCCGGAGCCCAGCTCAGCAATTCCCAACGTCCAGGGATTCCTCCCACCCCAAAGGTGCCAGGACCAAAAGCTCTTGCTGCTCTTCAAGTAGCCAGGCAAGCCCATTCACAGCCCCACAAACGCTGCCGCTCTCTCTTTCGGCAGCCTCCCAAAGGCCAAGAGAGCCTCTCCCTGACTCGCTGCGCAGAGTGGGATCCCAGCTCAGCAATTCCCAACGTCCAGGGATTCCTCCCACCCCAAAGGTGCCAGGACCAAAAGCTCTTGCTGCTCTTCAAGTAGCCAGGCAACCCCATTCGCAGCCCCACAAAAGCTGTCGCTCCCTCTTTCTGCAGCCTCCCAAACTCCAATACAATCTCTCTGTCTGGGCCGCAGAGAGAGTAACGCTGGGTTAGGGTTAGGGTTTAGGGTTAGGGTTAGGGATAGGGTTAGGGTTAGGGATAGGGTTAGGGTTACGCTTCAGGATTAGGGTTAGGGTATAGGTTAAGGTTAGGCTTAGGGTTAGCGTTAGTGTTCAGCGGGAGCTGAGCTCAGCAATGGCCAACGTCCAGGGATTCCTCCCACCCCAAAAGGTGCCAGGACCAAAAGCTCTTGCTGCTCTTCAAGTAGCCAGGCAACCCCATTCACAGCCCCACAAACGCTGGCGCTCCCTCTTTCGGCAGCCTCCCAAAGTCCAAAACAACCGCTCTTCCTGGGCCGATGAGTACAGCCGGAGCCCAGCTCAGCAATTCCCAATGTCCAGGGATTCCTCCCACCCCAAAAGGTGCCAGGACCAAAAGCTCTTGCTGCTCTTCAAGTAGCCAGGCAAGCCCATTCACAGCCCCACAAACGCTGCCGCTCTCTCTTTCGGCAGCCTCCAAAAGGCCAAGAGAGCCTCTCCCTGACTCGATGCGAAGAGCGGGATCCCAGCTCAGCATTTGTGAACGTCCAGGGATTCCTCCCACACCAAAGGGGCCCAGGACCAAAAGCTCTTGCTGCTCTTCAAGTAGCCAGGCAACGCCATTCAGACTGCAACAAATGCTGCCGATCTTGAATTCTGCAGCCTCCCAAAGGCCAAGAGAATCTCTCCCTGCCACGCTGAGCGCTGCTGGATCCCAGCTCAGGATTTGCGAACGTCCAGGGATTCCTCCCACCCCAAAGGTGCCACGACCAAAAGCTCTTGCTGCTCTTCAAGTCTCCAGGCAACCCCATTCACAACTGCAAAAACGCTGCCATTCTGTCTTTCTAGAGCCTCCAAGAGGCCAACACAATCTAAGTGGGCCGCTGAGTAGTGCTGCATCCCAGCTCAGAAACTGCGAACGTCCAGGCATTCCTCCCACCCCAAAAGGTGCCAGGACCAAAAGCTCTTGCTGCTCTTCAAGTAGCCAGGCAACCCCATGCACAGCCCCAGAAACGCTGGCGCTCCCTCTTTCTGCACCCTCCCAAAGTCCAAAACAACTGCTCTTCCTGGGCTGATGAGCAGGCCGGAGCCCAGCTCAGCAATTCCCAACGTCCAGGGATTCCTCCCACCCCAAAGGTGCCAGGACCAAAAGCTCTTGCTGCTCTTCAAGTAGCCAGGCAAGCCCATTCACAGCCCCACAAACGCTGCCGCTCTCTCTTTCGGCTGCCTCCCAAAGGCCAAGAGAATCTCTCCCTGACTCGATGCGAAGAGCGGGATCCCAGCTCAGCATTTGTGAACGTCCAGGGATTCCTCCCACACTAAAGGGGCCCACGACCAAAAGCTCTTGCTGCTCTTCAAGTCTCCAGGCAACCCCATTCACAGCCCCACAAACACTGCCATTCTGTCTTTCTAGAGCCTCCAAGAGGCCAACAGAATCGAAGTGGGCCGCTGAGTAGTGCTGCATCCCAGCTCAGAAACTGCGAACGTCCAGGCATTCCTCCCACACCAAAGGGGCCACGACCAAAAGCTCTTGCTGCTCTTCAAGTAGCCAGGCAAGCCCATTCACAGCCCCACAAACGCTGCCGCTCTCTCTTTCGGCAGCCTCCCAAAGGCCAAGAGAGCCTCTCCCTGACTCGCTGCGCAGAGTGGGATCCCAGCTCAGCATTTGCCAACGTCCAGGGATTCCTCCCACCCCAAAAGGTGCCAGGACCAAAAGCTCTTGCTGCTCTTCAAGTAGCCAGGCAACCCCATTCACAGCCCCACAAACGCTGGCGCTCCCTCTTTCTGCAGCCTCCCAAAGTCCAAAACAACCGCTCTTCCTGGGCCGATGAGCAGGCCGGAGCCCAGCTCAGCAATTGCCAACGTCCAGGGATTCCTCCCACACCACAGGAGCCACGACCAAAAGCTCTTGCTGCTCTTCAAGTAGCCAGGCAACCCCATTCGCAGCCCCACAAATGCTGCCACTCTCTCTTTCGGCAGCCTCCCAAAGGCCAAGAGAATCTCTCCCTGACTCGATGCGAAGAGCGGGATCCCAGCTCAGCATTTGTGAACGTCCAGGGATTCCTCCCACACCAAAGGGGCCCACGACCAAAAGCTCTTGCTGCTCTTCAAGTCTCCAGGCAACCCCATTCACAACTGCAAAAACGCTGCCATTCTGTCTTTCTAGAGCCTCCAAGAGGCCAACACAATCGAAGTGGGCCGCTGAGTAGTGCTGCATCCCAGCTCAGAAACTGCGAACGTCCAGGCATTCCTCCCACACCAAAGGGGCCACGACCAAAAGCTCTTGCTGCTCTTCAAGTCTCCAGGCAAGCCCATTCACAGCCCCACAAACGCTGCCGCTCTCTCTTTCGGCAGCCTCCCAAAGGCCAAGAGAGACTCTCCCTGACTCGCTGCGCAGAGTGGGATCCCAGCTCAGCAATTCCCAACGTCCAGGGATTCCTCCCACCCCAAAGGTGCCAGGACCAAAAGCTCTTGCTGCTCTTCAAGTAGCCAGGCAACTCCATTCGCAGCCCCACAAATGCTGCCACTCTCTCTTTCGGCTGCCACTCTCTCTTTCGGCTGCCTCCCAAAGGCCAAGAGAATCTCTCCCTGACTCGATGCGAAGAGCGGGATCCCAGCTCAGCATTTGTGAACGTCCAGGGATTCCTCCCACACCAAAGGGCCCCACGACCAAAAGCTCTTGCTGCTCTTCAAGTCACCAGGCAACCCCATTCACAACTGCAAAAACGCTGCCATTCTGTCTTTCTAGAGCCTCCAAGAGGCCAACACAATCTAAATGGGCCGCTGAGTAGTGCTGCATCCCAGCTCAGAAACTGCGAACGTCCAGGCATTCCTCCCACACCAAAGGGGCCACGACCAAAAGCTCTTGCTGCTCTTCAAGTAGCCAGGCAAGCCCATTCACAGCCCCACAAACGCTGCCGCTCTCTCTTTCGGCAGCCTCCCAAAGGCCAAGAGAGCCTCTCCCTGACTCGCTGCGCAGAGTGGGATCCCAGCTCAGCAATTCCCAACGTCCAGGGATTCCTCCCACCCCAAAGGTGCCAGGACCAAAAGCTCTTGCTGCTCTTCAAGTAGCCAGGCAACCCCATTCGCAGCCCCACAAAAGCTGTCGCTCCCTCTTTCTGCAGCCTCCCAAACTCCAATAGAATCTCTCTGTCTGGGCCGCAGAGAGAGTAACGCTGGGTTAGGGTTAGGGTTTAGGGTTAGGGTTAGGGATAGGGTTAGGGTTAGGGATAGGGTTAGGGTTACGCTTCAGGATTAGGGTTAGGGTATAGGTTAAGGTTAGGCTTAGGGTTAGCGTTAGTGTTCAGCGGGAGCTGAGCTCAGCAATGGCCAACGTCCAGGGATTCCTCCCACCCCAAAAGGTGCCAGGACCAAAAGCTCTTGCTGCTCTTCAAGTAGCCAGGCAACCCCATTCACAGCCCCACAAACGCTGGCGCTCCCTCTTTCTGCAGCCTCCCAAACTCCAAAACAACCGCTCTTCCTGGGCCGATGAGCAGGCCGGAGCCCAGCTCAGCAATTCCCAACGTCCAGGGATTCCTCCCACACCACAGGAGCCACGACCAAAAGCTCTTGCTGCTCTTCAAGTAGCCAGGCAACCCCATTCGCAGCCCCACAAATGCTGCCACTCTCTCTTTTGGCAGCCTCCCAAAGGCCAAGAGAATCTCTCCCTGACTCGATGCGAAGAGCGGGATCCCAGCTCAGCATTTGTGAACGTCCAGGGATTCCTCCCACACCAAAGGGGCCCACGACCAAAAGCTCTTGCTGCTCTTCAAGTCTCCAGGCAAGCCCATTCACAACTGCAAAAACGCTGCCATTCTGTCTTTCTAGAGCCTCCAAGAGGCCAACACAATCTAAGTGGGCCGCTGAGTAGTGCTGCATCCCAGCTCAGAAACTGCGAACGTCCAGGCATTCCTCCCACCCCAAAGGTGCCAGGACCAAAAGCTCTTGCTGCTCTTCAAGTAGCCAGGCAACCCCATTCACAGCCCCACAAACGCTGGCGCTCCCTCTTTCTGCAGCCTCCCAAAGTCCAAAACAACCGCTCTTCCTGGGCCGATGAGCAGGCTGGAGCCCAGCTCAGCAATTCCCAACGTCCAGGGATTCCTCCCACCCCAAAGGTGCCAGGACCAAAAGCTCTCGCTGCTCTTCAAGGAACCAGGCAACCCCATTCACAGCCCCACAAACGCGACCGCTCTCTCTTTCGGCAGCCTCCAAAAGGCCAAGAGAGCCTCTCCCTGACTCGATGCGAAGAGCGGGATCCCAGCTCAGCATTTGTGAACGTCCAGGGATTCCTCCCACACCAAAGGGGCCCAGGACCAAAAGCTCTTGCTGCTCTTCAAGTAGCCAGGCAACGCCATTCAGACTGCAACAAATGCTGCCGATCTTGAATTCTGCAGCCTCCCAAAGGCCAAGAGAATCTCTCCCTGCCACGCTGAGCGCTGCTGGATCCCAGCTCAGGATTTGCGAACGTCCAGGGATTCCTCCCACCCCAAAGGTGCCACGACCAAAAGCTCTTGCTGCTCTTCAAGTCTCCAGGCAACCCCATTCACAACTGCAAAAACGCTGCCATTCTGTCTTTCTAGAGCCTCCAAGAGGCCAACACAATCTAAGTGGGCCGCTGAGTAGTGCTGCATCCCAGCTCAGAAACTGCGAACGTCCAGGCATTCCTCCCACCCCAAAAGGTGCCAGGACCAAAAGCTCTTGCTGCTCTTCAAGTAGCCAGGCAACCCCATGCACAGCCCCAGAAACGCTGGCGCTCCCTCTTTCTGCACCCTCCCAAGGTCCAAAACAACTGCTCTTCCTGGGCTGATGAGCAGGCCGGAGCCCAGCTCAGCAATTCCCAACGTCCAGGGATTCCTCCCACCCCAAAGGTGCCAGGACCAAAAGCTCTTGCTGCTCTTCAAGTAGCCAGGCAAGCCCATTCACAGCCCCACAAACGCTGCCGCTCTCTCTTTCGGCTGCCTCCCAAAGGCCAAGAGAATCTCTCCCTGACTCGATGCGAAGAGCGGGATCCCAGCTCAGCATTTGTGAACGTCCAGGGATTCCTCCCACACCAAAGGGGCCCACGACCAAAAGCTCTTGCTGCTCTTCAAGTCTCCAGGCAACCCCATTCACAGCCCCACAAACACTGCCATTCTGTCTTTCTAGAGCCTCCAAGAGGCCAACAGAATCGAAGTGGGCCGCTGAGTAGTGCTGCATCCCAGCTCAGAAACTGCGAACGTCCAGGCATTCCTCCCACACCAAAGGGGCCACGACCAAAAGCTCTTGCTGCTCTTCAAGTCTCCAGGCAAGCCCATTCACAGCCCCACAAACGCTGCCGCTCTCTCTTTCGGCAGCCTCCCAAAGGCCAAGAGAGCCTCTCCCTGACTCGCTGCGCAGAGTGGGATCCCAGCTCAGCAATTCCCAACGTCCAGGGATTCCTCCCACCCCAAAGGTGCCAGGACTAAAAGCTCTTGCTGCTCTTCAAGGATCCAGGCAACCCCATTCACAGCCCCACAAAAGCTGTCGCTCCCTCTTTCTGCAGCCTCCCAAACTCCAATACAATCTCTCTGTCTGGGCCGCAGAGAGAGTAACGCTGGGTTAGGGTTAGGGTTTAGGGTTAGGGTTAGGGATAGGGTTAGGGTTAGGGATAGGGTTAGGGTTACGCTTCAGGATTAGGGTTAGGGTATAGGTTAAGGTTAGGCTTAGGGTTAGCGTTAGTGTTCAGCGGGAGCTGAGCTCAGCAATGGCCAACGTCCAGGGATTCCTCCCACCCCAAAAGGTGCCAGGACCAAAAGCTCTTGCTGCTCTTCAAGTAGCCAGGCAACCCCATTCACAGCCCCACAAACGCTGGCGCTCCCTCTTTCTGCAGCCTCCCAAAGTCCAAAACAACCGCTCTTCCTGGGCCGATGAGCAGACCGGAGCCCAGCTCAGCAATTGCCAACATCCAGGGATTCCTCCCACACCACAGGAGCCACGACCAAAAGCTCTTGCTGCTCTTCAAGTAGCCAGGCAACCCCATTCGCAGCCCCACAAATGCTGCCGCTCTCTCTTTCGGCAGCCTCCCAAAGGCCAAGAGAGCCTCTCCCTGACTCGCTGCGCAGAGTGGGATCCCAGCTCAGCAATTGCCAACGTCCAGGGATTCCTCCCACCCCAAAGGTGCCAGGACTAAAAGCTCTTGCTGCTCTTCAAGTAGCCAGGCAACCCCATTCGCAGCCCCACAAATGCTGCCACTCTCTCTTTCGGCAGCCTCCCAAAGGCCAAGAGAATCTCTCCCTGACTCGATGCGAAGAGCGGGATCCCAGCTCAGCATTTGTGAACGTCCAGGGATTCCTCCCACACCAAAGGGGCCCACGACCAAAAGCTCTTGCTGCTCTTCAAGTCTCCAGGCAACCCCATTCACAACTGCAAAAACGCTGCCATTCTGTCTTTCTAGAGCCTCCAAGAGGCCAACACAATCTAAGTGGGCCGCTGAGTAGTGCTGCATCCCAGCTCAGAAACTGCGAACGTCCAGGCATTCCTCCCACACCAAAGGTGCCACGACCAAAAGCTCTTGCTGCTCTTCAAGTGGCCAGGCAAGCCCATTCACAGCCCCACAAACGCTGGCGCTCCCTCTTTCTGCAGCCTCCCAAAGTCCAAAACAACCGCTCTTCCTGGGCCGATGAGTACAGCCGGAGCCCAGCTCAGCAATTCCCAACGTCCAGGGATTCCTCCCACACCACAGGAGCCACGACCAAAAGCTCTTGCTGCTCTTCAAGTAGCCAGGCAACCCCATTCGCAGCCCCACAAATGCTGCTACTCTCTCTTTCGGCAGCCTCCCAAAGGCCAAGAGAGTCTCTCCCTGACTCGATGCGAAGAGCGGGATCCCAGCTCAGCATTTGTGAACGTCCAGGGATTCCTCCCACACCAAAGGGGCCCACGACCAAAAGCTCTTGCTGCTCTTCAAGTCTCCAGGCAACCCCATTCACAACTGCAAAAACGCTGCCATTCTGTCTTTCTAGAGCCTCCAAGAGGCCAACACAATCTAAATGGGCCGCTGAGTAGTGCTGCATCCCAGCTCAGAAACTGCGAACGTCCAGGCATTCCTCCCACACCAAAGGGGCCAGGACCAAAAGCTCTTGCTGCTCTTCAAGTAGCCAGGCAACCCCATTCACAGCCCCACAAACGCTGCCGCTCTCTCTTTCGGCAGCCTCCCAAAGGCCAAGAGAGCCTCTCCCTGACTCGCTGCGCAGAGTGGGATCCCAGCTCAGCAATTCCCAACGTCCAGGGATTCCTCCCACCCCAAAGGTGCCAGGACTAAAAGCTCTTGCTGCTCTTCAAGGAACCAGGCAACCCCATTCACAGCCCCACAAAAGCTGTCGCTCCCTCTTTCTGCAGCCTCCCAAACTCCAATACAATCTCTCTGTCTGGGCCGCAGAGAGAGTAACGCTGGGTTAGGGTTAGGGTTTAGGGTTAGGGTTAGGGATAGGGTTAGGGTTAGGGATAGGGTTAGGGTTACGCTTCAGGATTAGGGTTAGGGTATAGGTTAAGGTTAGGCTTAGGGTTAGCGTTAGTGTTCAGCGGGAGCTGAGCTCAGCAATGGCCAACGTCCAGGGATTCCTCCCACCCCAAAAGGTGCCAGGACCAAAAGCTCTTGCTGCTCTTCAAGTAGCCAGGCAAGCCCATTCACAGCCCCACAAACGCTGCCGCTCTCTCTTTCGGCAGCCTCCCAAAGGCCAAGAGAGCCTCTCCCTGACTCGCTGCGCAGAGTGGGATCCCAGCTCAGCATTTGCCAACGTCCAGGGATTCCTCCCACCCCAAAGGTGCCAGGACCAAAAGCTCTTGCTGCTCTTCAAGTAGCCAGGCAACCCCATTCGCAGCCCCACAAATGCTGCCACTCTCTCTTTCGGCAGCCTCCCAAAGGCCAAGAGAATCTCTCCCTGACTCGATGCGAAGAGCGGGATCCCAGCTCAGCATTTGTGAACGTCCAGGGATTCCTCCCACACCAAAGGGGCCCACGACCAAAAGCTCTTGCTGCTCTTCAAGTCTCCAGGCAACCCCATTCACAACTGCAAAAACGCTGCCATTCTGTCTTTCTAGAGCCTCCAAGAGGCCAACACAATCTAAATGGGCCGCTGAGTAGTGCTGCATCCCAGCTCAGAAACTGCGAACGTCCAGGCATTCCTCCCACACCAAAGGGGCCACGACCAAAAGCTCTTGCTGCTCTTCAAGTCTCCAGGTGTCCCGATCCAATATCGGGAGAGGTTTCGATACGATCCCAAGGGCGAGATTAAGACGCAAAAGAGGTCAAATGCCGTACAACCTTTTACTTTTATTGGAGGGGAGAAGAGAACGGAGGGAGGAGGGAGGGCAAGGGAGGAGAGGAAAAGAATAGGGGAGAGAGAGTTAGAAAGAGAAGGAGAAGGAGGAGTTTGTCACCACCACTTCGAGTCCGGTGATCTTCTGCAGGGTCTTCGGTGGCCTCGGGTTCCGGCGGGGATCGAAGCGGGGGGGGGGTGTGAGCCTGGAGGGTGCAGGAACAGAAGGAGTGGTCTCGCGCGCGCCGCTGCCGCCGCCCCCACCGAGAGGCACGTGCGCTCCTTATATAGGGGCTCCCACGCATGCGCAGATCACGAGTGTGTACGTGCAGTTCGCCACGGCCATGCTGCCCCCGCCTTTGCTCTTTTCGCGCCTTTTTGTCCCCGCCTCAGCTCTTTTCGCGCCTTTAGTCCCTGCGCAGGCGCACGAGGTTGTTTTTTCTCAAAGCTGTGGAGAAGATGGTCTTCTCGAAGCGCTACGCTGGATGGCGCTACAGCGGCAATGTCGAGACAAAACCGCATTTGGTACCGGTTCTCTACACCACCCCGTGGCTCGACATTGCAGCTTGGTGGTATAAGACAGAGAGAGAAAGAGAAAACAAAGGAGAAAGAAAGAAAATGCAGAGTTGAAAGGGTTGGAGATAAGGGTGGAGGAACATTGTGGGAAGGGAAACGGGAATAACATTGTTTCAGGTGAAGGAATGTCTTAACACAGATTAACTGAGGTATTGCTCAATGCAAGCTTATTCTTGAACGACTTTAACAATTCTTCAACTTTGAAGGGTAAACATTAGAAATAGGGTTGACAATAACTGGCAATACGCGGTTTCTTCCTTTAGAAGTAATTGGGGATGGGTTTAAATGATGGGTACTGAGGTTGGTTGTGGCTGATGGATGGTACAGATTTTCGTTACACCATCAGGTGAGGTGTTAGGAACAAATTGCATATTTGACACAACGTGTCGAATTAATTGAATAAAACATGGAATTATACAGGGTAGGAACAGTAAGGTAGCAGTTGCACATAGCAAGTACAATATTAATTGTTTGACCCACGGTGCCCCTGGTAACCAGGACCACAAATCGCCATTCCAACCACTCCAGGTTTGAACAGGGACATGGGCTATTTTCCTGATATCTTGGGTCAGTTGGAGAACCACTTCTCCCACATCATCTATTTCTAGGCAGCAGTTAGAGATATTTAGTTTTCCACATACCCCTCCCTCCTCAGCCAGTAAATAATCTAAAACCATGCGGTGTTGAAGGATTGCCGTGCGCATTTGTTGAGACTGCAGAGTTAATAGGTCTATGGCGTCAGCGGTTTTATTGGTGATAATTTCTAGGGCCGCTTGTAGTCTGATTATTCGGTTTAGATTATAGATTGGTTCTCTTGCCCCTGCAATGGGCTCGTTCGGATTCCAGGTTGCTGGTCCGTAATGTTCAATTATTCGCTCAGGGGGCCATTCGTCATTCCCCCATTTTTGTGTCCCACCTAAATTTACCTTGGTAGATCGCGTCTTACGGGCAATACTTCTATCTCCGAGGTTATCATACACTTTTACGCCTAATTGGGGTCCACCAGTTTCTGGCAGGAGGAAGAATAGGGGTCTTATGATCCCTATATAACAAACTCCCGACCACCCCGCGGGTAAGAATTTGTATGCCGTGTTTCCACAAATCCAATAATGCCCTTTTCTGGCTTTATTTCCTTGAGAAAATGGCCCATCTTTCCCTGGTGGAAATTGAAAGTAAGTTGTGTCTTTGTCACCCAGAGGGCTGAAAAAGGTCATTGCCCCATCCCTTATTCGGCCGGTACAATACCAAGCCCCATAAGTACCCCTCCATTTGCAAGTTTGTTTGTAATGCTGGAGAACCAAGGTTTCGTTTTTGCTTGACCAATATCCCTTAAACCCCTGGTTACGCCCCGTTTCATTAAGCCACACCCACAGGTTCCTTTCCTTGTCGAGGGGCTTACGTGTGAGTGTCCATTGGCATTTGCTTTCTCCCACCTCGACCCCTCCTTTTTGAGTGCGATTCAAGCAGTATTGCCCCTTAGCTGGAAACTGAATTGGCCAGGTACCACTGTCATCCCACGGATTGTCTGCGGCTTCGCTGTATTTGCTTACGATTTGGTCTGGGGTGAGGGGTGCGGATGTCCACGGCCAACTCGATAGCCCTAGGGGTCCGCCGCACACCCAACAGTGACTCAGATTGAAAGTTTGACTCACGGCTTTCGCTAATAGCACAAACTCGTTTTCCTCGAAGGGATTATATGGAGGAGGGGAAGGTGGAGGGAATGGTCGCTCGTCACTTTCAGAGAGATGTCCCTGAGTCAAAACGATCCAAAGCAGCAGGTGCGTCGTGGTCATATCGCTGCCCTTAAAAACAGAAACAGGAACAAAACTCGCTCCTTGGGTTAGAAGGAGGGAATAATCCATTTGGTGTGTATTTTGTGGGTTCTCCCACTGGTATCTTTCGCTTTCCACATGTGTTTATTTAGGGGGGTATCTAGTACAAGAGGCACAGCTCCCACAGTGGGAAGCTCAACCAGAACCGGTTGACCAGGAGAATAACATGGTGTCCTGGGGGAGTTGGGGTTTCGAGAGACAGGTACCATGGTTGGGGCTTGTGGACAAAATGCTGCAATTTTCGGGCACCCGTTTGCACCCCAGCGATTATTGACGTTGGTCACCGCCTCTCCTACCCGCTCAGCCCACCCCGGTTCATGTGGTTTCAGGAAGCGCTTCAGCAAGCCATTTGTTCTCTCCACAATCCCATTTGCTTGGGGGTAGTATGGAGTGTGGAATACCCATGAAATCCCCTCCCGAGTCGCCCATTCCTGGACCATCTTGGCTGTGAAGTGTGTGCCATTGTCAGATTGTATCAACTGCGGTTTAGGGAAGGTCCCAAACCATTCTTTCAGGGCCTTCACCGTATTCTCCCCTGTTGCCTTAGCGCAGGCTTTAGCCTGTGCTAGGCCAGATACTATTTCAACACCCACTAATACATAGCACTTTCCTTCTGATTTACGGAACGGACCAATGTAATCAACCTGCCAGGCCTCCCACAAACCTTTTCCCTCTCTCAAATGTAGGGGACTGTCTTCCAGGGGGTGCCTGTCTAAGCGGATACGACATTGCTCACAGGCCGAAATGCAAGTTTTGCAATTTTCTCGGGTAACCGGCCAGCCTCTGGCCTGAGCCTCTCGTTAGAGGTCTTGGGCTCCAGTGTGCCCTCTCTTAAGGTGCAACCATTCCAGGAGTCGCTCCCAATCCTCCGCTACTGGATCACTTTGCAAGGGGGCGAGGCGGGCCAGCTCATCAACCCTATTGTTCCAATGACCGGACGGATCTTCTCCCGTCTGATGGGAGGCTACCCATCCTACCGCAAAGTTCCCCTGTCTGGCAATGGTTAAAATATCTTGCCACTTTTCCTTTTGCCATACAGGTATTCTGTTAACCTCCCACCCATTTTGTTCCCAAAAGGGGAGCCACTCTGTACACCCCTTAAAGACAGCAAAGGAGTCAGTGTAGATATAGATTGGAGAGGCAGATTGGGCTTCATGTTGAAAGACACTCCATACGGCCACTAATTCCCCTACTTGAGCGCTGCCTTCTCCTTCGGTAATTATTTTTTGGTCGGTCCTTATCTGTAGGGCGACTGCACGGTATTTCCAAGTTCTGCCCTCTCGTTTAGCAGAGGCATCAGTGAACCAAGCGTTCTGTAATTGTTCTGAAAATGGGGGGGCTACCTGTACAGCAGAAGGGGGCACATCATCTTCCCGGTCTGGGGCCACTCCCTCTTGGGTAACTAAATTTTTGGCAGCGCCCTCAGAAACTTCAAAAATACCACAATAATGTTCTATTTGCGCGTACCATTTCCGCACTGAAGCCCTTTGTGCCACCCCGTCAGGGGGAGGTGTCCCAGTTAAAACTGGCTTAATCACTTTGAAAGGACCTCTGAGCACTATTGGTTGCTGGCGAATGGTGCGCTCTGCTTCTCGTAAAGCTAGGCTGACTACAAACAGCCCCTTTTCCCACGTAGTGTACCGTTTTTCTGCATCCTTGAAACTCCGAGAATAAAAGCCAATGGGCCGGATGGGCCCTGCCGGCCCCCGTTGCCACAAATGAATCGATAGCCCGGTTGCGGCAAACCCCCATTCGATCTGCACCAGGTCTGTCGGGTGGATAGGCCCCAGGGCTTGGTATGCATTTGCCTCGAACACCAACAGCCGTAGCGCCTCATCGTGGACCGGGGTCCACTCCCATTGCGCCCTTTTCCGTAGTAAATCATATAGGGGTCTCGCGATAATTGAGAAATCAGGGATATGCTTTCTCCAGAACACAAGCAGCCCTAACGCATGCTGTAAGTCTTTTTTCGATTCTGGTATCTTAATTTGGTCGAGGGAGGAAAGGGTGTCTGGTGGGATACATGTCATCCCTCCCTTCCACCAAATTCCTAAAAATTTCACCTCACTTGAAGGGGTTTGCATTTTCTCAGGTGGGATTGTCAATCCTATACTCTCTAGATGGGTGATGATGTCCTTCTGGACTTCCCCAACCTCTTCCACCTGATTTCCCCTATGAGTACGTCATCTATATATTGGTAAACTTTCACCCCCGCCCTTATGGGAATTGCTTCCAGCTCCTGTGCTAGAGCATGGTGGGCTAAGGTGGGGGAGTGCTTGTATCCCTGAGGGAGCCGTGTAAAGGTGTACTGTTGCCCCGCCCAGGTAAAAGCAAAGCGGTCCTGGTCCTGCGGCTGCAGGGGGACCATAAAGAACATGTCTTTAACGTCAATAGTCGCCATAATAGGGTGTGATTGCTCTTGAATGGCGGCTATAAGCTCGGCAATGTTCGGTACGGCAGCTGTTAATGGGCCTGTGTTGGCATTCAGCCTCCGGTAATCTACTGTCAACCTCCACTTGCCGTTTGGTTTTCGGACAGGCCATACCGGGGAGTTAAAGGGGGAGTGGGTGGGAACTATAATCCCCCTCCCCTTTAGGTCCTCCAGCACTGGCACGATTCCATCTCTTGCTCCTATCGGTAGCGGGTAGGGTTTCACGTTTGTCAGTTTGGAAGGGGGGAGGGCAGGCGCCGCTTGCAAAAGGCGCACCCCCACGCCGGGGGCTTCGGCCAGCCGCCTGATCTGCGGGACGCCGAAAGACCACGAATTTCCCTGGATGTCGCGCCACTGTCTGCCCTTTAAAACGTCTATGCCCAAGAGATTCATTTGAAAGGGTCCTATGGCTGCCATGGTGTTCACCGGACTCTCATCTCCTGGTAGCCATAAGGTTACCGGGGTCATGGGCACAGATTGGGTTTTCCCTAGGGCGTTTAATACTATCAGGCGCTTAGAAGGAGTTGAGATGCCGCACCGTTCTGCCTCGCTTTGTTTTATTGCTGTGATTTGGGCCCCCGTATCAATTAAAAAGGTCATGGGCCTCTTCCTCGGCCCTACTGCGACAGTAATGAGGAGGTCCCCTTTATTGTTGCAGGTGAGTTGTCTAATAAACATCCACCCTCCGCCTCCCCCCTCACCCTGAGGGGGCGGAGGTCTTAGTTTTCCGCCACCCTTTCATCCCCCTTGAACCCCTCCTTCTTATCCAGTGCCGACACGGAGGGCGCGTTTGGTTTGGGAGAGGGTCCTTGCCCGGACCACCTCCGCACAAGGAGCTCTAATTTTTTGGTGGGGAGCCCATTCATTAGGTCTCGGGGCACACCCTTTTGCAGTCCCTTCTGCCACAATTCTTGTCGGAGCAGGGTTTTTTCCCTTTTGGTTGGGCCGGGGCTTGTGCCCGAAAAAGCCAGCGGTTTATTTGCCGGCTCCGCTGCCCGCACGGCCCTAGTTTCCACCTTGTGGTAAGTTCTGCCTACTGGCCCGTATTTCCTTCCATAGTTTATCAGTTCCTGAGCTATCTCCCCCCAAGTCCACACCTTCCTCCCCCGCTGTCGCTGTTGCGGTGTTACTGTTACCTCCAGGGCAGCTGCAATTCGCTCTTTGTGAGGCACGTTTTGGATTCTCCCCTGTAATTGGATCCCGATAGGTTTTAACGAGTCGGGGAGTCCTCTTATTAGCGGTGTCAGCCGCTCGGGGTCCACCGGTAACAACATCGGAGAGCTTAAATTTGGTTTAAGTTCCCGGTCATACATCATTTGCAGGCATGCTGCCTTTTGTACGTTTTCTAGTAGTTGCTCAACCGAACCAGTTATAGCTAGGGGATCCCCCCTTTCTAATGGGTTCAGCCCCCCCGCCCAATATGCTGCCCTCTGGGTCAGAGACCATGGGGCCCGGCGATCGCCCGTGGTGAGGAAGACGCCGGGGCCCCAATACCCCTCTGCTTCTTTTTCCGGTAGCATGATCCCGTCCCCCCCCGACAGGGATATCCTCCACACATATTCGGTTTCGGACTCCCTTGCCGTCCTAGCAAAATCCTTTCGGAGTTTAGCCAGTTCGGTGGCAGTAAAAGGGATTTCTTTAGTTACAACTTGGGGACGGTTGTCGCTATCGTCCTCATATATATATTCCGTTTTTACCAGCGGGCACATATGGGGGGGATTATCCACCGTCTCCCTTAATTGCTTTAGGTCTTTCTGGGGGTAGATTTGGCGTACGCCTTTCTCCTCCAACACTACCTCCGCCTCAGCGAGGGTGTCTGCCTCCCTCAGGAGCTGAACCCTCAGCTCCTCCTTCAAAATCATATTTTGGCGCTTCTCCTCCTCTAGCGCCCGTTTGGTCTCTAGTAGTTGCTCTCGCAGCGGCGCTATCGCTGCTTGCAACGCAGCGGCCACAGCCTCCGATTGGCAGGGCGCTCGTTTCTTGTCCTCCACCGCCGCTGCCAGACACGCTCCTAACACAGCACAAACAACAGCCTTCCCTTTTCCCTTCTTCACCCTAGCTTCTTTATGCAAAACCGCTATTCGGTCCATAACACTTTGCAGTTGGAACCAGTGGTCCCGTGCCCAATCTCGTCCCAGGGGCGAGGGGCGAGAGCGGTACGTTTCTAAAAACTCATATAATTTCTCTGTCTCTTCACAAAAATCGCCTGCCTTTTGGGCGGCCATATCCTACAAAGGGGAGTTCGTCCCGGGAGGGTTAAACCTTAAAAAAAAACCACGTTTCCCCTATACGCTCCCAGGAGGCCAATCCACACACTACTACAAGACAAATACGAGCCTACAAAGGGGATATCGTCCTGAGGGGGTCACACTGTACAATCCAAACTTCCCCTATACTCCCCCAGGAGGCCAGACCATAAACTACTGTAAGACAGAGCAGAGCCTACAAAGGGGATATCCTCCTGAGGGGGTCACACTATAAAATTCAAGTCTCCCCTGTACGCCCTCAGGAGCTCAAATCACAAACTGCTACACGCGTTTCAGTACAAAGCTCTCAACATCCACTCCGTCCTTGCGCTTCGTTCGTCTCCGGCTGCTTCCCTCGCGGGAGAGCAGAACCGCGGATCGGAACTCCGCACTCGCTTCGTACTTGCTCGTACGTCTCGTTCACACACACTCGCTCAGCACACCGTAAGGTTGTATGACACTCTCGTCTCAAGGGATCCTGTCCGTGACGCCAATTAAAATGTCCCGATCCAATATCGGGAGAGGTTTCGATACGATCCCAAGGACGAGATTAAGACGCAAAAGAGGTCAAATGCCGTACAACCTTTTACTTTTATTGGAGGGGAGAAGAGAACGGAGGGAGGAGGGAGGGCAAGGGAGGAGAGGAAAAGAATAGGGGAGAGAGAGTTAGAAAGAGAAGGAGAAGGAGGAGTTTGTCACCACCACTTCGAGTCCGGTGATCTTCTGCAGGGTCTTCGGTGGCCTCGGGTTCCGGCGGGGATCGAAGCGGGGGGGGGTGTGAGCCTGGAGGGTGCAGGAACAGAAGGAGTGGTCTCGCGCGCGCCACTGCCGCCGCCCCCGCCGAGAGGCACGTGCGCTCCTTATATAGGGGCTCCCACGCATGCGCAGATCACGAGTGTGTACGTGCAGTTCGCCACGGCCATGCTGCCCCCGCCTTTGCTCTTTTCGCGCCTTTTTGTCCCCGCCTCAGCTCTTTTCGCGCCTTTAATCCCTGCGCAGGCGCACGAGGTTGTTTTTTCTCAAAGCTGTGGAGAAGATGGTCTTCTCGAAGCGCTACGCTGGATGGCGCTACAGCGGCAATGTCGAGACAAAACCGCATTTGGTACCGGTTCTCTACACCAGGCAAGCCCATTCACAGCCCCACAAACGCTGCCGCTCTCTCTTTCGGCAGCCTCCCAAAGGCCAAGAGAGCCTCTCCCTGACTCGCTGCGCAGAGTGGGATCCCAGCTCAGCATTTGCCAACGTCCAGGGATTCCTCCCACCCCAAAGGTGCCAGGACTAAAAGCTCTTGCTGCTCTTCAAGTAGCCAGGCAACCCCATTCGCAGCCCCACAAAAGCTGTCGCTCCCTCTTTCTGCAGCCTCCCAAACTCCAATACAATCTCTCTGTCTGGGCCGCAGAGAGAGTAACGCTGGGTTAGGGTTAGGGTTTAGGGTTAGGGTTAGGGATAGGGTTAGGGTTAGGGATAGGGTTACGCTTCAGGATTAGGGTTAGGGTATAGGTTAAGGTTAGGCTTAGGGTTAGCGTTAGTGTTCAGCGGGAGCTGAGCTCAGCAATGGCCAACGTCCAGGGATTCCTCCCACCCCAAAAGGTGCCAGGACCAAAAGCTCTTGCTGCTCTTCAAGTAGCCAGGCAACCCCATTCACAGCCCCACAAACGCTGCCGCTCTCTCTTTCGGCAGCCTCCCAAAGGCCAAGAGAGCCTCTCCCTGACTCGCTGCGCAGAGTGGGATCCCAGCTCAGCATTTGCCAACGTCCAGGGATTCCTCCCACCCCAAAGGTGCCAGGACCAAAAGCTCTTGCTGCTCTTCAAGTAGCCAGGCAACCCCATTCGCAGCCCCACAAATGCTGCCACTCTCTCTTTCGGCAGCCTCCCAAAGGCCAAGAGAATCTCTCCCTGACTCGATGCGAAGAGCGGGATCCCAGCTCAGCATTTGTGAACGTCCAGGGATTCCTCCCACACCAAAGGGGCCCACGACCAAAAGCTCTTGCTGCTCTTCAAGTCTCCAGGCAACCCCATTCACAACTGCAAAAACGCTGCCATTCTGTCTTTCTAGAGCCTCCAAGAGGCCAACACAATCTAAATGGGCCGCTGAGTAGTGCTGCATCCCAGCTCAGAAACTGCGAACGTCCAGGCATTCCTCCCACACCAAAGGGGCCACGACCAAAAGCTCTTGCTGCTCTTCAAGTCTCCAGGTGTCCCGATCCAATATCGGGAGAGGTTTCGATACGATCCCAAGGGCGAGATTAAGACGCAAAAGAGGTCAAATGCCGTACAACCTTTTACTTTTATTGGAGGGGAGAAGAGAACGGAGGGAGGAGGGAGGGCAAGGGAGGAGAGGAAAAGAATAGGGGAGAGAGAGTTAGAAAGAGAAGGAGAAGGAGGAGTTTGTCACCACCACTTCGAGTCCGGTGATCTTCTGCAGGGTCTTCGGTGGCCTCGGGTTCCGGCGGGGATCGAAGCGGGGGGGGGGTGTGAGCCTGGAGGGTGCAGGAACAGAAGGAGTGGTCTCGCGCGCGCCGCTGCCGCCGCCCCCACCGAGAGGCACGTGCGCTCCTTATATAGGGGCTCCCACGCATGCGCAGATCACGAGTGTGTACGTGCAGTTCGCCACGGCCATGCTGCCCCCGCCTTTGCTCTTTTCGCGCCTTTTTGTCCCCGCCTCAGCTCTTTTCGCGCCTTTAGTCCCTGCGCAGGCGCACGAGGTTGTTTTTTCTCAAAGCTGTGGAGAAGATGGTCTTCTCGAAGCGCTACGCTGGATGGCGCTACAGCGGCAATGTCGAGACAAAACCGCATTTGGTACCGGTTCTCTACACCACCCCGTGGCTCGACATTGCAGCTTGGTGGTATAAGACAGAGAGAGAAAGAGAAAACAAAGGAGAAAGAAAGAAAATGCAGAGTTGAAAGGGTTGGAGATAAGGGTGGAGGAACATTGTGGGAAGGGAAACGGGAATAACATTGTTTCAGGTGAAGGAATGTCTTAACACAGATTAACTGAGGTATTGCTCAATGCAAGCTTATTCTTGAACGACTTTAACAATTCTTCAACTTTGAAGGGTAAACATTAGAAATAGGGTTGACAATAACTGGCAATACGCGGTTTCTTCCTTTAGAAGTAATTGGGGATGGGTTTAAATGATGGGTACTGAGGTTGGTTGTGGCTGATGGATGGTACAGATTTTCGTTACACCATCAGGTGAGGTGTTAGGAACAAATTGCATATTTGACACAACGTGTCGAATTAATTGAATAAAACATGGAATTATACAGGGTAGGAACAGTAAGGTAGCAGTTGCACATAGCAAGTACAATATTAATTGTTTGACCCACGGTGCCCCTGGTAACCAGGACCACAAATCGCCATTCCAACCACTCCAGGTTTGAACAGGGACATGGGCTATTTTCCTGATATCTTGGGTCAGTTGGAGAACCACTTCTCCCACATCATCTATTTCTAGGCAGCAGTTAGAGATATTTAGTTTTCCACATACCCCTCCCTCCTCAGCCAGTAAATAATCTAAAACCATGCGGTGTTGAAGGATTGCCGTGCGCATTTGTTGAGACTGCAGAGTTAATAGGTCTATGGCGTCAGCGGTTTTATTGGTGATAATTTCTAGGGCCGCTTGTAGTCTGATTATTCGGTTTAGATTATAGATTGGTTCTCTTGCCCCTGCAATGGGCTCGTTCGGATTCCAGGTTGCTGGTCCGTAATGTTCAATTATTCGCTCAGGGGGCCATTCGTCATTCCCCCATTTTTGTGTCCCACCTAAATTTACCTTGGTAGATCGCGTCTTACGGGCAATACTTCTATCTCCGAGGTTATCATACACTTTTACGCCTAATTGGGGTCCACCAGTTTCTGGCAGGAGGAAGAATAGGGGTCTTATGATCCCTATATAACAAACTCCCGACCACCCCGCGGGTAAGAATTTGTATGCCGTGTTTCCACAAATCCAATAATGCCCTTTTCTGGCTTTATTTCCTTGAGAAAATGGCCCATCTTTCCCTGGTGGAAATTGAAAGTAAGTTGTGTCTTTGTCACCCAGAGGGCTGAAAAAGGTCATTGCCCCATCCCTTATTCGGCCGGTACAATACCAAGCCCCATAAGTACCCCTCCATTTGCAAGTTTGTTTGTAATGCTGGAGAACCAAGGTTTCGTTTTTGCTTGACCAATATCCCTTAAACCCCTGGTTACGCCCCGTTTCATTAAGCCACACCCACAGGTTCCTTTCCTTGTCGAGGGGCTTACGTGTGAGTGTCCATTGGCATTTGCTTTCTCCCACCTCGACCCCTCCTTTTTGAGTGCGATTCAAGCAGTATTGCCCCTTAGCTGGAAACTGAATTGGCCAGGTACCACTGTCATCCCACGGATTGTCTGCGGCTTCGCTGTATTTGCTTACGATTTGGTCTGGGGTGAGGGGTGCGGATGTCCACGGCCAACTCGATAGCCCTAGGGGTCCGCCGCACACCCAACAGTGACTCAGATTGAAAGTTTGACTCACGGCTTTCGCTAATAGCACAAACTCGTTTTCCTCGAAGGGATTATATGGAGGAGGGGAAGGTGGAGGGAATGGTCGCTCGTCACTTTCAGAGAGATGTCCCTGAGTCAAAACGATCCAAAGCAGCAGGTGCGTCGTGGTCATATCGCTGCCCTTAAAAACAGAAACAGGAACAAAACTCGCTCCTTGGGTTAGAAGGAGGGAATAATCCATTTGGTGTGTATTTTGTGGGTTCTCCCACTGGTATCTTTCGCTTTCCACATGTGTTTATTTAGGGGGGTATCTAGTACAAGAGGCACAGCTCCCACAGTGGGAAGCTCAACCAGAACCGGTTGACCAGGAGAATAACATGGTGTCCTGGGGGAGTTGGGGTTTCGAGAGACAGGTACCATGGTTGGGGCTTGTGGACAAAATGCTGCAATTTTCGGGCACCCGTTTGCACCCCAGCGATTATTGACGTTGGTCACCGCCTCTCCTACCCGCTCAGCCCACCCCGGTTCATGTGGTTTCAGGAAGCGCTTCAGCAAGCCATTTGTTCTCTCCACAATCCCATTTGCTTGGGGGTAGTATGGAGTGTGGAATACCCATGAAATCCCCTCCCGAGTCGCCCATTCCTGGACCATCTTGGCTGTGAAGTGTGTGCCATTGTCAGATTGTATCAACTGCGGTTTAGGGAAGGTCCCAAACCATTCTTTCAGGGCCTTCACCGTATTCTCCCCTGTTGCCTTAGCGCAGGCTTTAGCCTGTGCTAGGCCAGATACTATTTCAACACCCACTAATACATAGCACTTTCCTTCTGATTTACGGAACGGACCAATGTAATCAACCTGCCAGGCCTCCCACAAACCTTTTCCCTCTCTCAAATGTAGGGGACTGTCTTCCAGGGGGTGCCTGTCTAAGCGGATACGACATTGCTCACAGGCCGAAATGCAAGTTTTGCAATTTTCTCGGGTAACCGGCCAGCCTCTGGCCTGAGCCTCTCGTTAGAGGTCTTGGGCTCCAGTGTGCCCTCTCTTAAGGTGCAACCATTCCAGGAGTCGCTCCCAATCCTCCGCTACTGGATCACTTTGCAAGGGGGCGAGGCGGGCCAGCTCATCAACCCTATTGTTCCAATGACCGGACGGATCTTCTCCCGTCTGATGGGAGGCTACCCATCCTACCGCAAAGTTCCCCTGTCTGGCAATGGTTAAAATATCTTGCCACTTTTCCTTTTGCCATACAGGTATTCTGTTAACCTCCCACCCATTTTGTTCCCAAAAGGGGAGCCACTCTGTACACCCCTTAAAGACAGCAAAGGAGTCAGTGTAGATATAGATTGGAGAGGCAGATTGGGCTTCATGTTGAAAGACACTCCATACGGCCACTAATTCCCCTACTTGAGCGCTGCCTTCTCCTTCGGTAATTATTTTTTGGTCGGTCCTTATCTGTAGGGCGACTGCACGGTATTTCCAAGTTCTGCCCTCTCGTTTAGCAGAGGCATCAGTGAACCAAGCGTTCTGTAATTGTTCTGAAAATGGGGGGGCTACCTGTACAGCAGAAGGGGGCACATCATCTTCCCGGTCTGGGGCCACTCCCTCTTGGGTAACTAAATTTTTGGCAGCGCCCTCAGAAACTTCAAAAATACCACAATAATGTTCTATTTGCGCGTACCATTTCCGCACTGAAGCCCTTTGTGCCACCCCGTCAGGGGGAGGTGTCCCAGTTAAAACTGGCTTAATCACTTTGAAAGGACCTCTGAGCACTATTGGTTGCTGGCGAATGGTGCGCTCTGCTTCTCGTAAAGCTAGGCTGACTACAAACAGCCCCTTTTCCCACGTAGTGTACCGTTTTTCTGCATCCTTGAAACTCCGAGAATAAAAGCCAATGGGCCGGATGGGCCCTGCCGGCCCCCGTTGCCACAAATGAATCGATAGCCCGGTTGCGGCAAACCCCCATTCGATCTGCACCAGGTCTGTCGGGTGGATAGGCCCCAGGGCTTGGTATGCATTTGCCTCGAACACCAACAGCCGTAGCGCCTCATCGTGGACCGGGGTCCACTCCCATTGCGCCCTTTTCCGTAGTAAATCATATAGGGGTCTCGCGATAATTGAGAAATCAGGGATATGCTTTCTCCAGAACACAAGCAGCCCTAACGCATGCTGTAAGTCTTTTTTCGATTCTGGTATCTTAATTTGGTCGAGGGAGGAAAGGGTGTCTGGTGGGATACATGTCATCCCTCCCTTCCACCAAATTCCTAAAAATTTCACCTCACTTGAAGGGGTTTGCATTTTCTCAGGTGGGATTGTCAATCCTATACTCTCTAGATGGGTGATGATGTCCTTCTGGACTTCCCCAACCTCTTCCACCTGATTTCCCCTATGAGTACGTCATCTATATATTGGTAAACTTTCACCCCCGCCCTTATGGGAATTGCTTCCAGCTCCTGTGCTAGAGCATGGTGGGCTAAGGTGGGGGAGTGCTTGTATCCCTGAGGGAGCCGTGTAAAGGTGTACTGTTGCCCCGCCCAGGTAAAAGCAAAGCGGTCCTGGTCCTGCGGCTGCAGGGGGACCATAAAGAACATGTCTTTAACGTCAATAGTCGCCATAATAGGGTGTGATTGCTCTTGAATGGCGGCTATAAGCTCGGCAATGTTCGGTACGGCAGCTGTTAATGGGCCTGTGTTGGCATTCAGCCTCCGGTAATCTACTGTCAACCTCCACTTGCCGTTTGGTTTTCGGACAGGCCATACCGGGGAGTTAAAGGGGGAGTGGGTGGGAACTATAATCCCCCTCCCCTTTAGGTCCTCCAGCACTGGCACGATTCCATCTCTTGCTCCTATCGGTAGCGGGTAGGGTTTCACGTTTGTCAGTTTGGAAGGGGGGAGGGCAGGCGCCGCTTGCAAAAGGCGCACCCCCACGCCGGGGGCTTCGGCCAGCCGCCTGATCTGCGGGACGCCGAAAGACCACGAATTTCCCTGGGTGTCGCGCCACTGTCTGCCCTTTAAAACGTCTATGCCCAAGAGATTCATTTGAAAGGGTCCTATGGCTGCCATGGTGTTCACCGGACTCTCATCTCCTGGTAGCCATAAGGTTACCGGGGTCATGGGCACAGATTGGGTTTTCCCTAGGGCGTTTAATACTATCAGGCGCTTAGAAGGAGTTGAGATGCCGCACCGTTCTGCCTCGCTTTGTTTTATTGCTGTGATTTGGGCCCCCGTATCAATTAAAAAGGTCATGGGCCTCTTCCTCGGCCCTACTGCGACAGTAATGAGGAGGTCCCCTTTATTGTTGCAGGTGAGTTGTCTAATAAACATCCACCCTCCGCCTCCCCCCTCACCCTGAGGGGGCGGAGGTCTTAGTTTTCCGCCACCCTTTCATCCCCCTTGAACCCCTCCTTCTTATCCAGTGCCGACACGGAGGGCGCGTTTGGTTTGGGAGAGGGTCCTTGCCCGGACCACCTCCGCACAAGGAGCTCTAATTTTTTGGTGGGGAGCCCATTCATTAGGTCTCGGGGCACACCCTTTTGCAGTCCCTTCTGCCACAATTCTTGTCGGAGCAGGGTTTTTTCCCTTTTGGTTGGGCCGGGGCTTGTGCCCGAAAAAGCCAGCGGTTTATTTGCCGGCTCCGCTGCCCGCACGGCCCTAGTTTCCACCTTGTGGTAAGTTCTGCCTACTGGCCCGTATTTCCTTCCATAGTTTATCAGTTCCTGAGCTATCTCCCCCCAAGTCCACACCTTCCTCCCCCGCTGTCGCTGTTGCGGTGTTACTGTTACCTCCAGGGCAGCTGCAATTCGCTCTTTGTGAGGCACGTTTTGGATTCTCCCCTGTAATTGGATCCCGATAGGTTTTAACGAGTCGGGGAGTCCTCTTATTAGCGGTGTCAGCCGCTCGGGGTCCACCGGTAACAACATCGGAGAGCTTAAATTTGGTTTAAGTTCCCGGTCATACATCATTTGCAGGCATGCTGCCTTTTGTACGTTTTCTAGTAGTTGCTCAACCGAACCAGTTATAGCTAGGGGATCCCCCCTTTCTAATGGGTTCAGCCCCCCCGCCCAATATGCTGCCCTCTGGGTCAGAGACCATGGGGCCCGGCGATCGCCCGTGGTGAGGAAGACGCCGGGGCCCCAATACCCCTCTGCTTCTTTTTCCGGTAGCATGATCCCGTCCCCCCCCGACAGGGATATCCTCCACACATATTCGGTTTCGGACTCCCTTGCCGTCCTAGCAAAATCCTTTCGGAGTTTAGCCAGTTCGGTGGCAGTAAAAGGGATTTCTTTAGTTACAACTTGGGGACGGTTGTCGCTATCGTCCTCATATATATATTCCGTTTTTACCAGCGGGCACATATGGGGGGGATTATCCACCGTCTCCCTTAATTGCTTTAGGTCTTTCTGGGGGTAGATTTGGCGTACGCCTTTCTCCTCCAACACTACCTCCGCCTCAGCGAGGGTGTCTGCCTCCCTCAGGAGCTGAACCCTCAGCTCCTCCTTCAAAATCATATTTTGGCGCTTCTCCTCCTCTAGCGCCCGTTTGGTCTCTAGTAGTTGCTCTCGCAGCGGCGCTATCGCTGCTTGCAACGCAGCGGCCACAGCCTCCGATTGGCAGGGTGCTCGTTTCTTGTCCTCCACCGCCGCTGCCAGACACGCTCCTAACACAGCACAAACAACAGCCTTCCCTTTTCCCTTCTTCACCCTAGCTTCTTTATGCAAAACCGCTATTCGGTCCATAACACTTTGCAGTTGGAACCAGTGGTCCCGTGCCCAATCTCGTCCCAGGGGCGAGGGGCGAGAGCGGTACGTTTCTAAAAACTCATATAATTTCTCTGTCTCTTCACAAAAATCGCCTGCCTTTTGGGCGGCCATATCCTACAAAGGGGAGTTCGTCCCGGGAGGGTTAAACCTTAAAAAAAAACCACGTTTCCCCTATACGCTCCCAGGAGGCCAATCCACACACTACTACAAGACAAATACGAGCCTACAAAGGGGATATCGTCCTGAGGGGGTCACACCGTACAATCCAAACTTCCCCTATACTCCCCCAGGAGGCCAGACCATAAACTACTGTAAGACAGAGCAGAGCCTACAAAGGGGATATCCTCCTGAGGGGGTCACACTATAAAATTCAAGTCTCCCCTGTACGCCCTCAGGAGCTCAAATCACAAACTGCTACGCGCGTTTCAGTACAAAGCTCTCAACATCCACTCCGTCCTTGCGCTTCGTTCGTCTCCGGCTGCTTCCCTCGCGGGAGAGCAGAACCGCGGATCGGAACTCCGCACTCGCTTCGTACTTGCTCGTACGTCTCGTTCACACACACTCGCTCAGCACACCGTAGGGTTGTATGACACTCTCGTCTCAAGGGATCCTGTCCGTGACGCCAATTAAAATGTCCCGATCCAATATCGGGAGAGGTTTCGATACGATCCCAAGGACGAGATTAAGACGCAAACGAGGTCAAATGCCGTACAACCTTTTACTTTTATTGGAGGGGAGAAGAGAACGGAGGGAGGAGGGAGGGCAAGGGAGGAGAGGAAAAGAATAGGGGAGAGAGAGTTAGAAAGAGAAGGAGAAGGAGGAGTTTGTCACCACCACTTCGAGTCCGGTGATCTTCTGCAGGGTCTTCGGTGGCCTCGGGTTCCGGCGGGGATCGAAGCGGGGGGGGGTGTGAGCCTGGAGGGTGCAGGAACAGAAGGAGTGGTCTCGCGCGCGCCACTGCCGCCGCCCCCGCCGAGAGGCACGTGCGCTCCTTATATAGGGGCTCCCACGCATGCGCAGATCACGAGAGTGTACGTGCAGTTCGCCACGGCCATGCTGCCCCCGCCTCAGCTCTTTTCGCGCCTTTAGTCCCTGCGCAGGCGCACGAGGTTGTTTTTTCTCAAAGCTGTGGAGAAGATGGTCTTCTCGAAGCGCTACGCTGGATGGCGCTACAGCGGCAATGTCGAGACAAAACCGCATTTGGTAACGGTTCTCTACACCAGGCAAGCCCATTCACAGCCCCACAAACGCTGCCGCTCTCTCTTTCGGCAGCCTCCCAAAGGCCAAGAGAGCCTCTCCCTGACTCGCTGCGCAGAGTGGGATCCCAGCTCAGCATTTGCCAACGTCCAGGGATTCCTCCTACCCCAAAGGTGCCAGGACTAAAAGCTCTTGCTGCTCTTCAAGTAGCCAGGCAACCCCATTCACAGCCCCACAAAAGCTGTCGCTCCCTCTTTCTGCAGCCTCCCAAACTCCAATACAATCTCTCTGTCTGGGCCGCAGAGAGAGTAACGCTGGGTTAGGGTTAGGGTTTAGGGTTAGGGTTAGGGATAGCGTTAGGGTTAGGGTTAGGGATAGGATTAGGGTTAGGGTATAGGTTAAGGTTAGGCTTAGGGTTAGCGTTAGTGTTCAGCGGGAGCTGAGCTCAGCAATGGCCAACGTCCAGGGATTCCTCCCACCCCAAAAGGTGCCAGGACCAAAAGCTCTTGCTGCTCTTCAAGTAGCCAGGCAACCCCATTCACAGCCCCACAAACGCTGGCGCTCCCTCTTTCTGCAGCCTCCCAAAGTCCAAAACAACCGCTCTTCCTGGGCCGATGAGCAGGCCGGAGCCCAGCTCAGCAATTGCCAACGTCCAGGGATTCCTCCCACACCACAGGAGCCACGACCAAAAGCTCTTGCTGCTCTTCAAGTAGCCAGGCAACCCCATTCGCAGCCCCACAAATGCTGCCGCTCTCTCTTTCGGCAGCCTCCCAAAGGCCAAGAGAGCCTCTCCCTGACTCGCTGCGCAGAGTGGGATCCCAGCTCAGCAATTGCCAACGTCCAGGGATTCCTCCCACCCCAAAGGTGCCAGGACTAAAAGCTCTTGCTGCTCTTCAAGTAGCCACGCAACCCCATTCGCAGCCCCACAAATGCTGCCACTCTCTCTTTCGGCAGCCTCCCAAAGGCCAAGAGAATCTCTCCCTGACTCGATGCGAAGAGCGGGATCCCAGCTCAGCATTTGTGAACGTCCAGGGATTCCTCCCACACCAAAGGGGCCCACGACCAAAAGCTCTTGCTGCTCTTCAAGTCTCCAGGCAACCCCATTCACAACTGCAAAAACGCTGCCATTCTGTCTTTCTAGAGCCTCCAAGAGGCCAACACAATCTAAGTGGGCCGCTGAGTAGTGCTGCATCCCAGCTCAGAAACTGCGAACGTCCAGGCATTCCTCCCACACCAAAGGTGCCACGACCAAAAGCTCTTGCTGCTCTTCAAGTGGCCAGGCAAGCCCATTCACAGCCCCACAAACGCTGGCGCTCCCTCTTTCTGCAGCCTCCCAAAGTCCAAAACAACCGCTCTTCCTGGGCCGATGAGTACAGCCGGAGCCCAGCTCAGCAATTCCCAACGTCCAGGGATTCCTCCCACACCACAGGAGCCACGACCAAAAGCTCTTGCTGCTCTTCAAGTAGCCAGGCAACCCCATTCGCAGCCCCACAAATGCTGCTACTCTCTCTTTCGGCAGCCTCCCAAAGGCCAAGAGAGTCTCTCCCTGACTCGATGCGAAGAGCGGGATCCCAGCTCAGCATTTGTGAACGTCCAGGGATTCCTCCCACACCAAAGGGGCCCACGACCAAAAGCTCTTGCTGCTCTTCAAGTCTCCAGGCAACCCCATTCACAACTGCAAAAACGCTGCCATTCTGTCTTTCTAGAGCCTCCAAGAGGCCAACACAATCTAAATGGGCCGCTGAGTAGTGCTGCATCCCAGCTCAGAAACTGCGAACGTCCAGGCATTCCTCCCACACCAAAGGGGCCAGGACCAAAAGCTCTTGCTGCTCTTCAAGTAGCCAGGCAAGCCCATTCACAGCCCCACAAACGCTGCCGCTCTCTCTTTCGGCAGCCTCCCAAAGGCCAAGAGAGCCTCTCCCTGACTCGCTGCGCAGAGTGGGATCCCAGCTCAGCATTTGCCAACGTCCAGGGATTCCTCCCACCCCAAAGGTGCCAGGACTAAAAGCTCTTGCTGCTCTTCAAGGAACCAGGCAACCCCATTCACAGCCCCACAAAAGCTGTCGCTCCCTCTTTCTGCAGCCTCCCAAACTCCAATACAATCTCTCTGTCTGGGCCGCAGAGAGAGTAACGCTGGGTTAGGGTTAGGGTTTAGGGTTAGGGTTAGGGATAGGGTTAGGGTTAGGGATAGGGTTAGGGTTACGCTTCAGGATTAGGGTTAGGGTATAGGTTAAGGTTAGGCTTAGGGTTAGCGTTAGTGTTCAGCGGGAGCTGAGCTCAGCAATGGCCAACGTCCAGGGATTCCTCCCACCCCAAAAGGTGCCAGGACCAAAAGCTCTTGCTGCTCTTCAAGTAGCCAGGCAACCCCATTCACAGCCCCACAAACGCTGCCGCTCTCTCTTTCGGCAGCCTCCCAAAGGCCAAGAGAGCCTCTCCCTGACTCGCTGCGCAGAGTGGGATCCCAGCTCAGCATTTGCCAACGTCCAGGGATTCCTCCCACCCCAAAGGTGCCAGGACCAAAAGCTCTTGCTGCTCTTCAAGTAGCCAGGCAACCCCATTCGCAGCCCCACAAATGCTGCCACTCTCTCTTTCGGCAGCCTCCCAAAGGCCAAGAGAATCTCTCCCTGACTCGATGCGAAGAGCGGGATCCCAGCTCAGCATTTGTGAACGTCCAGGGATTCCTCCCACACCAAAGGGGCCCACGACCAAAAGCTCTTGCTGCTCTTCAAGTCTCCAGGCAACCCCATTCACAACTGCAAAAACGCTGCCATTCTGTCTTTCTAGAGCCTCCAAGAGGCCAACACAATCTAAATGGGCCGCTGAGTAGTGCTGCATCCCAGCTCAGAAACTGCGAACGTCCAGGCATTCCTCCCACACCAAAGGGGCCACGACCAAAAGCTCTTGCTGCTCTTCAAGTCTCCAGGTGTCCCGATCCAATATCGGGAGAGGTTTCGATACGATCCCAAGGGCGAGATTAAGACGCAAAAGAGGTCAAATGCCGTACAACCTTTTACTTTTATTGGAGGGGAGAAGAGAACGGAGGGAGGAGGGAGGGCAAGGGAGGAGAGGAAAAGAATAGGGGAGAGAGAGTTAGAAAGAGAAGGAGAAGGAGGAGTTTGTCACCACCACTTCGAGTCCGGTGATCTTCTGCAGGGTCTTCGGTGGCCTCGGGTTCCGGCGGGGATCGAAGCGGGGGGGGGGTGTGAGCCTGGAGGGTGCAGGAACAGAAGGAGTGGTCTCGCGCGCGCCGCTGCCGCCGCCCCCACCGAGAGGCACGTGCGCTCCTTATATAGGGGCTCCCACGCATGCGCAGATCACGAGTGTGTACGTGCAGTTCGCCACGGCCATGCTGCCCCCGCCTTTGCTCTTTTCGCGCCTTTTTGTCCCCGCCTCAGCTCTTTTCGCGCCTTTAGTCCCTGCGCAGGCGCACGAGGTTGTTTTTTCTCAAAGCTGTGGAGAAGATGGTCTTCTCGAAGCGCTACGCTGGATGGCGCTACAGCGGCAATGTCGAGACAAAACCGCATTTGGTACCGGTTCTCTACACCACCCCGTGGCTCGACATTGCAGCTTGGTGGTATAAGACAGAGAGAGAAAGAGAAAACAAAGGAGAAAGAAAGAAAATGCAGAGTTGAAAGGGTTGGAGATAAGGGTGGAGGAACATTGTGGGAAGGGAAACGGGAATAACATTGTTTCAGGTGAAGGAATGTCTTAACACAGATTAACTGAGGTATTGCTCAATGCAAGCTTATTCTTGAACGACTTTAACAATTCTTCAACTTTGAAGGGTAAACATTAGAAATAGGGTTGACAATAACTGGCAATACGCGGTTTCTTCCTTTAGAAGTAATTGGGGATGGGTTTAAATGATGGGTACTGAGGTTGGTTGTGGCTGATGGATGGTACAGATTTTCGTTACACCATCAGGTGAGGTGTTAGGAACAAATTGCATATTTGACACAACGTGTCGAATTAATTGAATAAAACATGGAATTATACAGGGTAGGAACAGTAAGGTAGCAGTTGCACATAGCAAGTACAATATTAATTGTTTGACCCACGGTGCCCCTGGTAACCAGGACCACAAATCGCCATTCCAACCACTCCAGGTTTGAACAGGGACATGGGCTATTTTCCTGATATCTTGGGTCAGTTGGAGAACCACTTCTCCCACATCATCTATTTCTAGGCAGCAGTTAGAGATATTTAGTTTTCCACATACCCCTCCCTCCTCAGCCAGTAAATAATCTAAAACCATGCGGTGTTGAAGGATTGCCGTGCGCATTTGTTGAGACTGCAGAGTTAATAGGTCTATGGCGTCAGCGGTTTTATTGGTGATAATTTCTAGGGCCGCTTGTAGTCTGATTATTCGGTTTAGATTATAGATTGGTTCTCTTGCCCCTGCAATGGGCTCGTTCGGATTCCAGGTTGCTGGTCCGTAATGTTCAATTATTCGCTCAGGGGGCCATTCGTCATTCCCCCATTTTTGTGTCCCACCTAAATTTACCTTGGTAGATCGCGTCTTACGGGCAATACTTCTATCTCCGAGGTTATCATACACTTTTACGCCTAATTGGGGTCCACCAGTTTCTGGCAGGAGGAAGAATAGGGGTCTTATGATCCCTATATAACAAACTCCCGACCACCCCGCGGGTAAGAATTTGTATGCCGTGTTTCCACAAATCCAATAATGCCCTTTTCTGGCTTTATTTCCTTGAGAAAATGGCCCATCTTTCCCTGGTGGAAATTGAAAGTAAGTTGTGTCTTTGTCACCCAGAGGGCTGAAAAAGGTCATTGCCCCATCCCTTATTCGGCCGGTACAATACCAAGCCCCATAAGTACCCCTCCATTTGCAAGTTTGTTTGTAATGCTGGAGAACCAAGGTTTCGTTTTTGCTTGACCAATATCCCTTAAACCCCTGGTTACGCCCCGTTTCATTAAGCCACACCCACAGGTTCCTTTCCTTGTCGAGGGGCTTACGTGTGAGTGTCCATTGGCATTTGCTTTCTCCCACCTCGACCCCTCCTTTTTGAGTGCGATTCAAGCAGTATTGCCCCTTAGCTGGAAACTGAATTGGCCAGGTACCACTGTCATCCCACGGATTGTCTGCGGCTTCGCTGTATTTGCTTACGATTTGGTCTGGGGTGAGGGGTGCGGATGTCCACGGCCAACTCGATAGCCCTAGGGGTCCGCCGCACACCCAACAGTGACTCAGATTGAAAGTTTGACTCACGGCTTTCGCTAATAGCACAAACTCGTTTTCCTCGAAGGGATTATATGGAGGAGGGGAAGGTGGAGGGAATGGTCGCTCGTCACTTTCAGAGAGATGTCCCTGAGTCAAAACGATCCAAAGCAGCAGGTGCGTCGTGGTCATATCGCTGCCCTTAAAAACAGAAACAGGAACAAAACTCGCTCCTTGGGTTAGAAGGAGGGAATAATCCATTTGGTGTGTATTTTGTGGGTTCTCCCACTGGTATCTTTCGCTTTCCACATGTGTTTATTTAGGGGGGTATCTAGTACAAGAGGCACAGCTCCCACAGTGGGAAGCTCAACCAGAACCGGTTGACCAGGAGAATAACATGGTGTCCTGGGGGAGTTGGGGTTTCGAGAGACAGGTACCATGGTTGGGGCTTGTGGACAAAATGCTGCAATTTTCGGGCACCCGTTTGCACCCCAGCGATTATTGACGTTGGTCACCGCCTCTCCTACCCGCTCAGCCCACCCCGGTTCATGTGGTTTCAGGAAGCGCTTCAGCAAGCCATTTGTTCTCTCCACAATCCCATTTGCTTGGGGGTAGTATGGAGTGTGGAATACCCATGAAATCCCCTCCCGAGTCGCCCATTCCTGGACCATCTTGGCTGTGAAGTGTGTGCCATTGTCAGATTGTATCAACTGCGGTTTAGGGAAGGTCCCAAACCATTCTTTCAGGGCCTTCACCGTATTCTCCCCTGTTGCCTTAGCGCAGGCTTTAGCCTGTGCTAGGCCAGATACTATTTCAACACCCACTAATACATAGCACTTTCCTTCTGATTTACGGAACGGACCAATGTAATCAACCTGCCAGGCCTCCCACAAACCTTTTCCCTCTCTCAAATGTAGGGGACTGTCTTCCAGGGGGTGCCTGTCTAAGCGGATACGACATTGCTCACAGGCCGAAATGCAAGTTTTGCAATTTTCTCGGGTAACCGGCCAGCCTCTGGCCTGAGCCTCTCGTTAGAGGTCTTGGGCTCCAGTGTGCCCTCTCTTAAGGTGCAACCATTCCAGGAGTCGCTCCCAATCCTCCGCTACTGGATCACTTTGCAAGGGGGCGAGGCGGGCCAGCTCATCAACCCTATTGTTCCAATGACCGGACGGATCTTCTCCCGTCTGATGGGAGGCTACCCATCCTACCGCAAAGTTCCCCTGTCTGGCAATGGTTAAAATATCTTGCCACTTTTCCTTTTGCCATACAGGTATTCTGTTAACCTCCCACCCATTTTGTTCCCAAAAGGGGAGCCACTCTGTACACCCCTTAAAGACAGCAAAGGAGTCAGTGTAGATATAGATTGGAGAGGCAGATTGGGCTTCATGTTGAAAGACACTCCATACGGCCACTAATTCCCCTACTTGAGCGCTGCCTTCTCCTTCGGTAATTATTTTTTGGTCGGTCCTTATCTGTAGGGCGACTGCACGGTATTTCCAAGTTCTGCCCTCTCGTTTAGCAGAGGCATCAGTGAACCAAGCGTTCTGTAATTGTTCTGAAAATGGGGGGGCTACCTGTACAGCAGAAGGGGGCACATCATCTTCCCGGTCTGGGGCCACTCCCTCTTGGGTAACTAAATTTTTGGCAGCGCCCTCAGAAACTTCAAAAATACCACAATAATGTTCTATTTGCGCGTACCATTTCCGCACTGAAGCCCTTTGTGCCACCCCGTCAGGGGGAGGTGTCCCAGTTAAAACTGGCTTAATCACTTTGAAAGGACCTCTGAGCACTATTGGTTGCTGGCGAATGGTGCGCTCTGCTTCTCGTAAAGCTAGGCTGACTACAAACAGCCCCTTTTCCCACGTAGTGTACCGTTTTTCTGCATCCTTGAAACTCCGAGAATAAAAGCCAATGGGCCGGATGGGCCCTGCCGGCCCCCGTTGCCACAAATGAATCGATAGCCCGGTTGCGGCAAACCCCCATTCGATCTGCACCAGGTCTGTCGGGTGGATAGGCCCCAGGGCTTGGTATGCATTTGCCTCGAACACCAACAGCCGTAGCGCCTCATCGTGGACCGGGGTCCACTCCCATTGCGCCCTTTTCCGTAGTAAATCATATAGGGGTCTCGCGATAATTGAGAAATCAGGGATATGCTTTCTCCAGAACACAAGCAGCCCTAACGCATGCTGTAAGTCTTTTTTCGATTCTGGTATCTTAATTTGGTCGAGGGAGGAAAGGGTGTCTGGTGGGATACATGTCATCCCTCCCTTCCACCAAATTCCTAAAAATTTCACCTCACTTGAAGGGGTTTGCATTTTCTCAGGTGGGATTGTCAATCCTATACTCTCTAGATGGGTGATGATGTCCTTCTGGACTTCCCCAACCTCTTCCACCTGATTTCCCCTATGAGTACGTCATCTATATATTGGTAAACTTTCACCCCCGCCCTTATGGGAATTGCTTCCAGCTCCTGTGCTAGAGCATGGTGGGCTAAGGTGGGGGAGTGCTTGTATCCCTGAGGGAGCCGTGTAAAGGTGTACTGTTGCCCCGCCCAGGTAAAAGCAAAGCGGTCCTGGTCCTGCGGCTGCAGGGGGACCATAAAGAACATGTCTTTAACGTCAATAGTCGCCATAATAGGGTGTGATTGCTCTTGAATGGCGGCTATAAGCTCGGCAATGTTCGGTACGGCAGCTGTTAATGGGCCTGTGTTGGCATTCAGCCTCCGGTAATCTACTGTCAACCTCCACTTGCCGTTTGGTTTTCGGACAGGCCATACCGGGGAGTTAAAGGGGGAGTGGGTGGGAACTATAATCCCCCTCCCCTTTAGGTCCTCCAGCACTGGCACGATTCCATCTCTTGCTCCTATCGGTAGCGGGTAGGGTTTCACGTTTGTCAGTTTGGAAGGGGGGAGGGCAGGCGCCGCTTGCAAAAGGCGCACCCCCACGCCGGGGGCTTCGGCCAGCCGCCTGATCTGCGGGACGCCGAAAGACCACGAATTTCCCTGGGTGTCGCGCCACTGTCTGCCCTTTAAAACGTCTATGCCCAAGAGATTCATTTGAAAGGGTCCTATGGCTGCCATGGTGTTCACCGGACTCTCATCTCCTGGTAGCCATAAGGTTACCGGGGTCATGGGCACAGATTGGGTTTTCCCTAGGGCGTTTAATACTATCAGGCGCTTAGAAGGAGTTGAGATGCCGCACCGTTCTGCCTCGCTTTGTTTTATTGCTGTGATTTGGGCCCCCGTATCAATTAAAAAGGTCATGGGCCTCTTCCTCGGCCCTACTGCGACAGTAATGAGGAGGTCCCCTTTATTGTTGCAGGTGAGTTGTCTAATAAACATCCACCCTCCGCCTCCCCCCTCACCCTGAGGGGGCGGAGGTCTTAGTTTTCCGCCACCCTTTCATCCCCCTTGAACCCCTCCTTCTTATCCAGTGCCGACACGGAGGGCGCGTTTGGTTTGGGAGAGGGTCCTTGCCCGGACCACCTCCGCACAAGGAGCTCTAATTTTTTGGTGGGGAGCCCATTCATTAGGTCTCGGGGCACACCCTTTTGCAGTCCCTTCTGCCACAATTCTTGTCGGAGCAGGGTTTTTTCCCTTTTGGTTGGGCCGGGGCTTGTGCCCGAAAAAGCCAGCGGTTTATTTGCCGGCTCCGCTGCCCGCACGGCCCTAGTTTCCACCTTGTGGTAAGTTCTGCCTACTGGCCCGTATTTCCTTCCATAGTTTATCAGTTCCTGAGCTATCTCCCCCCAAGTCCACACCTTCCTCCCCCGCTGTCGCTGTTGCGGTGTTACTGTTACCTCCAGGGCAGCTGCAATTCGCTCTTTGTGAGGCACGTTTTGGATTCTCCCCTGTAATTGGATCCCGATAGGTTTTAACGAGTCGGGGAGTCCTCTTATTAGCGGTGTCAGCCGCTCGGGGTCCACCGGTAACAACATCGGAGAGCTTAAATTTGGTTTAAGTTCCCGGTCATACATCATTTGCAGGCATGCTGCCTTTTGTACGTTTTCTAGTAGTTGCTCAACCGAACCAGTTATAGCTAGGGGATCCCCCCTTTCTAATGGGTTCAGCCCCCCCGCCCAATATGCTGCCCTCTGGGTCAGAGACCATGGGGCCCGGCGATCGCCCGTGGTGAGGAAGACGCCGGGGCCCCAATACCCCTCTGCTTCTTTTTCCGGTAGCATGATCCCGTCCCCCCCCGACAGGGATATCCTCCACACATATTCGGTTTCGGACTCCCTTGCCGTCCTAGCAAAATCCTTTCGGAGTTTAGCCAGTTCGGTGGCAGTAAAAGGGATTTCTTTAGTTACAACTTGGGGACGGTTGTCGCTATCGTCCTCATATATATATTCCGTTTTTACCAGCGGGCACATATGGGGGGGATTATCCACCGTCTCCCTTAATTGCTTTAGGTCTTTCTGGGGGTAGATTTGGCGTACGCCTTTCTCCTCCAACACTACCTCCGCCTCAGCGAGGGTGTCTGCCTCCCTCAGGAGCTGAACCCTCAGCTCCTCCTTCAAAATCATATTTTGGCGCTTCTCCTCCTCTAGCGCCCGTTTGGTCTCTAGTAGTTGCTCTCGCAGCGGCGCTATCGCTGCTTGCAACGCAGCGGCCACAGCCTCCGATTGGCAGGGTGCTCGTTTCTTGTCCTCCACCGCCGCTGCCAGACACGCTCCTAACACAGCACAAACAACAGCCTTCCCTTTTCCCTTCTTCACCCTAGCTTCTTTATGCAAAACCGCTATTCGGTCCATAACACTTTGCAGTTGGAACCAGTGGTCCCGTGCCCAATCTCGTCCCAGGGGCGAGGGGCGAGAGCGGTACGTTTCTAAAAACTCATATAATTTCTCTGTCTCTTCACAAAAATCGCCTGCCTTTTGGGCGGCCATATCCTACAAAGGGGAGTTCGTCCCGGGAGGGTTAAACCTTAAAAAAAAACCACGTTTCCCCTATACGCTCCCAGGAGGCCAATCCACACACTACTACAAGACAAATACGAGCCTACAAAGGGGATATCGTCCTGAGGGGGTCACACCGTACAATCCAAACTTCCCCTATACTCCCCCAGGAGGCCAGACCATAAACTACTGTAAGACAGAGCAGAGCCTACAAAGGGGATATCCTCCTGAGGGGGTCACACTATAAAATTCAAGTCTCCCCTGTACGCCCTCAGGAGCTCAAATCACAAACTGCTACGCGCGTTTCAGTACAAAGCTCTCAACATCCACTCCGTCCTTGCGCTTCGTTCGTCTCCGGCTGCTTCCCTCGCGGGAGAGCAGAACCGCGGATCGGAACTCCGCACTCGCTTCGTACTTGCTCGTACGTCTCGTTCACACACACTCGCTCAGCACACCGTAGGGTTGTATGACACTCTCGTCTCAAGGGATCCTGTCCGTGACGCCAATTAAAATGTCCCGATCCAATATCGGGAGAGGTTTCGATACGATCCCAAGGACGAGATTAAGACGCAAACGAGGTCAAATGCCGTACAACCTTTTACTTTTATTGGAGGGGAGAAGAGAACGGAGGGAGGAGGGAGGGCAAGGGAGGAGAGGAAAAGAATAGGGGAGAGAGAGTTAGAAAGAGAAGGAGAAGGAGGAGTTTGTCACCACCACTTCGAGTCCGGTGATCTTCTGCAGGGTCTTCGGTGGCCTCGGGTTCCGGCGGGGATCGAAGCGGGGGGGGGTGTGAGCCTGGAGGGTGCAGGAACAGAAGGAGTGGTCTCGCGCGCGCCACTGCCGCCGCCCCCGCCGAGAGGCACGTGCGCTCCTTATATAGGGGCTCCCACGCATGCGCAGATCACGAGAGTGTACGTGCAGTTCGCCACGGCCATGCTGCCCCCGCCTCAGCTCTTTTCGCGCCTTTAGTCCCTGCGCAGGCGCACGAGGTTGTTTTTTCTCAAAGCTGTGGAGAAGATGGTCTTCTCGAAGCGCTACGCTGGATGGCGCTACAGCGGCAATGTCGAGACAAAACCGCATTTGGTAACGGTTCTCTACACCAGGCAAGCCCATTCACAGCCCCACAAACGCTGCCGCTCTCTCTTTCGGCAGCCTCCCAAAGGCCAAGAGAGCCTCTCCCTGACTCGCTGCGCAGAGTGGGATCCCAGCTCAGCATTTGCCAACGTCCAGGGATTCCTCCTACCCCAAAGGTGCCAGGACTAAAAGCTCTTGCTGCTCTTCAAGTAGCCAGGCAACCCCATTCACAGCCCCACAAAAGCTGTCGCTCCCTCTTTCTGCAGCCTCCCAAACTCCAATACAATCTCTCTGTCTGGGCCGCAGAGAGAGTAACGCTGGGTTAGGGTTAGGGTTTAGGGTTAGGGTTAGGGATAGCGTTAGGGTTAGGGTTAGGGATAGGATTAGGGTTAGGGTATAGGTTAAGGTTAGGCTTAGGGTTAGCGTTAGTGTTCAGCGGGAGCTGAGCTCAGCAATGGCCAACGTCCAGGGATTCCTCCCACCCCAAAAGGTGCCAGGACCAAAAGCTCTTGCTGCTCTTCAAGTAGCCAGGCAACCCCATTCACAGCCCCACAAACGCTGGCGCTCCCTCTTTCTGCAGCCTCCCAAAGTCCAAAACAACCGCTCTTCCTGGGCCGATGAGCAGGCCGGAGCCCAGCTCAGCAATTGCCAACGTCCAGGGATTCCTCCCACACCACAGGAGCCACGACCAAAAGCTCTTGCTGCTCTTCAAGTAGCCAGGCAACCCCATTCGCAGCCCCACAAATGCTGCCGCTCTCTCTTTCGGCAGCCTCCCAAAGGCCAAGAGAGCCTCTCCCTGACTCGCTGCGCAGAGTGGGATCCCAGCTCAGCATTTGCCAACGTCCAGGGATTCCTCCCACCCCAAAGGTGCCAGGACTAAAAGCTCTTGCTGCTCTTCAAGGAACCAGGCAACCCCATTCACAGCCCCACAAAAGCTGTCGCTCCCTCTTTCTGCAGCCTCCCAAACTCCAATACAATCTCTCTGTCTGGGCCGCAGAGAGAGTAACGCTGGGTTAGGGTTAGGGTTTAGGGTTAGGGTTAGGGATAGGGTTAGGGTTAGGGATAGGGTTAGGGTTACGCTTCAGGATTAGGGTTAGGGTATAGGTTAAGGTTAGGCTTAGGGTTAGCGTTAGTGTTCAGCGGGAGCTGAGCTCAGCAATGGCCAACGTCCAGGGATTCCTCCCACCCCAAAAGGTGCCAGGACCAAAAGCTCTTGCTGCTCTTCAAGTAGCCAGGCAAGCCCATTCACAGCCCCACAAACGCTGCCGCTCTCTCTTTCGGCAGCCTCCCAAAGGCCAAGAGAGCCTCTCCCTGACTCGCTGCGCAGAGTGGGATCCCAGCTCAGCATTTGCCAACGTCCAGGGATTCCTCCCACCCCAAAGGTGCCAGGACCAAAAGCTCTTGCTGCTCTTCAAGTAGCCAGGCAACCCCATTCGCAGCCCCACAAATGCTGCCACTCTCTCTTTCGGCAGCCTCCCAAAGGCCAAGAGAATCTCTCCCTGACTCGATGCGAAGAGCGGGATCCCAGCTCAGCATTTGTGAACGTCCAGGGATTCCTCCCACACCAAAGGGGCCCACGACCAAAAGCTCTTGCTGCTCTTCAAGTCTCCAGGCAACCCCATTCACAACTGCAAAAACGCTGCCATTCTGTCTTTCTAGAGCCTCCAAGAGGCCAACACAATCTAAATGGGCCGCTGAGTAGTGCTGCATCCCAGCTCAGAAACTGCGAACGTCCAGGCATTCCTCCCACACCAAAGGGGCCACGACCAAAAGCTCTTGCTGCTCTTCAAGTCTCCAGGTGTCCCGATCCAATATCGGGAGAGGTTTCGATACGATCCCAAGGGCGAGATTAAGACGCAAAAGAGGTCAAATGCCGTACAACCTTTTACTTTTATTGGAGGGGAGAAGAGAACGGAGGGAGGAGGGAGGGCAAGGGAGGAGAGGAAAAGAATAGGGGAGAGAGAGTTAGAAAGAGAAGGAGAAGGAGGAGTTTGTCACCACCACTTCGAGTCCGGTGATCTTCTGCAGGGTCTTCGGTGGCCTCGGGTTCCGGCGGGGATCGAAGCGGGGGGGGGGTGTGAGCCTGGAGGGTGCAGGAACAGAAGGAGTGGTCTCGCGCGCGCCGCTGCCGCCGCCCCCACCGAGAGGCACGTGCGCTCCTTATATAGGGGCTCCCACGCATGCGCAGATCACGAGTGTGTACGTGCAGTTCGCCACGGCCATGCTGCCCCCGCCTTTGCTCTTTTCGCGCCTTTTTGTCCCCGCCTCAGCTCTTTTCGCGCCTTTAGTCCCTGCGCAGGCGCACGAGGTTGTTTTTTCTCAAAGCTGTGGAGAAGATGGTCTTCTCGAAGCGCTACGCTGGATGGCGCTACAGCGGCAATGTCGAGACAAAACCGCATTTGGTACCGGTTCTCTACACCACCCCGTGGCTCGACATTGCAGCTTGGTGGTATAAGACAGAGAGAGAAAGAGAAAACAAAGGAGAAAGAAAGAAAATGCAGAGTTGAAAGGGTTGGAGATAAGGGTGGAGGAACATTGTGGGAAGGGAAACGGGAATAACATTGTTTCAGGTGAAGGAATGTCTTAACACAGATTAACTGAGGTATTGCTCAATGCAAGCTTATTCTTGAACGACTTTAACAATTCTTCAACTTTGAAGGGTAAACATTAGAAATAGGGTTGACAATAACTGGCAATACGCGGTTTCTTCCTTTAGAAGTAATTGGGGATGGGTTTAAATGATGGGTACTGAGGTTGGTTGTGGCTGATGGATGGTACAGATTTTCGTTACACCATCAGGTGAGGTGTTAGGAACAAATTGCATATTTGACACAACGTGTCGAATTAATTGAATAAAACATGGAATTATACAGGGTAGGAACAGTAAGGTAGCAGTTGCACATAGCAAGTACAATATTAATTGTTTGACCCACGGTGCCCCTGGTAACCAGGACCACAAATCGCCATTCCAACCACTCCAGGTTTGAACAGGGACATGGGCTATTTTCCTGATATCTTGGGTCAGTTGGAGAACCACTTCTCCCACATCATCTATTTCTAGGCAGCAGTTAGAGATATTTAGTTTTCCACATACCCCTCCCTCCTCAGCCAGTAAATAATCTAAAACCATGCGGTGTTGAAGGATTGCCGTGCGCATTTGTTGAGACTGCAGAGTTAATAGGTCTATGGCGTCAGCGGTTTTATTGGTGATAATTTCTAGGGCCGCTTGTAGTCTGATTATTCGGTTTAGATTATAGATTGGTTCTCTTGCCCCTGCAATGGGCTCGTTCGGATTCCAGGTTGCTGGTCCGTAATGTTCAATTATTCGCTCAGGGGGCCATTCGTCATTCCCCCATTTTTGTGTCCCACCTAAATTTACCTTGGTAGATCGCGTCTTACGGGCAATACTTCTATCTCCGAGGTTATCATACACTTTTACGCCTAATTGGGGTCCACCAGTTTCTGGCAGGAGGAAGAATAGGGGTCTTATGATCCCTATATAACAAACTCCCGACCACCCCGCGGGTAAGAATTTGTATGCCGTGTTTCCACAAATCCAATAATGCCCTTTTCTGGCTTTATTTCCTTGAGAAAATGGCCCATCTTTCCCTGGTGGAAATTGAAAGTAAGTTGTGTCTTTGTCACCCAGAGGGCTGAAAAAGGTCATTGCCCCATCCCTTATTCGGCCGGTACAATACCAAGCCCCATAAGTACCCCTCCATTTGCAAGTTTGTTTGTAATGCTGGAGAACCAAGGTTTCGTTTTTGCTTGACCAATATCCCTTAAACCCCTGGTTACGCCCCGTTTCATTAAGCCACACCCACAGGTTCCTTTCCTTGTCGAGGGGCTTACGTGTGAGTGTCCATTGGCATTTGCTTTCTCCCACCTCGACCCCTCCTTTTTGAGTGCGATTCAAGCAGTATTGCCCCTTAGCTGGAAACTGAATTGGCCAGGTACCACTGTCATCCCACGGATTGTCTGCGGCTTCGCTGTATTTGCTTACGATTTGGTCTGGGGTGAGGGGTGCGGATGTCCACGGCCAACTCGATAGCCCTAGGGGTCCGCCGCACACCCAACAGTGACTCAGATTGAAAGTTTGACTCACGGCTTTCGCTAATAGCACAAACTCGTTTTCCTCGAAGGGATTATATGGAGGAGGGGAAGGTGGAGGGAATGGTCGCTCGTCACTTTCAGAGAGATGTCCCTGAGTCAAAACGATCCAAAGCAGCAGGTGCGTCGTGGTCATATCGCTGCCCTTAAAAACAGAAACAGGAACAAAACTCGCTCCTTGGGTTAGAAGGAGGGAATAATCCATTTGGTGTGTATTTTGTGGGTTCTCCCACTGGTATCTTTCGCTTTCCACATGTGTTTATTTAGGGGGGTATCTAGTACAAGAGGCACAGCTCCCACAGTGGGAAGCTCAACCAGAACCGGTTGACCAGGAGAATAACATGGTGTCCTGGGGGAGTTGGGGTTTCGAGAGACAGGTACCATGGTTGGGGCTTGTGGACAAAATGCTGCAATTTTCGGGCACCCGTTTGCACCCCAGCGATTATTGACGTTGGTCACCGCCTCTCCTACCCGCTCAGCCCACCCCGGTTCATGTGGTTTCAGGAAGCGCTTCAGCAAGCCATTTGTTCTCTCCACAATCCCATTTGCTTGGGGGTAGTATGGAGTGTGGAATACCCATGAAATCCCCTCCCGAGTCGCCCATTCCTGGACCATCTTGGCTGTGAAGTGTGTGCCATTGTCAGATTGTATCAACTGCGGTTTAGGGAAGGTCCCAAACCATTCTTTCAGGGCCTTCACCGTATTCTCCCCTGTTGCCTTAGCGCAGGCTTTAGCCTGTGCTAGGCCAGATACTATTTCAACACCCACTAATACATAGCACTTTCCTTCTGATTTACGGAACGGACCAATGTAATCAACCTGCCAGGCCTCCCACAAACCTTTTCCCTCTCTCAAATGTAGGGGACTGTCTTCCAGGGGGTGCCTGTCTAAGCGGATACGACATTGCTCACAGGCCGAAATGCAAGTTTTGCAATTTTCTCGGGTAACCGGCCAGCCTCTGGCCTGAGCCTCTCGTTAGAGGTCTTGGGCTCCAGTGTGCCCTCTCTTAAGGTGCAACCATTCCAGGAGTCGCTCCCAATCCTCCGCTACTGGATCACTTTGCAAGGGGGCGAGGCGGGCCAGCTCATCAACCCTATTGTTCCAATGACCGGACGGATCTTCTCCCGTCTGATGGGAGGCTACCCATCCTACCGCAAAGTTCCCCTGTCTGGCAATGGTTAAAATATCTTGCCACTTTTCCTTTTGCCATACAGGTATTCTGTTAACCTCCCACCCATTTTGTTCCCAAAAGGGGAGCCACTCTGTACACCCCTTAAAGACAGCAAAGGAGTCAGTGTAGATATAGATTGGAGAGGCAGATTGGGCTTCATGTTGAAAGACACTCCATACGGCCACTAATTCCCCTACTTGAGCGCTGCCTTCTCCTTCGGTAATTATTTTTTGGTCGGTCCTTATCTGTAGGGCGACTGCACGGTATTTCCAAGTTCTGCCCTCTCGTTTAGCAGAGGCATCAGTGAACCAAGCGTTCTGTAATTGTTCTGAAAATGGGGGGGCTACCTGTACAGCAGAAGGGGGCACATCATCTTCCCGGTCTGGGGCCACTCCCTCTTGGGTAACTAAATTTTTGGCAGCGCCCTCAGAAACTTCAAAAATACCACAATAATGTTCTATTTGCGCGTACCATTTCCGCACTGAAGCCCTTTGTGCCACCCCGTCAGGGGGAGGTGTCCCAGTTAAAACTGGCTTAATCACTTTGAAAGGACCTCTGAGCACTATTGGTTGCTGGCGAATGGTGCGCTCTGCTTCTCGTAAAGCTAGGCTGACTACAAACAGCCCCTTTTCCCACGTAGTGTACCGTTTTTCTGCATCCTTGAAACTCCGAGAATAAAAGCCAATGGGCCGGATGGGCCCTGCCGGCCCCCGTTGCCACAAATGAATCGATAGCCCGGTTGCGGCAAACCCCCATTCGATCTGCACCAGGTCTGTCGGGTGGATAGGCCCCAGGGCTTGGTATGCATTTGCCTCGAACACCAACAGCCGTAGCGCCTCATCGTGGACCGGGGTCCACTCCCATTGCGCCCTTTTCCGTAGTAAATCATATAGGGGTCTCGCGATAATTGAGAAATCAGGGATATGCTTTCTCCAGAACACAAGCAGCCCTAACGCATGCTGTAAGTCTTTTTTCGATTCTGGTATCTTAATTTGGTCGAGGGAGGAAAGGGTGTCTGGTGGGATACATGTCATCCCTCCCTTCCACCAAATTCCTAAAAATTTCACCTCACTTGAAGGGGTTTGCATTTTCTCAGGTGGGATTGTCAATCCTATACTCTCTAGATGGGTGATGATGTCCTTCTGGACTTCCCCAACCTCTTCCACCTGATTTCCCCTATGAGTACGTCATCTATATATTGGTAAACTTTCACCCCCGCCCTTATGGGAATTGCTTCCAGCTCCTGTGCTAGAGCATGGTGGGCTAAGGTGGGGGAGTGCTTGTATCCCTGAGGGAGCCGTGTAAAGGTGTACTGTTGCCCCGCCCAGGTAAAAGCAAAGCGGTCCTGGTCCTGCGGCTGCAGGGGGACCATAAAGAACATGTCTTTAACGTCAATAGTCGCCATAATAGGGTGTGATTGCTCTTGAATGGCGGCTATAAGCTCGGCAATGTTCGGTACGGCAGCTGTTAATGGGCCTGTGTTGGCATTCAGCCTCCGGTAATCTACTGTCAACCTCCACTTGCCGTTTGGTTTTCGGACAGGCCATACCGGGGAGTTAAAGGGGGAGTGGGTGGGAACTATAATCCCCCTCCCCTTTAGGTCCTCCAGCACTGGCACGATTCCATCTCTTGCTCCTATCGGTAGCGGGTAGGGTTTCACGTTTGTCAGTTTGGAAGGGGGGAGGGCAGGCGCCGCTTGCAAAAGGCGCACCCCCACGCCGGGGGCTTCGGCCAGCCGCCTGATCTGCGGGACGCCGAAAGACCACGAATTTCCCTGGGTGTCGCGCCACTGTCTGCCCTTTAAAACGTCTATGCCCAAGAGATTCATTTGAAAGGGTCCTATGGCTGCCATGGTGTTCACCGGACTCTCATCTCCTGGTAGCCATAAGGTTACCGGGGTCATGGGCACAGATTGGGTTTTCCCTAGGGCGTTTAATACTATCAGGCGCTTAGAAGGAGTTGAGATGCCGCACCGTTCTGCCTCGCTTTGTTTTATTGCTGTGATTTGGGCCCCCGTATCAATTAAAAAGGTCATGGGCCTCTTCCTCGGCCCTACTGCGACAGTAATGAGGAGGTCCCCTTTATTGTTGCAGGTGAGTTGTCTAATAAACATCCACCCTCCGCCTCCCCCCTCACCCTGAGGGGGCGGAGGTCTTAGTTTTCCGCCACCCTTTCATCCCCCTTGAACCCCTCCTTCTTATCCAGTGCCGACACGGAGGGCGCGTTTGGTTTGGGAGAGGGTCCTTGCCCGGACCACCTCCGCACAAGGAGCTCTAATTTTTTGGTGGGGAGCCCATTCATTAGGTCTCGGGGCACACCCTTTTGCAGTCCCTTCTGCCACAATTCTTGTCGGAGCAGGGTTTTTTCCCTTTTGGTTGGGCCGGGGCTTGTGCCCGAAAAAGCCAGCGGTTTATTTGCCGGCTCCGCTGCCCGCACGGCCCTAGTTTCCACCTTGTGGTAAGTTCTGCCTACTGGCCCGTATTTCCTTCCATAGTTTATCAGTTCCTGAGCTATCTCCCCCCAAGTCCACACCTTCCTCCCCCGCTGTCGCTGTTGCGGTGTTACTGTTACCTCCAGGGCAGCTGCAATTCGCTCTTTGTGAGGCACGTTTTGGATTCTCCCCTGTAATTGGATCCCGATAGGTTTTAACGAGTCGGGGAGTCCTCTTATTAGCGGTGTCAGCCGCTCGGGGTCCACCGGTAACAACATCGGAGAGCTTAAATTTGGTTTAAGTTCCCGGTCATACATCATTTGCAGGCATGCTGCCTTTTGTACGTTTTCTAGTAGTTGCTCAACCGAACCAGTTATAGCTAGGGGATCCCCCCTTTCTAATGGGTTCAGCCCCCCCGCCCAATATGCTGCCCTCTGGGTCAGAGACCATGGGGCCCGGCGATCGCCCGTGGTGAGGAAGACGCCGGGGCCCCAATACCCCTCTGCTTCTTTTTCCGGTAGCATGATCCCGTCCCCCCCCGACAGGGATATCCTCCACACATATTCGGTTTCGGACTCCCTTGCCGTCCTAGCAAAATCCTTTCGGAGTTTAGCCAGTTCGGTGGCAGTAAAAGGGATTTCTTTAGTTACAACTTGGGGACGGTTGTCGCTATCGTCCTCATATATATATTCCGTTTTTACCAGCGGGCACATATGGGGGGGATTATCCACCGTCTCCCTTAATTGCTTTAGGTCTTTCTGGGGGTAGATTTGGCGTACGCCTTTCTCCTCCAACACTACCTCCGCCTCAGCGAGGGTGTCTGCCTCCCTCAGGAGCTGAACCCTCAGCTCCTCCTTCAAAATCATATTTTGGCGCTTCTCCTCCTCTAGCGCCCGTTTGGTCTCTAGTAGTTGCTCTCGCAGCGGCGCTATCGCTGCTTGCAACGCAGCGGCCACAGCCTCCGATTGGCAGGGTGCTCGTTTCTTGTCCTCCACCGCCGCTGCCAGACACGCTCCTAACACAGCACAAACAACAGCCTTCCCTTTTCCCTTCTTCACCCTAGCTTCTTTATGCAAAACCGCTATTCGGTCCATAACACTTTGCAGTTGGAACCAGTGGTCCCGTGCCCAATCTCGTCCCAGGGGCGAGGGGCGAGAGCGGTACGTTTCTAAAAACTCATATAATTTCTCTGTCTCTTCACAAAAATCGCCTGCCTTTTGGGCGGCCATATCCTACAAAGGGGAGTTCGTCCCGGGAGGGTTAAACCTTAAAAAAAAACCACGTTTCCCCTATACGCTCCCAGGAGGCCAATCCACACACTACTACAAGACAAATACGAGCCTACAAAGGGGATATCGTCCTGAGGGGGTCACACCGTACAATCCAAACTTCCCCTATACTCCCCCAGGAGGCCAGACCATAAACTACTGTAAGACAGAGCAGAGCCTACAAAGGGGATATCCTCCTGAGGGGGTCACACTATAAAATTCAAGTCTCCCCTGTACGCCCTCAGGAGCTCAAATCACAAACTGCTACGCGCGTTTCAGTACAAAGCTCTCAACATCCACTCCGTCCTTGCGCTTCGTTCGTCTCCGGCTGCTTCCCTCGCGGGAGAGCAGAACCGCGGATCGGAACTCCGCACTCGCTTCGTACTTGCTCGTACGTCTCGTTCACACACACTCGCTCAGCACACCGTAGGGTTGTATGACACTCTCGTCTCAAGGGATCCTGTCCGTGACGCCAATTAAAATGTCCCGATCCAATATCGGGAGAGGTTTCGATACGATCCCAAGGACGAGATTAAGACGCAAACGAGGTCAAATGCCGTACAACCTTTTACTTTTATTGGAGGGGAGAAGAGAACGGAGGGAGGAGGGAGGGCAAGGGAGGAGAGGAAAAGAATAGGGGAGAGAGAGTTAGAAAGAGAAGGAGAAGGAGGAGTTTGTCACCACCACTTCGAGTCCGGTGATCTTCTGCAGGGTCTTCGGTGGCCTCGGGTTCCGGCGGGGATCGAAGCGGGGGGGGGTGTGAGCCTGGAGGGTGCAGGAACAGAAGGAGTGGTCTCGCGCGCGCCACTGCCGCCGCCCCCGCCGAGAGGCACGTGCGCTCCTTATATAGGGGCTCCCACGCATGCGCAGATCACGAGAGTGTACGTGCAGTTCGCCACGGCCATGCTGCCCCCGCCTCAGCTCTTTTCGCGCCTTTAGTCCCTGCGCAGGCGCACGAGGTTGTTTTTTCTCAAAGCTGTGGAGAAGATGGTCTTCTCGAAGCGCTACGCTGGATGGCGCTACAGCGGCAATGTCGAGACAAAACCGCATTTGGTAACGGTTCTCTACACCAGGCAAGCCCATTCACAGCCCCACAAACGCTGCCGCTCTCTCTTTCGGCAGCCTCCCAAAGGCCAAGAGAGCCTCTCCCTGACTCGCTGCGCAGAGTGGGATCCCAGCTCAGCATTTGCCAACGTCCAGGGATTCCTCCTACCCCAAAGGTGCCAGGACTAAAAGCTCTTGCTGCTCTTCAAGTAGCCAGGCAACCCCATTCACAGCCCCACAAAAGCTGTCGCTCCCTCTTTCTGCAGCCTCCCAAACTCCAATACAATCTCTCTGTCTGGGCCGCAGAGAGAGTAACGCTGGGTTAGGGTTAGGGTTTAGGGTTAGGGTTAGGGATAGCGTTAGGGTTAGGGTTAGGGATAGGATTAGGGTTAGGGTATAGGTTAAGGTTAGGCTTAGGGTTAGCGTTAGTGTTCAGCGGGAGCTGAGCTCAGCAATGGCCAACGTCCAGGGATTCCTCCCACCCCAAAAGGTGCCAGGACCAAAAGCTCTTGCTGCTCTTCAAGTAGCCAGGCAACCCCATTCACAGCCCCACAAACGCTGGCGCTCCCTCTTTCTGCAGCCTCCCAAAGTCCAAAACAACCGCTCTTCCTGGGCCGATGAGCAGGCCGGAGCCCAGCTCAGCAATTGCCAACGTCCAGGGATTCCTCCCACACCACAGGAGCCACGACCAAAAGCTCTTGCTGCTCTTCAAGTAGCCAGGCAACCCCATTCGCAGCCCCACAAATGCTGCCGCTCTCTCTTTCGGCAGCCTCCCAAAGGCCAAGAGAGCCTCTCCCTGACTCGCTGCGCAGAGTGGGATCCCAGCTCAGCAATTGCCAACGTCCAGGGATTCCTCCCACCCCAAAGGTGCCAGGACTAAAAGCTCTTGCTGCTCTTCAAGTAGCCAGGCAACCCCATTCGCAGCCCCACAAATGCTGCCACTCTCTCTTTCGGCAGCCTCCCAAAGGCCAAGAGAATCTCTCCCTGACTCGATGCGAAGAGCGGGATCCCAGCTCAGCATTTGTGAACGTCCAGGGATTCCTCCCACACCAAAGGGGCCCACGACCAAAAGCTCTTGCTGCTCTTCAAGTCTCCAGGCAACCCCATTCACAACTGCCAAAACGCTGCCATTCTGTCTTTCTAGAGCCTCCAAGAGGCCAACACAATCTAAGTGGGCCGCTGAGTAGTGCTGCATCCCAGCTCAGAAACTGCGAACGTCCAGGCATTCCTCCCACACCAAAGGGGCCACGACCAAAAGCTCTTGCTGCTCTTCAAGTAGCCAGGCAAGCCCATTCACAGCCCCACAAACGCTGCCGCTCTCTCTTTCGGCAGCCTCCCAAAGGCCAAGTGAGCCTCTCCCTCACTCAATGCGCAGAGTGGGATCCCAGCTCAGCATTTGCCAACGTCCAGGGATTCCTCCCACCCCAAAGGTGCCAGGACTAAAAGCTCTTGCTGCTCTTCAAGGATCCACGCAACCCCATTGACAGCCCCACAAAAGCTGTCGCTCCCTCTTTCTGCAGCCTCCCAAATTCCAATACAATCTCTCTGTCTGGGCCGCAGAGAGAGTAACGCTGGGTTAGGGTTAGGGTTTAGGGTTAGGGATAGGGTTAGGGATAGGGTTAGGGTTAGGGATAGGGTTAGGGTTACGCTTTAGGATTAGGGTTAGGGTATAGGTTAAGGTTAGGCTTAGGGTTAGCGTTAGTGTTCAGCGGGAGCTGAGCTCAGCAATTCCCAACGTCCAGGGATTCCTCCCACCCCAAAAGGTGACAGGACCAAAAGCTCTTGCTGCTCTTCAAGTAGCCAGGCAACCCCATTCACAGCCCCACAAAAGCTGTCGCTCCCTCTTTCTGCAGCCTCCCAAAGTCCAAAACAACCGCTCTTCCTGGGCCGATGAGTACAGCCGGAGCCCAGCTAGCAATTCCCAACGTCCAGGGATTCCTCCCACCCAAAGGTGCCAGGACCAAAAGCTCTTGCTGCTCTTCAAGTAGCCAGGCAACCCCATTCACAGCCCCACAAACGCTGGCGCTCCCTCTTTCTGCGGCCTCCCAAACTCCAATACAATTTCTCTGCCTGGACCGATGACTACAGCCGGAGCGCAGCTCAGCAATTGCCAACGTCCAGGGATTCCTCCCACACCACAGGAGCCACGGCCAAAAGCTCTTGCTGCTCTTCAAGTAGCCAGGCAACCCCATTCACAGCCCCACAAATGCTGCCACTCTCTCTTTCGGCAGCCTCCCAAGGGCCAAGAGAATCTCTCCCTGACTCGATGCGAAGAGCGGGATCCCAGCTCAGCATTTGTGAACGTCCAGGGATTCCTCCCACACCAAAGGGGCCCACGACCAAAAGCTCTTGCTGCTCTTCAAGTCTCCAGGCAACCCCATTCACAACTGCAAAAACGCTGCCATTCTGTCTTTCTAGAGCCTCCAAGAGGCCAACACAATCTAAATGGGCCGCTGAGTAGTGCTGCATCCCAGCTCAGAAACTGCGAACGTCCAGGCATTCCTCCCACACCAAAGGGGCCACGAACAAAAGCTCTTGCTGCTCTTCAAGTCTCCAGGCAACCCCATTCACAGCCCCACAAAAGCTGTCGCTCCCTCTTTCTGCAGCCTCCCAAACTCCAATACAATCTCTCTGTCTGGGCCGCAGAGAGAGTAACGCTGGGTTAGGGTTAGGGTTTAGGGTTAGGGTTAGGGATAGGGTTAGGGTTAGGGATAGGGTTAGGGTTACGCTTTAGGATTAGGGTTAGGGTATAGGTTAAGGTTAGGCTTAGGGTTAGCGTTAGTGTTCAGCAAGAGCTGAGCTCAGCAATTCCCAACGTCCAGGGATTCCTCCCACCCCAAAGGTGCCAGGACTAAAAGCTCTTGCTGCTCTTCAAGGATCCAGGCAACCCCATTCACAGCCCCACAAAAGCTGTCGCTCCCTCTTTCTGCAGCCTCCCAAACTCCAATACAATCTCTCTGTCTGGGCCGCAGAGAGAGTAACGCTGGGTTAGGTTTAGGGTTTAGGGTTAGGGTTAGGGATAGGGTTAGAGTTAGGGATAGGGTTAGGGTTACGCTTTAGGATTAGGGTTAGGGTATAGGTTAAGGTTAGGCTTAGGGTTAGCGTTAGTGTTCAGCAAGAGCTGAGCTCAGCAATTCCCAACGTCCAGGGATTCCTCCCACCCCAAAGGTGCCAGGACCAAAAGCTCTTGCTGCTCTTCAAGTAGCCAGGCAACCCCATTCACAGCCCCACAAAAGCTGTCGCTCCCTCTTTCTGCAGCCTCCCAAACTCCAATATAATCTCTCTCTCTGGGCTGCAGAGAGAGTAACGCTGGGTTAGGTTTAGGGTCTAGGGTTAGGGTTAGGGATAGGGTTAGGGTTAGGGATAGGGTTAGGGTTACGCTTTAGGATTAGGGTTAGGGTATAGGTTAAGGTTAGGCTTAGGGTTAGCGTTAGTGTTCAGCGGGAGCTGAGCTCAGCAATGGCCAACGTCCAGGGATTCCTCCCACCCCAAAAGGTGCCAGGACCAAAAGCTCTTGCTGCTCTTCAAGTAGCCAGGCAACCCCATTCACAGCCCCAGAAACGCTGGCGCTCCCTCTTTCTGCGGCCTCCCAAACTCCAATAAAATCTCTCTGCCTGGGCCGATGAGCAGGCCGGAGCCCAGCTCAGCAATTGCCAACATCCAGGGATTCCTCCCACACCACAGGAGCCACGACCAAAAGCTCTTGCTGCTCTTCAAGTCTCCAGGCAACCCCATTCGCAGCCCCACAAATGCTGCCACTCTCTCTTTCGGCAGCCTCCCAAGGGCCAAGAGAGTCTCTCCCTGACTCGATGCGAAGAGCGGGATCCCAGCTCAGCATTTGTGAACGTCCAGGGATTCCTCCCACACCAAAGGGGCCCACGACCAAAAGCTCTTGCTGCTCTTCAAGTCTCCAGGCAACCCCATTCACAACTGCAAAAACGCTGCCATTCTGTCTTTCTAGAGCCTCCAAGAGGCCAACACAATCTAAATGGGCCACTGAGTAGTGCTGCATCCCAGCTCAGAAACTGCGAACGTCCAGGCATCCCTCCCACACCAAAGGTGCCAGGAGCAAAAGCTCTTGCTGCTCTTCAAGTAGCCAGGCAACCCCATTCGCAGCCCCACAAATGCTGCCACTCTCTCTTTCGGCAGCCTCCCAAAGGCCAAGTGAGCCTCTCCCTGACTCGCTGCGCAGAGTGGGATCCAAGCTCAGCATTTGCCAACGTCCAGGGATTCCTCCCACCCCAAAGGTGCCAGGACTAAAAGCTCCTGCTGCTCTTCAAGGATCCACGCAACCCCATTCACAGCCCCACAAAAGCTGGCGCTCCCTCTTTCTGCAGCCTCCCAAACTCCAATACAATCTCTCTGTCTGGGCCGCAGAGAGAGTAACGCTGGGTTAGGGTTAGGGTTTACGGTTAGGGTTAGGGATAGGGTTAGGGATAGGGTTAGGGTTAGGGATAGGGTTAGGGTTACGCTTTAGGATTAGGGTTAGTGTATAGGTTAAGGTTAGGCTTAGGGTTAGCGTTAGTGTTCAGCGGGAGCTGAGCTCAGCAATGGCCAACGTCCAGGGATTCCTCCCACCCCAAAAGGTGCCAGGACCAAAAGCTCTTGCTGCTCTTCAAGTAGCCAGGCAACCCCATTCACAGCCCCAGAAACGCTGGCGCTCCCTCTTTCTGCAGCCTCCCAAAGTCCAAAACAACCGCTCTTCCAGGGCCGATGAGTAGGCCGCAGCCCAGCTCAGCAATTCCCAACGTCCAGGGATTCCTCCCACCCCAAAGGTGCCAGGACCAAAAGCTCTTGCTGCTCTTCAAGTAGCCAGGCAACCCCATTCACAGCCCCACAAACGCTGGCGCTCCCTCTTTCTGCGGCCTCCCAAACTCCAATACAATTTCTCTGCCTGGGCCGATGAGTACAGCCGGAGCGCAGCTCAGCAATTGCCAACGTCCAGGGATTCCTCCCACACCACAGGAGCCACGGCCAAAAGCTCTTGCTGCTCTTCAAGTAGCCAGGCAACCCCATTCACAGCCCCACAAATGCTGCCACTCTCTCTTTCGGCAGCCTCCCAAGGGCCAAGAGAATCTCTCCCTGACTCGATGCGAAGAGCGGGATCCCAGCTCAGCATTTGTGTACTTCCAGGGATTCCTCCCACACCAAAGGGGCCCACGACCAAAAGCTCTTGCTGCTCTTCAAGTCTCCAGGCAACCCCATTCACAACTGCAAAAACGCTGCCATTCTGTCTTTCTAGAGCCTCCAAGAGGCCAACACAATCTAAATGGGCCGCTGAGTAGTGCTGCATCCCAGCTCAGACACTGCGAACGTCCAGGGATTCCTCCCACCCCAAAGGTGCCAGGACTAAAAGCTCTTGCTGCTCTTCAAGGATCCAGGCAACCCCATTCACAGCCCCACAAAAGCTGTCGCTCCCTCTTTCTGCAGCCTCCCAAACTCCAATACAATCTCTCTGTCTGGGCCGCAGAGAGAGTAACGCTGGGTCAGGGTTAGGGTTTAGGGTTAGGGTTAGGGATAGGGTTAGGGTTAGGGTTAGGGATAGGGTTACGCTTTAGGATTAGGGTTAGGGTATAGGTTAAGGTTAGGCTTAGGGTTAGCGTTAGTGTTCAGCGGGAGCTGAGCTCAGCAATTCCCAACGTCCAGGGATTCCTCCCACCCCAAAAGGTGCCAGGACCAAAAGCTCTTGCTGCTCTTCAAGTCTCCAGGCAAGCCCATTCACAGCCCCACAAACGCTGGCGCTCCCTCTTTCTGCAGCCTCCCAAAGTCCAAAACAACCGCACTTCCTGGGCCGATGAGCAGGCCGGAGCCCAGCTCAGCAATTGCCAACATCCAGGGATTCCTCCCACACCACAGGAGCCACGACCAAAAGCTCTTGCTGCTCTTCAAGTAGCCAGGCAACCCCATTCGCAGCCCCACAAATGCTGCCACTCTCTCTTTCGGCAGCCTCCCAAAGGCCAAGAGAATCTCTCCCTGACTCAATGCGAAGAGCGGGATCCCAGCTCAGCATTTGTGAACGTCCAGGGATTCCTCCCACACCAAAGGGGCCCACGACCAAAAGCTCTTGCTGCTCTTCAAGGATCCAGGCAACCCCATTCACAGCCCCACAAACGCTGGCGCTCCCTCTTTCTGCAGCCTCCCAAACTCCAATACAATCTCTCTGTCTGGGCCGCAGAGAGAGTAACGCTGGGTTAGGGTTAGGGTTTAGGGTTAGGGTTAGGGATAGGGTTAGGGTTAGGGTTAGGGATAGGATTAGGGTTAGGGTATAGGTTAAGGTTAGGATTAGGGTTAGCGTTAGTGTTCAGCGGGAGCTGAGCTCAGCAATTCCCAACGTCCAGGGATTCCTCCCACACCAAAGGTGCGCGGACCAAAAGCTCTTGCTGCTCTTCAAGTCTCCAGGCAACCCCATTCACAACTGCAAAAACGCTGCCATTCTGTCTTTCTAGAGCCTCCAAGAGGCCAACACAATCTAAATGGGCCGCTGAGTAGTGCTGCATCCCAGCTCAGAAACTGCGAACGTCCAGGCATTCCTCCCACACCAAAGGGGCCAGGACCAAAAGCTCTTGCTGCTCTTCAAGTAGCCAGGCAAGCCCATTCACAGCCCCACAAACGCTGCCGCTCTCTCTTTCGGCAGCCTCCCAAAGGCCAAGAGAGTCTCTCCCTGACTCGCTGCGCAGAGTGGGATCCCAGCTCAGCATTTGCCAACGTCCAGGGATTCCTCCCACCCCAAAGGTGCCAGGACTAAAAGCTCTTGCTGCTCTTCAAGGATCCACGCAACCCCATTCACAGCCCCACAAAAGCTGTCGCTCCCTCTTTCTGCAGCCTCCCAAATTCCAATACAATCTCTCTGTCTGGGCCGCAGAGAGAGTAACGCTGGGTTAGGGTTAGGGTTTAGGGTTAGGGTTAGGGATAGGGTTAGGGATAGGGTTAGGGTTAGGGATAGGGTTAGGGTTACGCTTTAGGATTAGGGTTAGGGTATAGGTTAAGGTTAGGCTTAGGGTTAGCGTTAGTGTTCAGCGGGAGCTGAGCTCAGCAATTCCCAACGTCCAGGGATTCCTCCCACCCCAAAAGGTGACAGGACCAAAAGCTCTTGCTGCTCTTCAAGTAGCCAGGCAACCCCATTCACAGCCCCACAAACGCTGGCGCTCCCTCTTTCTGCGGCCTCCCAAACTCCAATACAATTTCTCTGCCTGGGCCGATGAGTACAGCCGGAGCGCAGCTCAGCAATTGCCAACGTCCAGGGATTCCTCCCACACCACAGGAGCCACGGCCAAAAGCTCTTGCTGCTCTTCAAGTAGCCAGGCAACCCCATTCACAGCCCCACAAATGCTGCCACTCTCTCTTTCGGCAGCCTCCCAAGGGCCAAGAGAATCTCTCCCTGACTCGATGTGAAGAGCGGGATCCCAGCTCAGCATTTGTGTACTTCCAGGGATTCCTCCCACACCAAAGGGGCCCACGACCAAAAGCTCTTGCTGCTCTTCAAGTCTCCAGGCAACCCCATTCACAACTGCAAAAACGCTGCCATTCTGTCTTTCTAGAGCCTCCAAGAGGCCAACACAATCTAAATGGGCCGCTGAGTAGTGCTGCATCCCAGCTCAGAAACTGCGAACGTCCAGGCATTCCTCCCACACCAAAGGGGCCACGAACAAAAGCTCTTGCTGCTCTTCAAGTCTCCAGGCAACCCCATTCACAGCCCCACAAAAGCTGTCGCTCCCTCTTTCTGCAGCCTCCCAAACTCCAATACAATCTCTCTGTCTGGGCCGCAGAGAGAGTAACGCTGGGTTAGGGTTAGGGTTTAGGGTTAGGGTTAGGGATAGGGTTAGGGTTAGGGATAGGGTTAGGGTTACGCTTTAGGATTAGGGTTAGGGTATAGGTTAAGGTTAGGCTTAGGGTTAGCGTTAGTGTTCAGCGGGAGCTGAGCTCAGCAATGGCCAACGTCCAGGGATTCCTCCCACCCCAAAAGGTGCCAGGACCAAAAGCTCTTGCTGCTCTTCAAGTAGCCAGGCAACCCCATTCACAGCCCCAGAAACGCTGGCGCTCCCTCTTTCTGCAGGCTCCCAAAGTCCAAAACAACCGCTCTTCCAGGGCCGATGAGCAGGCCGGAGCCCAGCTCAGCAAATCCCAAGGTCCAGGGATTCCTCCCACCCCAAAGGTGCCAGGACTAAAAGCTCTTGCTGCTCTTCAAGGATCCAGGCAACCCCATTCACAGCCCCACAAAAGCTGTCGCTCCCTCTTTCTGCAGCCTCCCAAACTCCAATACAATCTCTCTGTCTGGGCCGCAGAGAGAGTAACGCTGGGTTAGGTTTAGGGTTTAGGGTTAGTGTTAGGGATAGGGTTAGAGTTAGGGATAGGGTTAGGGTTACGCTTTAGGATTAGGGTTAGGGTATAGGTTAAGGTTAGGCTTAGGGTTAGCGTTAGTGTTCAGCAAGAGCTGAGCTCAGCAATTCCCAACGTCCAGGGATTCCTCCCACCCCAAAGGTGCCAGGACCAAAAGCTCTTGCTGCTCTTCAAGTAGCCAGGCAACCCCATTCACAGCCCCACAAAAGCTGTCGCTCCCTCTTTCTGCAGCCTCCCAAACTCCAATATAATCTCTCTCTCTGGGCTGCAGAGAGAGTAACGCTGGGTTAGGGTTAGGGTCTAGGGTTAGGGTTAGGGATAGGGTTAGGGATAGGGTTAGGGTTACGCTTTAGGATTAGGGTTAGGGTATAGGTTAAGGTTAGGCTTAGGGTTAGCGTTAGTGTTCAGCGGGAGCTGAGCTCAGCAATGGCCAACGTCCAGGGATTCCTCCCACCCCAAAAGGTGCCAGGACCAAAAGCTCTTGCTGCTCTTCAAGTAGCCAGGCAACCCCATTCACAGCCCCACAAAAGCTGTCGCTCCCTCTTTCTGCAGCCTCCCAAAGTCCAAAAAAACCGCTCTTCCTGGGCCGATGAGTAGGCCGCAGCCCAGCTCAGCAATTCCCAACGTCCAGGGATTCCTCCCACCCAAAGGTGCCAGGACCAAAAGCTCTTGCTGCTCTTCAAGTCTCCAGGCAACCCCATTCACAACTGCAAAAACGCTGCCATTCTGTCTTTCTAGAGCCTCCAAGAGGCCAACACAATCTAAATGGGCCGCTGAGTAGTGCTGCATCCCAGCTCAGAAACTGCGAACGTCCAGGCATTCCTCCCACACCAAAGGGGCCACGAACAAAAGCTCTTGCTGCTCTTCAAGTCTCCAGGCAACCCCATTCACAGCCCCACAAAAGCTGTCGCTCCCTCTTTCTGCAGCCTCCCAAACTCCAATACAATCTCTCTGTCTGGGCCGCAGAGAGAGTAACGCTGGGTTAGGGTTAGGGTTTAGGGTTAGGGTTAGGGATAGGGTTAGGGTTAGGGTTACGCTTTAGGATTAGGGTTAGGGTATAGGTTAAGGTTAGGCTTAGGGTTAGCGTTAGTGTTCAGCGGGAGCTGAGCTCAGCAATGGCCAACGTCCAGGGATTCCTCCCACCCCAAAAGGTGCCAGGACCAAAAGCTCTTGCTGCTCTTCAAGTCTCCAGGCAACCCCATTCACAGCCCCAGAAACGCTGGCGCTCCCTCTTTCTGCAGGCTCCCAAAGTACAAAACAACCGCTCTTCCAGGGCCGATGAGTAGGCCGCAGCCCAGCTCAGCAAATCCCAAGGTCCAGGGATTCCTCCCACCCCAAAGGTGCCAGGACTAAAAGCTCTTGCTGCTCTTCAAGGATCCAGGCAACCCCATTCACAGCCCCACAAAAGCTGTCGCTCCCTCTTTCTGCAGCCTCCCAAACTCCAATACAATCTCTCTGTCTGGGCCGCAGAGAGAGTAACGCTGGGTTAGGTTTAGGGTTTAGGGTTAGTGTTAGGGATAGGGTTAGAGTTAGGGATAGGGTTAGGGTTACGCTTTAGGATTAGGGTTAGGGTATAGGTTAAGGTTAGGCTTAGGGTTAGCGTTAGTGTTCAGCAAGAGCTGAGCTCAGCAATTCCCAACGTCCAGGGATTCCTCCCACCCCAAAGGTGCCAGGACCAAAAGCTCTTGCTGCTCTTCAAGTAGCCAGGCAACCCCATTCACAGCCCCACAAACGCTGGCGCTCCCTCTTTCTGCGGCCTCCCAAACTCCAATACAATTTCTCTGCCTGGGCCGATGAGTACAGCCGGAGCGCAGCTCAGCAATTGCCAACGTCCAGGGATTCCTCCCACACCACAGGAGCCACGGCCAAAAGCTCTTGCTGCTCTTCAAGTAGCCAGGCAACCCCATTCACAGCCCCACAAATGCTGCCACTCTCTCTTTCGGCAGCCTCCCAAGGGCCAAGAGAATCTCTCCCTGACTCGATGCGAAGAGCGGGATCCCAGCTCAGCATTTGTGTACTTCCAGGGATTCCTCCCACACCAAAGGGGCCCACGACCAAAAGCTCTTGCTGCTCTTCAAGTCTCCAGGCAACCCCATTCACAACTGCAAAAACGCTGCCATTCTGTCTTTCTAGAGCCTCCAAGAGGCCAACACAATCTAAATGGGCCGCTGAGTAGTGCTGCATCCCAGCTCAGACACTGCGAACGTCCAGGGATTCCTCCCACCCCAAAGGTGCCAGGACTAAAAGCTCTTGCTGCTCTTCAAGGATCCAGGCAACCCCATTCACAGCCCCACAAAAGCTGTCGCTCCCTCTTTCTGCAGCCTCCCAAACTCCAATACAATCTCTCTGTCTGGGCCGCAGAGAGAGTAACGCTGGGTCAGGGTTAGGGTTTAGGGTTAGGGTTAGGGATAGGGTTAGGGTTAGGGTTAGGGATAGGGTTACGCTTTAGGATTAGGGTTAGGGTATAGGTTAAGGTTAGGCTTAGGGTTAGCGTTAGTGTTCAGCGGGAGCTGAGCTCAGCAATTCCCAACGTCCAGGGATTCCTCCCACCCCAAAAGGTGCCAGGACCAAAAGCTCTTGCTGCTCTTCAAGTCTCCAGGCAAGCCCATTCACAGCCCCACAAACGCTGGCGCTCCCTCTTTCTGCAGCCTCCCAAAGTCCAAAACAACCGCACTTCCTGGGCCGATGAGCAGGCCGGAGCCCAGCTCAGCAATTGCCAACATCCAGGGATTCCTCCCACACCACAGGAGCCACGACCAAAAGCTCTTGCTGCTCTTCAAGTAGCCAGGCAACCCCATTCGCAGCCCCACAAATGCTGCCACTCTCTCTTTCGGCAGCCTCCCAAAGGCCAAGAGAATCTCTCCCTGACTCAATGCGAAGAGCGGGATCCCAGCTCAGCATTTGTGAACGTCCAGGGATTCCTCCCACACCAAAGGGGCCCACGACCAAAAGCTCTTGCTGCTCTTCAAGGATCCAGGCAACCCCATTCACAGCCCCACAAACGCTGGCGCTCCCTCTTTCTGCAGCCTCCCAAACTCCAATACAATCTCTCTGTCTGGGCCGCAGAGAGAGTAACGCTGGGTTAGGGTTAGGGTTTAGGGTTAGGGTTAGGGATAGGGTTAGGGTTAGGGTTAGGGATAGGATTAGGGTTAGGGTATAGGTTAAGGTTAGGATTAGGGTTAGCGTTAGTGTTCAGCGGGAGCTGAGCTCAGCAATTCCCAACGTCCAGGGATTCCTCCCACACCAAAGGTGCGCGGACCAAAAGCTCTTGCTGCTCTTCAAGTCTCCAGGCAACCCCATTCACAACTGCAAAAACGCTGCCATTCTGTCTTTCTAGAGCCTCCAAGAGGCCAACACAATCTAAATGGGCCGCTGAGTAGTGCTGCATCCCAGCTCAGAAACTGCGAACGTCCAGGCATTCCTCCCACACCAAAGGGGCCAGGACCAAAAGCTCTTGCTGCTCTTCAAGTAGCCAGGCAAGCCCATTCACAGCCCCACAAACGCTGCCGCTCTCTCTTTCGGCAGCCTCCCAAAGGCCAAGAGAGTCTCTCCCTGACTCGCTGCGCAGAGTGGGATCCCAGCTCAGCATTTGCCAACGTCCAGGGATTCCTCCCACCCCAAAGGTGCCAGGACTAAAAGCTCTTGCTGCTCTTCAAGGATCCACGCAACCCCATTCACAGCCCCACAAAAGCTGTCGCTCCCTCTTTCTGCAGCCTCCCAAATTCCAATACAATCTCTCTGTCTGGGCCGCAGAGAGAGTAACGCTGGGTTAGGGTTAGGGTTTAGGGTTAGGGTTAGGGATAGGGTTAGGGATAGGGTTAGGGTTAGGGATAGGGTTAGGGTTACGCTTTAGGATTAGGGTTAGGGTATAGGTTAAGGTTAGGCTTAGGGTTAGCGTTAGTGTTCAGCGGGAGCTGAGCTCAGCAATTCCCAACGTCCAGGGATTCCTCCCACCCCAAAAGGTGACAGGACCAAAAGCTCTTGCTGCTCTTCAAGTAGCCAGGCAACCCCATTCACAGCCCCACAAACGCTGGCGCTCCCTCTTTCTGCGGCCTCCCAAACTCCAATACAATTTCTCTGCCTGGGCCGATGAGTACAGCCGGAGCGCAGCTCAGCAATTGCCAACGTCCAGGGATTCCTCCCACACCACAGGAGCCACGGCCAAAAGCTCTTGCTGCTCTTCAAGTAGCCAGGCAACCCCATTCACAGCCCCACAAATGCTGCCACTCTCTCTTTCGGCAGCCTCCCAAGGGCCAAGAGAATCTCTCCCTGACTCGATGTGAAGAGCGGGATCCCAGCTCAGCATTTGTGTACTTCCAGGGATTCCTCCCACACCAAAGGGGCCCACGACCAAAAGCTCTTGCTGCTCTTCAAGTCTCCAGGCAACCCCATTCACAACTGCAAAAACGCTGCCATTCTGTCTTTCTAGAGCCTCCAAGAGGCCAACACAATCTAAATGGGCCGCTGAGTAGTGCTGCATCCCAGCTCAGAAACTGCGAACGTCCAGGCATTCCTCCCACACCAAAGGGGCCACGAACAAAAGCTCTTGCTGCTCTTCAAGTCTCCAGGCAACCCCATTCACAGCCCCACAAAAGCTGTCGCTCCCTCTTTCTGCAGCCTCCCAAACTCCAATACAATCTCTCTGTCTGGGCCGCAGAGAGAGTAACGCTGGGTTAGGGTTAGGGTTTAGGGTTAGGGTTAGGGATAGGGTTAGGGTTAGGGATAGGGTTAGGGTTACGCTTTAGGATTAGGGTTAGGGTATAGGTTAAGGTTAGGCTTAGGGTTAGCGTTAGTGTTCAGCGGGAGCTGAGCTCAGCAATGGCCAACGTCCAGGGATTCCTCCCACCCCAAAAGGTGCCAGGACCAAAAGCTCTTGCTGCTCTTCAAGTAGCCAGGCAACCCCATTCACAGCCCCAGAAACGCTGGCGCTCCCTCTTTCTGCAGGCTCCCAAAGTCCAAAACAACCGCTCTTCCAGGGCCGATGAGCAGGCCGGAGCCCAGCTCAGCAAATCCCAAGGTCCAGGGATTCCTCCCACCCCAAAGGTGCCAGGACTAAAAGCTCTTGCTGCTCTTCAAGGATCCAGGCAACCCCATTCACAGCCCCACAAAAGCTGTCGCTCCCTCTTTCTGCAGCCTCCCAAACTCCAATACAATCTCTCTGTCTGGGCCGCAGAGAGAGTAACGCTGGGTTAGGTTTAGGGTTTAGGGTTAGTGTTAGGGATAGGGTTAGAGTTAGGGATAGGGTTAGGGTTACGCTTTAGGATTAGGGTTAGGGTATAGGTTAAGGTTAGGCTTAGGGTTAGCGTTAGTGTTCAGCAAGAGCTGAGCTCAGCAATTCCCAACGTCCAGGGATTCCTCCCACCCCAAAGGTGCCAGGACCAAAAGCTCTTGCTGCTCTTCAAGTAGCCAGGCAACCCCATTCACAGCCCCACAAAAGCTGTCGCTCCCTCTTTCTGCAGCCTCCCAAACTCCAATATAATCTCTCTCTCTGGGCTGCAGAGAGAGTAACGCTGGGTTAGGGTTAGGGTCTAGGGTTAGGGTTAGGGATAGGGTTAGGGATAGGGTTAGGGTTACGCTTTAGGATTAGGGTTAGGGTATAGGTTAAGGTTAGGCTTAGGGTTAGCGTTAGTGTTCAGCGGGAGCTGAGCTCAGCAATGGCCAACGTCCAGGGATTCCTCCCACCCCAAAAGGTGCCAGGACCAAAAGCTCTTGCTGCTCTTCAAGTAGCCAGGCAACCCCATTCACAGCCCCACAAAAGCTGTCGCTCCCTCTTTCTGCAGCCTCCCAAAGTCCAAAAAAACCGCTCTTCCTGGGCCGATGAGTAGGCCGCAGCCCAGCTCAGCAATTCCCAACGTCCAGGGATTCCTCCCACCCAAAGGTGCCAGGACCAAAAGCTCTTGCTGCTCTTCAAGTCTCCAGGCAACCCCATTCACAACTGCAAAAACGCTGCCATTCTGTCTTTCTAGAGCCTCCAAGAGGCCAACACAATCTAAATGGGCCGCTGAGTAGTGCTGCATCCCAGCTCAGAAACTGCGAACGTCCAGGCATTCCTCCCACACCAAAGGGGCCACGAACAAAAGCTCTTGCTGCTCTTCAAGTCTCCAGGCAACCCCATTCACAGCCCCACAAAAGCTGTCGCTCCCTCTTTCTGCAGCCTCCCAAACTCCAATACAATCTCTCTGTCTGGGCCGCAGAGAGAGTAACGCTGGGTTAGGGTTAGGGTTTAGGGTTAGGGTTAGGGATAGGGTTAGGGTTAGGGATAGGGTTAGGGTTACGCTTTAGGATTAGGGTTAGGGTATAGGTTAAGGTTAGGCTTAGGGTTAGCGTTAGTGTTCAGCGGGAGCTGAGCTCAGCAATGGCCAACGTCCAGGGATTCCTCCCACCCCAAAAGGTGCCAGGACCAAAAGCTCTTGCTGCTCTTCAAGTAGCCAGGCAACCCCATTCACAGCCCCAGAAACGCTGGCGCTCCCTCTTTCTGCAGGCTCCCAAAGTCCAAAACAACCGCTCTTCCAGGGCCGATGAGTAGGCCGCAGCCCAGCTCAGCAAATCCCAAGGTCCAGGGATTCCTCCCACCCCAAAGGTGCCAGGACTAAAAGCTCTTGCTGCTCTTCAAGGATCCAGGCAACCCCATTCACAGCCCCACAAAAGCTGTCGCTCCCTCTTTCTGCAGCCTCCCAAACTCCAATACAATCTCTCTGTCTGGGCCGCAGAGAGAGTAACGCTGGGTTAGGTTTAGGGTTTAGGGTTAGTGTTAGGGATAGGGTTAGAGTTAGGGATAGGGTTAGGGTTACGCTTTAGGATTAGGGTTAGGGTATAGGTTAAGGTTAGGCTTAGGGTTAGCGTTAGTGTTCAGCAAGAGCTGAGCTCAGCAATTCCCAACGTCCAGGGATTCCTCCCACCCCAAAGGTGCCAGGACCAAAAGCTCTTGCTGCTCTTCAAGTAGCCAGGCAACCCCATTCACAGCCCCACAAAAGCTGTCGCTCCCTCTTTCTGCAGCCTCCCAAACTCCAATATAATCTCTCTCTCTGGGCTGCAGAGAGAGTAACGCTGGGTTAGGGTTAGGGTCTAGGGTTAGGGTTAGGGATAGGGTTAGGGTTACGCTTTAGGATTAGGGTTAGGGTATAGGTTAAGGTTAGGCTTAGGGTTAGCGTTAGTGTTCAGCGGGAGCTGAGCTCAGCAATGGCCAACGTCCAGGGATTCCTCCCACCCCAAAAGGTGCCAGGACCAAAAGCTCTTGCTGCTCTTCAAGTAGCCAGGCAACCCCATTCACAGCCCCACAAAAGCTGTCGCTCCCTCTTTCTGCAGCCTCCCAAAGTCCAAAAAAACCGCTCTTCCTGGGCCGATGAGTAGGCCGCAGCCCAGCTCAGCAATTCCCAACGTCCAGGGATTCCTCCCACCCAAAGGTGCCAGGACCAAAAGCTCTTGCTGCTCTTCAAGTCTCCAGGCAACCCCATTCACAGCCCCAGAAACGCTGGCGCTCCCTCTTTCTGCGGCCTCCCAAACTCCAATACAATCTCTCTGCCTGGGCCGATGAGCAGGCCGGAGCCCAGCTCAGCAATTGCCAACGTCCAGGGATTCCTCCCACACCACAGGAGCCACGACCAAAAGCTCTTGCTGCTCTTCAAGTAGCCAGGCAACCCCATTCGCAGCCCCACAAATGCTGCCACTCTCTCTTTCGGCAGCCTCCCAAAGGCCAAGAGAGTCTCTCCCTGACTCGATGCGAAGAGCGGGATCCCAGCTCAGCATTTGTGAACGTCCAGGGATTCCTCCCACACCAAAGGGGCCCACGACCAAAAGCTCTTGCTGCTTTTCAAGTCTCCAGGCAACCCCATTCACAACTGCAAAAACGCTGCCATTCTGTCTTTCTAGAGCCTCCAAGAGGCCAACACAATCTAAATGGGCCGCTGAGTAGTGCTGCATCCGAGCTCAGAAACTGCGAACGTCCAGGCATTCCTCCCACACCAAAGGTGCCAGGACCAAAAGCTCTTGCTGCTCTTCAAGTAGCCAGGCAACCCCATTCGCAGCCCCACAAATGCTGCCACTCTCTCTTTCGGCAGCCTCCCAAAGGCCAAGAGAATCTCTCCCTGCCTCGATGCGAAGAGCGGGATCCCAGCTCAGCATTTGTGAACGTCCAGGGATTCCTCCCACCCCAAAGGTGCCAGGACTAAAAGCTCCTGCTGCTCTTCAAGGATCCACGCAACCCCATTCACAGCCCCACAAAAGCTGTCGCTCCCTCTTTCTGCAGCCTCCCAAATTCCAATACAATCTCTCTGTCTGGGCCGCAGAGAGAGTAACGCTGGGTTAGGGTTAGGGATAGGGTTAGGGTTAGGGATAGGGTTAGGGATAGGGTTAGGGTTAGGGATAGGGTTAGGGTTACGCTTTAGGATTAGGGTTAGGGTATAGGTTAAGGTTAGGCTTAGGGTTAGCGTTAGTGTTCAGCGGGAGCTCAGCTCAGCAATTCCCAACGTCCAGGGATTCCTCCCACCCCAAAAGGTGCCAGGACCAAAAGCTCTTGCTGCTCTTCAAGTAGCCAGGCAACCCCATTCACAGCCCCAGAAACGCTGGCGCTCCCTCTTTCTGCAGCCTCCCAAAGTCCAAAACAACCGCTCTTCCAGTTCCGATGAGTAGGCCGCAGCCCAGCTCAGCAATTCCCAACGTCCAGGGATTCCTCCCACCCAAAGGTGCCAGGACCAAAAGCTCTTGCTGCTCTTCAAGTAGCCAGGCAACCCCATTCACAGCCCCACAAACGCTGGCGCTCCCTCTTTCTGCGGCCTCCCAAACTCCAATACAATTTCTCTGCCAGGGCCGATGAGTACAGCCGGAGCGCAGCTCAGCAATTGCCAACGTCCAGGGATTCCTCCCACACCACAGGAGCCACGGCCAAAAGCTCTTGCTGCTCTTCAAGTAGCCAGGCAACCCCATTCACAGCCCCACAAATGCTGCCACTCTCTCTTTCGGCAGCCTCCCAAGGGCCAAGAGAATCTCTCCCTGACTCAATGCGAAGAGCGGGATCCCAGCTCAGCATTTGTGTACTTCCAGGGATTCCTCCCACACCAAAGGGGCCCACGACCAAAAGCTCTTGCTGCTCTTCAAGTCTCCAGGCAACCCCATTCACAACTGCAAAAACGCTGCCATTCTGTCTTTCTAGAGCCTCCAAGAGGCCAACACAATCTAAATGGGCCGCTGAGTAGTGCTGCATCCGAGCTCAGAAACTGTGAACGTGCAGGGATTCCTCCCACCCCAAAGGGGCCAGGACTAAAAGCTCTTGCTGCTCTTCAAGTAGCCAGGCAACCCCATTCGCAGCCCCACAAATGCTGCCACTCTCTCTTTCGGCAGCCTCCCAAAGGCCAAGAGAATCTCTCCCTGCCTCGATGCGAAGAGCGGGATCCCAGCTCAGCATTTGTGAACGTCCAGGGATTCCTCCCACACCAAAGGGGCCCACGACCAAAAGCTCTTGCTGCTCTTCAAGTCTCCAGGCAACCCCATTCACAACTGCAAAAACGCTGCCAATCTGTCTTTCTAGAGCCTCCAAGAGGCCAACACAATCTAAATGGGCCGCTGAGTAGTGCTGCATCCCAGCTCAGAAACTGCGAACGTCCAGGCATTCCTCCCACACCAAAGGGGCCACGACCAAAAGCTCTTGCTGCTCTTCAAGTAGCCAGGCAAGCCCATTCACAGCCCCACAAACGCTGCCGCTCTCTCTTTCGGCAGCCTCCCAAAGGCCAAGAGAGCCTCTCCCTGACTCGGTGCGCAGAGTGGGATCCCAGCTCAGCATTTGTGAATGTCCAGGGATTCCTCCCACCCCAAAGGTGCCAGGACTAAAAGCTCTTGCTGCTCTTCAAGTAGCCAGGCAACCCCATTCACAGCCCCACAAAAGCTGTCGCTCCCTTTTTCTGCAGCCTCCCAAAGTCCAAAAAAACTGCTCTTCCTGGGCCGATGAGTACAGCCGGAGCCCAGCTAGCAATTCCCAACGTCCAGGGATTCCTCCCACCCCAAAAGGTGCCAGGACCAAAAGCTCTTGCTGCTCTTCAAGTAGCCAGGCAACCCCATTCACAGCCCCACAAACGCTGGCGCTCCCTCTTTCTGCGGCCTCCCAAACTCCAATAAAATCTCTCTGCGTGGGCCGATGAGCAGGCCGGAGCGCAGCTCAGCAATTGCCAACATCCAGGGATTCCTCCCACACCACAGGAGCCACGACCAAAAGCTCTTGCTGCTCTTCAAGTAGCCAGGCAACCCCATTCGCAGCCCCACAAATGCTGCCACTCTCTCTTTCGGCAGCCTCCCAAAGGCCAAGAGAGTCTCTCCCTGACTCAATGCGAAGAGCGGGATCCCAGCTCAGCATTTGTGAACGTCCAGGGATTCCTCCCACACCAAAGGGGCCCACGACCAAAAGCTCTTGCTGCTCTTCAAGTCTCCAGGCAACCCCATTCACAACTGCAAAAACGCTGCCATTCTGTCTTTCTAGAGCCTCCAAGAGGCCAACACAATCTAAATGGGCCGCTGAGTAGTGCTGCATCCCAGCTCAGAAACTGCGAACGTCCAGGGATTCCTCCCACCCCAAAGGTGCCAGGACTAAAAGCTCTTGCTGCTCTTCAAGTCTCCAGGCAACCCCATTCACAGCCCCACAAAAGCTGTCGCTCCCTCTTTCTGCAGCCTCCCAAACTCCAATACAATCTCTCTGTCTGGGCCGCAGAGAGAGTAACGCTGGGTTAGGGTTAGGGTTTAGGGTTAGGGTTAGGGATAGGGTTAGGGTTAGGGATAGGATTAGAGTTATGCTTTAGGATTAGGGTTAGGGTATAGGTTAAGGTTAGGCTTAGGGTTAGCGTTAGTGTTCAGCGGGAGCTGAGCTCAGCAATTCCCAACGTCCAGGGATTCCTCCCACCCCAAAGGTGCCAGGACCAAAAGCTCTTGCTGCTCTTCAAGTCTCCAGGCAAGCCCATTCACAGCCCCACAAACGCTGGCGCTCCCTCTTTCTGCAGCCTCCCAAAGTCCAAAACAACCGCTCTTCCTGGGACGATGAGCAGGCCGGAGCCCAGCTCAGCAATTCCCAACGTCCAGGGATTCCTCCCACCCCAAAAGGTGCCAGGACCAAAAGCTCTTGCTGCTCTTCAAGTAGCCAGGCAACCCCATTCACAGCCCCACAAATGCTGGCGCTCCCTCTTTCTGCGGCCTCCCAAACTCCAATACAATCTCTCTGCCTCGGCCAATGAGTACAGCTGGAGCCCAGCTCAGCAATTGCCAACATCCAGGGATTCCTCCCACACCACAGGAGCCACGGCCAAAAGCTCTTGCTGCTCTTCAAGTAGCCAGGCAACCCCATTCGCAGCCCCACAAATGCTGCCACTCTCTCTTTCGGCAGCCTCCCAAAGGCCAAGAGAATCTCTCCCTGACTCGATGCGAAGAGCGGGATCCCAGCTCAGCATTTGTGAACGTCCAGGGATTCCTCCCACAGCAAAGGGGCCCACGACCAAAAGCTCTTGCTGCTCTTCAAGGATCCAGGCAACCCCATTCACAGCCCCACAAAAGCTGTCGCTCACTCTTTCTGCAGCCTCCCAAACTCCAATACAATCTCTCTGTCTGGGCCGCAGAGAGAGTAACGCTGGGTTAGGGTTAGGGTTTAGGGTTAGGGTTAGGGATAGGGTTAGGTTTAGGGATAGGATTAGGGTTAGGGTATAGGTTAAGGTTAGGCTTAGGGTTAGCGTTAGTGTTCAGCGGGAGCTGAGCTCAGCAATTCCCAACGTCCAGGGATTCCTCCCACCCCAAAGGTGCCAGGACCAAAAGCTCTTGCTGCTCTTCAAGTCTCCAGGCAACCCCATTCACAGCCCCACAAACGCTGGCGCTCCCTCTTTCTGCACCCTCCCAAAGTCCAAAACAACCGCTCTTCCTGGGCCGATGAGCAGGCCGGAGCCCAGCTCAGCAATTCCCAACGTCCAGGGATTCCTCCCACCCCAAAGGTGCCAGGACTAAAAGCTCTTGCTGCTCTTCAAGGATCCAGGCAAACCCATTCACAGCCCCACAAAAGCTGTCGCTCCCTCTTTCTGCAGCCTCCCAAACTCCAATACAATCTCTCTGTCTGGGCCGCAGAGAGAGTAACGCTGGGTTAGTGTTAGGGGTTAGGGATAGGGTTAGGGTTAGGGATAGGGTTAGGGTTACCCTTTAGGATTAGGGTTAGGGTATAGGTTAAGGTTAGGCTTAGGGTTAGCGTTAGTGTTCAGCGGGAGCTGAGCTCAGCAATTCCCAACGTCCAGGGATTCCTCCCACCCCAAAGGTGCCAGGACCAAAAGCTCTTGCTGCTCTTCAAGTAGCCAGGCAACCCCATTCACAGCCCCACAAACGCTGGCGCTCCCTCTTTCTGCAGCCTCCCAAAGTCCAAAACAACCGCTCTTCCTGGGCCGATGAGCAGGCCGGAGCCCAGCTCAGCAATTCCCAATGTCCAGGGATTCCTCCCACCCCAAAGGTGCCAGGACCAAAAGCTCTTGCTGCTCTTCAGGTAGCCAGGCAACCCCATTCGCAGCCCCACAAATGCTGCCACTCTCTCTTTCGGCAGCCTCCCAAAGGCCAAGAGAATCTCTCCCTGACTCGATGCGAAGAGCGGGATCCCAGCTCAGCATTTGTGAACGTCCAGGGATTCCTCCCACCCCAAAGGTGCCAGGACCAAAAGCTCTTGCTGCTCTTCAAGTAGCCAGGCAACCCCATTCACAGCCCCACAAACGCTGGCGCTCCCTCTTTCTGCGGCCTCCCAAACTCCAATACAATTTCTCTGCCTGGGCCGATGAGTACAGCCGGAGCGCAGCTCAGCAATTGCCAACGTCCAGGGATTCCTCCCACACCACAGGAGCCACGGCCAAAAGCTCTTGCTGCTCTTCAAGTAGCCAGGCAACCCCATTCACAGCCCCACAAATGCTGCCACTCTCTCTTTCGGCAGCCTCCCAAGGGCCAAGAGAATCTCTCCCTGACTCAATGCGAAGAGCGGGATCCCAGCTCAGCATTTGTGAACGTCCAGGGATTCCTCCCACACCAAAGGGGCCCACGACCAAAAGCTCTTGCTGCTCTTCAAGGATCCAGGCAACCCCATTCACAGCCCCACAAACGCTGGCGCTCCCTCTTTCTGCAGCCTCCCAAACTCCAATACAATCTCTCTGTCTGGGCCGCAGAGAGAGTAACGCTGGCTTAGGGTTAGGGTTTAGGGTTAGGGTTAGGGTATAGGTTAAGGTTAGGCTTAGGGTTAGCGTTAGTGTTCAGCAAGAGCTGAGCTCAGCAATTCCCAACGTCCAGGGATTCCTCCCACCCCAAAGGTGACAGGACCAAAAGCTCTTGCTGCTCTTCAAGGATCCAGGCAAACCCATTCACAGCCCCACAAAAGCTGTCGCTCCCTCTTTCTGCAGCCTCCCAAACTCCAATACAATCTCTCTGTCTGGGCCGCAGAGAGAGTAACGCTGGGTTAGGGTTTAGGGTTAGGGTTAGGGATAGGGTTAGGGTTAGGGATAGGGTTAGGGTTACGCTTTAGGATTAGGGTTAGGGTATAGGTTAAGGTTAGGCTTAGGGTTAGCGTTAGTGTTCAGCGGGAGCTGAGCTCAGCAATGGCCAACGTCCAGGGATTCCTCCCACCCCAAAAGGTGCCAGGACCAAAAGCTCTTGCTGCTCTTCAAGTCTCCAGGCAAGCCCATTCACAGCCCCACAAACGCTGGCGCTCCCTCTTTCTGCAGCCTCCCAAAGTCCAAAACAACCGCTCTTCCTGGGACGATGAGCAGGCCGGAGCCCAGCTCAGCAATTCCCAACGTCCAGGGATTCCTCCCACCCCAAAAGGTGCCAGGACCAAAAGCTCTTCCTGCTCTTCAAGTAGCCAGGCAACCCCATTCACAGCCCCACAAATGCTGGCGCTCCCTCTTTCTGCGGCCTCCCAAACTCCAATACAATCTCTCTGCCTCGGCCAATGAGTACAGCTGGAGCCCAGCTCAGCAATTGCCAACATCCAGGGATTCCTCCCACACCACAGGAGCCACGGCCAAAAGCTCTTGCTGCTCTTCAAGTAGCCAGGCAACCCCATTCGCAGCCCCACAAATGCTGCCACTCTCTCTTTCGGCAGCCTCCCAAAGGCCAAGAGAATCTCTCCCTGACTCGATGCGAAGAGCGGGATCCCAGCTCAGCATTTGTGAACGTCCAGGGATTCCTCCCACAGCAAAGGGGCCCACGACCAAAAGCTCTTGCTGCTCTTCAAGGATCCAGGCAACCCCATTCACAGCCCCACAAAAGCTGTCGCTCACTCTTTCTGCAGCCTCCCAAACTCCAATACAATCTCTCTGTCTGGGCCGCAGAGAGAGTAACGCTGGGTTAGGGTTAGGGTTTAGGGTTAGGGTTAGGGATAGGGTTAGGTTTAGGAATAGGATTAGGGTTAGGGTATAGGTTAAGGTTAGGCTTAGGGTTAGCGTTAGTGTTCAGCGGGAGCTGAGCTCAGCAATTCCCAACGTCCAGGGATTCCTCCCACCCCAAAGGTGCCAGGACCAAAAGCTCTTGCTGCTCTTCAAGTCTCCAGGCAACCCCATTCACAGCCCCACAAACGCTGGCGCTCCCTCTTTCTGCACCCTCCCAAAGTCCAAAACAACCGCTCTTCCTGGGCCGATGAGCAGGCCGGAGCCCAGCTCAGCAATTCCCAACGTCCAGGGATTCCTCCCACCCCAAAGGTGCCAGGACTAAAAGCTCTTGCTGCTCTTCAAGGATCCAGGCAAACCCATTCACAGCCCCACAAAAGCTGTCGCTCCCTCTTTCTGCAGCCTCCCAAACTCCAATACAATCTCTCTGTCTGGGCCGCAGAGAGAGTAACGCTGGGTTAGTGTTAGGGGTTAGGGATAGGGTTAGGGTTAGGGATAGGGTTAGGGTTACCCTTTAGGATTAGGGTTAGGGTATAGGTTAAGGTTAGGCTTAGGGTTAGCGTTAGTGTTCAGCGGGAGCTGAGCTCAGCAATTCCCAACGTCCAGGGATTCCTCCCACCCCAAAGGTGCCAGGACCAAAAGCTCTTGCTGCTCTTCAAGTAGCCAGGCAACCCCATTCACAGCCCCACAAACGCTGGCGCTCCCTCTTTCTGCAGCCTCCCAAAGTCCAAAACAACCGCTCTTCCTGGGCCGATGAGCAGGCCGGAGCCCAGCTCAGCAATTCCCAATGTCCAGGGATTCCTCCCACCCCAAAGGTGCCAGGACCAAAAGCTCTTGCTGCTCTTCAGGTAGCCAGGCAACCCCATTCGCAGCCCCACAAATGCTGCCACTCTCTCTTTCGGCAGCCTCCCAAAGGCCAAGAGAATCTCTCCCTGACTCGATGCGAAGAGCGGGATCCCAGCTCAGCATTTGTGAACGTCCAGGGATTCCTCCCACCCCAAAGGTGCCAGGACCAAAAGCTCTTGCTGCTCTTCAAGTAGCCAGGCAACCCCATTCACAGCCCCACAAACGCTGGCGCTCCCTCTTTCTGCGGCCTCCCAAACTCCAATACAATTTCTCTGCCTGGGCCGATGAGTACAGCCGGAGCGCAGCTCAGCAATTGCCAACGTCCAGGGATTCCTCCCACACCACAGGAGCCACGGCCAAAAGCTCTTGCTGCTCTTCAAGTAGCCAGGCAACCCCATTCACAGCCCCACAAATGCTGCCACTCTCTCTTTCGGCAGCCTCCCAAGGGCCAAGAGAATCTCTCCCTGACTCAATGCGAAGAGCGGGATCCCAGCTCAGCATTTGTGAACGTCCAGGGATTCCTCCCACACCAAAGGGGCCCACGACCAAAAGCTCTTGCTGCTCTTCAAGGATCCAGGCAACCCCATTCACAGCCCCACAAACGCTGGCGCTCCCTCTTTCTGCAGCCTCCCAAACTCCAATACAATCTCTCTGTCTGGGCCGCAGAGAGAGTAACGCTGGCTTAGGGTTAGGGTTTAGGGTTAGGGTTAGGGTATAGGTTAAGGTTAGGCTTAGGGTTAGCGTTAGTGTTCAGCAAGAGCTGAGCTCAGCAATTCCCAACGTCCAGGGATTCCTCCCACCCCAAAGGTGACAGGACCAAAAGCTCTTGCTGCTCTTCAAGGATCCAGGCAAACCCATTCACAGCCCCACAAAAGCTGTCGCTCCCTCTTTCTGCAGCCTCCCAAACTCCAATACAATCTCTCTGTCTGGGCCGCAGAGAGAGTAACGCTGGGTTAGGGTTTAGGGTTAGGGTTAGGGATAGGGTTAGGGTTAGGGATAGGGTTAGGGTTACGCTTTAGGATTAGGGTTAGGGTATAGGTTAAGGTTAGGCTTAGGGTTAGCGTTAGTGTTCAGCGGGAGCTGAGCTCAGCAATGGCCAACGTCCAGGGATTCCTCCCACCCCAAAAGGTGCCAGGACCAAAAGCTCTTGCTGCTCTTCAAGTAGCCAGGCAACCCCATTCACAGCCCCAGAAACGCTGGCGCTCCCTCTTTCTGCAGCCTCCCAAAGTCCAAAACAACTGCTCTTCCTGGGCCGATGAGCAGGCCGGAGCCCAGCTCAGCAATTCCCAACGTCCAGGGATTCCTCCCACCCCAAAGGAGCCACGGCCAAAAGCTCTTGCTGCTCTTCAAGTAGCCAGGCAACCCCATTCGCAGCCCCACAAATGCTGCCACTCTCTCTTTCGGCAGCCTCCCAAAGGCCAAGAGAGTCTCTCCCTGACTCGATGCGAAGAGCGGGATCCCAGCTCAGCATTTGTGAACGTCCAGGGATTCCTCCCACACCAAAGGGGCCCACGACCAAAAGCTCTTGCTGCTCTTCAAGTCTCCAGGCAACCCCATTCACAACTGCAAAAACGCTGCCATTCTGTCTTTCTAGAGCCTCCAAGAGGCCAACACAATCTAAGTGGGCCGCTGAGTAGTGCTGCATCCCAGCTCAGAAACTGCGAACGTCCAGGGATTCCTCCCACCCCAAAGGTGCCAGGACCAAAAGCTCTTGCTGCTCTTCAAGTCTCCAGGCAACCCCATTCACAGCCCCACAAAAGATGTCGCTCCCTCTTTCTGCAGCCTCCCAAACTCCAATACAATCTCTCTGTCTGGGCCGCAGAGAGAGTAACTCTGGGTTAGGGTTAGGGTTTAGGGTTAGGGTTAGGGATAGGGTTAGGGTTAGGAATAGGCTTAGGGTTACGCTTTAGGATTAGGGTTAGGGTATAGGTTAAGGTTAGGCTTAGGGTTAGCGTTAGTGTTCAGCGGGAGCTGAGCTCAGCAATTCCCAACGTCCAGGGATTCCTCCCACACCAAAGGGGCCACGGCCAAAAGCTCTTGATGCTCTTCAAGTAGCCAGGCAAGCCCATTCACAGCCCCACAAACGCTGCCGCTCTCTCTTTCGGCAGCCTCCCAAAAGCCAAAACAACCGCTCTTCCAGGGCCGATGAGCAGGCCGGAGCCCAGCTCAGCAATTCCCAACGTCCAGGGATTCCTCCCACCCCAAAGGTGCCAGGACCAAAAGCTCTTGCTGCTCTTCAAGTAGCCAGGCAACCCCATTCACAGCCCCACAAACGCTGGCGCTCCCTCTTTCTGCGGCCTCCCAAAGTCCAATACAATTTCTCTGCCTGGGCCGATGAGTACAGCCGGAGCCCAGCTCAGCAATTGCCAACGTCCAGGGATTCCTCCCACACCACAGGAGCCACGGCCAAAAGCTCTTGCTGCTCTTCAAGTAGCCAGGCAACCCCATTCGCAGCCCCACAAATGCTGCCACTCTCTCTTTCGGCAGCCTCCCAAAGGCCAAGAGAATCTCTCCCTGACACGATGCGAAGAGCGGGATCCCAGCTCAGCATTTGTGAACGTCCAGGGATTCCTCCCACACCAAAGGGGCCCACGACCAAAAGCTCTTGCTGCTCTTCAAGTCTCCAGGCAACCCCATTCACAACTGCAAACACGCTGCCATTCTGTCTTTCTAGAGCCTCCAAGAGGCCAACACAATCTAAGTGGGCCGCTGAGTAGTGCTGCATCCCAGCTCAGAAACTGCGAATGTCGAGGCATTCCTCCCACCCCAAAGGTGCCAGGACCAAAAGCTCTTGCTGCTCTTCAAGTCTCCAGGCAACCCCATTCACAGCCCCACAAACGCTGGCGCTCCCTCTTTCTGCAGCCTCCCAAACTCCAATACAATCTCTCTGTCTGGGCCGCAGAGAGAGTAACGCTGGGTTAGGGTTAGGGTTTAGGGTTAGGGTTAGGGATAGGGTTAGGGTTAGGGATAGGGTTAGGATTACGCTTTAGGATTAGGGTTAGGGTATAGGTTAAGGTTAGGCTTAGGGTTAGCGTTAGTGTTCAGCGGGAGCTGAGATCAGCAATTCCCAACGTCCAGGGATTCCTCCCACCCCAAAAGGTGCCAGGACCAAAAGCTCTTGCTGCTCTTCAAGTAGCCAGGCAACCCCATTCACAGCCCCACAAAAGCTGTCGCTCCCTCTTTCTGCAGCCTCCCAAACTCCAATACAATCTTTCTGTCTGGGCCGCAGAGAGAGTAACGCTGGGTTAGGTTTAGCGTTTAGGGTTAGGGTTAGGGATAGGGTTAGAGTTAGGGATAGGGTTAGGGTTACGCTTTAGGATTAGGGTTAGGGTATAGGTTAAGGTTAGGCTTAGGGTTAGCGTTAGTGTTCAGCGGGAGCTCAGCTCAGCAATTCCCAACGTCCAGGGATTCCTCCCACCACAAAAGGTGCCAGGACCAAAAGCTCTTGCTGCTCTTCAAGTAGCCAGGCAACCCCATTCACAGCCCCACAAACGCTGGCGCTCCCTCTTTCTGCGGCCTCCCAAACTCCAATACAATCTCTCTGCGTCAGCCAATGAGTACAGCCGGAGCCCAGCTCAGCAATTGCCAACATCCAGGGATTCCTCCCACACCACAGGAGCCACGACCAAAAGCTCTTGCTGCTCTTCAAGTAGCCAGGCAACCCCATTCGCAGCCCCACAAATGCTGCCACTCTCTCTTTCGGCAGCCTCCCAAAGGCCAAGAGAATCTCTCCCTGACTCAATGCGAAGAGCGGGATCCTATCTCAGCATTTGTGAACGTCCAGGGATTCCTCCCACACCAAACGGGCCCACGACCAAAAGCTCTTGCTGCTCTTCAAGTCTCCAGGCAACCCCATTCACAGCCGCACAAAAGCTGTCGCTCACTCTTTCTGCAGCCTCCCAAACTCCAATACAATCTCTCTGTCTGGGCCGCAGAGAGAGTAACGCTGGGTTAGGGTTAGGGTTTAGGGTTAGGGTTAGGGATAGGATTAGGGTTAGGGATAGGGTTAGGGTTACGCTTTAGGATTAGGGTTAGGGTATAGGTTAAGGTTAGGCTTAGGGTTAGCGTTAATGTTCAGCGGGAGCTGAGATCAGCAATTCCCAACGTCCAGGGATTCCTCCCACCCCAAAGGTGCCAGGACTAAAAGCTCTTGCTGCTCTTCAAGTCTCCAGGCAACCACATTCACAACTGCCAAAACGCTGCCATTCTGTCTTTCTAGAGCCTCCAAGAGGCCAACACAATCTAAGTGGGCCGCTGAGTAGTGCTGCATCCCAGCTCAGAAACTGCGAATGTCGAGGCATTCCTCCCAAACCAAATGGGCCAGCACTAAAAGCTCTTGCTGCTCTTCAAGGATCCAGGCAACCCCATTCACAGCCCCACAAAAGCTGTCGCTCCCTCTTTCTGCAGCCTCCCAAACTCCAATACAATCTCTCTGTCTGGGCCGCAGAGTAACGCTGGGTTAGGGTTAGGGTTTAGGGTTAGGGTTAGGGATAGGGTTAGGTTTACGCTTTAGGATTAGGGTTAGGGTATAGGTTAAGGTTAGGCTTAGGGTTAGCGTTAGTGTTCAGCGGGAGCTGAGCTCAGCAATGGCCAACGTCCAGGGATTCCTCCCACCCCAAAAGGTGCCAGGACCAAAAGCTCTTGCTGCTCTTCAAGGATCCAGGCAACCCCATTCACAGCCCCACAAACGCTGGCGCTCGCTCTTTCTGCGGCCTCCCAAACTCCAATACAATCTCTCTGCCTCGGCCAATGAGTACAGCTGGAGCCCAGCTCAGCAATTGCCAACGTCCAGGGATTCCTCCCACACCACAGGAGCCACGGCCAAAAGCTCTTGCTGCTCTTCAAGTAGCCAGGCAACCCCATTCGCAGCCCCACAAATGCTGCCACTCTCTCTTTCGGCAGCCTCCCAAAGGCCAAGAGAATCTCTCCCTGACTCGATGCGAAGAGCGGGATCCCAGCTCAGCAGTTGTGAACGTCCAGGGATTCCTCGCACAGCAAAGGGGCCCACGACCAAAAGCTCTTGCTGCTCTTCAAGTCTCCAGGCAACCCCATTCACAACTGCAAAAACACTGCCATTCTGTCTTTCTAGAGCCTCCAAGAGGCCAACACAATCTAAATGGGCCGCTGAGTAGTGCTGCATCCCAGCTCAGAAACTGCGAACGTCCAGGGGTTCCTCCCACCCCAAAGGTGCCAGGACTAAAAGCTCTTGCTGCTCTTCAAGGATCCAGGCAACCCCATTCACAGCCCCACAAAAGCTGTCGCTCCCTCTTTCTGCAGCCTCCCAAACTCCAATACAATCTCTCTGGGCCGCAGAGAGAGTAACGCTGGGTTAGGGTTAGGGTTTAGGGTTAGGGATAGGGTTAGAGTTAGGGATAGGGTTAGGGTTACGCTTTAGGATTAGGGTTAGGGTATAGGTTAAGGTTAGGCTTAGGGTTAGCGTTAGTGTTCAGCGGGAGCTGAGCTCAGCAATTCCCAACGTCCAGGGATTCCTCCCACCGCAAAGGAGCTAGGACCAAAAGCTCTTGCTGCTCTTCAAGTAGCCAGGCAACCCCATTCACAGCCCCACAAAAGCTGGCGCTCCCTCTTTCTGCAGCCTCCCAAACTCCAATATAATCTCTCTGTCTGGGCTGCAGAGAGAGTAACGCTGGGTTAGGGTTAGGGTCTAGGTTTAGGGTTAGGGATAGGGTTAGGGTTAGGGATAGGGTTATGGTTACGCTTTAGGATTAGGGTTAGGGTATAGGTTAAGGTTAGGCTTAGGGTTAGCGTTAGTGTTCAGCGGGAGCTGAGCTCAGCAATGGCCAACGTCCAGGGATTCCTCCCACCCCAAAGGTGCCAGGACCAAAAGCTCTTGCTGCTCTTCAAGGATCCAGGCAACCCCATTCACAGCCCCACAAATGCTGGCGCTCCCTCTTTCTGCGGCCTCCCAAACTCCAATACAATCTCTCTGCCTGGGCCGATGAGTACAGCCGGAGCCCAGCTCATCAATTGCCAACGTCCAGGGATTCCTCCCACCCCAAAAGGTGCCAGGACCAAAAGCTCTTGCTGCTCTTCAAGTAGCCAGGCAACCCCATTCGCAGCCCCACAAATGCTGCCACTCTCTCTTTCGGCAGCCTCCCAAAGGCCAAGAGAATCTCTCCCTGACTCGATGCGAAGAGCGGGATCCCAGCTCAGCATTGGTGAACGTCCAGGGATTCCTCCCACACCAAAGGGGCCACGACCAAAAGCTCTTGCTGCTCTTCAAGTCTCCAGGCAACCCCATTCACAACTGCAAAAACGCTGCCATTCTGTCTTTCTAGAGCCTCCAAGAGGCCAACACAATGTAAATGGGCCACTGAGTAGTGCTGCATCCCAGCTCAGAAACTGCGAACGTCCAGGCATTCCTCCCACCCCAAAGGGGCCACGACCAAAAGCTCTTGCTGCTCTTCAAGTAGCCAGGCAACCTTATTCACAGCCCCACAAACGCTGCCGCTCTCTCTTTCGGCAGCCTCCCAAAGGCCAAGAGAGCCTCTCCCTGACTCGCTGCGCAGAGTGGGATCCCAGCTCAGCATTTGCCAACGTCCAGGGATTCCTCCCACCCCAAAGGAGCAAGGACTAAAAGCTCTTGCTGCTCTTCAAGTAGCCAGGCAACCCCATTCACAGCCCCACAAACACTGGCGCTCCCTCTTTCTGCACCCTCCCAAAGTCCAAAACAACCGCTCTTCCAGGTCCGATGAGTAGGCCGCAGCCCAGCTCAGCAATTCCCAACGTCCAGGGATTCCTCCCACACCAAAGGTGCCAGGACCAAAAGCTCTTGCTGCTCTTCAAGTAGCCAGGCAACCCCATTCACAGCCCCAGAAACGGTGGCGCTCCCTCTTTCTGCGGCCTCCCAATCTCCAATACAATTTCTCTGCCTGGGCCGATGAGTACAGCCGGAGCCCAGCTCAGCAATTGCCAACGTCCAGGGATTCCTCCCACACCACAGGAGCCACGACCAAAAGCTCTTGCTGCTCTTCAAGTAGCCAGGCAACCCCATTCGCAGTCCCACAAATGCTGCCACTCTCTCTTTCGGCAGCCTCCCAAGGACGAAGAGAATCTATCCCTGACTCGCTGCGCAGAGTGGGATCCCAGCTCAGCATTTGCGAACGTCCAGGGATTCCTCCCACCCCAAAGGTGCCAGGACTAAAAGCTCTTGCTGCTCTTCAAGTAGCCAGGCAACCCCATTCACAGCCCCACAAAAGCTGTCGCTCCCTCTTTCTGCAGCCTCCCAAACTCCAATACAATCTCTCTGTCTGGGCCGCAGAGAGAGTAACGCTGGGTTAGGGTTAGGGTCTAGGTTTAGGGTTAGGGATAGGGTTAGGGTTAGGGATAGGGTTAGGGTTACGCTTTAGGATTAGGGTTAGGGTATAGGTTAAGGTTAGGCTTAGGGTTAGCGTTAGTGTTCAGTGGGAGCTGAGCTCAGCAATGGCCAAGGTCCAGGGATTCCTCCCACCCCAAAAGGTGCCAGGACCAAAAGCTCTTGCTGCTCTTCAAGTAGCCAGGCAACCCCATTCGCAGCCCCACAAATGCTGCCACTCTCTCTTTCGGCAGCCTCCCAAGGGCCAAGAGAATCTCTCCCTGACTCGATGCGACGAGCGGGATCCCAGCTCAGCATTTATGAACGTCCAGGGATTCCTCCCACACCAAAGGGGCCCACGACCAAAAGCTCTTGCTGCTCTTCAAGTCTCCAGGCAACCACATTCACAACTGCAAAAACACTGCCATTCTGTCTTTCTAGAGCCTCCAAGAGGCCAACACAATCTAAAGTGGGCCGCTGAGTAGTGCTGCATCCCAGCTCAGAAACTGCGAATGTCGAGGCATTCCTCCCACCCCAAAGGGGCCAGGACTAAAAGCTCTTGCTGCTCTTCAAGGATCCAGGCAAGCCCATTCACAGCCCCACAAAAGCTGTCGCTCCCTCTTTCTGCAGCCTCCCAAATTCCAATACAATCTCTCTGTCTGGGCCGCAGAGAGAGTAACGCTGGGTTAGGGTAAGGGTTTAGGGTTAGGGTTAGGGATAGGGTTAGAGTTAGGGATAGGGTTAGGGTTACGCTTTAGGATTAGGGTTAGGGTATAGGTTAAGGTTAGGCTTAGGGTTAGCGTTAGTGTTCAGCGGGAGCTGAGCTCAGCAATGGCCAACGTCCAGGGATTCCTCCCACCCCAAAGGAGCCAGGACCAAAAGCTCTTGCTGCTCTTCAAGTAGCCAGGCAACCCCATTCACAGCCCCACAAAAGCTGGCGCTCCCTCTTTCTGCAGCCTCCCAAACTCCAATATAATCTCTCTGTCTGGGCTGCAGAGAGAGTAACGCTGGGTTAGGGTTAGGGATAGGTTTAGGGTTAGGGATAGGGTTACGGTTAGGGATAGGGTTAGGGTTATGCTTTAGGATTAGGGTTAGGGTATAGGTTAAGGTTAGGCTTAGGGTTAGCGTTAGTGTTCAGCGGGAGCTCAGCTCAGCAATGGCCAACGTCCAGGGATTCCTCCCACCCCAAAGGTGCCAGGACCAAAAGCTCTTGCTGCTCTTCAAGGATCCAGGCAACCCCATTCACAGCCCCACAAATGCTGGCGCTCCCTCTTTCTGCGGCCTCCCAAACTCCAATACAATCTCTCTGCCTGGGCCGATGAGTACAGCCGGAGCCCAGCTCAGCAATTGCCAACGTCCAGGGATTCCTCCCACACCACAGGAGCCACGACCAAAAGCTCTTGCTGCTCTTCAAGTCTCCAGGCAACACCATTCGCAGCCCCACAAATGTTGCCACTCTCTCTTTCGGCAGCCTCCCAAGGGCCAAGAGAATCTCTCCCTGACTCGCTCGCAAAGTGGGATCCCAGCTCAGCATTTGCGAACGTCCAGGGATTCCTCCCACCCCAAAGGTGCCAGGACTAAAAGCTCTTGCTGCTCTTCAAGTAGCCAGGCAACCCCATTCACAGCCCCACAAAAGCTGTCGCTCCCTCTTTCTGCAGCCTCCCAAACTCCAATATAATCTCTCTGTCTGGGCCGCAGAGAGAGTAACGCTGGGTTAGGATTAGGGTCTAGGTTTAGGGTTAGGGTTAGGGATAGGGTTAGGGTTACGCTTTAGGATTAGGGTTAGGGTATAGGTTAAGGTTAGGCTTAGGGTTAGCGTTAGTGTTCAGCGGGAGCTGAGCTCAGCAATGGCCAACGTCCAGGGATTCCTCCCACCCCAAAGGAGCCAGGACCAAAAGCTCTTGCTGCTCTTCAAGTAGCCAGGCAACCCCATTCACAGCCCCACAAACGCTGGCGCTCTCTCTTTCTGCAGCCTCCCAAAGTCCAAAACAACCGCTCTTCCTGGGCCGATGAGCAGGCCGGAGCCCAGCTCAGCAATTCCCAACGTCCAGGGATTCCTCCCACCCCAAAGGTGCCAGGACCAAAAGCTCTTGCTGCTCTTCAAGGATCCAGGCAACCCCATTCACAGCCCCACAAAAGCTGTCGCTCCCTCTTTCTGCAGCCTCCCAAACTCCAATACAATCTCTCTGTCTGGGCCGCAGAGAGAGTAACGCTGGGTTAGGGTTAGGGTTTAGGGTTAGGGTTAGGGATAGGGTTAGGGTTAGGGATAGGATTAGGGTTATGCTTTAGGATTAGGGTTAGGGTATAGGTTAAGGTTAGGCTTAGGGTTAGCGTTAGTGTTCAGCGGGAGCTGAGCTCAGCAATGGCCAACGTCCAGGGATTCCTCCCACCCCAAAAGGTGCCAGGACCAAAAGCTCTTGCTGCTCTTCAAGGATCCAGGCAACCCCATTCACAGCCCCAGAAACGGTGGCGCTCCCTCTTTCTGCGGCCTCCCAAAGTCCAATACAATCTCTCTGCCTGGCCGATGAGTACAGCCGGAGCCCAGCTCAGCAATTGCCAACGTCCAGGGATTCCTCCCACACCACAGGAGCCACGGCCAAAAGCTCTTGCTGCTCTTCAAATAGCCAGGCAACCCCATTCGCAGCCCCACAAATGCTGCCACTCTCTCTTTCGGCAGCCTCCCAAAGGCCAAGAGAATCTCTCCCTGACTCGATGCGCAGAGTGGGATCGCAGCTCAGCATTTGCGAACGTCCAGGGATTCCTCCAACCCCAAAGGTGCCAGGACTAAAAGCTCTTGCTGCTCTTCAAGGATCCAGGCAACCACATTCACAACTGCCAAAACGCTGCCATTCTGTCTTTCTAGAGCCTCCAAGAGGCCAACACAATCTAAGTGGGCCGCTGAGTAGTGCTGCATCCCAGCTCAGAAACTGCGAATGTCGAGGCATTCCTCCCACCCCAGACGTGCCAGGACCAAAAGCTCTTGCTGCTCTTCAAGGATCCAGGCAACCCCATTCACAGCCCCACAGAAGCTGTCGCTCACTCTTTCTGCAGCCTCCCAAACTCCAATAAAATCTCTCTGTCTGGGCCGCACAGAGAGTAACGCTGGGTTAGGGTTAGGGTTTAGGGTTAGGGTTAGGGATAGGGTTAGGGTTCGGGATAGGATTAGGGTTAGGGTATAGGTTAAGGTTAGGCTTAGGGTTAGTGTTAGTGTTCAGCGGGAGCTGAGCTCAGCAATGGCCAACGTCCAGGGATTCCTCCCACCCCAAAAGGTGCCAGGACCAAAAGCTCTTGCTGCTCTTCAAGTAGCCAGGCAACCCCATTCACAGCCCCACAAACGCTGGCGCTCCCTCTTTCTGCAGGCTCCCAAACTCCAACACAATCTCTCTGCCTCGGCCAATGAGTACAGCCGGAGCCCAGCTCAGCAATTGCCAACATCCAGGGATTCCTCCCACACCACATCAGCCACGACCAAAAGCTCTTGCTGCTCTTCAAGTAGCCAGGCAACCCCATTCACAGCCCCACAAATGCTGCCACTCTCTCTTTCGGCAGCCTCCCAAGGGCCAAGAGAAGCTCTCCCTGACTCGATGCGAAGAGCGGGATCCCAGCTCAGCATTGGTGAACGTCCAGGGATTCCTCCCACACCAAAGGGGCCACGACCAAAAGCTCTTGCTGCTCTTCAAGTCTCCAGGCAACCCCATTCACAACTGCCAAAACGCTGCCATTCTGTCTTTCTAGAGCCTCCAAGAGGCCAACACAATGTAAATGGGCCACTGAGTAGTGCTGCATCCCAGCTCAGAAACTGCGAACGTCCAGGCATTCCTCCCACCCCAAAGGGGCCACGACCAAAAGCTCTTGCTGCTCTTCAAGTCTCCAGGCAAGCCCATTCACAGCCCCACAAAAGCTGTCGCTCCCTCTTTCTGCAGCCTCCCAAACTCCAATACAATCTCTCTGTCTGGGCCGCAGAGAGAGTAACGCTGGGTTAGGGTTAGGGTTTAGGGTTAGGGTTAGGGATAGGGTTAGAGTTAGGGATAGGGTTAGGGTTACGCTTTAGGATTAGGGTTAGGGTATAGGTTAAGGTTAGGCTTAGGGTTAGCGTTAGTGTTCAGCGGGAGCTGAGCTCTGCAATGGCCAACGTCCAGGGATTCCTCCCACCCCAAAAGGTGCCAGGACCAAAAGCTCTTGCTGCTCTTCAAGTAGCCAGGCAACCCCATTCGCAGCCCCACAAATGCTGCCACTCTCTCTTTCGGCAGCCTCCCAAAGGCCAAGAGAGTCTCTCCCTGACTCGATGCGAAGAGCGGGATCCCAGCTCAGCATTTGTGAACGTCCAGGGATTCCTCCCACACCAAAGGGGCCCACGACCAAAAGCTCTTGCTGCTCTTCAAGTCTCCAGGCAACCACATTCACAACTGCCAAAACGCTGCCATTCTGTCTTTCTAGAGCCTCCAAGAGGCCAACACAATCTAAATGGGCCGCTGAGTAGTGCTGCATCCCAGCTCAGAAACTGCGAACGTCCAGGGATTCCTCCCACCCCAAAGGGGCCAGGACTAAAAGCTCTTGCTGCTCTTCAAGTCTCCAGGCAAGCCCATTCACAGCCCCACAAAAGCTGTCGCTCCCTCTTTCTGCAGCCTCCCAAACTCCAATACAATCTCTCTGTCTGGGCCGCAGAGAGAGTAACGCTGGGTTAGGGTTAGGGTTTAGGGTTAGGGTTAGGGATAGGGTTAGAGTTAGGGATAGGGTTAGGGTTACGCTTTAGGATTAGGGTTAGGGTATAGGTTAAGGTTAGGCTTAGGGTTAGCGTTAGTGTTCAGCGGGAGCTGAGCTCAGCAATGGCCAACGTCCAGGGATTCCTCCCACCCCAAAGGAGCCAGGACCAAAAGCTCTTGCTGCTCTTCAAGTAGCCAGGCAACCCCATTCACAGCCCTCAAAAGCTGGCGCTCCCTCTTTCTGCAGCCTCCCAAACTCCAATATAATCTCTCTGTCTGGGCTGCAGAGAGAGTAACGCTGGGTTAGGGTTAGGGTCTAGGTTTAGGGTTAGGGATAGGGTTACGGTTAGGGATAGGGTTAGGGTTACGCTTTAGGATTAGGGTTAGGGTATAGGTTAAGGTTAGGCTTAGGGTTAGCATTAGTGTTCAGCGGGAGCTCAGCTCAGCAATTCCCAACGTCCAGGGATTCCTCCCACCCCAAAGGTGCCAGGACCAAAAGCTCTTGCTGCTCTTCAAGGATCCAGGCAACCCCATTCACAGCCCCACAAACGCTGGCGCTCCCTCTTTCTGCGGCCTCCCAAAGTCCAATACAATCTCTCTGCCTGGCCGATGAGTACAGCCGGAGCCCAGCTCAGCAATTACCAACGTCCAGGGATTCCTCCCACACCACAGGAGCCACGACCAAAAGCTCTTGCTGCTCTTCAAGTAGCCAGGCAACCCCATTCGCAGCCCCACAAATGCTGCCACTCTCTCTTTCGGCAGCCTCCCAAAGGCCAAGAGAATCTCTCCCTGACTCGATGCGAAGAGCGGGATCCCAGCTCAGCATTTGTGAACGTCCAGGGATTCCTCCCACACCAAAGGGGCCACGACCAAAAGCTCTTGCTGCTCTTCAAGTCTCCAGGCAAGCCCATTCACAGCCCCACAAACGCTGCCGCTCTCTCTTTCGGCAGCCTCCCAAAGGCCAAGAGAGCCTCTCCCTGACTCGCTGCGCAGAGTGGGATCCCAGCTCAGCATTTGCCAACGTCCAGGGATTCCTCCCACCCCAAAGGAGCAAGGACTAAAAGCTCTTGCTGCTCTTCAAGTAGCCAGGCAACCCCATTCACAGCCCCACAGAAGCTGTCGCTCCCTCTTTCTGCAGCCTCCCAAACTCCAATACAATCTCTCTGTCTGGGCCGCAGAGAGAGTAACGCTGGGTTAGACTTAGGGTTTAGGGTTAGGGTTAGGTATAGGGTTAGAGTTAGGGATAGGGTTAGGGTTACGCTTCAGGATTAGGGTTAGGATATAGGTTAAGGTTAGGCGTAGGGTTAGCGTTAGTGTTCAGCGGGAGCTGAGCTCAGCAATGGCCAACGTCCAGGGATTCCTCCCACCCCAAAAGGTGCCAGGACCAAAAGCTCTTGCTGCTCTTCAAGTAGCCAGGCAACCCCATTCACAGCCCCACAAACGCTGGCGCTCCCTCTTTCTGCAGCCTCCCAATGTCCAAAACAACCGCTCTTCCTGGGCCGATGAGCAGGGCGGAGCCCAGCTCAGCAATTGCTAACGTCCAGGGATTCCTCCCACCCCAAAAGGTGCCAGGACCTAAAGCTCTTGCTGCTCTTCAAGGATCCAGGCAACCCCATTCGCAGCCCCACAAATGCTGCCACTCTCTCTTTCGGCAGCCTCCCAAAGGCCAAGAGAATCTCTCCCTGACTCGATGCGAAGAGCGGGATCCCAGCTCAGCATTTGTGAACGTCCAGGGATTCCTCCCACACCAAAGGGGCCCACAACCAAAAGCTCTTGCTTCTCTTCAAGTCTCCAGGCAACCCCACTCACATATGCTCAAGCGCTGCCATTCTCTCTTTCTAGAGCCTCCCAAAGGCCAACACAATCGGCCTGGGCTGCTGAGTACTGCCAGATGCCAGCTCAGAAACTGCGAACTTCCAGGCATTCCTCCCACACCAAAGGGGCCACGACCAAAAGCTCTTGCTGCTCTTCAAGTCCCCAGGCAACCCCATTCACAGGTGCTCAATCGCTGCCATTCTCTCTTCCTACTGCCTCCCAAAGTCCAACACAATAATCCTGGGACGCTGAGTAGTGCCGGATCTCGGCTCAGCAATTGCCAACGTCCAGGGTTTCCGCCCACAACAAAGGGGCCCACGACCAAAAGCTCTTGCTGCTCTTCAAGTAGCCAGGCAAGCCCATTCACAGCCCCACAAACGCTGCCGCACTCTCTTTCTGTAGCCTCCCAAAGGCCAAGAGAGCCACTCCCTGACTCGCTGAGCGGTGCTGGATCCCAGCTCAGCATTTGCAAACGTCCAGGGATTCCTTCCACACCAGAGGAGCCAGGACAAAAAGCTCTTGCTGCTCTTCAAGTCTCCAGGCAACCCCACTCACAGCTCCACACATCTTGGAATCTTGGAGATTCTCTCCAAGAGAATCTCTTGCTGCTCTTCACGTCTCCAGGAAACCCCACTCACAGCTCCACACATGCTGCTGCTCTCTCTTTCTACAGCCTCCCAAAGGCTAAGCGAATCTCTCCTTCGCACGCTGAGTAGTGCTAGATCCCAGCTCAGCATTTGTGAATGTCCAGGGACTCTTCCACACCAGAGGAGCCACGACCAAAAGCTCTTGCTGCTCTTCAAGTCTCCAGGCAACCCCATTCACAACTGCCAAAACGCTGCCATTCTGTCTTTCTAGAGCCTCCAAGAGGCCAACACAATCTAAGTGGGCCGCTGAGTAGTGCTGCATCCCAGCTCAGAAACTGCGAATGTCGAGGCATTCCTCCCACCCCAAAGGGGCCAGGACTAAAAGCTCTTGCTGCTCTTCAAGGATCCACGCAACCCCATTCACAGCCCCACAAAAGCTGTCGCTCCCTTTTTCTGCAGCCTCCCAAACTCCAATACAATCTCTCTGTCTGGGCCGCAGAGAGAGTAACGCTGGGTTAGGGTTAGGGTTTAGGGTTAGGGTTAGGGATAGGGTTAGGGATAGGATTAGGGTTACCCTTTAGGATTAGGGTTAGGTTATAGGTTAAGGTTAGGCTTAGGGTTAGCGTTAGTGTTCAGCGGGAGCTGAGCTCAGCAATGGCCAACGTCCAGGGATTCCTCCCACCCCAAAAGGTGCCAGGACCAAAAGCTCTTGCTGCTCTTCAAGGATCCAGGCAACCCCATTCACAGCCCCAGAAACGGTGGCGCTCCCTCTTTCTGCGGCCTCCCAAAGTCCAATAAAATCTCTCTGCCTCGCCGATGAGTACAGCCGGAGCCCAGCTCAGCAATTGCCAACGTCCAGGGATTCCTCCCACACCACAGGAGCCACGACCAAAAGCTCTTGCTGCTCTTCAAGTAGCCAGGCAACCCCATTCGCAGCCCCACAAATGCTGCCACTCTCTCTTTCGGCAGCCTCCCAAAGGCCAAGAGAATCTCTCCCTGACTCGATGCGCAGAGTGGGATCGCAGGTCAGCATTTGCGAACGTCCAGGGATTCCTCCCACCCCAAAGGTGCCAGGACTAAAAGCTCTTGCTGCTCTTCAAGGATCCAGGCAACCACATTCACAACTGCCAAAACGCTGCCATTCTGTCTTTCTAGAGCCTCCAAGAGGCCAACACAATCTAAGTGGGCCGCTGAGTAGTGCTGCATCCCAGCTCAGAAACTGCGAATGTCGAAGCATTCCTCCCACACCAAAGGGGCCACGGCCAGAAGCTCTTGCTCGTCTTAAAGTCTCCAGGCAACCCCATTCACAGGTGCACAAGCGCTGCCATTCTCTCTTTCTAGAGCCTCCCAAAGGCCAACACAAACTCTACCTGGAACGCTGAGCAGTGCTGGATCCCAGCTCAGAAACTGCGAACGTCCAGGGATTCCTCCCACACCAACGGGCCCCACGACCAAAATCTATTTATGCTCCTCAAGTCTCAGGGTAACCCCATTCCCAGGTGCACTAGAGCTGCCATTCTCTTTTTCTAATGCCTCCCAAAGGCAAACACAACCGGCCTGGGCTGCTGAGTAGTGCGGGATCCCAGCTCAGAAACTGCGAACGGCCAGGGATTCCTTTTACACCAAAGGGGCCACGACCAAAAGCTCTTGCTGCTCTTCAAGTCTCCAGGCAACGCCATTCACAGCCCCAAAAATGCTGCATCTGTCTTTCTAGTGCCTCATAAAAGCCTGCACAATTGGCCTGGGCCGCTGAGTATGGCCGCATCCCGGATCAGAAACTGCGAACGTCCAGGGATTCCTCCCACACCAAAGGGGCCACGGCCAAAAGCTGTTGCTGCTCTTCAAGTCTCCAGGCTACCCCATTCACAGCTGCACAAGCGCTGACATTCTCTCTTTCGACAGCCTCCCAAAGGACAAGAGAATCTCTCCCTGGCACGCTGAGCGGTGCTGGATCCCAGCTCAGCATTTGCGAACGTCCAGGGATTCCTCCCACACCAGAGGAGCCAGTAAAAAAAACTCTTGCTTCTCTTGAAGTCTCCAGGCAACCCCACTCACAGCTCCACACATGCTGCTGCTCTCTCTTTCTGCAGCCTCCAAAGGCCATAGCGAATCTCTCCTTCGCACGCTGAGCGGTGCTGGATCCCAGCTCAGCCTTTGCGAACGTCCAGGGATTCCTCCCACACCAGAGGAGCTAGGACAAAAAGCTCTTGCTACGCTTCAAGTCTCCGGGCAACCCCACTCACAGCTCCGCACCTGCTGCTTCTCTCTCTTTCTTCAGTCTCCCAAAGGACAGGCGAATCTGTCCTTCGCACGATGAGCGGTGCTGGATCCCAGCTCAGCATTTGCAAACGTCCAGGGATTCCTCCCACACCAGAGGAGCCAGGACAAAAAGCTCTTGCTGCTCTTCAAGTCTCCAGGCAACCCCACTCCCAGCTCCACACATGCTGATGCTCAGTCTTTCTGCAGTCTCCAAAGGCCAAGCGAATCTGTCCTTCCCACGCTGAGCGGTGCTGGATCCCAGCTCAGCATTTGTGAACGTCCAGGGATTCCTCCCACACTAGATGAGCAAGGACAAAAAGCTCTTGCTGCTCATCAAGTCTCCAGGCAGCCGCATTCACAGCCCCACAAACGCTGCCGCTCCCTCTTTCTGCAGTTTCCCAAAGGCCAAGAGAGCCTGTCCCTGGCATGCTGAGCGGTGCTGGATCCCAGCTCAGCATTTGCGAACGTCCAGGGATTCCTCCCACACCAGAGGAGCCAGGACAAAAAGCTCTTGCTGCTCTTCAAGTCTCCAGGCAATTCCACTCAGAGCTCCGCACATGCTTCTGCTCTCTCTTTCTGCAGCCTCCCAAAGGACAAGAGAGCCTGTACCTGCATCGCTGAGCGGTGCTGGATCCCAGCTCAGCATTTGCGAACGTCCAGGGATTCCTCCCACACCACAGGAGCCAGGACAAAAAGCTCTTGCTGCTCTTCAAGTCTCCAGGCAACCCCACTCACAGCTCCACACATGTTGCTTCTCTCTCTTTCTACAGCCTCACAAAGGCCAAGAGAATCTGTCCTTCGCACGCTGAAAGTTGCTGGATCCCAGCTCAGCATTTGTGAACGTCCAGGGATTCCTCCCACACCAGAAGAGCAAGGACAAAAAGCTCTTGCTGCTCCTCAATTCTCCAGGCAACCCCACTCACAGCTCCACACATGCTGCTGCTCTGTCTCTCTACAGAATCCCAAAGGCCAAGAGAGCCTGTCCCTGCATCGCTGAGCGGTGCTGGATCCCAGCTCAGCATTTCCGAACGTCCAGGGATTCCTCCCACACTAGATGAGCAAGGACAAAAAGCTCTTGCTACGCTTCAAGTGTCCATGCAGCACCATTCAGAGCCCCACAAACGCTGCCGCTCCCTCTTTCTGCAGCCTCCCAAAGGCCAAGAGATCCTCTCCCTGCATCGGTGAGCGGTGCTGGATCCCAACTCAGCATTTGTGAACGTCCAGGGATTCCTCCCACACCAGAGGAGCCACGACCAAAAGCTCTTGCTGCTCTTGAAGTCTTCAGGTAACCCCACTCCCAGCTCCACACATGCTGCTGCTTCTCTCTCTTTCTGCAGCCTCCCAAAGGCCAAGAGAGCCTGTCCCTGCATCGCTGAGCGGAGCTGGATCCCAGCTCAGCATTTCCGAACGTCCAGGGATTCCTCCCACACCAGAGGAGCCAGGACAAAAAGCTCTTGCTGCTCTTCAAGTCTCCAGGCAACCCCACTCACAGCTCCACACATGCTGCTTCTCTCTTTTTCTACAGCCTCCCAAAGGCCAAGCGAATCTCTCCCTGGCACGCTGAGCGGTGCTGGATCCCAGCTCCGCATTTCGGAACGTCCAGGGATTCCTCCCACACTAGATGAGCAAGGACAAAAAGCTCTTGCTGCTCTTCAAGTCTCCAGGCAACCTCACTCACAGCTCCACACATGTTGCTTCTCTCTCTTTCTGCAGCCTCCCCAAGGCCAAGCGAATCTGTCCTTCGCACGCTGAGCGGTGCTGGATCCCAGCTCAGCATTTGTGAACGTCCAGGGATTCCTCCCACACCACAGGAGCAAGGACAAAAAGCTCTTGCTGCTCCTCAAGTCTCCAGGCAACCCCACTCCCAGCTCCACACATGTTGCTGCTCTGTCTTTCTACAGACTCCCAAAGGCCAAGAGAGCCTGTCCCTGCATCGCTGAGCGGTGCTGGATCCCAGCTCCGCATTTCGGAACGTCCAGGGATTCCTCCCACACTAGATGAGCCAGGACAAAAAGCTCTTGCTGCTCTTCAAGTCTCCAGGCAACCCCACTCACAGCTCCACACATGTTGCTTCTCTCTCTTTCTACAGCCTCCCAAAGGCCAAGAGATCCTCTCCCTGCATCGCTGAGCGGTGCTGGATCCCAGCTCAGCATTTGCGAACGTCCGGGGATTCCTCCCACACCAGAGGAGCCAGGACAAAAAGCTCTTGCTGCTCTTCAAGTCTCCAGGCAACCCCACTCCCAGCACCGCACATGCTGCTGCTCTCTCTTTCTGCAGCCTCCCAAAGGCCAAGAGAGCCTGTACCTGCATCGCTGAGCGGTGCTGGATCCCAGCTCAGCATTTGCGAACGTCCAGGGATTCCTCCCACACCAGAGGAGCAAGGACAAAAAGCTCTTGCTGCTCTTCAAGTCTCCGGGCAACCCCACTCACAGATCCACACATGTTGCTTCTCTCTCTTTCTACAGCCTCCCAAAGGCCAAGAGATCCTCTCCCTGCATCGCTGAGCGGAGCTGGATCCCAGCTCAGCATTTCCGAACGTCCAGGGATTCCTCCCACACCAGAGGAGCCAGGACAAAAAGCTCTTGCTGCTCTTCAAGTCTCCAGGCAACCCCACTCCCAGCTCCACACATGCTGCTGCTCCCTCTTTCTGCAGTCTCCCAAAGGCCAAGAGAATCTCTCCCTGCATCGCTGAGCGGTGCTGGATCCCAACTCAGCATTTGTGAACGTCCAGGGATTCCTCCCACACCAGAGGAGCCAGGACAAAAAGCTCTTGCTGCTCTTCAAGTCTCCAGGCAACCCCACTCACAGATCCACACATGTTGCTTCTCTCTCTTTCTACAGCCTCCCAAAGGCCAAGAGATCCTCTCCCTGCATCGCTGAGCGGAGCTGGATCCCAGCTCAGCATTTCCGAACGTCCAGGGATTCCTCCCACACCAGAGGAGCCAGGACAAAAAGCTCTTGCTGCTCTTCAAGTCTCCAGGCAACCCCACTCACAGCTCCACACATGTTGCTGCTCTCTCTTTCTACAGCATCCCAAAGGCCAAGAGAATCTCTCCCTGGCACGCTGAGCGGTGCTGGATCCCAGCTCAGCATTTGCGCACGTCCAGGGATTCCTCCCACACCAGAGGAGCCAGGACAAAAAGCTCTTGCTGCTCTTCAAGTCTCCAGGCAATTCCACTCACAGCTCCACACATGCTGCTGCTCTCTCTTTCTGCAGCCTCCCAAAGGATAAGAGAGCCTGTACCTGCATCGCTGAGCGGTGCTGGATCCCAGCTCTGCATTTCCGAACGTCCAGGGATTCCTCCCACACCAGAGGAGCCAGGACAAAAAGCTCTTGCTGCTCTTCAAGTCTCCAGGCAACCTCACTCACAGCTCCGCACATGCTGCAGCTCTCTCTTTCTACAGCCTCCCAAAGGCCAATACAAACTCTACCTGTAACGCTGAGCGGTGCTGGATCCCAGCTCAGCATTTCCGAACGTCCAGGGATTCCTCCCACACCAGAGGAGCCAGGAAAAAAAGCTCTTGCTGCTCTTCAAGTCTCCAGACAACCCCACTCACAACTCCACACATGCTGCAGCTCTCTCTTTCTACAGCCTCCCAAAGGCCAATACAAACTCTACCTGTAACGCTGAGCGGTGCTGGATCCCAGCTCAGCTTTTGCAAATGTCCAGGGATTCCTTCCACACCAGAGGATCCACGACCAAAAGCTCTTGCTGCTCTTCAAGTCTCCATGCAGCACCATTCAGAGCCCCAGAAACGCTGCCACTCCCTCTTTCTGCAGTCTCCCAAAGGCCAAAAGAGCCTGTCCCTGACATGCTGAGAGGTGCTGGATCCCAGCTCAGCATTTGCGAACGTCCAGAGATTCCTCCCACATCAGAGGAGCCAGGACAAAAAGCTCTTGCTGCTCTTCAACTCTCCAGGCAACCCCACTCACAGCTCCACACATGCTGCTGCTCTCTCTTTCTGCAGCCTCCCAAAGGCCAAGACAATCTCTCCCTGGCACGCTCAGCAGTGCTGTATCCCAGCTTAGGATTTGCGAACGTCCAGGGATTCCTCCCACACCAGAGGAGCCACGACCAAAAGCTCTTGCTGCTCTTCAAGTCTCCGGGCAACCCCACTCACAGCTCCACACATGCTGCTGCTCCCTCTTTCTGCAGTCTCCCAAAGGCCAAGAGAATCTCTCCCTGGCATGCTGAGCGGTACTGGATCCCAGCTCAGCATTTGCGAACGTCCAGGGATTCCTCCCACACCAGAGGAGCCAGGACAAAAAGCTCTTGCTGCTCTTCAAGTCTCCAGGCAATTCCACTCACAGCTCCGCACATGCTGCTGCTCTCTCTTTCTGCAGCCTCCCAAAGGCCAAGAGAGCCTGTACCTGCATCGCTGAGCGGTGCTGGATCCCAGCTCAGCATTTGCGAACGTCCAGGGATTCCTCCCACACCACAGGAGCCAGGACAAAAAGCTCTTGCTGCTCTTCAAGTCTCCGGGCAACCCCACACACAGCTCCACACATGCTGCTGCTCCCTCTTTCTGCAGTCTCCCAAAGGCTAAGAGAATCTCTCCCTGCATCGCTGAGCGGTGCTGGATCCCAACTCAGCATTTGTGAACGTCCAGGGATTCCTCCCACACCAGAGGAGCCAGGACAAAAAGCTCTTGCTGCTCTTCAAGTCTCCAGGCAACCCCACTCACAGCTCCACACATGTTGCTTCTCTCTCTTTCTACAGCCTCCCAAAGGCCAAGAGATCCTCTCCCTGCATCGCTGAGCGGTGCTGGATCCCAACTCAGCATTTGTGAACGTCCGGGGATTCCTCCCACACCAGAGGAGCCAGGACAAAAAGCTCTTGCTGCTCTTCAAGTCTCCAGGCAACCCCACACCCAGCTCCGCACATGCTGCTGCTCTCTCTTTCTGCAGCCACCCAAAGGCCAAGAGAGCCTGTACCTGCATCGCTGAGCGGTGCTGGATCCCAGCTCAGCATTTCCGAACGTCCAGGGATTCCTCCCACACCACAGGAGCCAGGACAAAAAGCTCTTGCTGCTCTTCAAGTCTCCGGGCAACCCCACACACAGCTCCACACATGCTGCTGCTCCCTCTTTCTGCAGTCTCCCAAAGGCCAAGAGAATCTCTCCCTGGCACGCTGAGCGGTGCTGGATGTCAGCTCAGCATTTGTGAACGTCCAGGGATTCCTCCCACACCAGAGGAGCCAGGACAAAAAGCTCTTGCTGCTCTTCAAGTCTCCAGGCAACCCCACTCACAGCTCCACACATGTTGCTTCTCTCTCTTTCTACAGCCTCCCAAAGGCCAAGAGATCCTCTCCCTGCATCGCTGAGCGGTGCTGGATCCCAACTCAGCATTTGCGAACGTCCAGGGATTCCTCCCACACCAGAGGAGCCACGACCAAAAGCTCTTGCTGCTCTTCAAGTCTTCAGGTAACCCCACTCCCAGCTCCATATATGCTGCTGCTTCTCTCTCTTTCTGCAGCCTCCCAAAGGCCAAGAGAGCGTGTCCCTGCATCGCTGAGCGGAGCTGGATCCCAGCTCAGCATTTCCGAACGTCCAGGGATTCCTCCCACACCAGAGGAGCCAGGACAAAAAGCTCTTGCTGCTCTTCAAGTCTCCAGGCAACCCCACTCACAGCTCCACACATGTTGCTGCTCTCTCTTTCTACAGCCTCCCAAAGGCCAAGAGAATCTCTCCCTGGCACGCTCAGCAGTGCTGTATCCCAGCTCAGCATTTGCGCACGTCCAGGGATTCCTCCCACACCAGAGGAGCCAGGACAAAAAGCTCTTGCTGCTCTTCAAGTCTCCAGGCAATTCCACTCACAGCTCCACACATGCTGATGCTCTCTCTTTCTGCAGCCTCCCAAAGGACAAGAGAGCCTGTACCTGCATCGCTGAGCGGTGCTGGATCCCAACTCAGCATTTGTGAACGTCCAGGGATTCATCCCACACCAGAGGAGCCAGGACAAAAAGCTCTTGCTGCTCTTCAAGTCTCCAGGCAACCTCACTCACAGCTCCGCACATGCTGCTGCTTCTCTCTCTTTCTGCAGCCTCCCAAAGGCCAAGAGAGCCTGTCCCTGCATCGCTGAGCGGAGCTGGATCCCAGCTCAGCATTTGCAAACGTCCAGAGATTCCTCCCACATCAGAGGAGCCAGGACAAAAAGCTCTTGCTGCTCTTCAACTCTCCAGGCAACCCCACTCACAGCTCCACACATGCTGCTGCTCTCTCTTTCTGCAGCCTCCCAAAGGCCAAGACAATCTCTCCCTGGCACGCTCAGCAGTCCTGTATCCCAGCTTAGCATTTGCGAACGTCCAGGGATTCCTCCCACACCAGAGGAGCCACGACCAAATGCTCTTGCTGCTCTTCAAGTCTCCGGGCAATTCCACTCACAGCTCCGCACATGCTGCTGCTCTCTCTTTCTGCAGCCTCCCAAAGGTCAAGAGAGCCTGTACCTGCATCGCTGAGCGGTGCTGGATCCCAGCTCAGCATTTGCGAACGTCCAGGGATTCCTCCCACACCACAGGAGCCAGGACAAAAAGCTCTTGCTGCTCTTCAAGTCTCCGGGCAACCCCACACACAGCTCCACACATGCTGCTGCTCCCTCTTTCTGCAGTCTCCCAAAGGCCAAGAGAATCTCTCCCTGCATCGCTGAGCGGTGCTGGATCCCAACTCAGCATTTGTGAACGTCCAGGGATTCCTCCCACACCAGAGGAGCCAGGACAAAAAGCTCTTGCTGCTCTTCAAGTCTCCAGGCAACCCCACTCACAGCTCCACACATGTTGCTTCTCTCTCTTTCTACAGCCTCCCCAAGGCCAAGCGAATCTGTCCTTCGCACGCTGAGCGGTGCTGGATCCCAGCTCAGCATTTGTGAATGTCCAGGGATTCCTCCCACACCAGAGGAGCAAGGAAAAAAAGCTCTTGCTGCTCCTCAAGTCTCCAGGCAACCCCACTCCCAGCTCCACACATGCTGCTGCTCTCTCTTTCTGCAGCCTCCCAAAGGCCAAGAGAATCTCTCCCTGGAACGCTGAGCGGTGCTGGATCCCAGCTCAGCATTTCCGAACGTCCAGGGATTCCTCCCACACCAGAGGAGCCAGGACAAAAAGCTCTTGCTGCTCTTCAAGTCTCCAGGTAACCCCACTCCCAGCTCCACACATGCTGCTGCTTCTCTCTCTTTCTGCAGCCTCCCAAAGGCCAAGAGAGCCTGTCCCTGCATCGCTGAGCGGAGCTGGATCCCAGCTCAGCATTTCCGAACGTCCAGGGATTCCTCCCACACCAGAGGAGCCAGGACAAAAAGCTCTTGCTGCTCTTCAAGTCTCCAGGCAACCCCACTCCCAGCTCCACACATGCTGCTGCTCTCTCTTTCTGCAGCCTCCCCAAGGCCAAGCGAATCTGTCCTTCGCACGCTGAGAGTTGCTGGATCCCAGCTCAGCATTTGTGAACGTCCAGGGATTCCTCCCACACCAGAGGAGCCAGGACAAATAGCTCTTGCTGCTCCTCAAGTCCCCAGGCAACCCCACTCACAGCTCCACACATGCTGCTGCTCTGTCTCTCTACAGAATCCCAAAGGCCAAGAGAGCCTGTCCCTGCATCGCTGAGCGGTGCTGGATCCCAGCTCAGCATTTCCGAACGTCCAGGGATTCCTCCCACACTAGATGAGCAAGGACAAAAAGCTCTTCCTGCTCTTCAAGTCTCCAGGCAACCTCACTCACAGCTCCACACATGCTGCTGCTCTCTCTTTCTGCAGCCTCCCAAAGGCCAAGAGAATCTCTCCCTGGCACGCTCAGCAGTCCTGTATCCCAGCTTAGCATTTGCGAACGTCCAGGGATTCCTCCCACACCAGAGGAGCCACGACCAAATGCTCTTGCTGCTCTTCAAGTCTCCGGGCAATTCCACTCACAGCTCCGCACATGCTGCTGCTCTCTCTTTCTGCAGCCTCCCAAAGGTCAAGAGAGCCTGTACCTGCATCGCTGAGCGGTGCTGGATCCCAGCTCAGCATTTGCGAACGTCCAGGGATTCCTCCCACACCACAGGAGCCAGGACAAAAAGCTCTTGCTGCTCTTCAAGTCTCCGGGCAACCCCACACACAGCTCCACACATGCTGCTGCTCCCTCTTTCTGCAGTCTCCCAAAGGCCAAGAGAATCTCTCCCTGCATCGCTGAGCGGTGCTGGATCCCAACTCAGCATTTGTGAACGTCCAGGGATTCCTCCCACACCAGAGGAGCCAGGACAAAAAGCTCTTGCTGCTCTTCAAGTCTCCAGGCAACCCCACTCACAGCTCCACACATGTTGCTTCTCTCTCTTTCTACAGCCTCCCCAAGGCCAAGCGAATCTGTCCTTCGCACGCTGAGCGGTGCTGGATCCCAGCTCAGCATTTGTGAATGTCCAGGGATTCCTCCCACACCAGAGGAGCAAGGAAAAAAAGCTCTTGCTGCTCCTCAAGTCTCCAGGCAACCCCACTCACAGCTCCACACATGCTGCTGCTCTCTCTTTCTGCAGCCTCCCAAAGGCCAAGAGAATCTCTCCCTGGAACGCTGAGCGGTGCTGGATCCCAGCTCAGCATTTCCGAACGTCCAGGGATTCCTCCCACACCAGAGGAGCCAGGACAAAAAGCTCTTGCTGCTCTTCAAGTCTCCAGGTAACCCCACTCCCAGCTCCACACATGCTGCTGCTTCTCTCTCTTTCTGCAGCCTCCCAAAGGCCAAGAGAGCCTGTCCCTGCATCGCTGAGCGGAGCTGGATCCCAGCTCAGCATTTCCGAACGTCCAGGGATTCCTCCCACACCAGAGGAGCCAGGACAAAAAGCTCTTGCTGCTCTTCAAGTCTCCAGGCAACCCCACTCCCAGCTCCACACATGCTGCTGCTCTCTCTTTCTGCAGCCTCCCCAAGGCCAAGCGAATCTGTCCTTCGCACGCTGAGAGTTGCTGGATCCCAGCTCAGCATTTGTGAACGTCCAGGGATTCCTCCCACACCAGAGGAGCCAGGACAAATAGCTCTTGCTGCTCCTCAAGTCCCCAGGCAACCCCACTCACAGCTCCACACATGCTGCTGCTCTGTCTCTCTACAGAATCCCAAAGGCCAAGAGAGCCTGTCCCTGCATCGCTGAGCGGTGCTGGATCCCAGCTCAGCATTTCCGAACGTCCAGGGATTCCTCCCACACTAGATGAGCAAGGACAAAAAGCTCTTCCTGCTCTTCAAGTCTCCAGGCAACCTCACTCACAGCTCCACACATGCTGCTGCTCTCTCTTTCTGCAGCCTCCCAAAGGCCAAGAGAATCTCTCCCTGGCACGCTCAGCAGTGCTGTATCCCAGCTTAGCATTTGCGAACATCCAGGTATTTCTCCCACACGAGAAGAGCCAGGACAAAAAGCTCTTGCTGCTCTTCAACTCTCCAGGCAACCCCACTCACAGCTCCACACATGCTGCTGCTCTCTCTTTCTACAGCCTCCCAAAGGCCAAGAGAATCTCTCCTTCGCACGCTGAGCGGTGCTGGATCCCAGCTCAGCATTTGCGAACGTCCAGGGATTCCTCCCACACCAGAGGAGCCAGGACAAAAAGCTCTTGCTGCTCTTCAAGTCTCCAGGCAACCCCACTCACAGCTCCACACATGCTGCCGCTCCCTCTTTCTGCAGTCTCCCAAAGGCCAAGAGAGTCTCTCCCTGGAACGCTGAGCGGTGCTGGATCCCAACTCAGCATTTGTGAACGTCCAGGGATTCCTCCCACACCAGAGGAGCCAGGACAAAAAGCTCTTGCTGCTCTTCAAGTCTCCAGGCAACCTCACTCACAGCTCCACACATGCTGCTGCTCTCTCTTTCTGCAGCCTCCCAAAGGCCAAGAGAATCTCTCCCTGGCACGCTCAGCAGTGCTGTATCCCAGCTTAGCATTTGCGAACATCCAGGTATTTCTCCCACACCAGAGGAGCCAGGACAAAAAGCTCTTGCTGCTCTTAATGTCTCCAGGCAACCCCACTGACAGCTCCACACATGCTGCTGCTCCCTCTTTCTGCAGTCTCCCAAAGGCCAAGAGAATCTCTCCCTGCATCGCTGAGCGGTGCTGGATCCCAACTCAGCATTTGTGAACGTCCAGGGATTCCTCCCACACCAGAGGAGCCAGGACAAAAAGCTCTTGCTGCTCTTCAAGTCTCCAGGCAACCCCACTCACAGCTCCACACATGCTGCTGCTTCTCTCTCTTTCTGCAGCCTCCCAAAGGCCAAGAGATCCTCTCCCTGCATCGCTGAGCGGTGCTGGATCCCAACTCAGCATTTGTGAACGTCCAGGGATTCCTCCCACACCAGAGGAGCCACGACCAAAAGCTCTTGCTGCTCTTCAAGTCTTCAGGTAACCCCACTCACAGCTCCACACATGCTGCTGCTTCTCTCTCTTTCTGCAGCCTCCCAAAGGCCAAGAGAGCCTGTACCTGCATCGCTGAGCGGTGCTGGATCCCAGCTCAGCATTTCCGAACGTCCAGGGATTCCTCCCACACCACAGGAGCCAGGACAAAAAGCTCTTGCTGCTCTTCAAGTCTCCAGGCAACCCCACACACAGCTCCACACATGCTGCTGCTCCCTCTTTCTGCAGTCTCCCAAAGGCCAAGAGAATCTCTCCCTGCATCGCTGAGCGGTGCTGGATCCCAACTCAGCATTTGTGAACGTCCAGGGATTCCTCCCACACCAGAGGAGCCAGGACAAAAAGCTCTTGCTGCTCTTCAAGTCTCCAGGCAACCCCACTCACAGCTCCACACATGTTGCTTCTCTCTCTTTCTACAGCCTCCCAAAGGCCAAGAGATCCTCTCCCTGCATCGCTGAGCGGTGCTGGATCCCAACTCAGCATTTGTGAACGTCCAGGGATTCCTCCCACACCAGAGGAGCCAGGACAAAAAGCTCTTGCTGCTCTTCAAGTCTCCGGGCAACCCCACACACAGCTCCACACATGCTGCTGCTCCCTCTTTCTGCAGTCTCCCAAAGGCCAAGAGAGCCTGTACCTGCATCGCTGAGCGGTGCTGGATCCCAGCTCAGCATTTCCGAACGTCCAGGGATTCCTCCCACACCACAGGAGCCAGGACAAAAAGCTCTTGCTGCTCTTCAAGTCTCCGGGCAACCCCACACACAGCTCCACACATGCTGCTGCTCCCTCTTTCTGCAGTCTCCCAAAGGCCAAGAGAATCTCTCCCTGCATCGCTGAGCGGTGCTGGATCCCAACTCAGCATTTGTGAACGTCCAGGGATTCCTCCCACACCAGAGGAGCCAGGACAAAAAGCTCTTGCTGCTCTTCAAGTCTCCAGGCAACCCCACTCACAGCTCCACACATGTTGCTTCTCTCTCTTTCTACAGCCTCCCAAAGGCCAAGAGATCCTCTCCCTGCATCGCTGAGCGGTGCTGGATCCCAACTCAGCATTTGCGAACGTCCAGGGATTCCTCCCACACCAGAGGAGCCACGACCAAAAGCTCTTGCTGCTCTTCAAGTCTTCAGGTAACCCCACTCCCAGCTCCACATATGCTGCTGCTTCTCTCTCTTTCTGCAGCCTCCCAAAGGCCAAGAGAGCGTGTCCCTGCATCGCTGAGCGGAGCTGGATCCCAGCTCAGCATTTCCGAACGTCCAGGGATTCCTCCCACACCAGAGGAGCCAGGACAAAAAGCTCTTGCTGCTCTTCAAGTCTCCAGGCAACCCCACTCACAGCTCCACACATGTTGCTGCTCTCTCTTTCTACAGCCTCCCAAAGGCCAAGAGAATCTCTCCATGGCACGCTGAGCGGTGCTGGATCCCAGCTCAGCATTTGCGCACGTCCAGGGATTCCTCCCACACCAGAGGAGCCAGGACAAAAAGCTCTTGCTGCTCTTCAAGTCTCCAGGCAATTCCACTCACAGCTCCACACATGCTGATGCTCTCTCTTTCTGCAGCCTCCCAAAGGACAAGAGAGCCTGTACCTGCATCGCTGAGCGGTGCTGGATGCCAGCTCAGCATTTGTGAACGTCCAGGGATTCCTCCCACACCAGAGGAGCCAGGACAAAAAGCTCTTGCTGCTCTTCAAGTCTCCAGGCAACCTCACTCACAGCTCCGCACATGCTGCTGCTTCTCTCTCTTTCTGCAGCCTCCCAAAGGCCAAGAGAGCCTGTCCCTGCATCGCTGAGCGGAGCTGGATCCCAGTTCAGCATTTGCGAACGTCCAGGGATTCCTCCCACACCAGAGGAGCCAGGACAAAAAGCTCTTGCTGCTCTTCAAGTCTCCAGACAACCCCACTCACAACTCCACACATGCTGCAGCTCTCTCTTTCTACAGCCTCCCAAAGGCCAATACAAACTCTACCTGTAACGCTGAACGGTGCTGGATCCCAGCTCAGCTTTTGCAAATGTCCAGGGATTCCTTCCACACCAGAGGATCCACGACCAAAAGCTCTTGCTGTTCTTCAAGTCTCCATGCAGCACCATTCAGAGCCCCAGAAACGCTGCCACTCCCTCTTTCTGCAGTCTCCCAAAGGCCAAGAGAGCCTGTCCCTGACATGCTGAGAGGTGCTGGATCCCAGCTCAGCATTTGCGAACGTCCAGGCATTCCTCCCACATCAGAGGAGCCAGGACAAAAAGCTCTTGCTGCTCTTCAACTCTCCAGGCAACCCCACTCACAGCTCCACACATGCTGCTGCTCTCTCTTTCTGCAGCCTCCCAAAGGCCAAGACAATCTCTCCCTGGCACGCTCAGCAGTCCTGTATCCCAGCTTAGCATTTGCGAACGTCCAGGGATTCCTCCCACACCAGAGGAGCCACGACCAAATGCTCTTGCTGCTCTTCAAGTCTCCGGGCAAACCCACTCACAGCTCCGCACATGCTGCTGCTCTCTCTTTCTGCAGCCTCCCAAAGGCCAAGAGAGCCTGTACCTGCATCGCTGAGCGGTGCTGGATCCCAGCTCAGCATTTGCGAACGTCCAGGGATTCCTCCCACACCACAGGAGCCAGGACAAAAAGCTCTTGCTGCTCTTCAAGTCTCCGGGCAACCCCACACACAGCTCCACACATGCTGCTGCTCCCTCTTTCTGCAGTCTCCCAAAGGCCAAGAGAATCTCTCCCTGCATCGCTGAGCGGTGCTGGATCCCAACTCAGCATTTGTGAACGTCCAGGGATTCCTCCCACACCAGAGGAGCCAGGACAAAAAGCTCTTGCTGCTCTTCAAGTCTCCAGGCAACCCCACTCACAGCTCCACACATGTTGCTTCTCTCTCTTTCTACAGCCTCCCAAAGGCCAAGAGATCCTCTCCCTGCATCGCTGAGCGGTGCTGGATCCCAACTCAGCATTTGTGAACGTCCAGGGATTCCTCCCACACCAGAGGAGCCACGACCAAAAGCTCTTGCTGCTCTTCAAGTCTTCAGGTAACCCCACTCCCAGCTCCACACATGCTGCTGCTTCTCTCTCTTTCTGCAGCCTCCCAAAGGCCAAGAGAGCGTGTCCCTGCATCGCTGAGCGGAGCTGGATCCCAGCTCAGCATTTCCGAACGTCCAGGGATTCCTCCCACACCAGAGGAGCCAGGACAAAAAGCTCTTGCTGCTCTTCAAGTCTCCAGGCAACCCCACTCCCAGCTCCACACATGCTGCTGCTCTCTCTTTCTGCAGCCTCCCAAAGGCCAAGCGAATCTGTCCTTCGCACGCTGAGAGTTGCTGGATCCCAGCTCAGCATTTGTGAACGTCCAGGGATTCCTCCCACACCAGAGGAGCCAGGACAAACAGCTCTTGCTGCTCCTCAAGTCTCCAGGCAACCCCACTCACAGCTCCACACATGCTGCTGCTCTGTCTCTCTACAGAATCCCAAAGGCCAAGAGAGCCTGTCCCTGCATCGCTGAGCGGTGCTGGATCCCAGCTCAGCATTTCCGAACGTCCAGGGATTCCTCCCACACTAGATGAGCAAGGACAAAAAGCTCTTCCTGCTCTTCAAGTCTCCAGGCAACCTCACTCACAGCTCCACACATGCTGCTGCTCTCTCTTTCTGCAGCCTCCCAAAGGCCAAGAGAATCTCTCCCTGGCACGCTCAGCAGTGCTGTATCCCAGCTTAGCATTTGCGAACATCCAGGTATTTCTCCCACACCAGAAGAGCCAGGACAAAAAGCTCTTGCTGCTCTTCAACTCTCCAGGCAACCCCACTCACAGCTCCACACATGCTGCTGCTCTCTCTTTCTACAGCCTCCCAAAGGCCAAGAGAATCTCTCCTTCGCACGCTGAGCGGTGCTGGATCCCAGCTCAGCATTTGCGAACGTCCAGGGATTCCTCCCACACCAGAGGAGCCAGGACAAAAAGCTCTTGCTACGCTTCAAGTCTCCAGGCAGCCGCATTCACAGCCCCACAAACGCTGCCGCTCCCTCTTCCTGCAGTCTCCCAAAGGCAAAGAGAGCCTGTCCCTGGCATGCTGAGCGGTGCTGGATCCCAGCTCAGCATTTGCGAACGTCCAGGGATTCCTCCCACACCAGAGGAGCCAGGACAAAAAGCTCTTGCTGCTCTTCAAGTCTCCAGGCAACCCCACTCACAGCTCCACACATGCTGCTTCTCTCTCTTTCTGCAGCCTCCCAAAGGCCAAGAGAATCTCTCCCTGGCACGCTCAGCAGTGCTGTATCCCAGCTTAGCATTTGCGAACGTCCAGGGATTCCTCCCACACCACAGGAGCCAGGACAAAAAGCTCTTGCTGCTCTTCAAGTCTCCGGGCAACCCCACACACAGCTCCACACATGCTGCTGCTCCCTCTTTCTGCAGTCTCCCAAAGGCCAAGAGAATCTCTCCCTGCATCGCTGAGCGGTGCTGGATCCCAACTCAGCATTTGTGAACGTCCAGGGATTCCTCCCACACCAGAGGAGCCAGGACAAAAAGCTCTTGCTGCTCTTCAAGTCTCCAGGCAACCCCACTCACAGCTCCACACATGTTGCTTCTCTCTCTTTCTACAGCCTCCCAAAGGCCAAGAGATCATCTCCCTGCATCGCTGAGCGGTGCTGGATCCCAGCTCAGCATTTCCGAACGTCCAGGGATTCCTCCCACACCACAGGAGCCAGGACAAAAAGCTCTTGCTGCTCTTCAAGTCTCCAGGCAACCCCACTCACAGCTCCACACATGCTGCTGCTCCCTCTTTCTGCAGTCTCCCAAAGGCCAAGAGAATCTCTCCCTGCATCGCTGAGCGGAGCTGGATCCCAGCTCAGCATTTGTGAACGTCCAGGGATTCCTCCCACACCAGAGGAGCCAGGACAAAAAGCTCTTGCTGCTCTTCAAGTCTCCAGGCAACTCCACTCACAGCTCCACACATGTTGCTTCTCTCTCTTTCTACAGCCTCCCAAAGGCCAAGAGATCCTCTCCCTGCATCGCTGAGCGGAGCTGGATCCCAACTCAGCATTTGTGAACGTCCGGGGATTCCTCCCACACCAGAGGAGCCAGGGCAAAAAGCTCTTGCTGCTCTTCAAGTCTCCAGGCAACCCCACTCCCAGCTCCGCACATGCTGCTGCTCTCTCTTTCTGCAGCCTCCCAAAGGCCAAGAGAGCCTGTACCTGCATCGCTGAGCGGTGCTGGATCCCAGCTCAGCATTTCCGAACGTCCAGGGATTCCTCCCACACCACAGGAGCCAGGACAAAAAGCTCTTGCTGCTCTTCAAGTCTCCGGGCAACCCCACACACAGCTCCACACATGTTGCTGCTCCCTCTTTCTGCAGCCTCCCAAAGGCCAAGAGAATCTCTCCCTGCATCGCTGAGCGGTGCTGGATCCCAACTCAGCATTTGTGAACGTCCAGGGATTCCTCCCACACCAGAGGAGCCAGGACAAAAAGCTCTTGCTGCTCTTCAAGTCTCCAGGCAACCCCACTCACAGCTCCACACATGTTGCTTCTCTCTCTTTCTACAGCCTCCCAAAGGCCAAGAGATCCTCTCCCTGCATCGCTGAGCGGTGCTGGATCCCAACTCAGCATTTGCGAACGTCCAGGGATTCCTCCCACACCAGAGGAGCCACGACCAAAAGCTCTTGCTGCTCTTCAAGTCTTCAGGTAACCCCACTCCCAGCTCCACATATGCTGCTGCTTCTCTCTCTTTCTGCAGCCTCCCAAAGGCCAAGAGAGCGTGTCCCTGCATCGCTGAGCGGAGCTGGATCCCAGCTCAGCATTTCCGAACGTCCAGGGATTCCTCCCACACCAGAGGAGCAAGGACAAAAAGCTCTTGCTGCTCTTCAAGTCTCCAGGCAACCCCACTCACAGCTCCACACATGTTGCTGCTCTCTCTTTCTACAGCCTCCCAAAGGCCAAGAGAATCTCTCCCTGGCACGCTGAGCGGTGCTGGATCCCAGCTCAGCATTTGCGCACGTCCAGGGATTCCTCCCACACCAGAGGAGCCAGGACAAAAAGCTCTTGCTGCTCTTCAAGTCTCCAGGCAATTCCACTCACAGCTCCACACATGCTGATGCTCTCTCTTTCTGCAGCCTCCCAAAGGACAAGAGAGCCTGTACCTGCATCGCTGAGCGGTGCTGGATCCCATCTCAGCATTTGTGAACGTCCAGGGATTCCTCCCACACCAGAGGAGCCAGGACAAAAAGCTCTTGCTGCTCTTCAAGTCTCCAGGCAACCCCACTCACAGCTCCGCACATACTGCTGCTTCTCTCTCTTTCTGCAGCCTCCCAAAGGCCAAGAGAGCCTGTCCCTGCATCGCTGAGCGGAGCTGGATCCCAGCTCAGCATTTGCAAACGTCCAGGGATTCCTCCCACACCAGAGGAGCCAGGACAAAAAGCTCTTGCTGCTCTTCAAGTCTCCATGCAGCACCATTCAGAGCCCCAGAAACGCTGCCACTCCCTCTTTATGCAGTCTCCCAAAGGCCAAGAGAGCCTGTCCCTGACATGCTGAGAGGTGCTGGATCCCAGCTCAGCATTTGCGAACGTCCAGGCATTCCTCCCACATCAGAGGAGCCAGGACAAAAAGCTCTTGCTGCTCTTCAACTCTCCAGGCAACCCCACTCACAGCTCCACACATGCTGCTGCTCTCTCTTTCTGCAGCCTCCCAAAGGCCAAGACAATCTCTCCCTGGCACGCTCAGCAGTCCTGTATCCCAGCTTAGCATTTGCGAACGTCCAGGGATTCCTCCCACACCAGAGGAGCCACGACCAAATGCTCTTGCTGCTCTTCAAGTCTCCGGGCAAACCCACTCACAGCTCCACACATGCTGCTGCTCCCTCTTTCTGCAGTCTCCCAAAGGCCAAGAGAATCTCTCCCTGCATCGCTGAGCGGTGCTGGATCCCAACTCAGCATTTGTGAACGTCCAGGGATTCCTCCCACACCAGAGGAGCCAGGACAAAAAGCTCTTGCTGCTCTTCAAGTCTCCAGGCAACCCCACTCACAGCTCCACACATGTTGCTTCTCTCTCTTTCTACAGCCTCCCAAAGGCCAAGAGATCCTCTCCCTGCATCGCTGAGCGGTGCTGGATCCCAACTCAGCATTTGTGAACGTCCAGGGATTCCTCCCACACCAGAGGAGCCACGACCAAAAGCTCTTGCTGCTCTTCAAGTCTTCAGGTAACCCCACTCCCAGCTCCACACATGCTGCTGCTTCTCTCTCTTTCTGCAGCCTCCCAAAGGCCAAGAGAGCCTGTCCCTGCATCGCTGAGCGGAGCTGGATCCCAGCTCAGCATTTCCGAACGTCCAGGGATTCCTCCCACACCAGAGGAGCCAGGACAAAAAGCTCTTGCTGCTCTTCAAGTCTCCAGGCAACCCCACTCCCAGCTCCACACATGCTGCTGCTCTCTCTTTCTGCAGCCTCCCCAAGGCCAAGCGAATCTGTCCTTCGCACGCTGAGCGGTGCTGGATCCCAGCTCAGCATTTGTGAACGTCCAGGGATTCCTCCCACACCAGAGGATCCAGGACAAAAAGCTCTTGCTGCTCTTCAAGTCTCCAGGCAACCCCACTCACAGCTCCACACATGTTGCTGCTCTCTCTTTCTACAGCCTCCCAAAGGCCAAGAGAATCTCTCCCTGGCACGCTCAGCAGTGCTGTATCCCAGCTCAGCATTTCCGAACGTCCAGGGATTCCTCCCACACCAGAGGAGCCAGGACAAAAAGCTCTTGCTGCTCTTCAAGTCTCCAGGCAACCCCACTCACAGCTCCACACATGCTGCTGCTCTCTCTTTCTGCAGCCTCCCCAAGGCCAAGCGAATCTGTCCTTCGCACGCTGAGCGGTGCTGGATCCCAGCTCAGCATTTGTGAACGTCCAGGGATTCCTCCCACACCAGAGGAGCAAGGACAAAAAGCTCTTGCTGCTCCTCAAGTCTCCAGGCAACCCCACTCCCAGCTCCACACATGCTGCTGCTCTCTCTTTCTGCAGCCTCCCAAAGGCCAAGAGAATCTCTCCCTGGAACGCTGAGCGGTGCTGGATCCCAGCTCAGCATTTCCGAACGTCCAGGGATTCCTCCCACACCAGAGGAGCCAGGACAAAAAGCTCTTGCTGCTCTTCAAGTCTCCAGGTAACCCCACTCCCAGCTCCACACATGCTGCTGCTTCTCTCTCTTTCTGCAGCCTCCCAAAGGCCAAGAGAGCCTGTCCCTGCATCGCTGAGCGGAGCTGGATCCCAGCTCAGCATTTGCGAACGTCCAGGGATTCCTCCCACACCACAGGAGCCAGGACAAAAAGCTCTTGCTGCTCTTCAAGTCTCCGGGCAACCCCACACACAGCTCCACACATGCTGCTGCTCCCTCTTTCTGCAGTCTCCCAAAGGCCAAGAGAATCTCTCCCTGCATCGCTGAGCGGTGCTGGATCCCAACTCAGCATTTGTGAACGTCCAGGGATTCCTCCCACACCAGAGGAGCCAGGACAAAAAGCTCTTGCTGCTCTTCAAGTCTCCAGGCAACCCCACTCACAGCTCCACACATGTTGCTTCTCTCTCTTTCTACAGCCTCCCAAAGGCCAAGAGATCCTCTCCCTGCATCGCTGAGCGGTGCTGGATCCCAACTCAGCATTTGTGAACGTCCAGGGATTCCTCCCACACCAGAGGAGCCACGACCAAAAGCTCTTGCTGCTCTTCAAGTCTTCAGGTAACCCCACTCCCAGCTCCACACATGCTGCTGCTTCTCTCTCTTTCTGCAGCCTCCCAAAGGCCAAGAGAGCGTGTCCCTGCATCGCTGAGCGGAGCTGGATCCCAGCTCAGCATTTCCGAACGTCCAGGGATTCCTCCCACACCAGAGGAGCCAGGACAAAAAGCTCTTGCTGCTCTTCAAGTCTCCAGGCAACCCCACTCCCAGCTCCACACATGCTGCTGCTCTCTCTTTCTGCAGCCTCCCAAAGGCCAAGCGAATCTGTCCTTCGCACGCTGAGAGTTGCTGGATCCCAGCTCAGCATTTGTGAACGTCCAGGGATTCCTCCCACACCAGAGGAGCCAGGACAAACAGCTCTTGCTGCTCCTCAAGTCTCCAGGCAACCCCACTCACAGCTCCACACATGCTGCTGCTCTGTCTCTCTACAGAATCCCAAAGGCCAAGAGAGCCTGTCCCTGCATCGCTGAGCGGTGCTGGATCCCAGCTCAGCATTTCCGAACGTCCAGGGATTCCTCCCACACTAGATGAGCAAGGACAAAAAGCTCTTCCTGCTCTTCAAGTCTCCAGGCAACCTCACTCACAGCTCCACACATGCTGCTGCTCTCTCTTTCTGCAGCCTCCCAAAGGCCAAGAGAATCTCTCCCTGGCACGCTCAGCAGTGCTGTATCCCAGCTTAGCATTTGCGAACATCCAGGTATTTCTCCCACACCAGAAGAGCCAGGACAAAAAGCTCTTGCTGCTCTTCAACTCTCCAGGCAACCCCACTCACAGCTCCACACATGCTGCTGCTCTCTCTTTCTACAGCCTCCCAAAGGCCAAGAGAATCTCTCCTTCGCACGCTGAGCGGTGCTGGATCCCAGCTCAGCATTTGCGAACGTCCAGGGATTCCTCCCACACCAGAGGAGCCAGGACAAAAAGCTCTTGCTACGCTTCAAGTCTCCAGGCAGCCGCATTCACAGCCCCACAAACGCTGCCGCTCCCTCTTCCTGCAGTCTCCCAAAGGCAAAGAGAGCCTGTCCCTGGCATGCTGAGCGGTGCTGGATCCCAGCTCAGCATTTGCGAACGTCCAGGGATTCCTCCCACACCAGAGGAGCCAGGACAAAAAGCTCTTGCTGCTCTTCAAGTCTCCAGGCAACCCCACTCACAGCTCCACACATGCTGCTTCTCTCTCTTTCTGCAGCCTCCCAAAGGCCAAGAGAATCTCTCCCTGGCACGCTCAGCAGTGCTGTATCCCAGCTTAGCATTTGCGAACGTCCAGGGATTCCTCCCACACCACAGGAGCCAGGACAAAAAGCTCTTGCTGCTCTTCAAGTCTCCGGGCAACCCCACACACAGCTCCACACATGCTGCTGCTCCCTCTTTCTGCAGTCTCCCAAAGGCCAAGAGAATCTCTCCCTGCATCGCTGAGCGGTGCTGGATCCCAACTCAGCATTTGTGAACGTCCAGGGATTCCTCCCACACCAGAGGAGCCAGGACAAAAAGCTCTTGCTGCTCTTCAAGTCTCCAGGCAACCCCACTCACAGCTCCACACATGTTGCTTCTCTCTCTTTCTACAGCCTCCCAAAGGCCAAGAGATCATCTCCCTGCATCGCTGAGCGGTGCTGGATCCCAGCTCAGCATTTCCGAACGTCCAGGGATTCCTCCCACACCACAGGAGCCAGGACAAAAAGCTCTTGCTGCTCTTCAAGTCTCCAGGCAACCCCACTCACAGCTCCACACATGCTGCTGCTCCCTCTTTCTGCAGTCTCCCAAAGGCCAAGAGAATCTCTCCCTGCATCGCTGAGCGGAGCTGGATCCCAGCTCAGCATTTGTGAACGTCCAGGGATTCCTCCCACACCAGAGGAGCCAGGACAAAAAGCTCTTGCTGCTCTTCAAGTCTCCAGGCAACTCCACTCACAGCTCCACACATGTTGCTTCTCTCTCTTTCTACAGCCTCCCAAAGGCCAAGAGATCCTCTCCCTGCATCGCTGAGCGGAGCTGGATCCCAACTCAGCATTTGTGAACGTCCGGGGATTCCTCCCACACCAGAGGAGCCAGGGCAAAAAGCTCTTGCTGCTCTTCAAGTCTCCAGGCAACCCCACTCCCAGCTCCGCACATGCTGCTGCTCTCTCTTTCTGCAGCCTCCCAAAGGCCAAGAGAGCCTGTACCTGCATCGCTGAGCGGTGCTGGATCCCAGCTCAGCATTTCCGAACGTCCAGGGATTCCTCCCACACCACAGGAGCCAGGACAAAAAGCTCTTGCTGCTCTTCAAGTCTCCGGGCAACCCCACACACAGCTCCACACATGTTGCTGCTCCCTCTTTCTGCAGCCTCCCAAAGGCCAAGAGAATCTCTCCCTGCATCGCTGAGCGGTGCTGGATCCCAACTCAGCATTTGTGAACGTCCAGGGATTCCTCCCACACCAGAGGAGCCAGGACAAAAAGCTCTTGCTGCTCTTCAAGTCTCCAGGCAACCCCACTCACAGCTCCACACATGTTGCTTCTCTCTCTTTCTACAGCCTCCCAAAGGCCAAGAGATCCTCTCCCTGCATCGCTGAGCGGTGCTGGATCCCAACTCAGCATTTGCGAACGTCCAGGGATTCCTCCCACACCAGAGGAGCCACGACCAAAAGCTCTTGCTGCTCTTCAAGTCTTCAGGTAACCCCACTCCCAGCTCCACATATGCTGCTGCTTCTCTCTCTTTCTGCAGCCTCCCAAAGGCCAAGAGAGCGTGTCCCTGCATCGCTGAGCGGAGCTGGATCCCAGCTCAGCATTTCCGAACGTCCAGGGATTCCTCCCACACCAGAGGAGCAAGGACAAAAAGCTCTTGCTGCTCTTCAAGTCTCCAGGCAACCCCACTCACAGCTCCACACATGTTGCTGCTCTCTCTTTCTACAGCCTCCCAAAGGCCAAGAGAATCTCTCCCTGGCACGCTGAGCGGTGCTGGATCCCAGCTCAGCATTTGCGCACGTCCAGGGATTCCTCCCACACCAGAGGAGCCAGGACAAAAAGCTCTTGCTGCTCTTCAAGTCTCCAGGCAACCCCACTCACAGCTCCACACATACTGCTGCTTCTCTCTCTTTCTGCAGCCTCCCAAAGGCCAAGAGAGCCTGTCCCTGCATCGCTGAGCGGAGCTGGATCCCAGCTCAGCATTTGCAAACGTCCAGGGATTCCTCCCACACCAGAGGAGCCAGGACAAAAAGCTCTTGCTGCTCTTCAAGTCTCCAGACAACCCCACTCACAACTCCACACATGCTGCAGCTCTCTCTTTCTACAGCCTCCCAAAGGCCAATACAAACTCTACCTGTAACGCTGAGCGGTGCTGGATCCCAGCTCAGCTTTTGCAAATGTCCAGGGATTCCTTCCACACCAGAGGATCCACGACCAAAAGCTCTTGCTGTTCTTCAAGTCTCCATGCAGCACCATTCAGAGCCCCAGAAACGCTGCCACTCCCTCTTTATGCAGTCTCCCAAAGGCCAAGAGAGCCTGTCCCTGACATGCTGAGAGGTGCTGGATCCCAGCTCAGCATTTGCGAACGTCCAGGCATTCCTCCCACATCAGAGGAGCCAGGACAAAAAGCTCTTGCTGCTCTTCAACTCTCCAGGCAACCCCACTCACAGCTCCACACATGCTGCTGCTCTCTCTTTCTGCAGCCTCCCAAAGGCCAAGACAATCTCTCCCTGGCACGCTCAGCAGTCCTGTATCCCAGCTTAGCATTTGCGAACGTCCAGGGATTCCTCCCACACCAGAGGAGCCACGACCAAATGCTCTTGCTGCTCTTCAAGTCTCCGGGCAAACCCACTCACAGCTCCACACATGCTGCTGCTCCCTCTTTCTGCAGTCTCCCAAAGGCCAAGAGAATCTCTCCCTGCATCGCTGAGCGGTGCTGGATCCCAACTCAGCATTTGTGAACGTCCAGGGATTCCTCCCACACCAGAGGAGCCAGGACAAAAAGCTCTTGCTGCTCTTCAAGTCTCCAGGCAACCCCACTCACAGCTCCACACATGTTGCTTCTCTCTCTTTCTACAGCCTCCCAAAGGCCAAGAGATCCTCTCCCTGCATCGCTGAGCGGTGCTGGATCCCAACTCAGCATTTGTGAACGTCCAGGGATTCCTCCCACACCAGAGGAGCCACGACCAAAAGCTCTTGCTGCTCTTCAAGTCTTCAGGTAACCCCACTCCCAGCTCCACACATGCTGCTGCTTCTCTCTCTTTCTGCAGCCTCCCAAAGGCCAAGAGAGCCTGTCCCTGCATCGCTGAGCGGAGCTGGATCCCAGCTCAGCATTTCCGAACGTCCAGGGATTCCTCCCACACCAGAGGAGCCAGGACAAAAAGCTCTTGCTGCTCTTCAAGTCTCCAGGCAACCCCACTCCCAGCTCCACACATGCTGCTGCTCTCTCTTTCTGCAGCCTCCCCAAGGCCAAGCGAATCTGTCCTTCGCACGCTGAGCGGTGCTGGATCCCAGCTCAGCATTTGTGAACGTCCAGGGATTCCTCCCACACCAGAGGATCCAGGACAAAAAGCTCTTGCTGCTCTTCAAGTCTCCAGGCAACCCCACTCACAGCTCCACACATGTTGCTGCTCTCTCTTTCTACAGCCTCCCAAAGGCCAAGAGAATCTCTCCCTGGCACGCTCAGCAGTGCTGTATCCCAGCTCAGCATTTCCGAACGTCCAGGGATTCCTCCCACACCAGAGGAGCCAGGACAAAAAGCTCTTGCTGCTCTTCAAGTCTCCAGGCAACCCCACTCACAGCTCCACACATGCTGCTGCTCTCTCTTTCTGCAGCCTCCCCAAGGCCAAGCGAATCTGTCCTTCGCACGCTGAGCGGTGCTGGATCCCAGCTCAGCATTTGTGAACGTCCAGGGATTCCTCCCACACCAGAGGAGCAAGGACAAAAAGCTCTTGCTGCTCCTCAAGTCTCCAGGCAACCCCACTCCCAGCTCCACACATGCTGCTGCTCTCTCTTTCTGCAGCCTCCCAAAGGCCAAGAGAATCTCTCCCTGGAACGCTGAGCGGTGCTGGATCCCAGCTCAGCATTTCCGAACGTCCAGGGATTCCTCCCACACCAGAGGAGCCAGGACAAAAAGCTCTTGCTGCTCTTCAAGTCTCCAGGTAACCCCACTCCCAGCTCCACACATGCTGCTGCTTCTCTCTCTTTCTGCAGCCTCCCAAAGGCCAAGAGAGCCTGTCCCTGCATCGCTGAGCGGAGCTGGATCCCAGCTCAGCATTTCCGAACGTCCAGGGATTCCTCCCACACCAGAGGAGCCAGGACAAAAAGCTCTTGCTGCTCTTCAAGTCTCCAGGCAACCCCACTCCCAGCTCCACACATGCTGCTGCTCTCTCTTTCTGCAGCCTCCCCAAGGCCAAGCGAATCTGTCCTTCGCACGCTGAGAGTTGCTGGATCCCAGCTCAGCATTTGTGAACGTCCAGGGATTCCTCCCACACCAGAGGAGCCAGGACAAAAAGCTCTTGCTACGCTTCAAGTCTCCAGGCAACCCCACTCACAGCTCCACACATGCTGCTGCTCTGTCTCTCTACAGAATCCCAAAGGCCAAGAGAGCCTGTCCCTGCATCGCTGAGCGGTGCTGGATCCCAGCTCAGCATTTCCGAACGTCCAGGGATTCCTCCCACACTAGATGAGCAAGGACAAAAAGCTCTTCCTGCTCTTCAAGTCTCCAGGCAACCTCACTCACAGCTCCACACATGCTGCTGCTCTCTCTTTCTGCAGCCTCCCAAAGGCCAAGAGAATCTCTCCTTCGCACGCTGAGAGTTGCTGGATCCCAGCTCAGCATTTGCGAACGTCCAGGGATTCCTCCCACACCAGAGGAGCCAGGACAAATAGCTCTTGCTGCTCCTCAAGTCTCCAGGCAACCCCACTCACAGCTCCACACATGCTGCTGCTCTGTCTCTCTACAGAATCCCAAAGGCCAAGAGAGCCTGTCCCTGCATCGCTGAGCGGTGCTGTATCCCAGCTTAGCATTTGCGAACATCCAGGTATTTCTCCCACACCAGAAGAGCCAGGACAAAAAGCTCTTGCTGCTCTTCAACTCTCCAGGCAACCCCACTCACAGCTCCACACATGCTGCTGCTCTCTCTTTCTACAGCCTCCCAAAGGCCAAGAGAATCTCTCCTTCGCACGCTGAGCGGTGCTGGATCCCAGCTCAGCATTTGCGAACGTCCAGGGATTCCTCCCACACCAGAGGAGCCAGGACAAAAAGCTCTTGCTACGCTTCAAATCTCCAGGCAGCCGCATTCACAGCCCCACAAACGCTGCCGCTCCCTCTTCCTGCAGTCTCCCAAAGGCAAAGAGAGCCTGTCCCTGGCATGCTGAGCGGTGCTGGATCCCAGCTCAGCATTTGCGAACGTCCAGGGATTCCTCCCACACCAGAGGAGCCAGGACAAAAAGCTCTTGCTGCTCTTCAAGTCTCCAGGCAACCCCACTCACAGCTCCACACATGCTGCTGCTTCTCTCTCTTTCTGCAGCCTCCCAAAGGCCAAGAGAGCCTGTCCCTGACTCGCTGAGCGGAGCTGGATCCCAGCTCAGCATTTGCGAACGTCCAGGGATTCCTCCCACACCAGAGGAGCCAGGACAAAAAGCTCTTGCTGCTCTTCACGTCTCCAGGCAACCCCACTCACAGCTCCACACATGCTGCTGCTCTCTCTTTCTGCAGCCTCCCCAAGGCCAAGCGAATCTGTCCTTCGCACGCTGAGCGGTGCTGGATCCCAGCTCAGCATTTGTGAATGTCCAGGGATTCCTCCCACACCAGAGGAGCAAGGACAAAAAGCTCTTGCTGCTCCTCAAGTCTCCAGGCAACCCCACTCACAGCTCCACACATGTTGCTGCTCTCTCTTTCTACAGCCTCCCAAAGGCCAAGAGAATCTCTCCCTGCATCGCTGAGCGGTGCTGGATCCCAGCTCAGCATTTGCGCACGTCCAGGGATTCCTCCCACACCAGAGGAGCCAGGACAAAAAGCTCTTGCTGCTCTTCAAGTCTCCAGGCAACCCCACACACAGCTCCACACATGCTGCTGCTCCCTCTTTCTGCAGTCTCCCAAAGGCCAAGAGAGTCTCTCCCTGGAACGCTGAGCGGTGCTGGATCCCAACTCAGCATTTGTGAACGTCCAGGGATTCCTCCCACACCAGAGGAGCCAGGACAAAAAGCTCTTGCTGCTCTTCTAGTCTCCAGGCAACCTCACTCACAGCTCCACACATGCTGCTGCTCTCTCTTTCTGCAGCCTCCCAAAGGCCAAGAGAATCTCTCCCTGGCATGCTCAGCAGTGCTGTATCCCAGCTTAGCATTTGCGAACATCCAGGTATTTCTCCCACACCAGAGGAGCCAGGACAAAAAGCTCTTGCTGCTCTTAATGTCTCCAGGCAACCCCACTGACAGCTCCACACATGCTGCTTCTCTCTCTTTCTGCAGCCTCCCAAAGGCCAAGAGAGCCTGTCCCTGCATCGCTGAGCGGTGCTGGATCCCAGCTCAGCATTTGTGAACGTCCAGGGATTCCTCCCACACCAGAGGAGCCAGGACAAAAAGCTCTTGCTGCTCTTCAAGTCTTCAGGTAACCCCACTCCCAGCTCCACACATGCTGCTGCTTCTCTCTCTTTCTGCAGCCTCCCAAAGGCCAAGAGAGCCTGTCCCTGCATCGCTGAGCGGAGCTGGATCCCAGCTCAGCATTTCCGAACGTCCAGGGATTCCTCCCACACCACAGGAGCCAGGACAAAAAGCTCTTGCTACGCTTCAAGTCTCCAGGCAACCCCACTCACAGATCCACACATGCTGCTGCTCTCTCTTTCTGCAGCCTCCCCAAGTCCAAGCGAATCTGTCCTTCACACGCTGAGCGGTGCTGGATCCCAGCTCAGCATTTGCAAACGTCCAGGGATTCCTCCCACACCAGAGGAGCCAGGACAAAAAGCTCTTGCTGCTCTTCAAGTCTCCAGGCAACCCCACTCACAGCTCCACACATGTTGCTTCTCTCTCTTTCTGCAGCCTCCCAAAGGCCAAGAGAGCCTGTCCCTGCATCGCTGAGCGGAGCTGGATCCCAGCTCAGCATTTCCGAACGTCCAGGGATTCCTCCCACACCAGAGGAGCCAGGACAAAAAGCTCTTGCTGCTCTTCAAGTCTCCAGGCAACCCCACTCACAGCTCCACACATGCTGCTGCTCTCTCTTTCTGCAGCCTCCCAAAGGCCAAGCGAATCTGTCCTTCGCACGCTGAGAGTTGCTGGATCCCAGCTCAGCATTTGTGAACGTCCAGGGATTCCTCCCACACCAGAGGAGCAAGGAAAAAAAGCTCTTGCTGCTCCTCAACTCTCCAGGCAACCCCACTCACAGCTCCACACATGCTGCTGCTCTCTCTTTCTACAGACTCCCAAAGGCCAAGAGAATCTCTCCCTGGCACGCTGAGCGGTGCTAGATCCCAGCTCAGCATTTGCGCACGTCCAGGGATTCCTCCCACACCAGAGGAGACAGGACAAAAAGCTCTTGCTGCTCTTCAAGTCTCCAGGAAACCCCACTCACAACTCCACACATGCTGCTGCTCTCTCTTTCTACAGCCTCCCAAAGGCCAATACAAACTCTACCTGTAACGCTGAGCGGAGCTGGATCCCAGCTCAGCTTTTGCAAATGTCCAGGGATTCCTTCCACACCAGAGGATCCACGACCAAAAGCTCTTGCTGCTCTTCAAATCTCCATGCAGCACCATTCAGAGCCCCAGAAACGCTGCTACTCCCTCTTTCTGCAGTCTCCCAAAGGCCAAGAGAGCCTGTCCCTGGCATGCTCAGAGGTGCTGGATCCCAGCTCAGCATTTGCGAACGTCCAGGGATTCCTCCCACACCAGAGGAGCCAGGACAAAAAGCTCTTGCTGCTCTTCAAGTCTCCAGGCAACCCCACACACAGCTCCACACATGCTGCTGCTCCCTCTTTCTGCAGTCTCCCAAAGGCCAAGAGAGTCTCTCCCTGGAACGCTGAGCGGTGCTGGATCCCAACTCAGCATTTGTGAACGTCCAGGGATTCCTCCCACACCAGAGGAGCCAGGACAAAAAGCTCTTGCTGCTCTTCAAGTCTCCAGGCAACCTCACTCACAGCTCCACACATGCTGCTGCTCTCTCTTTCTGCAGCCTCCCAAAGGCCAAGAGAATCTCTCCCTGGCACGCTCAGCAGTGCTGTATCCCAGCTTAGCATTTGCGAACATCCAGGTATTTCTCCCACACCAGAGGAGCCAGGACAAAAAGCTCTTGCTGCTCTTAATGTCTCCAGGCAACCCCACTGACAGCTCCACACATGCTGCTGCTCCCTCTTTCTGCAGTCTCCCAAAGGCCAAGAGAATCTCTCCCTGCATCGCTGAGCGGAGCTGGATCCCAACTCAGCATTTGTGAACGTCCAGGGATTCCTCCCACACCAGAGGAGCCAGGACAAAAAGCTCTTGCTGCTCTTCAAGTCTCCAGGCAACCCCACTCACAGCTCCACACATGTTGCTTCTCTCTCTTTCTACAGCCTCCCAAAGGCCAAGAGATCATCTCCCTGCATCGCTGAGCGGTGCTGGATCCCAACTCAGCATTTGTGAACGTCCAGGGATTCCTCCCACACCAGAGGAGCCACGACCAAAAGCTCTTGCTGCTCTTCAAGTCTTCAGGTAACCCCACTCCCAGCTCCACACATGCTGCTGCTTCTCTCTCTTTCTGCAGCCTCCCAAAGGCCAAGAGAGCCTGTCCCTGCATCGCTGAGCGGAGCTGGATCCCAGCTCAGCATTTCCGAACGTCCAGGGATTCCTCCCACACCACAGGAGCCAGGACAAAAAGCTCTTGCTGCTCTTCAAGTCTCCAGGCAACCCCACTCACAGATCCACACATGCTGCTGCTCTCTCTTTCTGCAGCCTCCCCAAGTCCAAGCGAATCTGTCCTTCGCACGCTGAGCGGTGCTGGATCCCAGCTCAGCATTTGTGAACGTCCAGGGATTCCTCCCACACCAGAGGATCCAGGACAAAAAGCTCTTGCTGCTCTTCAAGTCTCCAGGCAACCCCACTCACAGCTCCACACATGTTGCTGCTCTCTCTTTCTACAGCCTCCCAAAGGCCAAGAGAATCTCTCCCTGGCACGCTCAGCAGTGCTGTATCCCAGCTCAGCATTTCCGAACGTCCAGGGATTCCTCCCACACCAGAGGAGCCAGGACAAAAAGCTCTTGCTGCTCTTCAAGTCTCCAGGCAACCCCACTCACAGCTCCACACATGCTGCTGCTCTCTCTTTCTGCAGCCTCCCCAAGGCCAAGCGAATCTGTCCTTCGCACGCTGAGCGGTGCTGGATCCCAGCTCAGCATTTCCGAACGTCCAGGGATTCCTCCCACACCAGAGGAGCAAGGACAAAAAGCTCTTGCTGCTCCTCAAGTCTCCAGGCAACCCCACTCCCAGCTCCACACATGCTGCTGCTCTCTCTTTCTGCAGCCTCCCAAAGGCCAAGAGAGCCTGTCCCTGCATCGCTGAGCGGTGCTGGATCCCAGCTCAGCATTTCCGAACGTCCAGGGATTCCTCCCACACCAGAGGAGCCAGGACAAAAAGCTCTTGCTGCTCTTCAAGTCTCCAGGTAACCCCACTCCCAGCTCCACACATGCTGCTGCTTCTCTCTCTTTCTGCAGCCTCCCAAAGGCCAAGAGAGCCTGTCCCTGCATCGCTGAGCGGAGCTGGATCCCAGCTCAGCATTTCCGAACGTCCAGGGATTCCTCCCACACCAGAGGAGCCAGGACAAAAAGCTCTTGCTGCTCTTCAAGTCTCCAGGCAACCCCACTCCCAGCTCCACACATGCTGCTGCTCTCTCTTTCTGCAGCCTCCCCAAGGCCAAGCGAATCTGTCCTTCGCACGCTGAGAGTTGCTGGATCCCAGCTCAGCATTTGTGAACGTCCAGGGATTCCTCCCACACCAGAGGAGCCAGGACAAAAAGCTCTTGCTGCTCCTCAAGTCTCCAGGCAACCCCACTCACAGCTCCACACATGCTGCTGCTCTGTCTCTCTACAGAATCCCAAAGGCCAAGAGAGCCTGTCCCTGCATTGCTGAGCGGTGCTGGATCCCAGCTCAGCATTTCCGAACGTCCAGGGATTCCTCCCACACTAGATGAGCAAGGACAAAAAGCTCTTGCTGCTCTTCAAGTCTCCAGGCAACCTCACTCACAGCTCCACACATGCTGCTGCTCTCTCTTTCTGCAGCCTCCCAAAGGCCAAGAGAATCTCTCCCTGGCACGCTCAGCAGTGCTGTATCCCAGCTTAGCATTTGCGAACATCCAGGTATTTCTCCCACACCAGAAGAGCCAGGACAAAAAGCTCTTGCTGCTCTTCAACTCTCCAGGCAACCCCACTCACAGCTCCACACATGCTGCTGCTCTCTCTTTCTACAGCCTCCCAAAGGTCAAGAGAATCTCTCCTTCGCACGCTGAGCGGTGCTGGATCCCAGCTCAGCATTTGCGAACGTCCAAGGATTCCTCCCACACCAGAGGAGCCAGGACAAAAAGCTCTTGCTACGCTTCAAGTCTCCAGGCAGCCGCATTCACAGCCCCACAAACGCTGCCGCTCCCTCTTCCTGCAGTCTCCCAAAGGCAAAGAGAGCCTGTCCCTGGCATGCTGAGCGGTGCTGGATCCCAGCTCAGCATTTGCGAACGTCCAGGGATTCCTCCCACACCAGAGGAGCCAGGACAAAAAGCTCTTGCTGCTCTTCAAGTCTCCAGGCAACCACACTCACAGCTCCACACATGCTGCTGCTTCTCTCTCTTTCTGCAGCCTCCCAAAGGCCAAGAGAGCCTGTCCCTGCATCGCTTAGCGGAGCTGGATCCCAGCTCAGCATTTGCGAACGTCCAGGGATTCCTCCCACACCAGAGGAGCCAGGACAAAAAGCTCTTGCTGCTCTTCAAGTCTCCAGGCAACCCCACTCACAGCTCCACACATGCTGCTGCTCTCTCTTTCTGCAGCCTCCCCAAGGCCAAGCGAATCTGTCCTTCGCACGCTGAGCGGTGCTGGATCCCAGCTCAGCATTTGTGAATGTCCAGGGATTCCTCCCACACCAGAGGAGCAAGGACAAAAAGCTCTTGCTGCTCCTCAAGTCTCCAGGCAACCCCACTCACAGCTCCACACATGTTGCTGCTCTCTCTTTCTACAGCCTCCCAAAGGCCAAGAGAATCTCTCCCTGGCACGCTGAGCGGTGCTGGATCCCAGCTCAGCATTTGCGAACGTCCAGGGATTCCTCCCACACCAGAGGAGCCAGGACAAAAAGCTCTTGCTGCTCTTCAAGTCTCCAGGCAACCCCACACACAGCTCCACACATGCTGCTGCTCCCTCTTTCTGCAGTCTCCCAAAGGCCAAGAGAGTCTCTCCCTGGAACGCTGAGCGGTGCTGGATCCCAACTCAGCATTTGTGAACGTCCAGGGATTCCTCCCACACCAGAGGAGCCAGGACAAAAAGCTCTTGCTGCTCTTCAAGTCTCCAGGCAACCCCACTCACAGCTCCACACATGCTGCTGCTCTCTCTTTCTGCAGCCTCCCAAAGGCCAAGACAATCTCTCCCTGGCACGCTCAGCAGTCCTGTATCCCAGCTTAGCATTTGCGAACGTCCAGGGATTCCTCCCACACCAGAGGAGCCACGACCAAATGCTCTTGCTGCTCTTCAAGTCTCCGGGCAAACCCACTCACAGCTCCACACATGCTGCTGCTCCCTCTTTCTGCAGTCTCCCAAAGGCCAAGAGAATCTCTCCCTGGCATGCTGAGCGGTGCTGGATCCCAGCTCAGCATTTGCGAACGTCCAGGGATTCCTCCCACACCAGAGGAGCCAGGACAAAAAGCTCTTGCTGCTCTTCAAGTCTCCGGGCAACCCCACACACAGCTCCACACATGCTGCTGCTCCCTCTTTCTGCAGTCTCCCAAAGGCCAAGAGAATCTCTCCCTGCATCGCTGAGCGGTGCTGGATCCCAACTCAGCATTTGTGAACGTCCAGGGATTCCTCCCACACCAGAGGAGCCAGGACAAAAAGCTCTTGCTGCTCTTCAAGTCTCCAGGCAACCCCACTCACAGCTCCACACATGTTGCTTCTCTCTCTTTCTACAGCCTCCCAAAGGCCAAGAGATCCTCTCCCTGCATCGCTGAGCGGTGCTGGATCCCAACTCAGCATTTGTGAACGTCCAGGGATTCCTCCCACACCAGAGGAGCCACGACCAAAAGCTCTTGCTGCTCTTCAAGTCTTCAGGTAACCCCACTCCCAGCTCCACACATGCTGCTGCTTCTCTCTCTTTCTGCAGCCTCCCAAAGGCCAAGAGAGCCTGTCCCTGCATCGCTGAGCGGAGCTGGATCCCAGCTCAGCATTTCCGAACGTCCAGGGATTCCTCCCACACCAGAGGAGCCAGGACAAAAAGCTCTTGCTGCTCTTCAAGTCTCCAGGCAACCCCACTCACAGCTCCACACATGCTGCTGCTCTCTCTTTCTGCAGCCTCCCCAAGGCCAAGCGAATCTGTCCTTCGCACGCTGAGCTGTGCTGGATCCCAGCTCAGCATTTGTGAATGTCCAGGGATTCCTCCCACACCAGAGGAGCAAGGACAAAAAGCTCTTGCTGCTCCTCAAGTCTCCAGGCAACCCCACTCCCAGCTCCACACATGCTGCTGCTCTCTCTTTCTGCAGCCTCCCAAAGGCCAAGAGAATCTCTCCTTCACACGCTGAGCGGTGCTGGATCCCAGCTCAGCATTTCCGAACGTCCAGGGATTCCTCCCACACCAGAGGAGCCAGGACAAAAAGCTCTTGCTGCTCTTCAAGTCTCCAGGCAACCCCACTCCCAGCTCCACACATGCTGCTGCTCTCTCTTTCTGCAGCCTCCCCAAGGCCAAGCGAATCTGTCCTTCGCACGCTGAGAGTTGCTGGATCCCAGCTCAGCATTTGTGAACGTCCAGGGATTCCTCCCACACCAGAGGAGCCAGGACAAATAGCTCTTGCTGCTCCTCAAGTCTCCAGGCAACCCCACTCACAGCTCCACACATGCTGCTGCTCTGTCTCTCTACAGAATCCCAAAGGCCAAGAGAGCCTGTCCCTGCATCGCTGAGCGGTGCTGGATCCCAGCTCAGCATTTCCGAACGTCCAGGGATTCCTCCCACACTAGATGAGCAAGGACAAAAAGCTCTTGCTGCTCTTCAAGTCTCCAGGCAACCTCACTCACAGCTCCACACATGCTGCTGCTCTCTCTTTCTGCAGCCTCCCAAAGGCCAAGAGAATCTCTCCCTGGCACGCTCAGCAGTGCTGTATCCCAGCTTAGCATTTGCGAACATCCAGGTATTTCTCCCACACCAGAAGAGCCAGGACAAAAAGCTCTTGCTGCTCTTCAACTCTCCAGGCAACCCCACTCACAGCTCCACACATGCTGCTGCTCTCTCTTTCTACAGCCTCCCAAAGGCCAAGAGAATCTCTCCTTCGCACGCTGAGCGGTGCTGGATCCCAGCTCAGCATTTGCGAACGTCCAGGGATTCCTCCCACACCAGAGGAGCCAGGACAAAAAGCTCTTGCTACGCTTCAAGTCTCCAGGCAGCCGCATTCACAGCCCCACAAACGCTGCCGCTCCCTCTTCCTGCAGTCTCCCAAAGGCAAAGAGAGCCTGTCCCTGGCATGCTGAGCGGTGCTGGATCCCAGCTCAGCATTTGCGAACGTCCAGGGATTCCTCCCACACCAGAGGAGCCAGGACAAAAAGCTCTTGCTGCTCTTCAAGTCTCCAGGCAACCCCACTCACAGCTCCACACATGCTGCTGCTTCTCTCTCTTTCTGCAGCCTCCCAAAGGCCAAGAGAGCCTGTCCCTGCATCGCTGAGCGGAGCTGGATCCCAGCTCAGCATTTGCGAACGTCCAGGGATTCCTCCCACACCAGAGGAGCCAGGACAAAAAGCTCTTGCTGCTCTTCAAGTCTCCAGGCAACCCCACTCACAGCTCCACACATGCTGCTGCTCTCTCTTTCTGCAGCCTCCCAAAGGCCAAGCGAATCTGTCCTTCGCACGCTGAGCGGTGCTGGATCCCAGCTCAGCATTTGTGAATGTCCAGGGATTCCTCCCACACCAGAGGAGCAAGGACAAAAAGCTCTTGCTGCTCCTCAAGTCTCCAGGCAACCCCACTCACAGCTCCACACATGTTGCTGCTCTCTCTTTCTACAGCCTCCCAAAGGCCAAGAGAATCTCTCCCTGGCACGCTGAGCGGTGCTGGATCCCAGCTCAGCATTTGCGCACGTCCAGGGATTCCTCCCACACCAGAGGAGCCAGGACAAAAAGCTCTTGCTGCTCTTCAAGTCTCCAGGCAACCCCACACACAGCTCCACACATGCTGCTGCTCCCTCTTTCTGCAGTCTCCCAAAGGCCAAGAGAGTCTCTCCCTGGAACGCTGAGCGGTGCTGGATCCCAACTCAGCATTTGTGAACGTCCAGGGATTCCTCCCACACCAGAGGAGCCAGGACAAAAAGCTCTTGCTGCTCTTCAAGTCTCCAGGCAACCCCACTCACAGCTCCACACATGTTGCTGCTCTCTATTTCTACAGCCTCCCAAAGGCCAAGAGATCCTCTCCCTGCATCGCTGAGCGGTGCTGGATCCCAACTCAGCATTTGTGAACGTCCAGGGATTCCTCCCACACCAGAGGAGCCAGGACAAAAAGCTCTTGCTGCTCTTCAAGTCTTCAGGTAACCCCACTCCCAGCTCCACACATGCTGCTGCTTCTCTCTCTTTCTGCAGCCTCCCAAAGGCCAAGAGAGCCTGTCCCTGCATCGCTGAGCGGAGCTGGATCCCAGCTCAGCATTTCCGAACGTCCAGGGATTCCTCCCACACCACAGGAGCCAGGACAAAAAGCTCTTGCTGCTCTTCAAGTCTCCAGGCAACCCCACTCACAGATCCACACATGCTGCTGCTCTCTCTTTCTGCAGCCTCCCCAAGGCCAAGCGAATCTGTCCTTCGCACGCTGAGCGGTGCTGGATCCCAGCTCAGCATTTGTGAACGTCCAGGGATTCCTCCCACACCAGAGGAGCCACGACCAAAAGCTCTTGCTGCTCTTTAACTCTCCAGGCAACCCCACTCACAGATCCACACATGCTGCTGCTCTCTCTTTCTGCAGCCTCCAAAAGGTCAAGGGAAACTGTCCTTCGCAAGCTGAGCGGTGCTGGATCCCAGCTCAGCATTTGTGAACGTCCAGGGATTCCTCCCACACCAGAGGAGCCAGGACAAAAAGCTCTTGCTGCTCTTCAAGTCTCCAGGCAACCCCACTCCCAGCTCCACACATGTTGCTTCTCTCTCTTTCTGCAGCCTCCCCAAGGCCAAGCGAATCTGTCCTTCGCACGCTGAGCGGTGCTGGATCCCAGCTCAGCATTTGTGAACGTCCAGGGATTCCTCCCACACCAGAGGAGCAAGGACAAAAAGCTCTTGCTGCTCCTCAAGTCTCCAGGCAACCCCACTCCCAGCTCCACACATGCTGCTGCTCTCTCTTTCTGCAGCCTCCCAAAGGCCAAGAGAATCTCTCCCTGGAACGCTGAGCGGTGCTGGATCCCAGCTCAGCATTTCCGAACGTCCAGGGATTCCTCCCACACCAGAGGAGCCAGGACAAAAAGCTCTTGCTGCTCTTCAAGTCTCCAGGCAACCCCACTCCCAGCTCCACACATGCTGCTGCTTCTCTCTCTTTCTGCAGCCTCCCAAAGGCCAAGAGAGCCTGTCCCTGCATCGCTGAGCGGAGCTGGATCCCAGCTCAGCATTTCCGAACGTCCAGGGATTCCTCCCACACCAGAGGAGCCAGGACAAAAAGCTCTTGCTGCTCTTCAAGTCTCCAGGCAACCCCACTCCCAGCTCCACACATGCTGCTGCTTCTCTCTCTTTCTGCAGCCTCCCCAAGGCCAAGCGAATCTGTCCTTCGCACGCTGAGAGTTGCTGGATCCCAGCTCAGCATTTGTGAACGTCCAGGGATTCCTCCCACACCAGAGGAGCCAGGACAAATAGCTCTTGCTGCTCCTCAAGTCTCCAGGCAACCCCACTCACAGCTCCACACATGCTGCTGCTCTGTCTCTCTACAGAATCCCAAAGGCCAAGAGAGCCTGTCCCTGCATCGCTGAGCGGTGCTGGATCCCAGCTCAGCATTTCCGAACGTCCAGGGATTCCTCCCACACTAGATGAGCAAGGACAAAAAGCTCTTCCTGCTCTTCAAGTCTCCAGGCAACCTCACTCACAGCTCCACACATGCTGCTGCTCTCTCTTTCTGCAGCCTCCCAAAGGCCAAGAGAATCTCTCCCTGGCACGCTCAGCAGTGCTGTATCCCAGCTTAGCATTTGCGAACATCCAGGTATTTCTCCCACACCAGAAGAGCCAGGACAAAAAGCTCTTGCTGCTCTTCAACTCTCCAGGCAACCCCACTCACAGCTCCACACATGCTGCTGCTCTCTCTTTCTACAGCCTCCCAAAGGTCAAGAGAATCTCTCCTTCGCACGCTGAGCGGTGCTGGATCCCAGCTCAGCATTTGCGAACGTCCAGGGATTCCTCCCACACCAGAGGAGCCAGGACAAAAAGCTCTTGCTACGCTTCAAATCTCCAGGCAGCCGCATTCACAGCCCCACAAACGCTGCCGCTCCCTCTTCCTGCAGTCTCCCAAAGGCAAAGAGAGCCTGTCCCTGGCATGCTGAGCGGTGCTGGATCCCAGCTCAGCATTTGCGAACGTCCAGGGATTCCTCCCACACCAGAGGAGCCAGGACAAAAAGCTCTTGCTGCTCTTCAAGTCTCCAGGCAACCCCACTCACAGCTCCACACATGCTGCTGCTTCTCTCTCTTTCTGCAGCCTCCCAAAGGCCAAGAGAGCCTGTCCCTGCATCGCTGAGCGGAGCTGGATCCCAGCTCAGCATTTGCGAACGTCCAGGGATTCCTCCCACACCAGAGGAGCCAGGACAAAAAGCTCTTGCTGCTCTTCACGTCTCCAGGCAACCCCACTCACAGCTCCACACATGCTGCTGCTCTCTCTTTCTGCAGCCTCCCCAAGGCCAAGCGAATCTGTCCTTCGCACGCTGAGCGGTGCTGGATCCCAGCTCAGCATTTGTGAATGTCCAGGGATTCCTCCCACACCAGAGGAGCAAGGACAAAAAGCTCTTGCTGCTCCTCAAGTCTCCAGGCAACCCCACTCACAGCTCCACACATGTTGCTGCTCTCTCTTTCTACAGCCTCCCAAAGGCCAAGAGAATCTCTCCCTGCATCGCTGAGCGGTGCTGGATCCCAGCTCAGCATTTGCGCACGTCCAGGGATTCCTCCCACACCAGAGGAGCCAGGACAAAAAGCTCTTGCTGCTCTTCAAGTCTCCAGGCAACCCCACACACAGCTCCACACATGCTGCTGCTCCCTCTTTCTGCAGTCTCCCAAAGGCCAAGAGAGTCTCTCCCTGGAACGCTGAGCGGTGCTGGATCCCAACTCAGCATTTGTGAACGTCCAGGGATTCCTCCCACACCAGAGGAGCCAGGACAAAAAGCTCTTGCTGCTCTTCAAGTCTCCAGGCAACCTCACTCACAGCTCCACACATGCTGCTGCTCTCTCTTTCTGCAGCCTCCCAAAGGCCAAGAGAATCTCTCCCTGGCACGCTCAGCAGTGCTGTATCCCAGCTTAGCATTTGCGAACATCCAGGTATTTCTCCCACACCAGAGGAGCCAGGACAAAAAGCTCTTGCTGCTCTTAATGTCTCCAGGCAACCCCACTGACAGCTCCACACATGCTGCTTCTCTCTCTTTCTGCAGCCTCCCAAAGGCCAAGAGAGCCTGTCCCTGCATCGCTGAGCGGTGCTGGATCCCAACTCAGCATTTGTGAACGTCCAGGGATTCCTCCCACACCAGAGGAGCCAGGACAAAAAGCTCTTGCTGCTCTTCAAGTCTCCAGGCAACCCCACTCACAGCTCCACACATGTTGCTTATCTCTCTTTCTACAGCCTCCCAAAGGCCAAGAGATCATCTCCCTGCATCGCTGAGCGGTGCTGGATCCCAACTCAGCATTTGTGAACGTCCAGGGATTCCTCCCACACCAGAGGAGCCACGACCAAAAGCTCTTGCTGCTCTTCAAGTCTTCAGGTAACCCCACTCCCAGCTCCACACATGCTGCTGCTTCTCTCTCTTTCTGCAGCCTCCCAAAGGCCAAGAGAGCCTGTCCCTGCATCGCTGAGCGGAGCTGGATCCCAGCTCAGCATTTCCGAACGTCCAGGGATTCCTCCCACACCACAGGAGCCAGGACAAAAAGCTCTTGCTGCTCTTCAAGTCTCCAGGCAACCCCACTCACAGATCCACACATGCTGCTGCTCTCTCTTTCTGCAGCCTCCCCAAGTCCAAGCGAATCTGTCCTTCGCACGCTGAGCGGTGCTGGATCCCAGCTCAGCATTTGCAAACGTCCAGGGATTCCTCCCACACCAGAGGAGCCAGGACAAAAAGCTCTTGCTGCTCTTCAACTCTCCAGGCAACCCCACACACAGCTCCACACATGCTGCTGCTCTCTCTTTCTGCAGCCTCCCCAAGGCCAAGCGAATCTGTCCTTCGCACGCTGAGCGGTGCTGGATCCCAGCTCAGCATTTGTGAACGTCCAGGGATTCCTCCCACACCAAAGGAGCAAGGACAAAAAGCTCTTGCTGCTCCTCAAGTCTCCAGGCAACCCCACTCCCAGCTCCACACATGCTGCTGCTCTCTCTTTCTGCAGCCTCCCAAAGGCCAAGAGAATCTCTCCCTGGAACGCTGAGCGGTGCTGGATCCCAGCTCAGCATTTCCGAACGTCCAGGGATTCCTCCCACACCAGAGGAGCCAGGACAAAAAGCTCTTGCTGCTCTTCAAGTCTCCAGGTAACCCCACTCCCAGCTCCACACATGCTGCTGCTTCTCTCTCTTTCTGCAGCCTCCCAAAGGCCAAGAGAGCCTGTCCCTGCATCGCTGAGCGGAGCTGGATCCCAGCTCAGCATTTCCGAACGTCCAGGGATTCCTCCCACACCAGAGGAGCCAGGACAAAAAGCTCTTGCTGCTCTTCAAGTCTCCAGGCAACCCCACTCCCAGCTCCACACATGCTGCTGCTTCTCTCTCTTTCTGCAGCCTCCCCAAGGCCAAGCGAATCTGTCCTTCGCACGCTGAGAGTTGCTGGATCCCAGCTCAGCATTTGTGAACGTCCAGGGATTCCTCCCACACCAGAGGAGCCAGGACAAATAGCTCTTGCTGCTCCTCAAGTCTCCAGGCAACCCCACTCACAGCTCCACACATGCTGCTGCTCTGTCTCTCTACAGAATCCCAAAGGCCAAGAGAGCCTGTCCCTGCATCGCTGAGCGGTGCTGGATCCCAGCTCAGCATTTCCGAACGTCCAGGGATTCCTCCCACACTAGATGAGCAAGGACAAAAAGCTCTTCCTGCTCTTCAAGTCTCCAGGCAACCTCACTCACAGCTCCACACATGCTGCTGCTCTCTCTTTCTGCAGCCTCCCAAAGGCCAAGAGAATCTCTCCCTGGCACGCTCAGCAGTGCTGTATCCCAGCTTAGCATTTGCGAACATCCAGGTATTTCTCCCACACCAGAAGAGCCAGGACAAAAAGCTCTTGCTGCTCTTCAACTCTCCAGGCAACCCCACTCACAGCTCCACACATGCTGCTGCTCTCTCTTTCTACAGCCTCCCAAAGGCCAAGAGAATCTCTCCTTCGCACGCTGAGCGGTGCTGGATCCCAGCTCAGCATTTGCGAACGTCCAGGGATTCCTCCCACACCAGAGGAGCCAGGACAAAAAGCTCTTGCTACGCTTCAAATCTCCAGGCAGCCGCATTCACAGCCCCACAAACGCTGCCGCTCCCTCTTCCTGCAGTCTCCCAAAGGCAAAGAGAGCCTGTCCCTGGCATGCTGAGCGGTGCTGGATCCCAGCTCAGCATTTGCGAACGTCCAGGGATTCCTCCCACACCAGAGGAGCCAGGACAAAAAGCTCTTGCTGCTCTTCAAGTCTCCAGGCAACCCCACTCACAGCTCCACACATGCTGCTGCTTCTCTCTCTTTCTGCAGCCTCCCAAAGGCCAAGAGAGCCTGTCCCTGCATCGCTGAGCGGAGCTGGATCCCAGCTCAGCATTTGCGAACGTCCAGGGATTCCTCCCACACCAGAGGAGCCAGGACAAAAAGCTCTTGCTGCTCTTCAAGTCTCCAGGCAACCCCACTCACAGCTCCACACATGCTGCTGCTCTCTCTTTCTGCAGCCTCCCCAAGGCCAAGCGAATCTGTCCTTCGCACGCTGAGCGGTGCTGGATCCCAGCTCAGCATTTGTGAATGTCCAGGGATTCCTCCCACACCAGAGGAGCAAGGACAAAAAGCTCTTGCTGCTCCTCAAGTCTCCAGGCAACCCCACTCACAGCTCCACACATGTTGCTGCTCTCTCTTTCTACAGCCTCCCAAAGGCCAAGAGAATCTCTCCCTGCATCGCTGAGCGGTGCTGGATCCCAGCTCAGCATTTGCGCACGTCCAGGGATTCCTCCCACACCAGAGGAGCCAGGACAAAAAGCTCTTGCTGCTCTTCAAGTCTCCAGGAAACCCCACACACAGCTCCACACATGCTGCTGCTCCCTCTTTCTGCAGTCTCCCAAAGGCCAAGAGAGTCTCTCCCTGGAACGCTGAGCGGTGCTGGATCCCAACTCAGCATTTGTGAACGTCCAGGGATTCCTCCCACACCAGAGGAGCCAGGACAAAAAGCTCTTGCTGCTCTTCAAGTCTCCAGGCAACCTCACTCACAGCTCCACACATGCTGCTGCTCTCTCTTTCTGCAGCCTCCCAAAGGCCAAGAGAATCTCTCCCTGGCACGCTCAGCAGTGCTGTATCCCAGCTTAGCATTTGCGAACATCCAGGTATTTCTCCCACACCAGAGGAGCCAGGACAAAAAGCTCTTGCTGCTCTTAATGTCTCCAGGCAACCCCACTGACAGCTCCACACATGCTGCTTCTCTCTCTTTCTGCAGCCTCCCAAAGGCCAAGAGAGCCTGTCCCTGCATCGCTGAGCGGTGCTGGATCCCAACTCAGCATTTGTGAACGTCCAGGGATTCCTCCCACACCAGAGGAGCCAGGACAAAAAGCTCTTGCTGCTCTTCAAGTCTCCAGGCAACCCCACTCACAGCTCCACACATGTTGCTTATCTCTCTTTCTACAGCCTCCCAAAGGCCAAGAGATCATCTCCCTGCATCGCTGAGCGGTGCTGGATCCCAACTCAGCATTTGTGAACGTCCAGGGATTCCTCCCACACCAGAGGAGCCACGACCAAAAGCTCTTGCTGCTCTTCAAGTCTTCAGGTAACCCCACTCCCAGCTCCACACATGCTGCTGCTTCTCTCTCTTTCTGCAGCCTCCCAAAGGCCAAGAGAGCCTGTCCCTGCATCGCTGAGCGGAGCTGGATCCCAGCTCAGCATTTCCGAACGTCCAGGGATTCCTCCCACACCACAGGAGCCAGGACAAAAAGCTCTTGCTGCTCTTCAAGTCTCCAGGCAACCCCACTCACAGATCCACACATGCTGCTGCTCTCTCTTTCTGCAGCCTCCCCAAGTCCAAGCGAATCTGTCCTTCGCACGCTGAGCGGTGCTGGATCCCAGCTCAGCATTTGCAAACGTCCAGGGATTCCTCCCACACCAGAGGAGCCAGGACAAAAAGCTCTTGCTGCTCTTCAAGTCTCCAGGCAACCCCACTCACAGCTCCACACATGTTGCTTCTCTCTCTTTCTGCAGCCTCCCAAAGGCCAAGAGAGCCTGTCCCTGCATCGCTGAGCGGAGCTGGATCCCAGCTCAGCATTTCCGAACGTCCAGGGATTCCTCCCACACCAGAGGAGCCAGGACAAAAAGCTCTTGCTGCTCTTCAAGTCTCCAGGCAACCCCACTCACAGCTCCACACATGCTGCTGCTCTCTCTTTCTGCAGCCTCCCAAAGGCCAAGCGAATCTGTCCTTCGCACGCTGAGAGTTGCTGGATCCCAGCTCAGCATTTGTGAACGTCCAGGGATTCCTCCCACACCAGAGGAGCAAGGAAAAAAAGCTCTTGCTGCTCCTCAACTCTCCAGGCAACCCCACTCACAGCTCCACACATGCTGCTGCTCTCTCTTTCTACAGACTCCCAAAGGCCAAGAGAATCTCTCCCTGGCACGCTGAGCGGTGCTAGATCCCAGCTCAGCATTTGCGAACGTCCAGGGATTCCTCCCACACCAGAGGAGACAGGACAAAAAGCTCTTGCTGCTCTTCAAGTCTCCAGGAAACCCCACTCACAACTCCACACATGCTGCTGCTCTCTCTTTCTACAGCCTCCCAAAGGCCAATACAAACTCTACCTGTAACGCTGAGCGGAGCTGGATCCCAGCTCAGCTTTTGCAAATGTCCAGGGATTCCTTCCACACCAGAGGATCCACGACCAAAAGCTCTTGCTGCTCTTCAAATCTCCATGCAGCACCATTCAGAGCCCCAGAAACGCTGCTACTCCCTCTTTCTGCAGTCTCCCAAAGGCCAAGAGAGCCTGTCCCTGGCATGCTCAGAGGTGCTGGATCCCAGCTCAGCATTTGCGAACGTCCAGGGATTCCTCCCACACCAGAGGAGCCAGGACAAAAAGCTCTTGCTGCTCTTCAAGTCTCCAGGCAACCCCACACACAGCTCCACACATGCTGCTGCTCCCTCTTTCTGCAGTCTCCCAAAGGCCAAGAGAGTCTCTCCCTGGAACGCTGAGCGGTGCTGGATCCCAACTCAGCATTTGTGAACGTCCAGGGATTCCTCCCACACCAGAGGAGCCAGGACAAAAAGCTCTTGCTGCTCTTCAAGTCTCCAGGCAACCTCACTCACAGCTCCACACATGCTGCTGCTCTCTCTTTCTGCAGCCTCCCAAAGGCCAAGAGAATCTCTCCCTGGCACGCTCAGCAGTGCTGTATCCCAGCTTAGCATTTGCGAACATCCAGGTATTTCTCCCACACCAGAGGAGCCAGGACAAAAAGCTCTTGCTGCTCTTAATGTCTCCAGGCAACCCCACTGACAGCTCCACACATGCTGCTGCTCCCTCTTTCTGCAGTCTCCCAAAGGCCAAGAGAATCTCTCCCTGCATCGCTGAGCGGAGCTGGATCCCAACTCAGCATTTGTGAACGTCCAGGGATTCCTCCCACACCAGAGGAGCCAGGACAAAAAGCTCTTGCTGCTCTTCAAGTCTCCAGGCAACCCCACTCACAGCTCCACACATGTTGCTTCTCTCTCTTTCTACAGCCTCCCAAAGGCCAAGAGATCATCTCCCTGCATCGCTGAGCGGTGCTGGATCCCAACTCAGCATTTGTGAACGTCCAGGGATTCCTCCCACACCAGAGGAGCCACGACCAAAAGCTCTTGCTGCTCTTCAAGTCTTCAGGTAACCCCACTCCCAGCTCCACACATGCTGCTGCTTCTCTCTCTTTCTGCAGCCTCCCAAAGGCCAAGAGAGCCTGTCCCTGCATCGCTGAGCGGAGCTGGATCCCAGCTCAGCATTTCCGAACGTCCAGGGATTCCTCCCACACCACAGGAGCCAGGACAAAAAGCTCTTGCTGCTCTTCAAGTCTCCAGGCAACCCCACTCACAGATCCACACATGCTGCTGCTCTCTCTTTCTGCAGCCTCCCCAAGGCCAAGCGAATCTGTCCTTCGCACGCTGAGCGGTGCTGGATCCCAGCTCAGCATTTGTGAACGTCCAGGGATTCCTCCCACACCAGAGGAGCCACGACCAAAAGCTCTTGCTGCTCTTCAAGTCTCCAGGCAACCCCACTCACAGCTCCACACATGTTGCTGCTCTCTCTTTCTACAGCCTCCCAAAGGCCAAGAGAATCTCTCCCTGGCACGCTCAGCAGTGCTGTATCCCAGCTCAGCATTTCCGAACGTCCAGGGATTCCTCCCACACCAGAGGAGCCAGGACAAAAAGCTCTTGCTGCTCTTCAAGTCTCCAGGCAACCCCACTCACAGCTCCACACATGCTGCTGCTCTCTCTTTCTGCAGCCTCCCCAAGGCCAAGCGAATCTGTCCTTCGCACGCTGAGCGGTGCTGGATCCCAGCTCAGCATTTCCGAACGTCCAGGGATTCCTCCCACACCAGAGGAGCAAGGACAAAAAGCTCTTGCTGCTCCTCAAGTCTCCAGGCAACCCCACTCCCAGCTCCACACATGCTGCTGCTCTCTCTTTCTGCAGCCTCCCAAAGGCCAAGAGAGCCTGTCCCTGCATCGCTGAGCGGTGCTGGATCCCAGCTCAGCATTTCCGAACGTCCAGGGATTCCTCCCACACCAGAGGAGCCAGGACAAAAAGCTCTTGCTGCTCTTCAAGTCTCCAGGTAACCCCACTCCCAGCTCCACACATGCTGCTGCTTCTCTCTCTTTCTGCAGCCTCCCAAAGGCCAAGAGAGCCTGTCCCTGCATCGCTGAGCGGAGCTGGATCCCAGCTCAGCATTTCCGAACGTCCAGGGATTCCTCCCACACCAGAGGAGCCAGGACAAAAAGCTCTTGCTGCTCTTCAAGTCTCCAGGCAACCCCACTCCCAGCTCCACACATGCTGCTGCTCTCTCTTTCTGCAGCCTCCCCAAGGCCAAGCGAATCTGTCCTTCGCACGCTGAGCGGTGCTGGATCCCAGCTCAGCATTTGTGAACGTCCAGGGATTCCTCCCACACCAGAGGAGCCAGGACAAAAAGCTCTTGCTGCTCCTCAAGTCTCCAGGCAACCCCACTCACAGCTCCACACATGCTGCTGCTCTGTCTCTCTACAGAATCCCAAAGGCCAAGAGAGCCTGTCCCTGCATTGCTGAGCGGTGCTGGATCCCAGCTCAGCATTTCCGAACGTCCAGGGATTCCTCCCACACTAGATGAGCAAGGACAAAAAGCTCTTGCTGCTCTTCAAGTCTCCAGGCAACCTCACTCACAGCTCCACACATGCTGCTGCTCTCTCTTTCTGCAGCCTCCCAAAGGCCAAGAGAATCTCTCCCTGGCACGCTCAGCAGTGCTGTATCCCAGCTTAGCATTTGCGAACATCCAGGTATTTCTCCCACACCAGAAGAGCCAGGACAAAAAGCTCTTGCTGCTCTTCAACTCTCCAGGCAACCCCACTCACAGCTCCACACATGCTGCTGCTCTCTCTTTCTACAGCCTCCCAAAGGTCAAGAGAATCTCTCCTTCGCACGCTGAGCGGTGCTGGATCCCAGCTCAGCATTTGCGAACGTCCAGGGATTCCTCCCACACCAGAGGAGCCAGGACAAAAAGCTCTTGCTACGCTTCAAGTCTCCAGGCAGCCGCATTCACAGCCCCACAAACGCTGCCGCTCCCTCTTCCTGCAGTCTCCCAAAGGCAAAGAGAGCCTGTCCCTGGCATGCTGAGCGGTGCTGGATCCCAGCTCAGCATTTGCGAACGTCCAGGGATTCCTCCCACACCAGAGGAGCCAGGACAAAAAGCTCTTGCTGCTCTTCAAGTCTCCAGGCAACCCCACTCACAGCTCCACACATGCTGCTGCTTCTCTCTCTTTCTGCAGCCTCCCAAAGGCCAAGAGAGCCTGTCCCTGCATCGCTTAGCGGAGCTGGATCCCAGCTCAGCATTTGCGAACGTCCAGGGATTCCTCCCACACCAGAGGAGCCAGGACAAAAAGCTCTTGCTGCTCTTCAAGTCTCCAGGCAACCCCACTCACAGCTCCACACATGCTGCTGCTCTCTCTTTCTGCAGCCTCCCCAAGGCCAAGCGAATCTGTCCTTCGCACGCTGAGCGGTGCTGGATCCCAGCTCAGCATTTGTGAATGTCCAGGGATTCCTCCCACACCAGAGGAGCAAGGACAAAAAGCTCTTGCTGCTCCTCAAGTCTCCAGGCAACCCCACTCACAGCTCCACACATGTTGCTGCTCTCTCTTTCTACAGCCTCCCAAAGGCCAAGAGAATCTCTCCCTGGCACGCTGAGCGGTGCTGGATCCCAGCTCAGCATTTGCGCACGTCCAGGGATTCCTCCCACACCAGAGGAGCCAGGACAAAAAGCTCTTGCTGCTCTTCAAGTCTCCAGGCAACCCCACACACAGCTCCACACATGCTGCTGCTCCCTCTTTCTGCAGTCTCCCAAAGGCCAAGAGAGTCTCTCCCTGGAACGCTGAGCGGTGCTGGATCCCAACTCAGCATTTGTGAACGTCCAGGGATTCCTCCCACACCAGAGGAGCCAGGACAAAAAGCTCTTGCTGCTCTTCAAGTCTCCAGGCAACCTCACTCACAGCTCCACACATGCTGCTGCTCTCTCTTTCTGCAGCCTCCCAAAGGCCAAGAGAATCTCTCCCTGGCACGCTCAGCAGTGCTGTATCCCAGCTTAGCATTTGCGAACATCCAGGTATTTCTCCCACACCAGAGGAGCCAGGACAAAAAGCTCTTGCTGCTCTTAATGTCTCCAGGCAACCCCACTGACAGCTCCACACATGCTGCTGCTCCCTCTTTCTGCAGTCTCCCAAAGGCCAAGAGAATCTCTCCCTGCATCGCTGAGCGGTGCTGGATCCCAACTCAGCATTTGTGAACGTCCAGGGATTCCTCCCACACCAGAGGAGCCAGGACAAAAAGCTCTTGCTGCTCTTCAAGTCTCCAGGCAACCCCACTCACAGCTCCACACATGTTGCTTCTCTCTCTTTCTGCAGCCTCCCAAAGGCCAAGAGAGCGTGTCCCTGCATCGCTGAGCGGAGCTGGATCCCAGCTCAGCATTTCCGAACGTCCAGGGATTCCTCCCACACCAGAGGAGCCAGGACAAAAAGCTCTTGCTGCTCTTAATGTCTCCAGGCAACCCCACTGACAGCTCCACACATGCTGCTGCTCCCTCTTTCTGCAGTCTCCCAAAGGCCAAGAGAATCTCTCCCTGCATCGCTGAGCGGTGCTGGATCCCAACTCAGCATTTGTGAACGTCCAGGGATTCCTCCCACACCAGAGGAGCCAGGACAAAAAGCTCTTGCTGCTCTTCAAGTCTCCAGGCAACCCCACTCACAGCTCCACACATGTTGCTTCTCTCTCTTTCTACAGCCTCCCAAAGGCCAAGAGATCATCTCCCTGCATCGCTGAGCGGTGCTGGATCCCAACTCAGCATTTGTGAACGTCCAGGGATTCCTCCCACACCAGAGGAGCCACGACCAAAAGCTCTTGCTGCTCTTCAAGTCTTCAGGTAACCCCACTCCCAGCTCCACACATGCTGCTGCTTCTCTCTCTTTCTGCAGCCTCCCAAAGGCCAAGAGAGCCTGTCCCTGCATCGCTGAGCGGAGCTGGATCCCAGCTCAGCATTTCCGAACGTCCAGGGATTCCTCCCACACCACAGGAGCCAGGACAAAAAGCTCTTGCTGCTCTTCAAGTCTCCAGGCAACCCCACTCACAGATCCACACATGCTGCTGCTCTCTCTTTCTGCAGCCTCCCCAAGTCCAAGCGAATCTGTCCTTCGCACGCTGAGCGGTGCTGGATCCCAGCTCAGCATTTGCAAACGTCCAGGGATTCCTCCCACACCAGAGGAGCCAGGACAAAAAGCTCTTGCTGCTCTTCAAGTCTCCAGGCAACCCCACTCACAGCTCCACACATGTTGCTTCTCTCTCTTTCTGCAGCCTCCCAAAGGCCAAGAGAGCCTGTCCCTGCATCGCTGAGCGGAGCTGGATCCCAGCTCAGCATTTCCGAACGTCCAGGGATTCCTCCCACACCAGAGGAGCCAGGACAAAAAGCTCTTGCTGCTCTTCAAGTCTCCAGGCAACCCCACTCCCAGCTCCACACATGCTGCTGCTCTCTCTTTCTGCAGCCTCCCCAAGGCCAAGCGAATCTGTCCTTCGCACACTGAGAGTTGCTGGATCCCAGCTCAGCATTTGTGAACGTCCAGGGATTCCTCCCACACCAGAGGAGCCAGGACAAAAAGCTCTTGCTGCTCCTCAAGTCTCCAGGCAACCCCACTCACAGCTCCACACATGCTGCTGCTCTGTCTCTCTACAGAATCCCAAAGGCCAAGAGAGCCTGTCCCTGCATTGCTGAGCGGTGCTGGATCCCAGCTCAGCATTTCCGAACGTCCAGGGATTCCTCCCACACTAGATGAGCAAGGACAAAAAGCTCTTGCTGCTCTTCAAGTCTCCAGGCAACCTCACTCACAGCTCCACACATGCTGCTGCTCTCTCTTTCTGCAGCCTCCCAAAGGCCAAGAGAATCTCTCCCTGGCACGCTCAGCAGTGCTGTATCCCAGCTTAGCATTTGCGAACATCCAGGTATTTCTCCCACACCAGAAGAGCCAGGACAAAAAGCTCTTGCTGCTCTTCAACTCTCCAGGCAACCCCACTCACAGCTCCACACATGCTGCTGCTCTCTCTTTCTACAGCCTCCCAAAGGTCAAGAGAATCTCTCCTTCGCACGCTGAGCGGTGCTGGATCCCAGCTCAGCATTTGCGAACGTCCAGGGATTCCTCCCACACCAGAGGAGCCAGGACAAAAAGCTCTTGCTACGCTTCAAGTCTCCAGGCAGCCGCATTCACAGCCCCACAAACGCTGCCGCTCCCTCTTCCTGCAGTCTCCCAAAGGCAAAGAGAGCCTGTCCCTGGCATGCTGAGCGGTGCTGGATCCCAGCTCAGCATTTGCGAACGTCCAGGGATTCCTCCCACACCAGAGGAGCCAGGACAAAAAGCTCTTGCTGCTCTTCAAGTCTCCAGGCAACCCCACTCACAGCTCCACACATGCTGCTGCTTCTCTCTCTTTCTGCAGCCTCCCAAAGGCCAAGAGAGCCTGTCCCTGCATCGCTGAGCGGAGCTGGATCCCAGCTCAGCATTTGCGAACGTCCAGGGATTCCTCCCACACCAGAGGAGCCAGGACAAAAAGCTCTTGCTGCTCTTCAAGTCTCCAGGCAACCCCACTCACAGCTCCACACATGCTGCTGCTCTCTCTTTCTGCAGCCTCCCCAAGGCCAAGCGAATCTGTCCTTCGCACGCTGAGCGGTGCTGGATCCCAGCTCAGCATTTGTGAATGTCCAGGGATTCCTCCCACACCAGAGGAGCAAGGACAAAAAGCTCTTGCTGCTCCTCAAGTCTCCAGGCAACCCCACTCACAGCTCCACACATGTTGCTGCTCTCTCTTTCTACAGCCTCCCAAAGGCCAAGAGAATCTCTCCCTGGCACGCTGAGCGGTGCTGGATCCCAGCTCAGCATTTGCGCACGTCCAGGGATTCCTCCCACACCAGAGGAGCCAGGACAAAAAGCTCTTGCTGCTCTTCAAGTCTCCAGGCAACCCCACACACAGCTCCACACATGCTGCTGCTCCCTCTTTCTGCAGTCTCCCAAAGGCCAAGAGAGTCTCTCCCTGGAACGCTGAGCGGTGCTGGATCCCAACTCAGCATTTGTGAACGTCCAGGGATTCCTCCCACACCAGAGGAGCCAGGACAAAAAGCTCTTGCTGCTCTTCAAGTCTCCAGGCAACCTCACTCACAGCTCCACACATGCTGCTGCTCTCTCTTTCTGCAGCCTCCCAAAGGCCAAGAGAATCTCTCCCTGGCACGCTCAGCAGTGCTGTATCCCAGCTTAGCATTTGCGAACATCCAGGTATTTCTCCCACACCAGAGGAGCCAGGACAAAAAGCTCTTGCTGCTCTTAATGTCTCCAGGCAACCCCACTGACAGCTCCACACATGCTGCTGCTCCCTCTTTCTGCAGTCTCCCAAAGGCCAAGAGAATCTCTCCCTGCATCGCTGAGCGGTGCTGGATCCCAACTCAGCATTTGCGAACGTCCAGGGATTCCTCCCACACCAGAGGAGCCAGGACAAAAAGCTCTTGCTGCTCTTCAAGTCTCCAGGCAACCCCACTCACAGCTCCACACATGTTGCTTCTCTCTCTTTCTGCAGCCTCCCAAAGGCCAAGAGAGCGTGTCCCTGCATCGCTGAGCGGAGCTGGATCCCAGCTCAGCATTTCCGAACGTCCAGGGATTCCTCCCACACCAGAGGAGCCAGGACAAAAAGCTCTTGCTGCTCTTAATGTCTCCAGGCAACCCCACTGACAGCTCCACACATGCTGCTGCTCCCTCTTTCTGCAGTCTCCCAAAGGCCAAGAGAATCTCTCCCTGCATCGCTGAGCGGTGCTGGATCCCAACTCAGCATTTGTGAACGTCCAGGGATTCCTCCCACACCAGAGGAGCCAGGACAAAAAGCTCTTGCTGCTCTTCAAGTCTCCAGGCAACCCCACTCACAGCTCCACACATGTTGCTTCTCTCTCTTTCTACAGCCTCCCAAAGGCCAAGAGATCATCTCCCTGCATCGCTGAGCGGTGCTGGATCCCAACTCAGCATTTGTGAACGTCCAGGGATTCCTCCCACACCAGAGGAGCCACGACCAAAAGCTCTTGCTGCTCTTCAAGTCTTCAGGTAACCCCACTCCCAGCTCCACACATGCTGCTGCTTCTCTCTCTTTCTGCAGCCTCCCAAAGGCCAAGAGAGCCTGTCCCTGCATCGCTGAGCGGAGCTGGATCCCAGCTCAGCATTTCCGAACGTCCAGGGATTCCTCCCACACCACAGGAGCCAGGACAAAAAGCTCTTGCTGCTCTTCAAGTCTCCAGGCAACCCCACTCACAGATCCACACATGCTGCTGCTCTCTCTTTCTGCAGCCTCCCCAAGGCCAAGCGAATCTGTCCTTCGCACGCTGAGCGGTGCTGGATCCCAGCTCAGCATTTGTGAACGTCCAGGGATTCCTCCCACACCAGAGGATCCAGGACAAAAAGCTCTTGCTGCTCCTCAAGTCTCCAGGCAACCCCACTCACAGCTCCACACATGTTGCTGCTCTCTCTTTCTACAGCCTCCCAAAGGCCAAGAGAATCTCTCCCTGGCACGCTCAGCAGTGCTGTATCCCAGCTCAGCATTTCCGAACGTCCAGGGATTCCTCCCACACCAGAGGAGCCAGGACCAAAAGCTCTTGCTGCTCTTCAAGTCTCCAGGCAACCCCACTCACAGCTCCACACATGCTGCTGCTCTCTCTTTCTGCAGCCTCCCCAAGGCCAAGCGAATCTGTCCTTCGCACGCTGAGCGGTGCTGGATCCCAGCTCAGCATTTGTGAACGTCCAGGGATTCCTCCCACACCAGAGGAGCAAGGACAAAAAGCTCTTGCTGCTCCTCAAGTCTCCAGGCAACCCCACTCCCAGCTCCACACATGCTGCTGCTCTCTCTTTCTGCAGCCTCCCAAAGGCCAAGAGAATCTCTCCCTGGAACGCTGAGCGGTGCTGGATCCCAGCTCAGCATTTCCGAACGTCCAGGGATTCCTCCCACACCAGAGGAGCCAGGACAAAAAGCTCTTGCTGCTCTTCAAGTCTCCAGGTAACCCCACTCCCAGCTCCACACATGCTGCTGCTTCTCTCTCTTTCTGCAGCCTCCCAAAGGCCAAGAGAGCCTGTCCCTGCATCGCTGAGCGGAGCTGGATCCCAGCTCAGCATTTCCGAACGTCCAGGGATTCCTCCCACACCAGAGGAGCCAGGACAAAAAGCTCTTGCTGCTCTTCAAGTCTCCAGGCAACCCCACTCCCAGCTCCACACATGCTGCTGCTCTCTCTTTCTGCAGCCTCCCCAAGGCCAAGCGAATCTGTCCTTCGCACACTGAGAGTTGCTGGATCCCAGCTCAGCATTTGTGAACGTCCAGGGATTCCTCCCACACCAGAGGAGCCAGGACAAAAAGCTCTTGCTGCTCCTCAAGTCTCCAGGCAACCCCACTCACAGCTCCACACATGCTGCTGCTCTGTCTCTCTACAGAATCCCAAAGGCCAAGAGAGCCTGTCCCTGCATCGCTGAGCGGAGCTGGATCCCAGCTCAGCATTTGCGAACGTCCAGGGATTCCTCCCACACTAGATGAGCAAGGACAAAAAGCTCTTCCTGCTCTTCAAGTCTCCAGGCAACCTCACTCACAGCTCCACACATGCTGCTGCTCTCTCTTTCTGCAGCCTCCCAAAGGCCAAGAGAATCTCTCCCTGGCACGCTCAGCAGTGCTGTATCCCAGCTTAGCATTTGCGAACATCCAGGTATTTCTCCCACACCAGAAGAGCCAGGACAAAAAGCTCTTGCTGCTCTTCAACTCTCCAGGCAACCCCACTCACAGCTCCACACATGCTGCTGCTCTCTCTTTCTACAGCCTCCCAAAGGCCAAGAGAATCTCTCCTTCGCACGCTGAGCGGTGCTGGATCCCAGCTCAGCATTTGCGAACGTCCAGGGATTCCTCCCACACCAGAGGAGCCAGGACAAAAAGCTCTTGCTACGCTTCAAGTCTCCAGGCAGCCGCATTCACAGCCCCACAAACGCTGCCGCTCCCTCTTCCTGCAGCCTCCCAAAGGCAAAGAGAGCCTGTCCCTGGCATGCTGAGCGGTGCTGGATCCCAGCTCAGCATTTGCGAACGTCCAGGGATTCCTTCCACACCAGAGGAGCCAGGACAAAAAAGTTCTTGCTGCTCTTCAAGTCTCCAGGCAACCCCACTCACAGCTCCACACATGCTGCTGCTTCTCTCTCTTTCTGCAGCCTCCCAAAGGCCAAGAGAGCCTGTCCCTGCATCGCTGAGCGGAGCTGGATCCCAGCTCAGCATTTGCGAACGTCCAGGGATTCCTCCCACACCAGAGGAGCCAGGACAAAAAGCTCTTGCTGCTCTTCAAGTCTCCAGGCAACCCCACTCACAGCTCCACACATGCTGCTGCTCTCTCTTTCTGCAGCCTCCCCAAGGCCAAGCGAATCTGTCCTTCGCACGCTGAGCGGTGCTGGATCCCAGCTCAGCATTTGTGAATGTCCAGGGATTCCTCCCACACCAGAGGAGCAAGGACAAAAAGCTCTTGCTGCTCCTCAAGTCTCCAGGCAACCCCACTCACAGCTCCACACATGTTGCTGCTCTCTATTTCTACAGCCTCCCAAAGGCCAAGAGAATCTCTCCCTGGCACGCTGAGCGGTGCTGGATCCCAGCTCAGCATTTGCGCACGTCCAGGGATTCCTCCCACACCAGAGGAGCCAGGACAAAAAGCTCTTGCTGCTCTTCAAGTCTCCAGGCAACCCCACACACAGCTCCACACATGCTGCTGCTCCCTCTTTCTGCAGTCTCCCAAAGGCCAAGAGAGTCTCTCCCTGGAACGCTGAGCGGTGCTGGATCCCAACTCAGCATTTGTGAACGTCCAGGGATTCCTCCCACACCAGAGGAGCCAGGACAAAAAGCTCTTGCTGCTCTTCAAGTCTCCAGGCAACCTCACTCATAGCTCCACACATGCTGCTGCTCTCTCTTTCTGCAGCCTCCCAAAGGCCAAGAGAATCTCTCCCTGGCACGCTCAGCAGTGCTGTATCCCAGCTTAGCATTTGCGAACATCCAGGTATTTCTCCCACACCAGAGGAGCCAGGACAAAAAGCTCTTGCTGCTCTTAATGTCTCCAGGCAACCCCACTGACAGCTCCACACATGCTGCTGCTCCCTCTTTCTGCAGTCTCCCAAAGGCCAAGAGAATCTCTCCCTGCATCGCTGAGCGGTGCTGGATCCCAACTCAGCATTTGTGAACATCCAGGGATTCCTCCCACACCAGAGGAGCCACGACCAAAAGCTCTTGCTGCTCTTCAAGTCTTCAGGTAACCCCACTCCCAGCTCCACACATGCTGCTGCTTCTCTCTCTTTCTGCAGCCTCCCAAAGGCCAAGAGAGCCTGTCCCTGCATCGCTGAGCGGAGCTGGATCCCAGCTCAGCATTTCCGAACGTCCAGGGATTCCTCCCACACCACAGGAGCCAGGACAAAAAGCTCTTGCTGCTCTTCAAGTCTCCAGGCAACCCCACTCACAGATCCACACATGCTGCTGCTCTCTCTTTCTGCAGCCTCCCCAAGGCCAAGCGAATCTGTCCTTCGCACGCTGAGCGGTGCTGGATCCCAGCTCAGCATTTGTGAACGTCCAGGGATTCCTCCCACACCAGAGGATCCAGGACAAAAAGCTCTTGCTGCTCTTCAAGTCTCCAGGCAACCCCACTCACAGCTCCACACATGTTGCTGCTCTCTCTTTCTACAGCCTCCCAAAGGCCAAGAGAATCTCTCCCTGGCACGCTCAGCAGTGCTGTATCCCAGCTCAGCATTTCCGAACGTCCAGGGATTCCTCCCACACCAGAGGAGCCAGGACAAAAAGCTCTTGCTGCTCTTCAAGTCTCCAGGCAACCCCACTCACAGCTCCACACATGCTGCTGCTCTCTCTTTCTGCAGCCTCCCCAAGGCCAAGCGAATCTGTCCTTCGCACGCTGAGCGGTGCTGGATCCCAGCTCAGCATTTCCGAACGTCCAGGGATTCCTCCCACACCAGAGGAGCAAGGACAAAAAGCTCTTGCTGCTCCTCAAGTCTCCAGGCAACCCCACTCCCAGCTCCACACATGCTGCTGCTCTCTCTTTCTGCAGCCTCCCAAAGGCCAAGAGAATCTCTCCCTGGAACGCTGAGCGGTGCTGGATCCCAGCTCAGCATTTCCGAACGTCCAGGGATTCCTCCCACACCAGAGGAGCCAGGACAAAAAGCTCTTGCTGCTCTTCAAGTCTCCAGGTAACCCCACTCCCAGCTCCACACATGCTGCTGCTTCTCTCTCTTTCTGCAGCCTCCCAAAGGCCAAGAGAGCCTGTCCCTGCATCGCTGAGCGGAGCTGGATCCCAGCTCAGCATTTCCGAACGTCCAGGGATTCCTCCCACACCAGAGGAGCCAGGACAAAAAGCTCTTGCTGCTCTTCAAGTCTCCAGGCAACCCCACTCCCAGCTCCACACATGCTGCTGCTCTCTCTTTCTGCAGCCTCCCCAAGGCCAAGCGAATCTGTCCTTCGCACGCTGAGAGTTGCTGGATCCCAGCTCAGCATTTGTGAACGTCCAGGGATTCCTCCCACACCAGAGGAGCCAGGACAAAAAGCTCTTGCTGCTCCTCAAGTCTCCAGGCAACCCCACTCACAGCTCCACACATGCTGCTGCTCTCTCTTTCTACAGCCTCCCAAAGGCCAAGAGAATCTCTCCTTCGCACGCTGAGCGGTGCTGGATCCCAGCTCAGCATTTGCGAACGTCCAGGGATTCCTCCCACACCAGAGGAGCCAGGACAAAAAGCTCTTGCTACGCTTCAAGTCTCCAGGCAGCCGCATTCACAGCCCCACAAACGCTGCCGCTCCCTCTTCCTGCAGTCTCCCAAAGGCAAAGAGAGCCTGTCCCTGGCATGCTGAGCGGTGCTGGATCCCAGCTCAGCATTTGCGAACGTCCAGGGATTCCTCCCACACCAGAGGAGCCAGGACAAAAAGCTCTTGCTGCTCTTCAAGTCTCCAGGCAACCCCACTCACAGCTCCACACATGCTGCTGCTTCTCTCTCTTTCTGCAGCCTCCCAAAGGCCAAGAGAGCCTGTCCCTGCATCGCTGAGCGGAGCTGGATCCCAGCTCAGCATTTGCGAACGTCCAGGGATTCCTCCCACACCAGAGGAGCCAGGACAAAAAGCTCTTGCTGCTCTTCAACTCTCCAGGCAACCCCACTCACAGCTCCACACATGCTGCTGCTCTCTCTTTCTGCAGCCTCCCCAAGGCCAAGCGAATCTGTCCTTCGCACGCTGAGCGGTGCTGGATCCCAGCTCAGCATTTGTGAATGTCCAGGGATTCCTCCCACACCAGAGGAGCAAGGACAAAAAGCTCTTGCTGCTCCTCAAGTCTCCAGGCAACCCCACTCACAGCTCCACACATGTTGCTGCTCTCTCTTTCTACAGCCTCCCAAAGGCCAAGAGAATCTCTCCCTGGCACGCTGAGCGGTGCTGGATCCCAGCTCAGCATTTGCGCACGTCCAGGGATTCCTCCCACACCAGAGGAGCCAGGACAAAAAGCTCTTGCTGCTCTTCAAGTCTCCAGGCAACCCCACACACAGCTCCACACATGCTGCTGCTCCCTCTTTCTGCAGTCTCCCAAAGGCCAAGAGAGTCTCTCCCTGGAACGCTGAGCGGTGCTGGATCCCAACTCAGCATTTGTGAACGTCCAGGGATTCCTCCCACACCAGAGGAGCCAGGACAAAAAGCTCTTGCTGCTCTTCAAGTCTCCAGGCAACCTCACTCACAGCTCCACACATGCTGCTGCTCTCTCTTTCTGCAGCCTCCCAAAGGCCAAGAGAATCTCTCCCTGGCACGCTCAGCAGTGCTGTATCCCAGCTTAGCATTTGCGAACATCCAGGTATTTCTCCCACACCAGAGGAGCCAGGACAAAAAGCTCTTGCTGCTCTTAATGTCTCCAGGCAACCCCACTGACAGCTCCACACATGCTGCTGCTCCCTCTTTCTGCAGTCTCCCAAAGGCCAAGAGAATCTCTCCCTGCATCGCTGAGCGGTGCTGGATCCCAACTCAGCATTTGTGAACGTCCAGGGATTCCTCCCACACCAGAGGAGCCAGGACAAAAAGCTCTTGCTGCTCTTCAAGTCTCCAGGCAACCCCACTCACAGCTCCACACATGTTGCTTCTCTCTCTTTCTGCAGCCTCCCAAAGGCCAAGAGAGCGTGTCCCTGCATCGCTGAGCGGAGCTGGATCCCAGCTCAGCATTTCCGAACGTCCAGGGATTCCTCCCACACCAGAGGAGCCAGGACAAAAAGCTCTTGCTGCTCTTAATGTCTCCAGGCAACCCCACTGACAGCTCCACACATGCTGCTGCTCCCTCTTTCTGCAGTCTCCCAAAGGCCAAGAGAATCTCTCCCTGCATCGCTGAGCGGTGCTGGATCCCAACTCAGCATTTGTGAACGTCCAGGGATTCCTCCCACACCAGAGGAGCCAGGACAAAAAGCTCTTGCTGCTCTTCAAGTCTCCAGGCAACCCCACTCACAGCTCCACACATGTTGCTTCTCTCTCTTTCTACAGCCTCCCAAAGGCCAAGAGATCATCTCCCTGCATCGCTGAGCGGTGCTGGATCCCAACTCAGCATTTGTGAACGTCCAGGGATTCCTCCCACACCAGAGGAGCCACGACCAAAAGCTCTTGCTGCTCTTCAAGTCTTCAGGTAACCCCACTCCCAGCTCCACACATGCTGCTGCTTCTCTCTCTTTCTGCAGCCTCCCAAAGGCCAAGAGAGCCTGTCCCTGCATCGCTGAGCGGAGCTGGATCCCAGCTCAGCATTTCCGAACGTCCAGGGATTCCTCCCACACCACAGGAGCCAGGACAAAAAGCTCTTGCTGCTCTTCAAGTCTCCAGGCAACCCCACTCACAGATCCACACATGCTGCTGCTCTCTCTTTCTGCAGCCTCCCCAAGGCCAAGCGAATCTGTCCTTCGCACGCTGAGCGGTGCTGGATCCCAGCTCAGCATTTGTGAATGTCCAGGGATTCCTCCCACACCAGAGGAGCAAGGACAAAAAGCTCTTGCTGCTCCTCAAGTCTCCAGGCAACCCCACTCACAGCTCCACACATGTTGCTGCTCTCTCTTTCTACAGCCTCCCAAAGGCCAAGAGAATCTCTCCCTGGCACGCTCAGCAGTGCTGTATCCCAGCTCAGCATTTCCGAACGTCCAGGGATTCCTCCCACACCAGAGGAGCCAGGACAAAAAGCTCTTGCTGCTCTTCAAGTCTCCAGGCAACCCCACTCACAGCTCCACACATGCTGCTGCTCTCTCTTTCTGCAGCCTCCCCAAGGCCAAGCGAATCTGTCCTTCGCACGCTGAGCGGTGCTGGATCCCAGCTCAGCATTTCCGAACGTCCAGGGATTCCTCCCACACCAGAGGAGCAAGGACAAAAAGCTCTTGCTGCTCCTCAAGTCTCCAGGCAACCCCACTCCCAGCTCCACACATGCTGCTGCTCTCTCTTTCTGCAGCCTCCCAAAGGCCAAGAGAATCTCTCCCTGGAACGCTGAGCGGTGCTGGATCCCAGCTCAGCATTTCCGAACGTCCAGGGATTCCTCCCACACCAGAGGAGCCAGGACAAAAAGCTCTTGCTGCTCTTCAAGTCTCCAGGTAACCCCACTCCCAGCTCCACACATGCTGCTGCTTCTCTCTCTTTCTGCAGCCTCCCAAAGGCCAAGAGAGCCTGTCCCTGCATCGCTGAGCGGAGCTGGATCCCAGCTCAGCATTTCCGAACGTCCAGGGATTCCTCCCACACCAGAGGAGCCAGGACAAAAAGCTCTTGCTGCTCTTCAAGTCTCCAGGCAACCCCACTCCCAGCTCCACACATGCTGCTGCTCTCTCTTTCTGCAGCCTCCCCAAGGCCAAGCGAATCTGTCCTTCGCACACTGAGAGTTGCTGGATCCCAGCTCAGCATTTGTGAACGTCCAGGGATTCCTCCCACACCAGAGGAGCCAGGACAAAAAGCTCTTGCTGCTCCTCAAGTCTCCAGGCAACCCCACTCACAGCTCCACACATGCTGCTACTCTGTCTCTCTACAGAATCCCAAAGGCCAAGAGAGCCTGTCCCTGCATCGCTGAGCGGAGCTGGATCCCAGCTCAGCATTTGCGAACGTCCAGGGATTCCTCCCACACTAGATGAGCAAGGACAAAAAGCTCTTGCTGCTCTTCAAGTCTCCAGGCAACCTCACTCACAGCTCCACACATGCTGCTGCTCTCTCTTTCTGCAGCCTCCCAAAGGCCAAGAGAATCTCTCCCTGGCACGCTCAGCAGTGCTGTATCCCAGCTTAGCATTTGCGAACATCCAGGTATTTCTCCCACACCAGAAGAGCCAGGACAAAAAGCTCTTGCTGCTCTTCAACTCTCCAGGCAACCCCACTCACAGCTCCACACATGCTGCTGCTCTCTCTTTCTACAGCCTCCCAAAGGCCAAGAGAATCTCTCCTTCGCACGCTGAGCGGTGCTGGATCCCAGCTCAGCATTTGCGAACGTCCAGGGATTCCTCCCACACCAGAGGAGCCAGGACAAAAAGCTCTTGCTACGCTTCAAGTCTCCAGGCAGCCGCATTCACAGCCCCACAAACGCTGCCGCTCCCTCTTCCTGCAGCCTCCCAAAGGCAAAGAGAGCCTGTCCCTGGCATGCTGAGCGGTGCTGGATCCCAGCTCAGCATTTGCGAACGTCCAGGGATTCCTCCCACACCAGAGGAGCCAGGACAAAAAAGTTCTTGCTGCTCTTCAAGTCTCCAGGCAACCCCACTCACAGCTCCACACATGCTGCTGCTTCTCTCTCTTTCTGCAGCCTCCCAAAGGCCAAGAGAGCCTGTCCCTGCATCGCTGAGCGGAGCTGGATCCCAGCTCAGCATTTGCGAACGTCCAGGGATTCCTCCCACACCAGAGGAGCCAGGACAAAAAGCTCTTGCTGCTCTTCAAGTCTCCAGGCAACCCCACTCACAGCTCCACACATGCTGCTGCTCTCTCTTTCTGCAGCCTCCCCAAGGCCAAGCGAATCTGTCCTTCGCACGCTGAGCGGTGCTGGATCCCAGCTCAGCATTTGTGAATGTCCAGGGATTCCTCCCACACCAGAGGAGCAAGGACAAAAAGCTCTTGCTGCTCCTCAAGTCTCCAGGCAACCCCACTCACAGCTCCACACATGTTGCTGCTCTCTCTTTCTACAGCCTCCCAAAGGCCAAGAGAATCTCTCCCTGGCACGCTGAGCGGTGCTGGATCCCAGCTCAGCATTTGCGCACGTCCAGGGATTCCTCCCACACCAGAGGAGCCAGGACAAAAAGCTCTTGCTGCTCTTCAAGTCTCCAGGCAACCCCACACACAGCTCCACACATGCTGCTGCTCCCTCTTTCTGCAGTCTCCCAAAGGCCAAGAGAGTCTCTCCCTGGAACGCTGAGCGGTGCTGGATCCCAACTCAGCATTTGTGAACGTCCAGGGATTCCTCCCACACCAGAGGAGCCAGGACAAAAAGCTCTTGCTGCTCTTCAAGTCTCCAGGCAACCTCACTCACAGCTCCACACATGCTGCTGCTCTCTCTTTCTGCAGCCTCCCAAAGGCCAAGAGAATCTCTCCCTGGCACGCTCAGCAGTGCTGTATCCCAGCTTAGCATTTGCGAACATCCAGGTATTTCTCCCACACCAGAGGAGCCAGGACAAAAAGCTCTTGCTGCTCTTAATGTCTCCAGGCAACCCCACTGACAGCTCCACACATGCTGCTGCTCCCTCTTTCTGCAGTCTCCCAAAGGCCAAGAGAATCTCTCCCTGCATCGCTGAGCGGTGCTGGATCCCAACTCAGCATTTGTGAACGTCCAGGGATTCCTCCCACACCAGAGGAGCCAGGACAAAAAGCTCTTGCTGCTCTTCAAGTCTCCAGGCAACCCCACTCACAGCTCCACACATGTTGCTTCTCTCTCTTTCTACAGCCTCCCAAAGGCCAAGAGATCATCTCCCTGCATCGCTGAGCGGTGCTGGATCCCAACTAAGCATTTGTGAACGTCCAGGGATTCCTCCCACACCAGAGGAGCCACGACCAAAAGCTCTTGCTGCTCTTCAAGTCTTCAGGTAACCCCACTCCCAGCTCCACACATGCTGCTGCTTCTCTCTCTTTCTGCAGCCTCCCAAAGGCCAAGAGAGCCTGTCCCTGCATCGCTGAGCGGAGCTGGATCCCAGCTCAGCATTTCCGAACGTCCAGGGATTCCTCCCACACCACAGGAGCCAGGACAAAAAGCTCTTGCTGCTCTTCAAGTCTCCAGGCAACCCCACTCACAGATCCACACATGCTGCTGCTCTCTCTTTCTGCAGCCTCCCCAAGGCCAAGCGAATCTGTCCTTCGCACGCTGAGCGGTGCTGGATCCCAGCTCAGCATTTGTGAACGTCCAGGGATTCCTCCCACACCAGAGGATCCAGGACAAAAAGCTCTTGCTGCTCCTCAAGTCTCCAGGCAACCCCACTCACAGCTCCACACATGTTGCTGCTCTCTCTTTCTACAGCCTCCCAAAGGCCAAGAGAATCTCTCCCTGGCACGCTCAGCAGTGCTGTATCCCAGCTCAGCATTTCCGAACGTCCAGGGATTCCTCCCACACCAGAGGAGCCAGGACAAAAAGCTCTTGCTGCTCTTCAAGTCTCCAGGCAACCCCACTCACAGCTCCACACATGCTGCTGCTCTCTCTTTCTGCAGCCTCCCCAAGGCCAAGCGAATCTGTCCTTCGCACGCTGAGCGGTGCTGGATCCCAGCTCAGCATTTGTGAACGTCCAGGGATTCCTCCCACACCAGAGGAGCCAGGACAAAAAGCTCTTGCTGCTCTTCAAGTCTCCAGGCAACCCCACTCCCAGCTCCACACATGCTGCTGCTCTCTCTTTCTGCAGCCTCCCCAAGGCCAAGCGAATCTGTCCTTCGCACGCTGAGAGTTGCTGGATCCCAGCTCAGCATTTGTGAACGTCCAGGGATTCCTCCCACACCAGAGGAGCCAGGACAAAAAGCTCTTGCTGCTCCTCAAGTCTCCAGGCAACCCCACTCACAGCTCCACACATGCTGCTGCTCTGTCTCTCTACAGAATCCCAAAGGCCAAGAGAGCCTGTCCCTGCATTGCTGAGCGGTGCTGGATCCCAGCTCAGCATTTGTGAACGTCCAGGGATTCCTCCCACACCAGAGGAGCCAGGACAAAAAGCTCTTGCTGCTCTTCAAGTCTCCAGGCAACCTCACTCACAGCTCCACACATGCTGCTGCTCTCTCTTTCTGCAGCCTCCCAAAGGCCAAGAGAATCTCTCCCTGGCACGCTCAGCAGTGCTGTATCCCAGCTTAGCATTTGCGAACATCCAGGTATTTCTCCCACACCAGAGGAGCCAGGACAAAAAGCTCTTGCTGCTCTTAATGTCTCCAGGCAACCCCACTGACAGCTCCACACATGCTGCTGCTCCATCTTTCTGCAGTCTCCCAAAGGCCAAGAGAATCTCTCCCTGCATCGCTGAGCGGTGCTGGATCCCAACTCAGCATTTGTGAACGTCCAGGGATTCCTCCCACACCAGAGGAGCCAGGACAAAAAGCTCTTGCTGCTCTTCAAGTCTCCAGGCAACCCCAGTCACAGCTCCACACATGTTGCTTCTCTCTCTTTCTACAGCCTCCCAAAGGCCAAGAGATCATCTCCCTGCATCGCTGAGCGGTGCTGGATCCCAACTAAGCATTTGTGAACGTCCAGGGATTCCTCCCACACCAGAGGAGCCACGACCAAAAGCTCTTGCTGCTCTTCAAGTCTTCAGGTAACCCCACTCCCAGCTCCACACATGCTGCTGCTTCTCTCTCTTTCTGCAGCCTCCCAAAGGCCAAGAGAGCCTGTCCCTGCATCGCTGAGCGGAGCTGGATCCCAGCTCAGCATTTCCGAACGTCCAGGGATTCCTCCCACACCACAGGAGCCAGGACAAAAAGCTCTTGCTGCTCTTCAAGTCTCCAGGCAACCCCACTCACAGATCCACACATGCTGCTGCTCTCTCTTTCTGCAGCCTCCCCAAGGCCAAGCGAATCTGTCCTTCGCACGCTGAGCGGTGCTGGATCCCAGCTCAGCATTTGTGAACGTCCAGGGATTCCTCCCACACCAGAGGATCCAGGACAAAAAGCTCTTGCTGCTCCTCAAGTCTCCAGGCAACCCCACTCACAGCTCCACACATGTTGCTGCTCTCTCTTTCTACAGCCTCCCAAAGGCCAAGAGAATCTCTCCCTGGCACGCTCAGCAGTGCTGTATCCCAGCTCAGCATTTCCGAACGTCCAGGGATTCCTCCCACACCAGAGGAGCCAGGACAAAAAGCTCTTGCTGCTCTTCAAGTCTCCAGGCAACCCCACTCACAGCTCCACACATGCTGCTGCTCTCTCTTTCTGCAGCCTCCCCAAGGCCAAGCGAATCTGTCCTTCGCACGCTGAGCGGTGCTGGATCCCAGCTCAGCATTTGTGAACGTCCAGGGATTCCTCCCACACCAGAGGAGCCAGGACAAAAAGCTCTTGCTGCTCTTCAAGTCTCCAGGCAACCCCACTCCCAGCTCCACACATGCTGCTGCTCTCTCTTTCTGCAGCCTCCCCAAGGCCAAGCGAATCTGTCCTTCGCACGCTGAGAGTTGCTGGATCCCAGCTCAGCATTTGTGAACGTCCAGGGATTCCTCCCACACCAGAGGAGCCAGGACAAAAAGCTCTTGCTGCTCCTCAAGTCTCCAGGCAACCCCACTCACAGCTCCACACATGCTGCTGCTCTGTCTCTCTACAGAATCCCAAAGGCCAAGAGAGCCTGTCCCTGCATTGCTGAGCGGTGCTGGATCCCAGCTCAGCATTTCCGAACGTCCAGGGATTCCTCCCACACTAGATGAGCAAGGACAAAAAGCTCTTCCTGCTCTTCAAGTCTCCAGGCAACCTCACTCACAGCTCCACACATGCTGCTGCTCTCTCTTTCTGCAGCCTCCCAAAGGCCAAGAGAATCTCTCCCTGGCACGCTCAGCAGTGCTGTATCCCAGCTTAGCATTTGCGAACATCCAGGTATTTCTCCCACACCAGAAGAGCCAGGACAAAAAGCTCTTGCTGCTCTTCAACTCTCCAGGCAACCCCACTCACAGCTCCACACATGCTGCTGCTCTCTCTTTCTACAGCCTCCCAAAGGCCAAGAGAATCTCTCCTTCGCACGCTGAGCGGTGCTGGATCCCAGCTCAGCATTTGCGAACGTCCAGGGATTCCTTCCACACCAGAGGATCCACGACCAAAAGCTCTTGCTGCTCTTCAAGTCTCCATGCAGCACCATTCAGAGCCCCAGAAACGCTGCCACTCCCTCTTTCTGCAGCCTCTCAAAAGCCAAGAGAATCTCTCCCTGCCACGCTCAGCAGTGCTGTATCCCAGCTTAGCATTTGCGAACGTCCAGGTATTTCTCCCACACCAGAGGAGCCACGACCAAAAGCTCTTGCTGCTCTTCAAGTCTCCGGGCAAACCCACTCACAGCTCCACACATGCTGCTGCTCCCTCTTTCTGCAGTCTCCCAAAGGCCAAGAGAATCTCTCCCTGGCATGCTGAGCGGTGCTGGATCCCAGCTCAGCATTTGCGAACGTCCAGGGATTCCTCCCACACCAGAGGAGCCAGGACAAAAAGCTCTTGCTGCTCTTCAAGTCTCCAGGCAATTCCACTCACAGCTCCACACATGCTGCTGCTCTCTCTTTCTGCAGCCTCCCAAAGGCCAAGAGAATCTCTCCCTGGCACGCTCAGCAGTGCTGTATCCCAGCTTAGCATTTGCGAACATCCAGGTATTTCTCCCACACCAGAGGAGCCAGGACAAAAAGCTCTTGCTGCTCTTCAAGTCTCCGGGCAACCCCACACACAGCTCCACACATGCTGCTGCTCCCTCTTTCTGCAGTCTCCCAAAGGCCAAGAGAATCTCTCCCTGCATCGCTGAGCGGTGCTGGATCCCAACTCAGCATTTGTGAACGTCCAGGGATTCCTCCCACACCAGAGGAGCCAGGACAAAAAGCTCTTGCTGCTCTTCAAGTCTCCAGGCAACCCCACTCACAGCTCCACACATGTTGCTTCTCTCTCTTTCTACAGCCTCCCAAAGGCCAAGAGATCCTCTCCCTGCATCGCTGAGCAGTGCTGGATCCCAACTCAGCATTTGTGAACGTCCAGGGATTCCTCCCACACCAGAGGAGCCACGACCAAAAGCTCTTGCTGCTCTTCAAGTCTCCAGGCAACCCCACTCACAGCTCCACACATGTTGCTGCTCTGTGTTTCTACAGACTCCCAAAGGCCAAGAGAGCCTGTCCCTGCATCGCTGAGCGGAGCTGGATCCCAGCTCAGCATTTCCGAACGTCCAGGGATTCCTCCCACACTAGATGAGCAAGGACAAAAAGCTCTTGCTGCTCTTCAAGTCTCCAGGCAACCTCACTCACAGCTCCACACATGCTGCTGCTCTCTCTTTCTGCAGCCTCCCAAAGGCCAAGAGAATCTCTCCCTGGCACGCTCAGCAGTGCTGTATCCCAGCTCAGCATTTCCGAACGTCCAGGGATTCCTCCCACACCAGAGGAGCCAGGACAAAAAGCTCTTGCTGCTCTTCAAGTCTCCAGGCAACCCCACTCACAGCTCCACACATGCTGCTGCTCTCTCTTTCTGCAGCCTCCCCAAGGCCAAGCGAATCTGTCCTTCGCACGCTGAGCGGTGCTGGATCCCAGCTCAGCATTTGTGAACGTCCAGGGATTCCTCCCACACCAGAGGAGCCAGGACATAAAGCTCTTGCTGCTCTTCAAGTCTCCAGGCAACCCCACTCCCAGCTCCACACATGCTGCTGCTCTCTCTTTCTGCAGCCTCCCCAAGGCCAAGCGAATCTGTCCTTCGCACGCTGAGAGTTGCTGGATCCCAGCTCAGCATTTGTGAACGTCCAGGGATTCCTCCCACACCAGAGGAGCCAGGACAAAAAGCTCTTGCTGCTCCTCAAGTCTCCAGGCAACCCCACTCACAGCTCCACACATGCTGCTGCTCTGTCTCTCTACAGAATCCCAAAGGCCAAGAGAGCCTGTCCCTGCATTGCTGAGCGGTGCTGTATCCCAGCTCAGCATTTCCGAACGTCCAGGGATTCCTCCCACACTAGATGAGCAAGGACAAAAAGCTCTTCCTGCTCTTCAAGTCTCCAGGCAACCTCACTCACAGCTCCACACATGCTGCTGCTCTCTCTTTCTGCAGCCTCCCAAAGGCCAAGAGAATCTCTCCCTGGCACGCTCAGCAGTGCTGTATCCCAGCTTAGCATTTGCGAACATCCAGGTATTTCTCCCACACCAGAAGAGCCAGGACAAAAAGCTCTTGCTGCTCTTCAAGTCTCCAGGCAACCCCACTCACAGCTCCACACATGCTGCTGCTCTCTCTTTCTACAGCCTCCCAAAGGCCAAGAGAATCTCTCCTTCGCACGCTGAGCGGTGCTGGATCCCAGCTCAGCATTTGCGAACGTCCAGGGATTCCTTCCACACCAGAGGATCCACGACCAAAAGCTCTTGCTGCTCTTCAAGTCTCCATGCAGCACCATTCAGAGCCCCAGAAACGCTGCCACTCCCTCTTTCTGCAGCCTCTCAAAGGCCAAGAGAATCTCTCCCTGCCACGCTCAGCAGTGCTGTATCCCAGCTTAGCATTTGCGAACGTCCAGGGATTCCTCCCACACCAGAGGAGCCACGACCAAAAGCTCTTGCTGCTCTTCAAGTCTCCGGGCAAACCCACTCACAGCTCCACACATGCTGCTGCTCCCTCTTTCTGCAGTCTCCCAAAGGCCAAGAGAATCTCTCCCTGGCATGCTGAGCGGTGCTGGATCCCAGCTCAGCATTTGCGAACGTCCAGGGATTCCTCCCACACCAGAGGAGCCAGGACAAAAAGCTCTTGCTGCTCTTCAAGTCTCCAGGCAATTCCACTCACAGCTCCACACATGCTGCTGCTCTCTCTTTCTGCAGCCTCCCAAAGGCCAAGAGAATCTCTCCCTGGCACGTTCAGCAGTGCTGTATCCCAGCTTAGCATTTGCGAACATCCAGGTATTTCTCCCACACCAGAGGAGCCAGGACAAAAAGCTCTTGCTGCTCTTCAAGTCTCCGGGCAACCCCACACACAGCTCCACACATGCTGCTGCTCTCTCTTTCTGCAGTCTCCCAAAGGCCAAGAGAATCTCTCCCTGGAACGCTGAGCGGTGCTGGATCCCAACTCAGCATTTGTGAACGTCCAGGGATTCCTCCCACACCAGAGGAGCCAGGACAAAAAGCTCTTGCTGCTCTTCAAGTCTCCAGGCAACCCCACTCACAGCTCCACACATGTTGCTTCTCTCTCTTTCTACAGCCTCCCAAAGGCCAAGAGATCCTCTCCCTGCATCGCTGAGCAGTGCTGGATCCCAACTCAGCATTTGTGAACGTCCAGGGATTCCTCCCACACCAGAGGAGCCACGACCAAAAGCTCTTGCTGCTCTTCAAGTCTTCAGGTAACCCCACTCCCAGCTCCACACATGCTGCTGCTTCTCTCTCTTTCTGCAGCCTCCCAAAGGCCAAGAGAGCCTGTCCCTGCATCGCTGAGCGGAGCTGGATCCCAGCTCAGCATTTCCGAACGTCCAGGGATTCCTCCCACACCAGAGGAGCCAGGACAAAAAGCTCTTGCTGCTCTTCAAGTCTCCAGGCAACCCCACTCACAGATCCACACATGCTGCTGCTCTCTCTTTCTGCAGCCTCCCCAAGGCCAAGCGAATCTGTCCTTCGCACGCTGAGCGGTGCTGGATCCCAGCTCAGCATTTGTGAACGTCCAGGGATTCCTCCCACACCAGAGGAGCCAGGACAAAAAGCTCTTGCTGCTCCTCAAGTCTCCAGGCAACCCCACTCACAGCTCCACACATGTTGCTGCTCTCTCTTTCTACAGCCTCCCAAAGGCCAAGAGAATCTCTCCCTGGCACGCTGAGCGGTGCTGGATCCCAGCTCAGCATTTGCGCACGTCCAGGGATTCCTCCCACACCAGAGGAGCCAGGACAAAAAGCTCTTGCTGCTCTTCAAGTCTCCAGGCAACCCCACTCACAGCTCCACACATGTTGCTGCTCTGTGTTTCTACAGACTCCCAAAGGCCAAGAGAGTCTGTCCCTGCATCGCTGAGCAGAGCTGGATCCCAGCTCAGCATTTCCGAACGTCCAGGGATTCCTCCCACACTAGATGAGCAAGGACAAAAAGCTCTTGCTGCTCTTCAAGTCTCCAGGCAACCTCACTCACAGCTCCACACATGCTGCTGCTCTCTCTTTCTGCAGCCTCCCCAAGGCCAAGCGAATCTGTCCTTCGCACGCTGAGCGGTGCTGGATCCCAGCTCAGCATTTGTGAACGTCCAGGGATTCCTCCCACACCAGAGGAGCCAGGACAAAAAGCTCTTGCTGCTCCTCAAGTCTCCAGGCAACCCCACTCACAGCTCCACACATGTTGCTGCTCTCTCTTTCTACAGCCTCCCAAAGGCCAAGAGAATCTCTCCCTGGCACGCTGAGCGGTGCTGGATCCCAGCTCAGCATTTGCGCACGTCCAGGGATTCCTCCCACACCAGAGGAGCCAGGACAAAAAGCTCTTGCTGCTCTTCAAGTCTCCAGGCAACCCCACTCACAGCTCCACACATGTTGCTGCTCTGTGTTTCTACAGACTCCCAAAGGCCAAGAGAGTCTGTCCCTGCATCGCTGAGCAGAGCTGGATCCCAGCTCAGCATTTCCGAACGTCCAGGGATTCCTCCCACACTAGATGAGCAAGGACAAAAAGCTCTTGCTGCTCTTCAAGTCTCCAGGCAACCTCACTCACAGCTCCACACATGCTGCTGCTCTCTCTTTCTGCAGCCTCCCCAAGGCCAAGCGAATCTGTCCTTCGCACGCTGAGCGGTGCTGGATCCCAGCTCAGCATTTGTGAACGTCCAGGGATTCCTCCCACACCAGAGGAGCCAGGACAAAAAGCTCTTGCTGCTCCTCAAGTCTCCAGGCAACCCCACTCACAGCTCCACACATGTTGCTGCTCTCTCTTTCTACAGCCTCCCAAAGGCCAAGAGAATCTCTCCCTGGCACGCTGAGCGGTGCTGGATCCCAGCTCAGCATTTGCGCACGTCCAGGGATTCCTCCCACACCAGAGGAGCCAGGACAAAAAGCTCTTGCTGCTCTTCAAGTCTCCAGGCAACCCCACTCACAGCTCCACACATGTTGCTGCTCTGTGTTTCTACAGACTCCCAAAGGCCAAGAGAGTCTGTCCCTGCATCGCTGAGCAGAGCTGGATCCCAGCTCAGCATTTCCGAACGTCCAGGGATTCCTCCCACACTAGATGAGCAAGGACAAAAAGCTCTTGCTGCTCTTCAAGTCTCCAGGCAACCTCACTCACAGCTCCACACATGCTGCTGCTCTCTCTTTCTGCAGCCTCCCAAAGGCCAAGAGAATCTCTCCCTGGCACGCTCAGCAGTGCTGTATCCCAGCTCAGCATTTCCGAACGTCCAGGGATTCCTCCCACACCACAGGAGCCAGGACAAAAAGCTCTTGCTGCTCTTCAAGTCTCCAGGCAACCCCACTCACAGATCCACACATGCTGCTGCTCTCTCTTTCTGCAGCCTCCCCAAGGCCAAGCGAATCTGTCCTTCGCACGCTGAGCGGTGCTGGATCCCAGCTCAGCATTTGTGAACGTCCAGGGATTCCTCCCACACCAGAGGAGCCAGGACAAAAAGCTCTTGCTGCTCTTCAAGTCTCCAGGCAACCCCACTCCCAGCTCCACACATGCTGCTGCTCTCTCTTTCTGCAGCCTCCCCAAGGCCAAGCGAATCTGTCCTTCGCACGCTGAGAGTTGCTGGATCCCAGCTCAGCATTTGTGAACGTCCAGGGATTCCTCCCACACCAGAGGAGCCAGGACAAAAAGCTCTTGCTGCTCCTCAAGTCTCCAGGCAACCCCACTCACAGCTCCACACATGCTGCTGCTCTGTCTCTCTACAGAATCCCAAAGGCCAAGAGAGCCTGTCCCTGCATTGCTGAGCGGTGCTGGATCCCAGCTCAGCATTTCCGAACGTCCAGGGATTCCTCCCACACTAGATGAGCAAGGACAAAAAGCTCTTCCTGCTCTTCAAGTCTCCAGGCAACCTCACTCACAGCTCCACACATGCTGCTGCTCTCTCTTTCTGCAGCCTCCCAAAGGCCAAGAGAATCTCTCCCTGGCACGCTCAGCAGTGCTGTATCCCAGCTTAGCATTTGCGAACATCCAGGTATTTCTCCCACACCAGAAGAGCCAGGACAAAAAGCTCTTGCTGCTCTTCAAGTCTCCAGGCAACCCCACTCACAGCTCCACACATGCTGCTGCTCTCTCTTTCTGCAGCCTCCCAAAGGCCAAGAGAATCTCTCCTTCGCACGCTGAGCGGTGCTGGATCCCAGCTCAGCATTTCCGAACGTCCAGGGATTCCTCCCACACTAGATGAGCAAGGACAAAAAGCTCTTGCTGCTCTTCAAGTCTCCATGCAGCACCATTCAGAGCCCCAGAAACGCTGCCACTCCCTCTTTCTGCAGCCTCTCAAAAGCCAAGAGAATCTCTCCCTGCCACGCTCAGCAGTGCTGTATCCCAGCTTAGCATTTGCGAACGTCCAGGGATTCCTCCCACACCAGAGGAGCCACGACCAAAAGCTCTTGCTGCTCTTCAAGTCTCCGGGCAAACCCACTCACAGCTCCACACATGCTGCTGCTCCCTCTTTCTGCAGTCTCCCAAAGGCCAAGAGAATCTCTCCCTGGCATGCTGAGCGGTGCTGGATCCCAGCTCAGCATTTGCGAACGTCCAGGGATTCCTCCCACACCAGAGGAGCCAGGACAAAAAGCTCTTGCTGCTCTTCAAGTCTCCAGGCAATTCCACTCACAGCTCCACACATGCTGCTGCTCTCTCTTTCTGCAGCCTCCCAAAGGCCAAGAGAATCTCTCCCTGGCACGCTCAGCAGTGCTGTATCCCAGCTTAGCATTTGCGAACATCCAGGTATTTCTCCCACACCAGAGGAGCCAGGACAAAAAGCTCTTGCTGCTCTTCAAGTCTCCGGGCAACCCCACACACAGCTCCACACGTGCTGCTGCTCCCTCTTTCTGCAGTCTCCCAAAGGCCAAGAGAATCTCTCCCTGCATCGCTGAGCGGTGCTGGATCCCAACTCAGCATTTGTGAACGTCCAGGGATTCCTCCCACACCAGAGGAGCCAGGACAAAAAGCTCTTGCTGCTCTTCAAGTCTCCAGGCAACCCCACTCACAGCTCCACACATGTTGCTTCTCTCTCTTTCTACAGCCTCCCAAAGGCCAAGAGATCCTCTCCCTGCATCGCTGAGCAGTGCTGGATCCCAACTCAGCATTTGTGAACGTCCAGGGATTCCTCCCACACCAGAGGAGCCACGACCAAAAGCTCTTGCTGCTCTTCAAGTCTCCAGGCAACCCCACTCACAGCTCCACACATGTTGCTTCTCTCTCTTTCTACAGACTCCCAAAGGCCAAGAGAGCCTGTCCCTGCATCGCTGAGCGGAGCTGGATCCCAGCTCAGCATTTCCGAACGTCCAGGGATTCCTCCCACACTAGATGAGCAAGGACAAAAAGCTCTTGCTGCTCTTCAAGTCTCCAGGCAACCTCACTCACAGCTCCACACATGCTGCTGCTCTCTCTTTCTGCAGCCTCCCAAAGGCCAAGAGAATCTCTCCCTGGCACGCTCAGCAGTGCTGTATCCCAGCTCAGCATTTCCGAACGTCCAGGGATTCCTCCCACACCAGAGGAGCCAGGACAAAAAGCTCTTGCTGCTCTTCAAGTCTCCAGGCAACCCCACTCACAGCTCCACACATGCTGCTGCTCTCTCTTTCTGCAGCCTCCCCAAGGCCAAGCGAATCTGTCCTTCGCACGCTGAGCGGTGCTGGATCCCAGCTCAGCATTTGTGAACGTCCAGGGATTCCTCCCACACCAGAGGAGCAAGGACAAAAAGCTCTTGCTGCTCCTCAAGTCTCCAGGCAACCCCACTCCCAGCTCCACACATGCTGCTGCTCTCTCTTTCTGCAGCCTCCCAAAGGCCAAGAGAGCCTGTCCCTGCATCGCTGAGCGGTGCTGGATCCCAGCTCAGCATTTCCGAACGTCCAGGGATTCCTCCCACACCAGAGGAGCCAGGACAAAAAGCTCTTGCTGCTCTTCAAGTCTCCAGGTAACCCCACTCCCAGCTCCACACATGCTGCTGCTTCTCTCTCTTTCTGCAGCCTCCCAAAGGCCAAGAGAGCCTGTCCCTGCATCGCTGAGCGGAGCTGGATCCCAGCTCAGCATTTCCGAACGTCCAGGGATTCCTCCCACACCAGAGGAGCCAGGACAAAAAGCTCTTGCTGCTCTTCAAGTCTCCAGGCAACCCCACTCACAGCTCCACACATGCTGCTGCTCTCTCTTTCTGCAGCCTCCCCAAGGCCAAGCGAATCTGTCCTTCGCACGCTGAGCGGTGCTGGATCCCAGCTCTGCATTTGTGAACGTCCAGGGATTCCTCCCACACCAGAGGAGCAAGGACAAAAAGCTCTTGCTGCTCTTCAAGTCTCCAGGCAACCCCACTCCCAGCTCCACACATGCTGCTGCTCTCTCTTTCTGCAGCCTCCCCAAGGCCAAGCGAATCTGTCCTTCGCACGCTGAGCGGTGCTGGATCCCAGCTCAGCATTTGTGAACGTCCAGGGATTCCTCCCACACCAGAGGAGCCAGGACAAAAAGCTCTTGCTGCTCCTCAAGTCTCCAGGCAACCCCACTCACAGCTCCACACATGCTGCTGCTCTGTCTCTCTACAGAATCCCAAAGGCCAAGAGAGCCTGTCCCTGCATTGCTGAGCGGTGCTGGATCCCAGCTCAGCATTTCCGAACGTCCAGGGATTCCTCCCACACTAGATGAGCAAGGACAAAAAGCTCTTCCTGCTCTTCAAGTCTCCAGGCAACCTCACTCACAGCTCCACACATGCTGCTGCTCTCTCTTTCTGCAGCCTCCCAAAGGCCAAGAGAATCTCTCCCTGGCACGCTCAGCAGTGCTGTATCCCAGCTTAGCATTTGCGAACATCCAGGTATTTCTCCCACACCAGAAGAGCCAGGACAAAAAGCTCTTGCTGCTCTTCAACTCTCCAGGCAACCCCACTCACAGCTCCACACATGCTGCTGCTCTCTCTTTCTACAGCCTCCCAAAGGCCAAGAGAATCTCTCCTTCGCACGCTGAGCGGTGCTGGATCCCAGCTCAGCATTTGCGAACGTCCAGGGATTCCTTCCACACCAGAGGATCCACGACCAAAAGCTCTTGCTGCTCTTCAAGTCTCCATGCAGCACCATTCAGAGCCCCAGAAACGCTGCCACTCCCTCTTTCTGCAGCCTCTCAAAGGCCAAGAGAATCTCTCCCTGCCACGCTCAGCAGTGCTGTATCCCAGCTTAGCATTTGCGAACGTCCAGGGATTCCTCCCACACCAGAGGAGCCACGACCAAAAGCTCTTGCTGCTCTTCAAGTCTCCGGGCAAACCCACTCACAGCTCCACACATGCTGCTGCTCCCTCTTTCTGCAGTCTCCCAAAGGCCAAGAGAATCTCTCCCTGGCATGCTGAGCGGTGCTGGATCCCAGCTCAGCATTTGCGAACGTCCAGGGATTCCTCCCACACCAGAGGAGCCAGGACAAAAAGCTCTTGCTGCTCTTCAAGTCTCCAGGCAATTCCACTCACAGCTCCACACATGCTGCTGCTCTCTCTTTCTGCAGCCTCCCAAAGGCCAAGAGAATCTCTCCCTGGCACGCTCAGCAGTGCTGTATCCCAGCTTAGCATTTGCGAACATCCAGGTATTTCTCCCACACCAGAGGAGCCAGGACAAAAAGCTCTTGCTGCTCTTCAAGTCTCCGGGCAACCCCACACACAGCTCCACACATGCTGCTGCTCCCTCTTTCTGCAGTCTCCCAAAGGCCAAGAGAATCTCTCCCTGGAACGCTGAGCGGTGCTGGATCCCAACTCAGCATTTGTGAACGTCCAGGGATTCCTCCCACACCAGAGGAGCCAGGACAAAAAGCTCTTGCTGCTCTTCAAGTCTCCAGGCAACCCCACTCACAGCTCCACACATGTTGCTTCTCTCTCTTTCTACAGCCTCCCAAAGGCCAAGAGATCCTCTCCCTGCATCGCTGAGCAGTGCTGGATCCCAACTCAGCATTTGCGAACGTCCAGGGATTCCTCCCACACCAGAGGAGCCACGACCAAAAGCTCTTGCTGCTCTTCAAGTCTTCAGGTAACCCCACTCCCAGCTCCACACATGCTGCTGCTTCTCTCTCTTTCTGCAGCCTCCCAAAGGCCAAGAGAGCCTGTCCCTGCATCGCTGAGCGGAGCTGGATCCCAGCTCAGCATTTCCGAACGTCCAGGGATTCCTCCCACACCAGAGGAGCCAGGACAAAAAGCTCTTGCTGCTCTTCAAGTCTCCAGGCAACCCCACTCACAGATCCACACATGCTGCTGCTCTCTCTTTCTGCAGCCTCCCCAAGGCCAAGCGAATCTGTCCTTCGCACGCTGAGCGGTGCTGGATCCCAGCTCAGCATTTGTGAACGTCCAGGGATTCCTCCCACACCAGAGGAGCCAGGACAAAAAGCTCTTGCTGCTCCTCAAGTCTCCAGGCAACCCCACTCACAGCTCCACACATGTTGCTGCTCTCTCTTTCTACAGCCTCCCAAAGGCCAAGAGAATCTCTCCCTGGCACGCTGAGCGGTGCTGGATCCCAGCTCAGCATTTGCGCACGTCCAGGGATTCCTCCCACACCAGAGGAGCCAGGACAAAAAGCTCTTGCTGCTCTTCAAGTCTCCAGGCAACCCCACTCACAGCTCCACACATGTTGCTGCTCTGTGTTTCTACAGACTCCCAAAGGCCAAGAGAGTCTGTCCCTGCATCGCTGAGCAGAGCTGGATCCCAGCTCAGCATTTCCGAACGTCCAGGGATTCCTCCCACACTAGATGAGCAAGGACAAAAAGCTCTTGCTGCTCTTCAAGTCTCAAGGCAACCTCACTCACAGCTCCACACATGCTGCTGCTCTCTCTTTCTGCAGCCTCCCAAAGGCCAAGAGAATCTCTCCCTGGCACGCTCAGCAGTGCTGTATCCCAGCTCAGCATTTCCGAACGTCCAGGGATTCCTCCCACACCAGAGGAGCCAGGACAAAAAGCTCTTGCTGCTCTTCAAGTCTCCAGGCAACCCCACTCACAGCTCCACACATGCTGCTGCTCTCTCTTTCTGCAGCCTCCCCAAGGCCAAGCGAATCTGTCCTTCGCACGCTGAGCGGTGCTGGATCCCAGCTCAGCATTTGTGAACGTCCAGGGATTCCTCCCACACCAGAGGAGCAAGGACAAAAAGCTCTTGCTGCTCTTCAAGTCTCCAGGCAACCCCACTCCCAGCTCCACACATGCTGCTGCTCTCTCTTTCTGCAGCCTCCCCAAGGCCAATCGAATCTCTCCTTCGCACGCTGAGAGTTGCTGGATCCCAGCTCAGCATTTGTGAACGTCCAGGGATTCCTCCCACACCAGAGGAGCCAGGACAAAAAGCTCTTGCTGCTCCTCAAGTCTCCAGGCAACCCCACTCACAGCTCCACACATGCTGCTGCTCTGTCTCTCTACAGAATCCCAAAGGCCAAGAGAGCCTGTCCCTGCATCGCTGAGCGGTGCTGGATCCCAGCTCAGCATTTCCGAACGTCCAGGGATTCCTCCCACACTAGATGAGCAAGGACAAAAAGCTCTTCCTGCTCTTCAAGTCTCCAGGCAACCTCACTCACAGCTCCACACATGCTGCTGCTCTCTCTTTCTGCAGCCTCCCAAAGGCCAAGAGAATCTCTCCCTGGCACGCTCAGCAGTGCTGTATCCCAGCTTAGCATTTGCGAACATCCAGGTATTTCTCCCACACCAGAAGAGCCAGGACAAAAAGCTCTTGCTGCTCTTCAACTCTCCAGGCAACCCCACTCACAGCTCCACACATGCTGCTGCTCTCTCTTTCTACAGCCTCCCAAAGGCCAAGAGAATCTCTCCCTGCATCGCTGAGCGGTGCTGGATCCCAGCTCAGCATTTGCGAACGTCCAGGGATTCCTCCCACACCAGAGGAGCCAGGACAAAAAGCTCTTGCTACGCTTCAAGTCTCCAGGCAGCCGCATTCACAGCCCCACAAACGCTGCCGCTCCCTCTTCCTGCAGTCTCCCAAAGGCAAAGAGAGCCTGTCCCTGGCATGCTGAGCGGTGCTGGATCCCAGCTCAGCATTTGCGAACGTCCAGGGATTCCTCCCACACCAGAGGAGCCAGGACAAAAAGCTCTTGCTGCTCTTCAAGTCTCCAGGCAACCCCACTCACAGCTCCACACATGCTGCTGCTTCTCTCTCTTTCTGCAGCCTCCCAAAGGCCAAGAGAGCCTGTCCCTGCATCGCTGAGCGGAGCTGGATCCCAGCTCAGCATTTGCAAAAGTCCAGGGATTCCTCCCACACCAGAGGAGCCAGGACAAAAAGCTCTTGCTGCTCTTCAAGTCTCCAGGCAACCCCACTCACAGCTCCACACATGCTGCTGCTCTCTCTTTCTACAGCCTCCCAAAGGCCAATACAAACTCTACCTGTAACGCTGAGCGGTGCTGGATCCCAGCTCAGCATTTGCAAATGTCCAGGGATTCCTTCCACACCAGAGGATCCACGACCAAAAGCTCTTGCTGCTCTTCAAGTCTCCATGCAGCACCATTCAGAGCCCCAGAAACGCTGCCACTCCCTCTTTCTGCAGCCTCCCAAAGGCCAAGAGAATCTCTCCCTGCCACGCTCAGCAGTGCTGTATCCCAGCTTAGCATTTGCCAACGTCCAGGGATTCCTCCCACACCAGAGGAGCCACGACCAAAAGCTCTTGCTGCTCTTCAAGTCTCCGGGCAAACCCACTCACAGCTCCACACATGCTGCTGCTCCCTCTTTCTGCAGTCTCCCAAAGGCCAAGAGAATCTCTCCCTGGCATGCTGAGCGGTGCTGGATCCCAGCTCAGCATTTGCGAACGTCCAGGGATTCCTCCCACACCAGAGGAGCCAGGACAAAAAGCTCTTGCTGCTCTTCAAGTCTCCAGGCAACCTCACTCACAGCTCCACACATGCTGCTGCTCTCTCTTTCTGCAGCCTCCCAAAGGCCAAGAGAATCTCTCCCTGGCACGCTCAGCAGTGCTGTATCCCAGCTTAGCATTTGCGAACATCCAGGTATTTCTCCCACACCAGAGGAGCCAGGACAAAAAGCTCTTGCTGCTCTTCAAGTCTCCGGGCAACCCCACACACAGCTCCACACATGCTGCTGCTCCCTCTTTCTGCAGTCTCCCAAAGGCCAAGAGAATCTCTCCCTGCATCGCTGAGCGGTGCTGGATCCCAACTCAGCATTTGTGAACGTCCAGGGATTCCTCCCACACCAGAGGAGCCAGGACAAAAAGCTCTTGCTGCTCTTCAAGTCTCCAGGCAACCCCACTCACAGCTCCACACATGTTGCTTCTCTCTCTTTCTACAGCCTCCCAAAGGCCAAGAGATCCTCTCCCTGCATCGCTGAGCGGTGCTGGATCCCAACTCAGCATTTGTGAACGTCCAGGGATTCCTCCCACACCAGAGGAGCCACGACCAAAAGCTCTTGCTGCTCTTCAAGTCTTCAGGTAACCCCACTCCCAGCTCCACACATGCTGCTGCTTCTCTCTCTTTCTGCAGCCTCCCAAAGGCCAAGAGAGCCTGTCCCTGCATCGCTGAGCGGAGCTGGATCCCAGCTCAGCATTTCTGAACGTCCAGGGATTCCTCCCACACCAGAGGAGCCAGGACAAAAAGCTCTTGCTGCTCTTCAAGTCTCCAGGCAACCCCACTCACAGCTCCACACATGCTGCTGCTCTCTCTTTCTGCAGCCTCCCCAAGGCCAAGCGAATCTGTCCTTCGCACGCTGAGCGGTGCTGGATCCCAGCTCAGCATTTGTGAACGTCCAGGGATTCCTCCCACACCAGAGGAGCAAGGACAAAAAGCTCTTGCTGCTCCTCAAGTCTCCAGGCAACCCCACTCACAGCTCCACACATGTTGCTGCTCTCTCTTTCTACAGCCTCCCAAAGGCCAAGAGAATCTCTCCCTGGCATGCTGAGCGGTGCTGGATCCCAGCTCAGCATTTGCGAACGTCCAGGGATTCCTCCCACACCAGAGGAGCCAGGACAAAAAGCTCTTGCTGCTCTTCAAGTCTCCAGGCAACCCCACTCACAGCTCCACATATGTTGCTGCTCTGTGTTTCTACAGACTCCCAAAGGCCAAGAGAGTCTGTCCCTGCATCACTGAGCGGTGCTGGATCCCAGCTCAGCATTTCCGAACGTCCAGGGATTCCTCCCACACTAGATGAGCAAGGACAAAAAGCTCTTGCTGCTCTTCAAGTCTCCAGGCAACCTCACTCACACCTCCACACATGCTGCTGCTCTCTCTTTCTGCAGCCTCCCAAAGGCCAAGAGAATCTCTCCCTGGCACGCTGAGCGGTGCTGGATCCCAGCTCAGCATTTGCGAACGTCCAGGGATTCCTCCCACACCAGAGGAGGCAGGACAAAAACCTCTTGCTGCTCTTCAAGTCTCCAGGCAACCCCACTCACAGCTCCACACATGCTGCTGCTCTCTCTTTCTACAGCCTCCCAAAGGCCAAGAGAGCCTGTCCATGCATCGCTGAGCGGTGCTGGATCCCAGCTCAGCATTTCCGAACGTCCAGGGATTCCTCCCACACCAGAGGAGCCAGGACAAAAAGCTCTTGCTGCTCTTCAAGTCTCCAGGCAGCCCCACTCCCAGCTCCACACATGCTGCTGCTCTCTCTTTCTACAGACTCCCAAAGGCCAATCGAATCTCTCCTTCACACGCTGAGCGGTGCTGGATCCCAGCTCAGCATTTGCGAACGTCCAGGGATTCCTCCCACACCAGAGGAGCCAGGACAAAAAGCTCTTGCTGCTCTTCAAGTCTCCAGGCAATTCCACTCACAGCTCCACACATGCTGATGCTCTCTCTTTCTGCAGCCTCCCAAAGGCCAAGAGAGCCTGTACCTGCATCGCTGAGCGGTGCTGGATCCCAGCTCTGCATTTGCGAACGTCCAGGGATTCCTCCCACACCAGAGGAGCCAGGACAAAAAGCTCTTGCTGCTCTTCAAGTCTCCAGGCAACCCCACTCACAGCTCCACACATGTTGCTTCTCCCTCTTTCTGCAGTATCCCAAAGGCCAAGAGAGCCTGTCCCTGCATCGCTGAGCGGAGCTGGATCCCAGCTCAGCATTTCCGAACGTCCAGGGATTCCTCCCACACCAGAGGAGCCAGGACAAAAAGCTCTTGCTGCTCTTCAAGTCTCCAGGCAACCCCACTCACAGCTCCACACATGCTGCTGCTCTCTCTTTCTGCAGCCTCCCAAAGGCCAAGCGAATCTCTCCTTCGCACGCTGAGCGGTGCTGGATCCCAGCTCAGCATTTGCGAACGTCCAGGGATTCCTCCCACACCAGAGGAGCCAGGACAAAAAGCTCTTGCTACGCTTCAAGTCTCCAGGCAACCCCACTCCCAGCTCCACACATGCTGCTGCTCTCTCTTTCTACAGACTCCCAAAGGCCAATCGAATCTCTCCTTCGCACGCTGAGCGGTGCTGGATCCCAGCTCAGCATTTGCGAACGTCCAGGGATTCCTCCCACACCAGAGGAGCCAGGACAAAAAGCTCTTGCTGCTCTTCAAGTCTCCAGGCAATTCCACTCACAGCTCCGCACATGCTGCTGCTCTCTCTTTCTGCAGCCTCCCAAAGGCCAAGAGAGCCTGTACCTGAATCGCTGAGCGGTGCTGGATCCCAGCTCTGCATTTGCGAACGTCCAGGGATTCCTCCCACACCAGAGGAGCCAGGACAAAAAGCTCTTGCTGCTCTTCAAGTCTCCAGGCAATTCCACACACAGCTCCACACATGCTGCTGCTCCCTCTTTCTGCAGTCTCCCAAAGTCCAAGAGAATCTCTCCCTGGAACGCTGAGCGGTGCTGGATCCCAGCTCAGCATTTCCGAACGTCCAGGGATTCCTCCCACACCACAGGAGCCAGGACAAAAAGCTCTTGCTGCTCTTCAAGTCTCCAGGCAACCCCACTCACAGCTCCACACATGCTGCTGCTCTGTCTTTCTGCAGTCTCCCAAAGGCCAAGAGAATCTCTCCCTGGCAGGCTGAGCGGTGCTGGATCCCAGCTCAGCATTTGCGCACGTCCAGGGATTCCTCCCACACCAGAGGAGCCAGGACAAAAAGCTCTTGCTGCTCTTCAAGTCTCCGGGCAACCCCACACACAGCTCCACACATGCTGCTGCTCCCTCTTTCTGCAGTCTCCCAAAGGCCAAGAGAATCTCTCCCTGGAACGCTGAGCGGTGCTGGATCCCAACTCAGCATTTGTGAACGTCCAGGGATTCCTCCCACACCAGAGGAGCCAGGACAAAAAGCTCTTGCTGCTCTTCAAGTCTCCAGGCAACCCCACTCACAGCTCCACATATGTTGCTGCTCTGTCTTTCTACAGACTCCCAAAGGCCAAGAGAGTCTGTCCCTGCATCGCTGAGCGGTGCTGGATCCCAGCTCAGCATTTGCGAACGTCCAGGGATTCCTCCCACACTAGATGAGCAAGGACAAAAAGCTCTTGCTGCTCTTCAAGTCTCCAGGCAACCTCACTCACACCTCCACACATGCTGCTGCTCTCTCTTTCTGCAGCCTCCCAAAGGCCAAGAGAATCTCTCCCTGGCATGCTCAGCAGTGCTGTATCCCAGCTTAGCATTTGCGAACGTCCAGGTATTTCTCCCACACCAGAGGAGCCAGGACAAAAAGCTCTTGCTGCTCTTCAAGTCTCCAGGCAACCCCACTCACAGCTCCACACATGCTGCTGCTCTCTCTTTCTGCAGCCTCCCAAAGGCCATAGCGAATCTCTCCTTCGCACGCTGAGCGGTGCTGGATCCCAGCTCAGCATTTGCAAACGTCCAGGGATTCCTCCCACACCAGAGGAGCCAGGACAAAAAGCTCTTGCTGCTCTTCAAGTCTCCAGGCAATTCCACTCACAGCTCCGCACATGCTGCTGCTCTCTCTTTCTGCAGCCTCCCAAAGGCCAAGAGAGCCTGTACCTGAATCGCTGAGCGGTGCTGGATCCCAGCTCTGCATTTGCGAACGTCCAGGTATTCCTCCCACACCAGAGGAGCAAGGACAAAAAGCTCTTGCTGCTCTTCAAGTCTCCGGGCAACCCCACACACAGCTCCACACATGCTGCTGCTCCCTCTTTCTGCAGCCTCCCAAAGGCCAAGAGAATCTCTCCCTGGAACGCTGAGCGGTGCTGGATCCCAGCTCAGCATTTGCGAACGTCCAGGTATTCCTCCCACACCAGAGGAGCAAGGACAAAAAGCTCTTGCTGCTCTTCAAGTCTCCGGGCAACCTCACTCACAGCTCCACACATGCTGCTGCTCTCTCTTTCTGCAGCCTCCCAAAGGCCAAGAGAATCTCTCCCTGGCACGCTCAGCAGTGCTGTATCCCAGCTCAGCATTTCCGAACGTCCAGGGATTCCTCCCACACCAGAGGAGCCAGGACAAAAAGCTCTTGCTGCTCTTCAAGTCTCCAGGCAACCCCACTCACAGCTCCACACATGCTGCTGCTCTCTCTTTCTACAGCCTCCCAAAGGCCAAGAGAATCTCTCCCTGGCATGCTGAGCGGTGCTGGATCCCAGCTCAGCATTTGCGAACGTCCAGGGATTCCTCCCACACCAGAGGAGCCAGGACAAAAAGCTCTTGCTGCTCTTCAAGTCTCCAGGCAACCCCACTCACAGCTCCACACATGCTGCTGCTCCCTCTTTCTGCAGTCTCCCAAAGGCCAAGAGAATCTCTCCCTGGCATGCTGAGCGGTGCTGGATCCCAGCTCAGCATTTGCGAACGTCCAGGGATTCCTCCCACACCAGAGGAGCCAGGACAAAAAGCTCTTGCTGCTCTTCAAGTCTCCAGGCAATTCCACTCACAGCTCCACACATGCTGCTGCTCTCTCTTTCTGCAGCCTCCCAAAGGCCAAGAGAATCTCTCCCTGGCACGCTCAGCAGTGCTGTATCCCAGCTTAGCATTTGCGAACATCCAGGTATTTCTCCCACACCAGAGGAGCCAGGACAAAAAGCTCTTGCTGCTCTTCAAGTCTCCGGGCAACCCCACACACAGCTCCACACATGCTGCTGCTCCCTCTTTCTGCAGTCTCCCAAAGGCCAAGAGAATCTCTCCCTGGAACGCTGAGCGGTGCTGGATCCCAACTCAGCATTTGTGAACGTCCAGGGATTCCTCCCACACCAGAGGAGCCAGGACAAAAAGCTCTTGCTGCTCTTCAAGTCTCCAGGCAACCCCACTCACAGCTCCACACATGTTGCTTCTCTCTCTTTCTACAGCCTCCCAAAGGCCAAGAGATCCTCTCCCTGCATCGCTGAGCAGTGCTGGATCCCAACTCAGCATTTGCGAACGTCCAGGGATTCCTCCCACACCAGAGGAGCCACGACCAAAAGCTCTTGCTGCTCTTCAAGTCTTCAGGTAACCCCACTCCCAGCTCCACACATGCTGCTGCTTCTCTCTCTTTCTGCAGCCTCCCAAAGGCCAAGAGAGCCTGTCCCTGCATCGCTGAGCGGAGCTGGATCCCAGCTCAGCATTTCCGAACGTCCAGGGATTCCTCCCACACCAGAGGAGCCAGGACAAAAAGCTCTTGCTGCTCTTCAAGTCTCCAGGCAACCCCACTCACAGATCCACACATGCTGCTGCTCTCTCTTTCTGCAGCCTCCCCAAGGCCAAGCGAATCTGTCCTTCGCACGCTGAGCGGTGCTGGATCCCAGCTCAGCATTTGTGAACGTCCAGGGATTCCTCCCACACCAGAGGAGCCAGGACAAAAAGCTCTTGCTGCTCCTCAAGTCTCCAGGCAACCCCACTCACAGCTCCACACATGTTGCTGCTCTCTCTTTCTACAGCCTCCCAAAGGCCAAGAGAATCTCTCCCTGGCACGCTGAGCGGTGCTGGATCCCAGCTCAGCATTTGCGCACGTGCAGGGATTCCTCCCACACCAGAGGAGCCAGGACAAAAAGCTCTTGCTGCTCTTCAAGTCTCCAGGCAACCCCACTCACAGCTCCACACATGTTGCTGCTCTGTGTTTCTACAGACTCCCAAAGGCCAAGAGAGTCTGTCCCTGCATCGCTGAGCAGAGCTGGATCCCAGCTCAGCATTTCCGAACGTCCAGGGATTCCTCCCACACTAGATGAGCAAGGACAAAAAGCTCTTGCTGCTCTTCAAGTCTCAAGGCAACCTCACTCACAGCTCCACACATGCTGCTGCTCTCTCTTTCTGCAGCCTCCCAAAGGCCAAGAGAATCTCTCCCTGGCACGCTCAGCAGTGCTGTATCCCAGCTCAGCATTTCCGAACGTCCAGGGATTCCTCCCACACCAGAGGAGCCAGGACAAAAAGCTCTTGCTGCTCTTCAAGTCTCCAGGCAACCCCACTCACAGCTCCACACATGCTGCTGCTCTCTCTTTCTGCAGCCTCCCCAAGGCCAAGCGAATCTGTCCTTCGCACGCTGAGCGGTGCTGGATCCCAGCTCAGCATTTGTGAACGTCCAGGGATTCCTCCCACACCAGAGGAGCCAGGACAAAAAGCTCTTGCTGCTCTTCAAGTCTCCAGGCAACCCCACTCCCAGCTCCACACATGCTGCTGCTCTCTCTTTCTGCAGCCTCCCCAAGGCCAAGCGAATCTGTCCTTCGCACGCTGAGAGTTGCTGGATCCCAGCTCAGCATTTGTGAACGTCCAGGGATTCCTCCCACACCAGAGGAGCCAGGACAAAAAGCTCTTGCTGCTCCTCAAGTCTCCAGGCAACCCCACTCACAGCTCCACACATGCTGCTGCTCTGTCTCTCTACAGAATCCCAAAGGCCAAGAGAGCCTGTCCCTGCATCGCTGAGCGGTGCTGGATCCCAGCTCAGCATTTCCGAACGTCCAGGGATTCCTCCCACACTAGATGAGCAAGGACAAAAAGCTCTTGCTGCTCTTCAACTCTCCAGGCAACCCCACTCACAGCTCCACACATGCTGCTGCTCTCTCTTTCTACAGCCTCCCAAAGGCCAAGAGAATCTCTCCCTGCATCGCTGAGCGGTGCTGGATCCCAGCTCAGCATTTGCGAACGTCCAGGGATTCCTCCCACACCAGAGGAGCCAGGACAAAAAGCTCTTGCTACGCTTCAAGTCTCCAGGCAGCTGCATTCACAGCCCCACAAACGCTGCCGCTCCCTCTTCCTGCAGTCTCCCAAAGGCAAAGAGAGCCTGTCCCTGGCATGCTGAGCGGTGCTGGATCCCAGCTCAGCATTTGCGAACGTCCAGGGATTCCTCCCACACCAGAGGAGCCAGGACAAAAAGCTCTTGCTGCTCTTCAAGTCTCCAGGCAACCCCACTCACAGCTCCACACATGCTGCTGCTTCTCTCTCTTTCTGCAGCCTCCCAAAGGCCAAGAGAGCCTGTCCCTGCATCGCTGAGCGGAGCTGGATCCCAGCTCAGCATTTGCAAAAGTCCAGGGATTCCTCCCACACCAGAGGAGCCAGGACAAAAAGCTCTTGCTGCTCTTCAAGTCTCCAGGCAACCCCACTCACAGCTCCACACATGCTGCTGCTCTCTCTTTCTACAGCCTCCCAAAGGCCAATACAAACTCTACCTGTAACGCTGAGCGGTGCTGGATCCCAGCTCAGCATTTGCAAATGTCCAGGGATTCCTTCCACACCAGAGGATCCACGACCAAAAGCTCTTGCTGCTCTTCAAGTCTCCATGCAGCACCATTCAGAGCCCCAGAAACGCTGCCACTCCCTCTTTCTGCAGCCTCCCAAAGGCCAAGAGAATCTCTCCCTGCCACGCTCAGCAGTGCTGTATCCCAGCTTAGCATTTGCCAACGTCCAGGGATTCCTCCCACACCAGAGGAGCCACGACCAAAAGCTCTTGCTGCTCTTCAAGTCTCCGGGCAAACCCACTCACAGCTCCACACATGCTGCTGCTCCCTCTTTCTGCAGTCTCCCAAAGGCCAAGAGAATCTCTCCCTGGCATGCTGAGCGGTGCTGGATCCCAGCTCAGCATTTGCGAACGTCCAGGGATTCCTCCCACACCAGAGGAGCCAGGACAAAAAGCTCTTGCTGCTCTTCAAGTCTCCAGGCAACCTCACTCACAGCTCCACACATGCTGCTGCTCTCTCTTTCTGCAGCCTCCCAAAGGCCAAGAGAATCTCTCCCTGGCACGCTCAGCAGTGCTGTATCCCAGCTTAGCATTTGCGAACATCCAGGTATTTCTCCCACACCAGAGGAGCCAGGACAAAAAGCTCTTGCTGCTCTTCAAGTCTCCGGGCAACCCCACACACAGCTCCACACATGCTGCTGCTCCCTCTTTCTGCAGTCTCCCAAAGGCCAAGAGAATCTCTCCCTGCATCGCTGAGCGGTGCTGGATCCCAACTCAGCATTTGTGAACGTCCAGGGATTCCTCCCACACCAGAGGAGCCAGGACAAAAAGCTCTTGCTGCTCTTCAAGTCTCCAGGCAACCCCACTCACAGCTCCACACATGTTGCTTCTCTCTCTTTCTACAGCCTCCCAAAGGCCAAGAGATCCTCTCCCTGCATCGCTGAGCGGTGCTGGATCCCAACTCAGCATTTGTGAACGTCCAGGGATTCCTCCCACACCAGAGGAGCCACGACCAAAAGCTCTTGCTGCTCTTCAAGTCTTCAGGTAACCCCACTCCCAGCTCCACACATGCTGCTGCTTCTCTCTCTTTCTGCAGCCTCCCAAAGGCCAAGAGAGCCTGTCCCTGCATCGCTGAGCGGAGCTGGATCCCAGCTCAGCATTTCTGAACGTCCAGGGATTCCTCCCACACCAGAGGAGCCAGGACAAAAAGCTCTTGCTGCTCTTCAAGTCTCCAGGCAACCCCACTCACAGCTCCACACATGCTGCTGCTCTCTCTTTCTGCAGCCTCCCCAAGGCCAAGCGAATCTGTCCTTCGCACGCTGAGCGGTGCTGGATCCCAGCTCAGCATTTGTGAACGTCCAGGGATTCCTCCCACACCAGAGGAGCAAGGACAAAAAGCTCTTGCTGCTCCTCAAGTCTCCAGGCAACCCCACTCACAGCTCCACACATGTTGCTGCTCTCTCTTTCTACAGCCTCCCAAAGGCCAAGAGAATCTCTCCCTGGCATGCTGAGCGGTGCTGGATCCCAGCTCAGCATTTGCGAACGTCCAGGGATTCCTCCCACACCAGAGGAGCCAGGACAAAAAGCTCTTGCTGCTCTTCAAGTCTCCAGGCAACCCCACTCACAGCTCCACATATGTTGCTGCTCTGTGTTTCTACAGACTCCCAAAGGCCAAGAGAGTCTGTCCCTGCATCACTGAGCGGTGCTGGATCCCAGCTCAGCATTTCCGAACGTCCAGGGATTCCTCCCACACTAGATGAGCAAGGACAAAAAGCTCTTGCTGCTCTTCAAGTCTCCAGGCAACCTCACTCACACCTCCACACATGCTGCTGCTCTCTCTTTCTGCAGCCTCCCAAAGGCCAAGAGAATCTCTCCCTGGCACGCTCAGCAGTGCTGTATCCCAGCTTAGCATTTGCGAACGTCCAGGTATTTCTCCCACACCAGAGGAGCCAGGACAAAAAGCTCTTGCTGCTCTTCAAGTCTCCAGGCAACCCCACTCACAGCTCCACACATGCTGCTGCTCTCTCTTTCTGCAGCCTCCCAAAGGCCATAGCGAATCTCTCCTTCGCACGCTGAGCGGTGCTGGATCCCAGCTCAGCATTTGCGAACGTCCAGGGATTCCTCCCACACCAGAGGAGCCAGGACAAAAAGCTCTTGCTACGCTTCAAGTCTCCAGGCAACCCCACTCCCAGCTCCACACATGCTGCTGCTCTCTCTTTCTACAGACTCCCAAAGGCCAATCGAATCTCTCCTTCGCACGCTGAGCGGTGCTGGATCCCAGCTCAGCATTTGCGAACGTCCAGGGATTCCTCCCACACCAGAGGAGCCAGGACAAAAAGCTCTTGCTGCTCTTCAAGTCTCCAGGCAATTCCACTCACAGCTCCGCACATGCTGCTGCTCTCTCTTTCTGCAGCCTCCCAAAGGCCAAGAGAGCCTGTACCTGAATCGCTGAGCGGTGCTGGATCCCAGCTCTGCATTTGCGAACGTCCAGGGATTCCTCCCACACCAGAGGAGCCAGGACAAAAAGCTCTTGCTGCTCTTCAAGTCTCCAGGCAATTCCACACACAGCTCCACACATGCTGCTGCTCCCTCTTTCTGCAGTCTCCCAAAGTCCAAGAGAATCTCTCCCTGGAACGCTGAGCGGTGCTGGATCCCAGCTCAGCATTTCCGAACGTCCAGGGATTCCTCCCACACCACAGGAGCCAGGACAAAAAGCTCTTGCTGCTCTTCAAGTCTCCAGGCAACCCCACTCACAGCTCCACACATGCTGCTGCTCTGTCTTTCTGCAGTCTCCCAAAGGCCAAGAGAATCTCTCCCTGGCAGGCTGAGCGGTGCTGGATCCCAGCTCAGCATTTGCGCACGTCCAGGGATTCCTCCCACACCAGAGGAGCCAGGACAAAAAGCTCTTGCTGCTCTTCAAGTCTCCGGGCAACCCCACACACAGCTCCACACATGCTGCTGCTCCCTCTTTCTGCAGTCTCCCAAAGGCCAAGAGAATCTCTCCCTGGAACGCTGAGCGGTGCTGGATCCCAACTCAGCATTTGTGAACGTCCAGGGATTCCTCCCACACCAGAGGAGCCAGGACAAAAAGCTCTTGCTGCTCTTCAAGTCTCCAGGCAACCCCACTCACAGCTCCACATATGTTGCTGCTCTGTCTTTCTACAGACTCCCAAAGGCCAAGAGAGTCTGTCCCTGCATCGCTGAGCGGTGCTGGATCCCAGCTCAGCATTTGCGAACGTCCAGGGATTCCTCCCACACTAGATGAGCAAGGACAAAAAGCTCTTGCTGCTCTTCAAGTCTCCAGGCAACCTCACTCACACCTCCACACATGCTGCTGCTCTCTCTTTCTGCAGCCTCCCAAAGGCCAAGAGAATCTCTCCCTGGCATGCTCAGCAGTGCTGTATCCCAGCTTAGCATTTGCGAACGTCCAGGTATTTCTCCCACACCAGAGGAGCCAGGACAAAAAGCTCTTGCTGCTCTTCAAGTCTCCAGGCAACCCCACTCACAGCTCCACACATGCTGCTGCTCTCTCTTTCTGCAGCCTCCCAAAGGCCATAGCGAATCTCTCCTTCGCACGCTGAGCGGTGCTGGATCCCAGCTCAGCATTTGCAAACGTCCAGGGATTCCTCCCACACCAGAGGAGCCAGGACAAAAAGCTCTTGCTACGCTTCAAGTCTCCAGGCAACCCCACTCCCAGCTCCACACATGCTGCTGCTCTCTCTTTCTACAGAATCCCAAAGGCCAAGAGAGCCTGTCCTTCGCACGCTGAGCGGTGCTGGATCCCAGCTCAGCATTTGCGAACGTCCAGGGATTCCTCCCACACCAGAGGAGCCAGGACAAAAAGCTCTTGCTGCTCTTCAAGTCTCCAGGCAACCCCACTCACAGCTCCACACATGCTGCTGCTCTCTCTTTCTACAGCCTCCCAAAAGCCAAGAGAGCCTGTCCCTTCATCGCTGAGCGGAGCTGGATCCCAGCTCAGCATTTGCAAACGTCCAGGGATTCCTCCCACACCAGAGGAGCCAGGACATAAAGCTCTTGCTGCTCTTCAAGTCTCCAGGCAACCCCACTCCCAGCTCCACACATGCTGCTGCTCTCTCTTTCTGCAGGCTCCAAAGGCCAAGCGAATCTGTCCTTCCCACGCTGAGCGGTGCTGGATCCCAGCTCAGCATTTGTGAACGTCCAGGGATTCCTCCCACACCAACGGAGCCAGGACAAAAAGCTCTTCCTGCTCATCAAGTCTCCAGGCAGCCCCACTCACAGCCCCACAAACGCTGCCGCTCCCTCTTTCTGCAGTCTCCCAAAGGCCAAGAGAGCCTGTCCCTGGCATGCTGAGCGGTGCTGGATCCCAGCTCAGCATTTGCGAACGTCCAGGGATTCCTCCCACACCAGAGGAGCCAGGACAAAAAGCTCTTGCTGCTCTTCAAGTCTCCAGGCAATTCCACTCACAGCTCCGCACATGCTGCTGCTCTCTCTTTCTGCAGCCTCCCAAAGGCCAAGAGAGCCTGTACCTGAATCGCTGAGCGGTGCTGGATCCCAGCTCTGCATTTGCGAACGTCCAGGTATTCCTCCCACACCAGAGGAGCAAGGACAAAAAGCTCTTGCTGCTCTTCAAGTCTCCGGGCAACCCCACACACAGCTCCACACATGCTGCTGCTCCCTCTTTCTGCAGCCTCCCAAAGGCCAAGAGAATCTCTCCCTGGAACGCTGAGCGGTGCTGGATCCCAGCTCAGCATTTGCGAACGTCCAGGTATTCCTCCCACACCAGAGGAGCAAGGACAAAAAGCTCTTGCTGCTCTTCAAGTCTCCGGGCAACCTCACTCACAGCTCCACACATGCTGCTGCTCTCTCTTTCTGCAGCCTCCCAAAGGCCAAGAGAATCTCTCCCTGGCACGCTCAGCAGTGCTGTATCCCAGCTCAGCATTTCCGAACGTCCAGGGATTCCTCCCACACCAGAGGAGCCAGGACAAAAAGCTCTTGCTGCTCTTCAAGTCTCCAGGCAACCCCACTCACAGCTCCACACATGCTGCTGCTCTCTCTTTCTACAGCCTCCCAAAGGCCAAGAGAATCTCTCCCTGGCATGCTGAGCGGTGCTGGATCCCAGCTCAGCATTTGCGAACGTCCAGGGATTCCTCCCACACCAGAGGAGCCAGGACAAAAAGCTCTTGCTGCTCTTCAAGTCTCCAGGCAACCCCACTCACAGCTCCACACATGCTGCTGCTCTCTTTTTCTACAGCCTCCCAAAGGCCAAGAGAATCTCTCCCTGGCACGCTGAGCGGTGCTGGATCCCAGCTCAGCATTTCCGAACGTCCAGGGATTCCTCCCACACTAGATGAGCAAGGACAAAAAGCTCTTGCTGCTCTTCAAGTCTCCAGGCAACCTCACTCACACCTCCACACATGCTGCTGCTCTCTCTTTCTGCAGCCTCCCAAAGGCCAAGAGAATCTCTCCCTGGCACGCTCAGCAGTGCTGTATCCCAGCTTAGCATTTGCGAACGTCCAGGTATTTCTCCCACACCAGAGGAGCCAGGACAAAAAGCTCTTGCTGCTCTTCAAGTCTCCAGGCAACCCCACTCACAGCTCCACACATGCTGCTGCTCTCTCTTTCTGCAGCCTCCCAAAGGCCATAGCGAATCTCTCCTTCGCACGCTGAGCGGTGCTGGATCCCAGCTCAGCATTTGCGAACGTCCAGGGATTCCTCCCACACCAGAGGAGCCAGGACAAAAAGCTCTTGCTACGCTTCAAGTCTCCAGGCAACCCCACTCCCAGCTCCACACATGCTGCTGCTCTCTCTTTCTACAGAATCCCAAAGGCCAATCGAATCTCTCCTTCGCACGCTGAGCGGTGCTGGATCCCAGCTCAGCATTTGCGAACGTCCAGGGATTCCTCCCACACCAGAGGAGCCAGGACAAAAAGCTCTTGCTGCTCTTCAAGTCTCCAGGCAATTCCACTCACAGCTCCGCACATGCTGCTGCTCTCTCTTTCTGCAGCCTCCCAAAGGCCAAGAGAGCCTGTACCTGAATCGCTGAGCGGTGCTGGATCCCAGCTCTGCATTTGCGAACGTCCAGGGATTCCTCCCACACCAGAGGAGCCAGGACAAAAAGCTCTTGCTGCTCTTCAAGTCTCCGGGCAACCCCACACACAGCTCCACACATGCTGCTGCTCCCTCTTTCTGCAGTCTCCCAAAGTCCAAGAGAATCTCTCCCTGGAACGCTGAGCGGTGCTGGATCCCAGCTCAGCATTTCCGAACGTCCAGGGATTCCTCCCACACCAGAGGAGCCAGGACAAAAAGCTCTTGCTGCTCTTCAAGTCTCCAGGCAACCCCACTCACAGCTCCACACATGCTGCTGCTCTCTCTTTCTGCAGCCTCCCCAAGGCCAAGCGAATCTGTCCTTCGCACGCTGAGCGGTGCTGGATCCCAGCTCAGCATTTGTGAACGTCCAGGGATTCCTCCCACACCAGAGGAGCCAGGACAAAAAGCTCTTGCTGCTCTTCAAGTCTCCAGGCAACCCCACTCCCAGCTCCACACATGCTGCTGCTCTCTCTTTCTGCAGCCTCCCCAAGGCCAAGCGAATCTGTCCTTCGCACGCTGAGAGTTGCTGGATCCCAGCTCAGCATTTGTGAACGTCCAGGGATTCCTCCCACACCAGAGGAGCCAGGACAAAAAGCTCTTGCTGCTCCTCAAGTCTCCAGGCAACCCCACTCACAGCTCCACACATGCTGCTGCTCTCTCTTTCTACAGCCTCCCAAAAGCCAAGAGAGCCTGTCCCTTCATCGCTGAGCGGAGCTGGATCCCAGCTCAGCATTTGCAAACGTCCAGGGATTCCTCCCACACCAGAGGAGCCAGGACAAAAAGCTCTTGCTGCTCTTCAAGTCTCCAGGCAACCCCACTCACAGCTCCACACATGCTGCTGCTCTCTCTTTCTGCAGTCTCCCGAAGGCCAAGCGAATCTGTCCTTCCCACGCTGAGCGGTGCTGGATCCCAGCTCAGCATTTGTGAACGTCCAGGGATTCCTCCCACACCAACGGAGCCAGGACAAAAAGCTCTTCCTGCTCATCAAGTCTCCAGGCAGCCCCACTCACAGCCCCACAAACGCTGCCGCTCCCTCTTTCTGCAGTCTCCCAAAGGCCAAGAGAGCCTGTACCTGAATCGCTGAGCGGTGCTGGATCCCAGCTCTGCATTTGCGAACGTCCAGGTATTCCTCCCACACCAGAGGAGCCAGGACAAAAAGCTCTTGCTGCTCTTCAAGTCTCCGGGCAACCCCACACACAGCTCCACACATGCTGCTGCTCCCTCTTTCTGCAGTCTCCCAAAGGCCAAGAGAATCTCTCCCTGGAACGCTGAGCGGTGCTGGATCCCAGCTCAGCATTTGCGAACGTCCAGGGATTCCTCCCACACCACAGGAGCCAGGACAAAAAGCTCTTGCTGCTCTTCAAGTCTCCAGGCAACCCCACTCACAGCTCCACACATGTTGCTTCTCTCTCTTTCTACAGCCTCCCAAAGGCCAAGATATCCTCTCCCTGCATCGCTGAGCGGTGCTGGATCCCAACTCAGCATTTGTGAACGTCCAGGGATTCCTCCCACACCAGAGGAGCCACGACCAAAAGCTCTTGCTGCTCTTCAAGTCTTCAGGTAACCCCACTCCCAGCTCCACACATGCTGCTGCTTCTCTCTCTTTCTGCAGCCTCCCAAAGGCCAAGAGAGCCTGTCCCTGCATCGCTGAGCGGAGCTGGATCCCAGCTCAGCATTTGCGAATATCCAGGGATTCCTCCCACACCAGAGGAGCCAGGACAAAAAGCTCTTGCTGCTCTTCAAGTCTCCAGGCAACCCCACTCACACCTCCACACATGGTGCTGCTCTCTCTTTCTACAGCCTCCCAAAGGCCAAGAGAATCTCTCCCTGGCATGCTGAGCGGTGCTGGATCCCAGCTCAGCATTTGCGAACGTCCAGGGATTCCTCCCACACCAGAGGAGCCAGGACAAAAAGCTCTTGCTGCTCTTCAAGTCTCCAGGCAACCCCACTCACAGCTCCACACATGCTGCTGCTCTCTCTTTCTACAGCCTCCCAAAGGCCAAGAGAATCTCTCCTTCGCACGCTGAGCGGTGCTGGATCCCAGCTCAGCATTTGCGAACGTCCAGGGATTCCTCCCACACCAGAGGAGCCAGGACAAAAAGCTCTTGCTGCTCCTCAAGTCTCCAGGCAACCCCACTCACAGCTCCACACATGTTGCTGCTCTCTCTTTCTACAGCCTCCCAAAGGCCAAGAGAATCTCTCCCTGGCACGCTGAGCGGTGCTGGATCCCAGATCTGCATTTCCGAACGTCCAGGGATTCCTCCCACACCAGAGGAGCCAGGACAAAAAGCTCTTGCTGCTCTTCAAGTCTCCGGGCACCCCCACACACAGCTCCACACATACTGCTGCTCCCTCTTTCTGCAGTCTCCCAAAGGCAAAGAGAATCTCTCCGTGCATCGCTGAGCGGAGCTGGATCCCAGCTCAGCATTTCCGAACGTCCAGGGATTCCTCCCACACCAGAGGAGCCAGGACAAAAAGCTCTTGCTGCTCTTCAAGTCTCCAGGCAACCCCACTCACAGCTCCACACATGCTGCTGCTCCCTCTTTCTGCAGCCTCCCAAAGGCCAAGAGAATCTCTCCCTGCATCGCTGAGCGGAGCTGGATCCCAGCTCAGCATTTCCGAACGTCCAGGGATTCCTCCCACACCAGAGGAGCCAGGACAAAAAGCTCTTGCTGCTCTTCAAGTCTCCAGGCAACCCCACTCACAGCTCCACACATGCTGCTGCTCTCTCTTTCTACAGCCTCCCCAAGGCCAAGCGAATCTGTCCTTCGCACGCTGAGCGGTGCTGGATCCCAGCTCAGCATTTGTGAACGTCCAGGGATTCCTCCCACACCAGAGGAGCCAGGACAAAAAGCTCTTGCTGCTCCTCAAGTCTCCAGGCAACCCCACTCACAGCTCCACACATGCTGCTGCTCTCTCTTTCTACAGCCTCCCAAAGGCCAAGAGAATCTCTCCCTGGCACGCTGAGCGGTGCTGGATCCCAGCTCAGCATTTGCGCACGTCCAGGGATTCCTCCCACACCAGAGGAGCCAGGACAAAAAGCTCTTGCTGCTCTTCAAGTCTCCAGGCAACCTCACTCACACCTCCACACATGCTGCTGCTCTCTCTTTCTGCAGCCTCCCAAAGGCCAAGAGAATCTCTCCCTGGCATGCTCAGCAGTGCTGTATCCCAGCTTAGCATTTGCGAACGTCCAGGTATTTCTCCCACACCAGAGGAGCCAGGACAAAAAGCTCTTGCTGCTCTTCAAGTCTCCAGGCAACCCCACTCACAGCTCCACACATGCTGCTGCTCTCTCTTTCTGCAGCCTCCCAAAGGCCATAGCGAATCTGTCCTTCGCACGCTGAGCGGTGCTGGATCCCAGCTCAGCATTTGCAAACGTCCAGGGATTCCTCCCACACCAGAGGAGCCAGGACAAAAAGCTCTTGCTACGCTTCAAGTCTCCAGGCAACCCCACTCCCAGCTCCACACATGCTGCTGCTCTCTCTTTCTACAGAATCCCAAAGGCCAATCGAATCTGTCCTTCGCACGCTGAGCGGTGCTGGATCCCAGCTCAGCATTTGCGAACGTCCAGGGATTCCTCCCACACCAGAGGAGCCAGGACAAAAAGCTCTTGCTGCTCTTCAAGTCTCCAGGCAACCCCACTCACAGCTCCACACATGCTGCTGCTCTCTCTTTCTACAGCCTCCCAAAAGCCAAGAGAGCCTGTCCCTTCATCGCTGAGCGGAGCTGGATCCCAGCTCAGCATTTGCAAACGTCCAGGGATTCCTCCCACACCAGAGGAGCCAGGACAAAAAGCTCTTGCTGCTCTTCAAGTCTCCAGGCAACCCCACTCCCAGCTCCACACATGCTGCTGCTCTCTCTTTCTGCAGCCTCCAAAGGCCAAGCGAATCTGTCCTTCCCACGCTGAGCGGTGCTGGATCCCAGCTCAGCATTTGTGAACGTCCAGGGATTCCTCCCACACCAACGGAGCCAGGACAAAAAGCTCTTCCTGCTCATCAAGTCTCCAGGCAGCCCCACTCACAGCCCCACAAACGCTGCCGCTCCCTCTTTCTGCAGTCTCCCAAAGGCCAAGAGAGCCTGTCCCTGGCATGCTGAGCGGTGCTGGATCCCAGCTCAGCATTTGCGAACGTCCAGGGATTCCTCCCAAACCACAGGAGCCAGGACAAAAAGCTCTTGCTGCTCTTCAAGTCTCCAGGCAACCCCACTCACACCTCCACACATGGTGCTGCTCTCTCTTTCTACAGCCTCCCAAAGGCCAAGAGAATCTCTCCCTGGCATGCTGAGCGGTGCTGGATCCCAGCTCAGCATTTGCGAACGTCCAGGGATTCCTCCCACACCAGAGGAGCCAGGACAAAAAGCTCTTGCTGCTCTTCAAGTCTCCAGGCAACCCCACTCACAGCTCCACACATGCTGCTGCTCTCTCTTTCTACAGCCTCCCAAAGGCCAAGAGAATCTCTCCTTCGCACGCTGAGCGGTGCTGGATCCCAGCTCAGCATTTGCGAACGTCCAGGGATTCCTCCCACACCAGAGGAGCCAGGACAAAAAGCTCTTGCTGCTCTTCAAGTCTCCAGGCAATTCCACTCACAGCTCCACACATGCTGATGCTCTCTCTTTCTGCAGCCTCCCAAAGGCCAAGAGAGCCTGTACCTGCATCGCTGAGCGGTGCTGGATCCCAGCTCTGCATTTCCGAACGTCCAGGGATTCCTCCCACACCAGAGGAGCCAGGACAAAAAGCTCTTGCTGCTCTTCAAGTCTCCGGGCAACCCCACACACAGCTCCACACATACTGCTGCTCCCTCTTTCTGCAGTCTCCCAAAGGCCAAGAGAATCTCTCCCTGGCACGCTGAGCGGTGCTGGATCCCAGCTCAGCATTTGCGCACGTCCAGGGATTCCTCCCACACCAGAGGAGCCAGGACAAAAAGCTCTTGCTGCTCTTCAAGTCTCCAGGCAACCCCACTCACAGCTCCACACATGTTGCTGCTCTGTCTTTCTACAGACTCCCAAAGGCCAAGAGAGTCTGTCCCTGCATCGCTGAGCGGTGCTGGATCCCAGCTCAGCATTTGCGAACGTCCAGGGATTCCTCCCACACTAGATGAGCAAGGACAAAAAGCTCTTGCTGCTCTTCAAGTCTCCAGGCAACCTCACTCACACCTCCACACATGCTGCTGCTCTCTCTTTCTGCAGCCTCCCCAAGGCCATAGCGAATCTCTCCTTCGCACGCTGAGCGGTGCTGGATCCCAGCTCAGCATTTGCAAACGTCCAGGGATTCCTCCCACACCAGAGGAGCCAGGACAAAAAGCTCTTGCTACGCTTCAAGTCTCCAGGCAACCCCACTCCCAGCTCCACACATGCTGCTGCTCTCTCTTTCTACAGAATCCCAAAGGCCAATCGAATCTGTCCTTCGCACGCTGAGCGGTGCTGGATCCCAGCTCAGCATTTGCGAACGTCCAGGGATTCCTCCCACACCAGAGGAGCCAGGACAAAAAGCTCTTGCTGCTCTTCAAGTCTCCAGGCAACCCCACTCACAGCTCCACACATGCTGCTGCTCTCTCTTTCTACAGCCTCCCAAAAGCCAAGAGAGCCTGTCCCTTCATCGCTGAGCGGAGCTGGATCCCAGCTCAGCATTTGCAAACGTCCAGGGATTCCTCCCACACCAGAGGAGCCAGGACAAAAAGCTCTTGCTGCTCTTCAACTCTCCAGGCAACCCCACTCACAGCTCCACACATGCTGCTGCTCTCTCTTTCTGCAGCCTCCAAAGGCCAAGCGAATCTGTCCTTCCCACGCTGAGCGGTGCTGGATCCCAGCTCAGCATTTGTGAACGTCCAGGGATTCCTCCCACACCAACGGAGCCAGGACAAAAAGCTCTTCCTGCTCATCAAGTCTCCAGGCAGCCCCACTCACAGCCCCACAAACGCTGCCGCTCCCTCTTTCTGCAGTCTCCCAAAGGCCAAGAGAGCCTGTCCCTGGCATGCTGAGCGGTGCTGGATCCCAGCTCAGCATTTGCGAACGTCCAGGGATTCCTCCCACACCAGAGGAGCCAGGACAAAAAGCTCTTGCTGCTCTTCAAGTCTCCAGGCAATTCCACTCACAGCTCCGCACATGCTGCTGCTCTCTCTTTCTGCAGCCTCCCTAAGGCCAAGAGAGCCTGTACCTGAATCGCTGAGCGGTGCTGGATCCCAGCTCTGCATTTCCGAACGTCCAGGGATTCCTCCCAAACCACAGGAGCCAGGACAAAAAGCTCTTGCTGCTCTTCAAGTCTCCAGGCAACCCCACTCACACCTCCACACATGGTGCTGCTCTCTCTTTCTACAGCCTCCCAAAGGCCAAGAGAATCTCTCCCTGGCATGCTGAGCGGTGCTGGATCCCAGCTCAGCATTTGCGAACGTCCAGGGATTCCTCCCACACCAGAGGAGCCAGGACAAAAAGCTCTTGCTGCTCTTCAAGTCTCCAGGCAACCCCACTCACAGCTCCACACATGCTGCTGCTCTCTCTTTCTACAGCCTCCCAAAGGCCAAGAGAATCTCTCCTTCGCACGCTGAGCGGTGCTGGATCCCAGCTCAGCATTTGCGAACGTCCAGGGATTCCTCCTACACCAGAGGAGCCAGGACAAAAAGCTCTTGCTGCTCTTCAAGTCTCCAGGCAATTCCACTCACAGCTCCACACATGCTGATGCTCTCTCTTTCTGCAGCCTCCCAAAGGCCAAGAGAGCCTGTACCTGCATCGCTGAGCGGTGCTGGATCCCAGCTCTGCATTTCCGAACGTCCAGGGATTCCTCCCACACCAGAGGAGCCAGGACAAAAAGCTCTTCCTGCTCATCAAGTCTCCGGGCAACCCCACACACAGCTCCACACATACTGCTGCTCCCTCTTTCTGCAGTCTCCCAAAGGCCAAGAGAATCTCTCCCTGGCACGCTGAGCGGTGCTGGATCCCAGCTCAGCATTTGCGCACGTCCAGGGATTCCTCCCACACCAGAGGAGCCAGGACAAAAAGCTCTTGCTGCTCTTCAAGTCTCCAGGCAACCCCACTCACAGCTCCACACATGTTGCTGCTCTGTCTTTCTACAGACTCCCAAAGGCCAAGAGAGTCTGTCCCTGCATCGCTGAGCGGTGCTGGATCCCAGCTCAGCATTTGCGAACGTCCAGGGATTCCTCCCACACTAGATGAGCAAGGACAAAAAGCTCTTGCTGCTCTTCAAGTCTCCGGGCAACCCCACACACAGCTCCACACATGCTGCTGCTCTCTTTTTCTACAGCCTCCCAAAGGCCAAGAGAATCTCTCCCTGGCACGCTGAGCGGTGCTGGATCCCAGCTCAGCATTTGCGAACGTCCAGGGATTCCTCCCACACCAGAGGAGCCAGGACAAAAAGCTCTTGCTGCTCTTCAAGTCTCCAGGCAACCCCACTCACAGCTCCACACATGCTGCTGCTCTCTCTTTCTGCAGCCTCCCCAAGGCCAAGCGAATCTGTCCTTCGCACGCTGAGAGTTGCTGGATCCCAGCTCAGCATTTCCGAACGTCCAGGGATTCCTCCCACACCAGAGGAGCAAGGACAAAAAGCTCTTGCTGCTCTTCAAGTCTCCAGGCAACCCCACTCACAGCTCCACACATGCTGCTGCTCTCTCTTTCTACAGCCTCCCAAAGGCCAAGAGAATCTCTCCCTGGCACGCTGAGCGGTGCTGGATCCCAGCTCAGCATTTGCGCACGTCCAGGGATTCCTCCCACACCAGAGGAGCCAGGACAAGAAGCTCTTGCTGCTCTTCAAGTCTCCAGGCAACCCCACTCACAGCTCCACACATGCTGCTGCTCTCTCTTTCTACAGCCTCCCAAAGGCCAAGAGAATCTCTCCCTGGCACGCTGAGCGGTGCTGGATCCCAGCTCAGCATTTGTGAACGTCCAGGGATTCCTCCCACACCAGAGGAGCCACGACCAAATGCTCTTGCTGGTCTTCAAGTCTTCAGATAACCCCACTCCCAGCTCCACACATGCTGCTGCTTCTCTCTCTTTCTGCAGCCTCCCAAAGGCCAAGAGAGCTTGTCCCTGCATCGCTGAGCAGAGCTGGATCCCAGCTCAGCATTTCCGAACGTCCAGGGATTCCTCCCACACCACAGGAGCCAGGACAAAAAGCTCTTGCTGCTCTTCAAGTCTCCAGGCAACCCCACTCACACCTCCACACATGGTGCTGCTCTCTCTTTCTGCAGCCTTTGGAAGGCCAAGAGAGCCTGTCCCTGCACCGCGGAGCGGTGCTGGATCCCAGCTCAGCATTTGCGAATGTCCAGGGATTCCTCCCACACCAGAGGAGCCAGGACAAAAAGCTCTTGCTGCTCTTCAAGTCTCCAGGCAACCCCACTCACAGCTCCACACATGCTGCTGCTCTCTCTTTCTACAGAGTCCCAAAGGCCAAGACAGCCTCTCCCTGGCACGCTGAGTGGTGCGGGATCCCAGCTCTGCATTTGCGAACGTCCAGGGATTCCTCCCACACCAGAGGAGCCAGGACAAAAAGCTCTTGCTGCTCTTCAAGTCTCCAGGCAACCCCACTCCCAGCTCCACACATGCCGCAGCTCTCTCTTTCTACAGCCTCCCAAAGGCCAATACAAACTCTACCTGTAATGCTGAGCGGTGCTGGATCCCAGCTCAGCATTTGCAAACGTCCAGGGATTCCTTCCACACCAGAGGATCCACGACCAAAAGCTCTTGCTGCTCTTCAAGTCTCCATGCAGCACCATTCAGAGCCCCAGAAACGCTGCCACTCCCTCTTTCTGCAGTCTCCCAAAGGCCAAGAGAGCCTGTCCCTGGCATGCTGAGAGGTGCTGGATCCCAGCTCAGCATTTGCGAACGTCCAGAGATTCCTCCCAAATCAGAGGAGCCAGGACAAAAAGCTCTTGCTGCTCTTAATGTCTCCAGGCAACCCCACTCACAGCTCCACACATGCTGCTGCTCTCTTTTTCTATAGCCTCCCAAAGGCCAAGAGAATCTCTCCCTGGCACGCTGAGCGGTGCTGGATCCCAGCTCAGCATTTGCGAACGTCCAGGGATTCCTCCCACACCAGAGGAGCCAGGACAAAAAGCTCTTGCTACGCTTCAAGTCTCCGGGCAACCCCACTCACAGCTCCGCACATGCTGCTGCTCTCTCTTTCTGCAGCCTCCCAAAGGCCAGGCGAATCTGTCCTTTGCACGCTGAGCGGTGCTGGATCCCAGCTCAGCATTTGCAAACGTCCAGGGATTCCTCCCACACCAGAGGAGCAAGGACAAAAAGCTCTTGCTGCTCTTCAAGTCTCCAGGCAACCCCACTCACAGCTCCACACATGCTGCTGCTCTCTCTTTCTACAGCCTCCCAAAGGCCAAGAGAGCCTGTCCCTGCATCGCTGAGCGGAGCTGGATCCCATCTCAGCATTTCCGAACGTCCAGGGATTCCTCCCACACCAGAGGAGCCAGGACAAAAAGCTCTTGCTGCTCTTCAAGTCTCCAGGCAGCCCCACTCCCAGCTCCACACATGCTGCTGCTCTCTCTTTCTACAGACTCCCAAAGGCCAATCGAATCTCTCCTTCACACGCTGAGCGGTGCTGGATCCCAGTTCAGCATTTGCGAACGTCCAGGGATTCCTCCCACACCAGAGGAGCCAGGACAAAAAGCTCTTGCTGCTCTTCAAGTCTCCAGGCAACCCCACTCACAGCTCCACACATGTTGCTTCTCTCTCTTTCTGCAGACTCCCAAAGGCCAAGAGAGCCTGTCCCTGCATCGCTGAGCGGAGCTGGATCCCAGCTCAGCATTTCCGAACGTCCAGGGATTCCTCCCACACCAGAGGAGCCAGGACAAAAAGCTCTTGCTGCTCTTCAAGTCTCCAGGCAACCCCACTCACAGCTCCACACATGCTGCTGCTCTCTCTTTCTGCAGCCTCCCCAAGGCCAAGCGAATCTGTCCTTCGCACGCTGAGAGTTGCTGGATCCCAGCTCAGCATTTCCAAACGTCCAGGGATTCCTCCCACACCAGAGGAGCCAGGACAAAAAGCTCTTGCTGCTCCTCAAGTCTCCAGGCAACCCCACTCACAGCTCCACACATGCTGCTGCTCTCTCTTTCTACAGCCTCCCAAAGGCCAAGAGAATCTCTCCCTGGCACGCTGAGCGGTGCTGGATCCCAGCTCAGCATTTGCGCACGTCCAGGGATTCCTCCCACACCAGAGGAGCCAGGACAAAAAGCTCTTGCTGCTCTTCAAGTCTCCAGGAAACCCCACTCACAACTCCACACATGCTGCTGCTCTCTCTTTCTACAGCCTCCCAAAGGCCAATACAAACTCTACCTGTAACACTGAGCGGTGCTGGATCCCAGCTCAGCATTTGCAAATGTCCAGGGATTCCTTCCACACCAGAGGATCCACGACCAAAAGCTCTTGCTGCTCTTCAAGTCTCCATGCAGCACCATTCAGAGCCCCAGAAACGCTGCCACTCCCTCTTTCTGCAGCCTCCCAAAGGCCAAGAGAGCCTGTCCCTGGCATGCTGAGAGGTGCTGGATCCCAGCTCAGCATTTGCGAACGTCCAGAGATTCCTCCCACACCAGAGGAGCCAGGACAAAAAGCTCTTGCTGCTCTTCAACTCTCCAGGCAACCCCACTCACAGCTCCACACATGCTGCTGCTCTCTCTTTCTACAGCCTCCCAAAGGCCAAGAGAATCTCTCCCTGGCACGCTGAGCGGTGCTGGATCCCAGCTCAGCATTTGCGAACGTCCAGGGATTCCTCCCACACCAGAGGAGCCAGGACAAAAAGCTCTTGCTGCTCCTCAAGTCTCCAGGCAACCCCACTCACAGCTCCACACATGTTGCTGCTCTCTCTTTCTGCAGCCTCCCAAAGGCCATAGCGAATCTCTCCTTCGCACGCTGAGCGGTGCTGGATCCCAGCTCAGCATTTGCAAACGTCCAGGGATTCCTCCCACACCAGAGGAGCCAGGACAAAAAGCTCTTGCTACGCTTCAAGTCTCCAGGCAACCCCACTCCCAGCTCCACACATGGTGCTGCTCTCTCTTTCTACAGACTCCCAAAGGCCAATCGAATCTCTCCTTCGCACGCTGAGCGGTGCTGGACCAGCTCTGCATTTGCAAACGTCCAGAGATTCCTCCCACACCAGAGGAGCCAGGACAAAAAGCTCTTGCTACGCTTCAAGTCTCCGGGCAACCCCACTCACAGCTCCGCACATGCTGCTGCTCTCTCTTTCTGCAGCCTCCCGAAGGCCAAGAGAGCCTGTCCCTTCATCGCTGAGCGGAGCTGGATCCCCGTTCAGCATTTGTGAACGTCCAGGGATTCCTCCCACACCAGAGGAGCCAGGACAAAAAGCTCTTGCTACTCTTAATGTCTCCAGGAAACCCCACTCACAGCTCCACATATGCTGATGCTCTCTCTTTCTGCAGCCTCCCAAAGGCCAAGACAGCCTCTCCCTGGCACGCTGAGTGGTGCGGGATCCCAGCTCTGCATTTGCGAACATCCAGGGATTCCTCCCACACCAGAGGAGCCAGGACAAAAAGCTCTTGCTGCTCTTCAAGTCTCCAGGCAACCCCACTCCCAGCTCCACACATGCTGCAGCTCTCTCTTTCTACAGCCTCCCAAAGGCCAATACAAACTCTACCTGTAACGCTGAGCGGTGCGGGATCCCAGCTCTGCATTTGCGAACGTCCAGGGATTCCTCCCACACCAGAGGAGCCAGGACAAAAAGCTCTTGCTGCTCTTCAAGTCTCCAGGCAACCCCACTCCCAGCTCCACACATGCCGCAGCTCTCTCTTTCTACAGCCTCCCAAAGGCCAATACAAACTCTACCTGTAACGCTGAGCGGTGCTGGATCCCAGCTCAGCATTTGCAAACGTCCAGGGATTCCTTCCACACCAGAGGATCCACGACCAAAAGCTCTTGCTGCTCTTCAAGTCTCCATGCAGCACCATTCAGAGCCCCAGAAACGCTGCCACTCCCTCTTTCTGCAGTCTCCCAAAGGCCAAGAGAGCCTGTCCCTGGCATGCTGAGAGGTGCTGGATCCCAGCTCAGCATTTGCGAACGTCCAGAGATTCCTCCCAAATCAGAGGAGCCAGGACAAAAAGCTCTTGCTGCTCTTAATGTCTCCAGGCAACCCCACTCACAGCTCCACACATGCTGCTGCTCTCTTTTTCTATAGCCTCCCAAAGGCCAAGAGAATCTCTCCCTGGCACGCTGAGCGGTGCTGGATCCCAGCTCAGCATTTGCGAACGTCCAGGGATTCCTCCCACACCAGAGGAGCCAGGACAAAAAGCTCTTGCTACGCTTCAAGTCTCCGGGCAACCCCACTCACAGCTCCGCACATGCTGCTGCTCTCTCTTTCTGCAGCCTCCCAAAGGCCAGGCGAATCTGTCCTTTGCACGCTGAGCGGTGCTGGATCCCAGCTCAGCATTTGCAAACGTCCAGGGATTCCTCCCACACCAGAGGAGCCAGGACAAAAAGCTCTTGCTACGCTTCAACTCTCCAGGCAACCCCACTCACAGCTCCACACATGCTGCTGCTCTCTCTTTCTACAGCCTCCCAAAGGCCAAGAGAGCCTGTCCCTGCATCGCTGAGCGGAGCTGGATCCCATCTCAGCATTTCCGAACGTCCAGGGATTCCTCCCACACCAGAGGAGCCAGGACAAAAAGCTCTTGCTGCTCTTCAAGTCTCCAGGCAGCCCCACTCCCAGCTCCACACATGCTGCTGCTCTCTCTTTCTACAGACTCCCAAAGGCCAGGCGAATCTGTCCTTTGCACGCTGAGCGGTGCTGGATCCCAGTTCAGCATTTGCGAACGTCCAGGGATTCCTCCCACACCAGAGGAGCCAGGACAAAAAGCTCTTGCTGCTCTTCAAGTCTCCAGGCAACCCCACTCACAGCTCCACACATGTTGCTTCTCTCTCTTTCTGCAGACTCCCAAAGGCCAAGAGAGCCTGTCCCTGCATCGCTGAGCGGAGCTGGATCCCAGCTCAGCATTTCCGAACGTCCAGGGATTCCTCCCACACCAGAGGAGCCAGGACAAAAAGCTCTTGCTGCTCTTCAAGTCTCCAGGCAACCCCACTCACAGCTCCACACATGCTGCTGCTCTCTCTTTCTGCAGCCTCCCCAAGGCCAAGCGAATCTGTCCTTCGCACGCTGAGAGTTGCTGGACCCCAGCTCAGCATTTGCAAACGTCCAGGGATTCCTCCCACACCAGAGGAGCAAGGACAAAAAGCTCTTGCTGCTCCTCAAGTCTCCAGGCAACCCCACTCACAGCTCCACACATGCTGCTGCTCTCTCTTTCTACGGCCCCCCAAAGGCCAAGAGAATCTCTCCCTGGCACGCTGAGCGGTGCTGGATCCCAGCTCAGCATTTGCGCACGTCCAGGGATTCCTCCCACACCAGAGGAGCCAGGACAAAAAGCTCTTGCTGCTCTTCAAGTCTCCAGGAAACCCCACTCACAACTCCACACATGCTGCTGCTCTCTCTTTCTACAGCCTCCCAAAGGCCAATACAAACTCTACCTGTAACACTGAGCGGTGCTGGATCCCAGCTCAGCATTTCCGAACGTCCAGGGATTCCTTCCACACCAGAGGATCCACGACCAAAAGCTCTTGCTGCTCTTCAAGTCTCCATGCAGCACCATTCAGAGCCCCAGAAACGCTGCCACTCCCTCTTTCTGCAGTCTCCCAAAGGCCAAGAGAGCCTGTCCCTGGCATGCTGAGAGGTGCTGGATCCCAGCTCAGCATTTGCGAACGTCCAGAGATTCCTCCCACACCAGAGGAGCCAGGACAAAAAGCTCTTGCTGCTCTTCAACTCTCCAGGCAACCCCACTCACAGCTCCACACATGCTGCTGCTCTCTCTTTCTACAGCCTCCCAAAGGCCAAGAGAATCTCTCCCTGGCACGCTGAGCGGTGCTGGATCCCAGCTCAGCATTTGCGAACGTCCAGGGATTCCTCCCACACCAGAGGAGCCAGGACAAAAAGCTCTTGCTGCTCCTCAAGTCTCCAGGCAACCCCACTCACAGCTCCACACATGTTGCTGCTCTCTCTTTCTGCAGCCTCCCAAAGGCCATAGCGAATCTCTCCTTCGCACGCTGAGCGGTGCTGGATCCCAGCTCAGCATTTGCAAACGTCCAGGGATTCCTCCCACACCAGAGGAGCCAGGACAAAAAGCTCTTGCTACGCTTCAAGTCTCCAGGCAACCCCACTCCCAGCTCCACACATGGTGCTGCTCTCTCTTTCTACAGACTCCCAAAGGCCAATCGAATCTCTCCTTCGCACGCTGAGCGGTGCTGGACCAGCTCTGCATTTGCAAACGTCCAGAGATTCCTCCCACACCAGAGGAGCCAGGACAAAAAGCTCTTGCTACGCTTCAAGTCTCCGGGCAACCCCACTCACAGCTCCGCACATGCTGCTGCTCTCTCTTTCTGCAGCCTCCCGAAGGCCAAGAGAGCCTGTCCCTTCATCGCTGAGCGGAGCTGGATCCCCGTTCAGCATTTGTGAACGTCCAGGGATTCCTCCCACACCAGAGGAGCCAGGACAAAAAGCTCTTGCTACTCTTAATGTCTCCAGGAAACCCCACTCACAGCTCCACATATGCTGATGCTCTCTCTTTCTGCAGCCTCCCAAAGGCCAACACAGCCTCTCCCTGGCACGCTGAGTGGTGCGGGATCCCAGCTCTGCATTTGCGAACATCCAGGGATTCCTCCCACACCAGAGGAGCCAGGACAAAAAGCTCTTGCTGCTCTTCAAGTCTCCAGGCAACCCCACTCCCAGCTCCACACATGCTGCAGCTCTCTCTTTCTACAGCCTCCCAAAGGCCAATACAAACTCTACCTGTAACGCTGAGCGGTGCTGGATCCCAGCTCAGCATTTGCAAACGTCCAGGGATTCCTTCCACACCAGAGGATCCACGACCAAAAGCTCTTGCTGCTCTTCAAGTCTCCATGCAGCACCATTCAGAGCCCCAGAAACGCTGCCACTCCCTCTTTCTGCAGTCTCCCAAAGGCCAAGAGAGCCTGTCCCTGGCATGCTGAGAGGTGCTGGATCCCAGCTCAGCATTTGCGAACGTCCAGAGATTCCTCCCAAATCAGAGGAGCCAGGACAAAAAGCTCTTGCTGCTCTTAATGTCTCCAGGCAACCCCACTCACAGCTCCACACATGCTGCTGCTCTCTTTTTCTATAGCCTTCCAAAGGCCAAGAGAATCTCTCCCTGGCACGCTGAGCGGTGCTGGATCCCAGCTCAGCATTTGCGAACGTCCAGGGATTCCTCCCACACCAGAGGAGGCAGGACAAAAACCTCTTGCTGCTCTTCAAGTCTCCAGGCAACCCCACTCACAGCTCCACACATGCTGCTGCTCTCTCTTTCTACAGCCTCCCAAAGGCCAAGAGAGCCTGTCCATGCATCGCTGAGCGGTGCTGGATCCCAGCTCAGCATTTCCGAACGTCCAGGGATTCCTCCCACACCAGAGGAGCCAGGACAAAAAGCTCTTGCTGCTCTTCAAGTCTCCAGGCAGCCCCACTCCCAGCTCCACACATGCTGCTGCTCTCTCTTTCTACAGACTCCCAAAGGCCAATCGAATCTCTCCTTCACACGCTGAGCGGTGCTGGATCCCAGCTCAGCATTTGCGAACGTCCAGGGATTCCTCCCACACCAGAGGAGCCAGGACAAAAAGCTCTTGCTGCTCTTCAAGTCTCCAGGCAATTCCACTCACAGCTCCACACATGCTGATGCTCTCTCTTTCTGCAGCCTCCCAAAGGCCAAGAGAGCCTGTACCTGCATCGCTGAGCGGTGCTGGATCCCAGCTCTGCATTTGCGAACGTCCAGGGATTCCTCCCACACCAGAGGAGCCAGGACAAAAAGCTCTTGCTGCTCTTCAAGTCTCCAGGCAACCCCACTCACAGCTCCACACATGTTGCTTCTCCCTCTTTCTGCAGTATCCCAAAGGCCAAGAGAGCCTGTCCCTGCATCGCTGAGCGGAGCTGGATCCCAGCTCAGCATTTCCGAACGTCCAGGGATTCCTCCCACACCAGAGGAGCCAGGACAAAAAGCTCTTGCTGCTCTTCAAGTCTCCAGGCAACCCCACTCACAGCTCCACACATGCTGCTGCTCTCTCTTTCTGCAGCCTCCCCAAGGCCAAGCGAATCTGTCCTTCGCACGCTGAGAGTTGCTGGATCCCAGCTCAGCATTTGTGAACGTCCAGGGATTCCTCCCACACCAGAGGAGACAGGACAAAAAGCTCTTGCTGCTCTTCAAGTCTCCAGGAAACCCCACTCACAACTCCACACATGCTGCTGCTCTCTCTTTCTACAGCCTCCCAAAGGCCAATACAAACTCTACCTGTAACGCTGAGTGGTGCTGGATCCCAGCTCAGCTTTTGCAAATGTCCAGGGATTCCTTCCACACCAGAGGATCCACGACCAAAAGCTCTTGCTGCTCTTCAAGTCTCCTTGCAGCACCATTCAGAGCCCCAGAAACGCTGCCACTCCCTCTTTCTGCAGTCTCCCAAAGGCCAAGAGAATCTCTCCCTGGCACGCTGAGCGGTGCTGGATCCCAGCTCAGCATTTGCGAACGTCCAGAGATTCCTCCCACACCAGAGGAGCCAGGACAAAAAGCTCTTGCTGCTCTTCAACTCTCCAGGCAACCCCACTCACAGCTCCACACATGCTGCTGCTCTCTCTTTCTACACCCTCCCAAAGGCCAAGCGAATCTCTCCCTGGCACACTGAGCGGTGCTGGATCCCAGCTCAGCATTTCCGAACGTCCAGGGATTCCTCCCACACCAGAGGAGCCAGGACAAAAAGCTCTTGCTGCTCCTCAAGTCTCCAGGCAACCCCACTCACAGCTCCACACATGTTGCTGCTCTCTCTTTCTGCAGCCTCCCAAAGGCCATAGCGACTCTCTCCTTCGCACGCTGAGCGGTGCTGGATCCCAGCTCAGCATTTGCAAACGTCCAGGGATTCCTCCCACACCAGAGGAGCCAGGACAAAAAGCTCTTGCTACGCTTCAAGTCTCCAGGCAACCCCACTCCCAGCTCCACACATGCTGCTGCTCTCTCTTTCTACAGACTCCCAAAGGCCAATCGAATCTCTCCTTCGCACGCTGAGCGGTGCTGGATGCCAGCTCTGCATTTGCAAACGTCCAGAGATTCCTCCCACACCAGAGGAGCCAGGACAAAAAGCTCTTGCTATGCTTCAAGTCTCCGGGCAACCCCACTCACAGCTCCACACATGCTGCTGCTCTCTCTTTCTGCAGCCTCCCGAAGGACAAGAGAGCCTGTCCCTTCATCGCTGAGCGGAGCTGGATCCCCGTTCAGCATTTGTGAACGTCCAGGGATTCCTCCCACACCAGAGGAGCCAGGACAAAAAGCTCTTGCTACTCTTAATGTCTCCAGGAAACCCCACTCACAGCTCCACATATGCTGATGCTCTCTCTTTCTGCAGCCTCCCAAAGGCCAAGAAAGCATCTCCCTGGCACGCTGAGTGGTGCGGGATCCCAGCTCTGCATTTGCGAACGTCCAGGGATTCCTCCCACACCAGAGGAGCCAGGACAAAAAGCTCTTGCTGCTCTTCAAGTCTCCAGGCAACCCCACTCACAGCTCCGCACATGCTGCTGCTCTCTCTTTCTGCAGCCTCCCAAAGGCCAAGAGAATCTCTCCCTGGCATGCTCAGAGGTGCTGGATCCCAGCTCAGCATTTGTGAACGTCCAGGGGTTCCTCCCACACCAGAGGAGCCAGGACAAAAAGCTCTTGCTGCTCTTCAAGTCTCCAGGCAACCCCACTCCCAGCTCCACACATGCTGCTGCTCTCTCTTTCTGCAGCCTCCAAAGGCCAAGCGAATCTGTCCTTCCCACGCTGAGCGGTGCTGGATCCCAGCTCAGCATTTGTGAACGTCCAGGGATTCCTCCCACACCAACGGAGCCAGGACAAAAAGCTCTTCCTGCTCATCAATTCTCCAGGCAGCCCCACTCACAGCCCCACAAACGCTGCCGCTCCCTCTTTCTGCAGTCTCCCAAAGGCCAAGAGAGCCTGTCCCTGGCATGCTGAGCGGTGCTGGATCCCAGCTCAGCATTTGCGAACGTCCAGGGATTCCTCCCACACCAGAGGAGCCAGGACAAAAAGCTCTTGCTGCTCTTCAAGTCTCCAGGCAATTCCACTCACAGCTCCGCACATGCTGCTGCTCTCTCTTTCTGCAGCCTCCCAAAGGCCAAGAGAGCCTGTATCTGAACCGCTGAGCGGTGCTGGATCCCAGCTCAGCATTTGCGAACGTCCAGGGATTCCTCCCACACCAGAGGAGCCAGGACAAAAAGCTCTTGCTGCTCTTCAAGTCTCCGGGCAACCCCACACACAGCTCCACACATGCTGCTGCTCCCTCTTTCTGCAGTCTCCCAAAGGCCAAGAGAATCTCTCCCTGGCATGCTCAGAGGTGCTGGATCCCAGCTCAGCATTTGCGAACGTCCAGGGATTCCTCCCACACCAGAGGAGCCAGGACAAAAAGCTCTTGCTGCTCCTCAAGTCTCCAGGCAACCCCACTCACAGCTCCACACATGTTGCTTCTCTCTCTTTCTACAGCCTCCCAAAGGCCAAGAGATCCTCTCCCTGCATCGCTGAGCGGTGCTGGATCCCAACTCAGCATTTGTGAACGTCCAGGGATTCCTCCCACACCAGAGGAGCCACGACCAAATGCTCTTGCTGCTCTTCAAGTCTTCAGATAACCCCACTCCCAGCTCCACACATGCTGCTGCTTCTCTCTCTTTCTGCAGCCTCCCAAAGGCCAAGAGAGACTGTCCCTGCATCGCTGAGCGGAGCTGGATCCCAGCTCAGCATTTCCGAACGTCCAGGGATTCCTCCCACACCACAGGAGCCAGGACAAAAAGCTCTTGCTGCTCTTCAAGTCTCCAGGCAACCCCACTCACAGCTCCACACATGCTGCTGCTCTCTTTTTCTATAGCCTCCCAAAGGCCAAGAGAATCTCTCCCTGGCACGCTGAGCGGTGCTGGATCCCAGCTCAGCATTTGCGAACGTCCAGGGATTCCTCCCACACCAGAGGAGCCAGGACAAAAAGCTCTTGCTGCTCTTCAAGTCTCCGGGCAACCCCACACACAGCTCCACACATGCTGCTGCTCTCTCTTTCTGCAGCCTCCCAAAGGCCAAGAGAATCTCTCCCTGGCATGCTCAGAGGTGCTGGATCCCAGCTCAGCATTTGCGAATGTCCAGGGATTCCTCCCACACCAGACGAGCCAGGACAAAAAGCTCTTGCTGCTCCTCAAGTCTCCAGGCAACCCCACTCACAGCTCCACACATGTTGCTTCTCTCTCTTTCTACAGCCTCCCAAAGGCCAAGAGATCCTCTCCCTGCATCGCTGAGCGGTGCTGGATCCCAACTTAGCATTTGTGAACGTCCAGGGATTCCTCCCACACCAGAGGAGCCACGACCAAATGCTCTTGCTGCTCTTCAAGTCTTCAGATAACCCCACTCCCAGCTCCACACATGCTGCTGCTTCTCTCTCTTTCTGCAGCCTCCCAAAGGCCAAGAGAGCCTGTCCCTGCATCGCTGAGCGGAGCTGGATCCCAGCTCAGCATTTCCGAACGTCCAGGGATTCCTCCCACACCACAGGAGCCAGGACAAAAAGCTCTTGCTGCTCTTCAAGTCTCCAGGCAACCCCACTCCCAGCTCCACACATGCTGCTGCTCTCTCTTTCTGCAGCCTCCAAAGGCCAAGCGAATCTGTCCTTCCCACGCTGAGCGGTGCTGGATCCCAGCTCAGCATTTGTGAACGTCCAGGGATTCCTCCCACACCAACGGAGCCAGGACAAAAAGCTCTTCCTGCTCATCAAGTCTCCAGGCAGCCCCACTCACAGCCCCACACATGCTGCCGCTCCCTCTTTCTGCAGTCTCCCAAAGGCCAAGAGAGCCTGTCCCTGGCATGCTGAGCGGTGCTGGATCCCAGCTCAGCATTTGCGAACGTCCAGGGATTCCTCCCACACCAGAGGAGCCAGGACAAAAAGCTCTTGCTGCTCTTCAAGTCTCCAGGCAATTCCACTCACAGCTCCGCACATGCTGCTGCTCTCTCTTTCTGCAGCCTCCCAAAGGCCAAGAGAGCCTGTATCTGAACCGCTGAGCGGTGCTGGATCCCAGCTCAGCATTTGCGAACGTCCAGGGATTCCTCCCACACCAGAGGAGCCAGGACAAAAAGCTCTTGCTGCTCTTCAAGTCTCCGGGCAACCCCACACACAGCTCCACACATGCTGCTGCTCCCTCTTTCTGCAGTCTCCCAAAGGCCAAGAGAATCTCTCCCTGGCATGCTCAGAGGTGCTGGATCCCAGCTCAGCATTTGCGAATGTCCAGGGATTCCTCCCACACCAGAGGAGCCAGGACAAAAAGCTCTTGCTGCTCCTCAAGTCTCCAGGCAACCCCACTCACAGCTCCACACATGTTGCTTCTCTCTCTTTCTACAGCCTCCCAAAGGCCAAGAGATCCTCTCCCTGCATCGCTGAGCGGTGCTGGATCCCAACTCAGCATTTGTGAACGTCCAGGGATTCCTCCCACACCAGAGGAGCCACGACCAAATGCTCTTGCTGCTCTTCAAGTCTTCAGATAACCCCACTCCCAGCTCCACACATGCTGCTGCTTCTCTCTCTTTCTGCAGCCTCCCAAAGGCCAAGAGAGCCTGTCCCTGCATCGCTGAGCGGAGCTGGATCCCAGCTCAGCATTTCCGAACGTCCAGGGATTCCTCCCACACCACAGGAGCCAGGACAAAAAGCTCTTGCTGCTCTTCAAGTCTCCAGGCAACCCCACTCACAGCTCCACACATGCTGCTGCTTCTCTCTCTTTCTGCAGCCTCCCAAAGGCCAAGAGATCCTGTCCCTGCATCGCTGAGCGGAGCTGGATACCAGCTCAGCATTTGCAAACGTCCAGGGATTCCTTCCACACCAGAGGATCCACGACCAAAAGCTCCTGCTGCTCTTCAAGTCTCCATGCAGCACCATTCAGAGCCCCAGAAACGCTGCCACTCCCTCTTTCTGCAGTCTCCCAAAGGCCAAGAGAGCCTGTCCCTGGCATGCTGAGAGGTGCTGGATCCCAGCTCAGCATTTGCGAACGTCCAGAGATTCCTCCCACACCAGAGGAGCCAGGACAAAAAGCTCTTGCTGCTCTTCAACTCTCCAGGCAACCCCACTCACAGCTCCACACATGCTGCTGCTCTCTTTTTCTACAGCCTCCCAAAGGCCAAGAGAATCTCTCCCTGGCACGCTGAGCGGTGCTGGATCCCAGCTCAGCATTTGCGAACGTCCAGGGATTCCTCCCACACCAGAGGAGCCAGGACAAAAAGCTCTTGCTGCTCTTAATGTCTCCAGGCAACCCCACTCACATCTCCACACGTGTTGCTGCTCTCTCTTTCTGCAGCCTCCCAAAGGCCATAGCGAATCTCTCCTTCACACGCTGAGCGGTGCTGGATCCCAGCTCAGCATTTGTGAACGTCCAGGGATTCCTCCCACACCAGAGGAGCCAGGACAAAAAGCTCTTGCTACGCTTCAAGTCTCCGGGCAACCCCACTCACAGCTCCGCACATGCTGCTGCTCTCTCTTTCTGCAGCCTCCCAAAGGCCAGGCGAATCTGTCCTTCGCACGCTGAGCGGTGCTGGATCCCAACTCAGCATTTGCAAACGTCCAGGGATTCCTCCCACACCAGAGGAGCCAGGACAAAAAGCTCTTGCTGCTCTTCAACTCTCCAGGCAACGCCACTCACAGCTCCGCACATGCTGCTGCTCTCTCTTTCTACAGCCTCCCAAAGGCCAAGAGAGCCTGTCCCTGGCATGCTGAGAGGTGCTGGATCCCAGCTCAGCATTTGCGAACGTCCAGAGATTCCTCCCACATCAGAGGAGCCAGGACAAAAAGCTCTTGCTGCTCTTCAACTCTCCAGGCAACCCCACTCACAGCTCCACGCATGCTGCTGCTCTCTCTTTCTACAGCCTCCCAAAGGCCAAGAGAGTCTCTCCCTGGCACGCTGAGCGGTGCTGGATCCCAGCTCTGCTTTTGTGAACGTCCAGGGATTCCTCCCACACCAGAGGAGCCACGACCAAAAGCTCTTGCTGCTCTTCAAGTCTGCAGGCAACCCCACTCACAGCTCCACACATGGTGCTGCTCTCTCTTTCTGCAGTCTCCCAAAGGCCAAGAGAGTCTCTCCCTGGCACGCTGAGCGGAGCTGGATCACACCTCTGCATTTGCGAACGTCCAGGGATTCCTCCCACACCAGAGGAGCCAGGACAAAAAGCTCTTGCTGCTCTTAATGTCTCCAGGCAACCCCACTCACAGCTCCACACATGCTGCTCTGTCTTTCTACAGAGTCCCAAAGGCCAAGAGAGCCTGTCCCTGGCACGCTGAGTGGTGCGGGATCCCAGCTCTGCATTTGCGAACGTCCAGGGATTCCTCCCACACCAGAGGAGCCAGGACAAAAAGCTCTTGCTGCTCTTCAAGTCTCCAGGCAACCCCACTCCCAGCTCCACACATGCTGCTGCTCTCTCTTTCTGCAGCCTCCCAAAGGTCAAGAGAGCCTGTCCCTGCATCGCTGAGCGGAGCTGGATCCCAGCTCAGCATTTGCAAACGTCCAGGGATTCCTCCCACACCAGAGGAGCCAGGACAAAAAGCTCTTGCTGATCTTAAACTCTCCAGGCAACCCCACTCACAGCTCCACACATGCTGCAGCTCTCTCTTTCTACAGCCTCCCAAAGGCCAATACAAACTCTACCTGTAACGCTGAGCGGTGCTGGATCCCAGCTCAGCATTTGCAAACGTCCAGGGATTCCTTCCACACCAGAGGATCCACGACCAAAAGCTCTTGCTGCTCTTCAAGTCTCCATGCAGCACCATTCAGAGCCCCAGAAACGCTGCCACTCCCTCTTTCTGCAGTCTCCCAAAGGCCAAGAGAGCCTGTCCCTGGCATGCTGAGAGGTGCTGGATCCCAGCTCAGCATTTGCGAACGTCCAGAGATTCCTCCCAAATCAGAGGAGCCAGGACAAAAAGCTCTTGCTGCTCTTAATGTCTCCAGGCAACCCCACTCACAGCTCCACACATGCTGCTGCTCTCTTTTTCTACAGCCTCCCAAAGGCCAAGAGAATCTCTCCCTGGCACGCTGAGCGGTGCTGGATCCCAGCTCAGCATTTGCGAACGTCCAGGGATTCCTCCCACACCAGAGGAGCCAGGACAAAAAGCTCTTGCTGCTCTTAATGTCTCCAGGCAACCCCACTCACATCTCCACACGTGTTGCTGCTCTCTCTTTCTGCAGCCTCCCAAAGGCCATAGCGAATCTCTCCTTCACACGCTGAGCGGTGCTGGATCCCAGCTCAGCATTTGTGAACGTCCAGGGATTCCTCCCACACCAGAGGAGCCAGGACAAAAAGCTCTTGCTACGCTTCAAGTCTCCGGGCAACCCCACTCACAGCTCCGCACATGCTGCTGCTCTCTCTTTCTGCAGCCTCCCAAAGGCCAGGCGAATCTGTCCTTCGCACGCTGAGCGGTGCTGGATCCCAACTCAGCATTTGCAAACGTGCAGGGATTCCTCCCACACCAGAGGAGCCAGGACAAAAAGCTCTTGCTGCTCTTCAACTCTCCAGGCAACCCCACTCACAGCTCCACACATGCTGCTGCTCTCTCTTTCTACAGCCTCCCAAAGGCCAAGAGAGCCTGTCCCTGGCATGCTGAGAGGTGCTGGATCCCAGCTCAGCATTTGCGAACGTCCAGAGATTCCTCCCACATCAGAGGAGCCAGGACAAAAAGCTCTTGCTGCTCTTCAACTCTCCAGGCAACCCCACTCACAGCTCCACACATGTTGCTGCTCTCTCTTTCTACAGCCTCCCCAAGGCCAAGCGAATCTGTCCTTCGCACGCTGAGCGGTGCTGGATCCCAGCTCAGCATTTGCAAACGTCCAGGGATTCCTCCCACACCAGAGGAGCCAGGACAAAAAGCTCTTGCTACGCTTCAAGTCTCCGGGCAACCCCACTCACAGCTCCGCACATGCTGCTGCTCTCTCTTTCTGCAGCCTCCCAAAGGCCAAGAGAGTCTCTCCCTGGCACGCTGAGCGGTGCTGGATCACACCTCTGCATTTGCGAACGTCCAGGGATTCCTCCCACACCAGAGGAGCCAGGACAAAAAGCTCTTGCTGCTCTTAATGTCTCCAGGCAACCCCACTCACAGCTCCACACATGCTGCTCTGTCTTTCTACAGAGTCCCAAAGGCCAAGAGAGCCTGTCCCTGGCACGCTGAGTGGTGCGGGATCCCAGCTCTGCATTTGCGAACGTCCAGGGATTCCTCCCACACCAGAGGAGCCAGGACAAAAAGCTCTTGCTGCTCTTCAAGACTCCAGGCAACCCCACTCCCAGCTCCACACATGCTGCTGCTCTCTCTTTCTGCAGCCTCCCAAAGGTCAAGAGAGCCTGTCCCTGCATCGCTGAGCGGAGCTGGATCCCAGCTCAGCATTTGCAAACGTCCAGGGATTCCTCCCACACCAGAGGAGCCAGGACAAAAAGCTCTTGCTGCTCTTCAACTCTCCAGGCAACCCCACTCACAGCTCCACACATGCTGCAGCTCTCTCTTTCTACAGCCTCCCAAAGGCCAATACAAACTCTACCTGTAACGCTGAGCGGTGCGGGATCCCAGCTCAGCTTTTGCAAATGTCCAGGGATTCCTCCCACACCAGAGGATCCACGACCAAAAGTTCTTGCTGCTCTTCAAGTCTCCATGCAGCACCATTCAGAGCCCCAGAAACGCTGCCACTCCCTCTTTCTGCAGTCTCCCAAAGGCCAAGATAGCCTGTCCCTGGTATGCTGAGAGGTGCTGGATCCCAGCTCAGCATTTGCGAACGTCCAGCGATTCCTCCCACACCAGAGGAGCCAGGACAAAAAGCTCTTGCTGCTCTTCAGCTCTCCAGGCAACCCCACTCACAGCTCCACACATGCTGCTGCTCTCTCTTTCTACAGCCTCCCAAAGGCCAAGAGAATCTCTCCCTGGCACGCTGAGCGGTGCTGGATCCCAGCTCAGCATTTGCGAACGTCCAGGGATTCCTCCCACACCAGAGGAGCCAGGACAAAAAGCTCTTGCTGCTCTTCAAGTCTCCAGGCAACCCCACTCACAGCTCCACACATGTTGCTGCTCTCTCTTTCTGCAGCCTCCCAAAGGCCATAGCGAATCTCTCCTTCGCACGCTGAGCGGTGCTGGATCCCAGCTCAGCATTTGCAAACGTCCAGGGATTCCTCCCACACCAGAGGAGCCAGGACAAAAAGCTCTTGCTACGCTTCAAGTCTCCAGGCAACCCCACTCCCAGCTCCACACATGCTGCTGCTCTCTCTTTCTACAGACTCCCAAAGGCCAATCGAATCTCTCCTTCGCACGCTGAGCGGTGCTGGATCCCAGCTCTGCATTTGCAAACGTCCAGAGATTCCTCCCACACCAGAGGAGCCAGGACAAAAAGCTCTTGCTGCTCTTCAACTCTCCAGGCAACCCCACTCACAGCTCCACACATGTTGCTGCTCTCTCTTTCTGCAGCCTCCCAAAGGCCATAGCAAATCTCTCCTTCGCACGCTGAGCGGTGCTGGATCCCAGCTCAGCATTTGTGAACGTCCAGGGATTCCTCCCACAACAGAGGAGCCAGGACAAAAAGCTCTTGCTACGCTTCAAGTCTCCGGGCAACCCCACCCACAGCTCCGCACATGCTGCTGCTCTCTCTTTCTGCAGCCTCCCAAAGGCCAGGCGAATCTGTCCTTCGCACGCTGAGCGGTGCTGGATCCCAGCTCAGCATTTGCGAACGTCCAGGGATTCCTCCCACACCAGAGGAGCCAGGACAAAAAGCTCTTGCTACGCTTCAAGTCTCCAGGCAGCCGCATTCACAGCCCCACAAACGCTGCCGCTCCCTCTTCCTGCAGTCTCCCAAAGGCAAAGAGAGCCTGTCCCTGGCATGCTGAGCGGTGCTGGATCCCAGCTCAGCATTTGCGAACGTCCAGGGATTCCTCCCACACCAGAGGAGCCAGGACAAAAAGCTCTTGCTGCTCTTCAAGTCTCCAGGCAACCCCACTCACAGCTCCACACATGCTGCAGCTCTCTCTTTCTACAGCCTCCCAAAGGCCAATACAAACTCTACCTGTAACGCTGAGTGGTGCTGGATCCCAGCTCAGCTTTTGCAAATGTCCAGGGATTCCTCCCACACCAGAGGATCCACGACCAAAAGCTCTTGCTGCTCTTCAAGTCTCCATGCAGCACCATTCAGAGCCCCAGAAACGCTGCCACTCCCTCTTTCTGCAGTCTCCCAAAGGCCAAGAGAGCCTGTCCCTGGCATGCTGAGAGGTGCTGGATCCCAGCTCAGCATTTGCGAACGTCCAGAGATTCCTCCCACATCAGAGGAGCCAGGACAAAAAGCTCTTGCTGCTCTTCAGCTCTCCAGGCAACCCCACTCACAGCTCCACACATGCTGCTGCTCTCTCTTTCTACAGCCTCCCAAAGGCCAAGAGAATCTCTCCCTGGCACGCTGAGCGGTGCTGGATCCCAGCTCAGCATTTGCGAACGTCCAGGGATTCCTCCCACACCAGAGGAGCCAGGACAAAAAGCTCTTGCTGCTCTTCACGTCTCCAGGCAACCCCACTCACAGCTCCACACATGTTGCTGCTCTCTCTTTCTACAGACTCCCAAAGGCCAAGAGAATCTCTCCTTCGCACGCTGAGCGGTGCTGGATCCCAGCTCAGCATTTGCGAACGTCCAGAGATTCCTCCAAAATCAGAGGAGCCAGGACAAAAAGCTCTTGCTGCTCTTCAAGTCTCCAGGCAACCCCACTCACAGCTCCACACATGTTGCTGCTCTCTCTTTCTGCAGCCTCCCAAAGGCCATAGCGAATCTCTCCTTCGCACGCTGAGCGGTGCTGGATCCCAGCTCAGCATTTGTGAACGTCCAGGGATTCCTCCCACACCAGAGGAGCCAGGACAAAAAGCTCTTGCTACGCTTCAAGTCTCCGGGCAACCCCACTCACAGCTCCGCACATGCTGCTGCTCTCTCTTTCTGCAGCCTCCCAAAGGCCAATCGAATCTCTCCTTCGCACGCTGAGCGGTGCTGGATCCCAGCTCAGCATTTGCAAACGTCCAGGGATTCCTCCCACACCAGAGGAGCCAGGACAAAAAGCTCTTGCTGCTCTTCAAGTCTCCAGACAACCCCACTCCCAGCTCCACACATGCTGCTGCTCTCTCTTTCTGCAGCCTCCCAAAGGCCAAGAGAGCCTGTCCCTGCACCGCTGAGCGGTGCTGGATCCCAGCTCAGCATTTGCAAACGTCCAGGGATTCCTCCCACACCAGAGGAGCCAGGACAAAAAGCTCTTGCTGCTCTTCAAGTCTCCAGGCAACCCCACTCACAGCTCCACACATGCTGCAGCTCTCTCTTTCTACAGCCTCCCAAAGGCCAATACAAACTCTACCTGTAACGCTGAGCGGTGCTGGATCCCAGCTCAGCTTTTGCAAATGTCCAGGGATTCCTCCCACACCAGAGGAGCCACGACCAAAAGCTCTTGCTGCTCTTCAAGTCTCCATGCAGCACCATTCAGAGCCCCAGAAACGCTGCCACTCCCTCTTTCTGCAGTCTCCCAAAGGCCAAGAGAGCCTGTCCCTGGCATGCTGAGAGGTGCTGGATCCCAGCTCAGCATTTGCGAACGTCCAGAGATTCCTCCCACATCAGAGGAGCCAGGACAAAAAGCTCTTGCTGCTCTTCAACTCTCCAGGCAACCCCACTCCCAGCTCCACACATGCTGCTGCTCTCTCTTTCTACAGCCTCCCAAAGGCCATAGCGAATCTCTCCTTCGCACGCTGAGCGGTGCTGGATCCCAGCTCAGCATTTGCAAACGTCCAGGGATTCCTCCCACACCAGAGGAGCCAGGACAAAAAGCTCTTGCTGCTCTTCACGTCTCCAGGCAACCCCACTCACAGCTCCACACGTGTTGCTGCTCTCTCTTTCTGCAGCCTCCCAAAGGCCATAGCGAATCTCTCCTTCACACGCTGAGCGGTGCTGGATCCCAGCTCAGCATTTGCGAACGTCCAGAGATTCCTCCCACACCAGAGGAGCCAGGACAAAAAGCTCTTGCTGCTCTTCAAGTCTCCAGGCAACCTCACTCACAGCTCCGCACATGCTGCTGCTCTCTCTTTCTGCAGCCTCCCAAAGGCCAAGAGAATCTCTCCCTGGCATGCTCAGAGGTGCTGGATCCCAGCTCAGCATTTCCGAACGTCCAGGGATTCCTCCCACACTAGATGAGCAAGGACAAAAAGCTCTTGCTGCTCTTCAAGTCTCCAGGCAACCTCACTCACAGCTCCGCACATGCTGCTGCTCTCTCTTTCTGCAGCCTCCCAAAGGCCAAGAGAATCTCTCCCTGGCACGCTCTGCAGTGCTGTATCCCAGCTTAGCATTTGCGAACATCCAGGTATTTCTCCCACACCAGAGGAGCCAGGACAAAAAGCTCTTGCTGCTCTTCAAGTCTCCAGGCAACCCCACTCCCAGCTCCACACATGCTGCTGCTTCTCTCTCTTTCTGCAGCCTCCCAAAGGCCAAGAGAGCCTGTCCCTGCATCGCTGAGCGGAGCTGGATCCCAGCTCAGCATTTGAGAAAGTCCAGGGATTCCTCCCACACCAGAGGAGCCAGGACAAAAAGCTCTTGCTGCTCTTCAAGTCTCCAGGCAACCCCACTCACAGCTCCACACATGCTGCTGCTCTCTCTTTCTACAGCCTCCCAAAGGCCAAGAGAGCCTGTCCCTGCATCGCTGAGCGGTGCTGGATCCCATCTCAGCATTTCCGAACGTCCAGGGATTCCTCCCACACCAGAGGAGCCACGACCAAAAGCTCTTGCTGCTCTTCAAGTCTCCAGGCAACCCCACTCACAGCTCCGCACATGCTGCTGCTCTCTCTTTCTGCAGCCTCCCAAAGGCCAAGAGAATCTCTCCCTGGCATGCTCAGAGGTGCTGGATCCCAGCTCAGCATTTGTGAACGTCCAGGGATTCCTCCCACACCAGAGGAGCCAGGACAAAAAGCTCTTGCTGCTCTTCAAGTCTCCAGTCAACCCCACTCCCAGCTCCACACATGTTGCAGCTCTCTCTTTCTGCAGCCTCCAAAGGCCAAGCGAATCTGTCCTTCCCACGCTGAGCGGTGCTGGATCCCAGCTCAGCATTTGTGAACGTCCAGGGATTCCTCCCACACCAGAGGAGCCAGGACAAAAAGCTCTTGCTGCTCATCAAGTCTCCAGGCAGCCCCACTCACAGATCCACACATGCTGCTGCTCTCTCTTTCTGCAACCTCCCAAAGGCCAAGAGAGCCTGTCCCTGGCATGCTGAGCGGTGCTGGATCCCAGCTCTGCATTTGCGAACGTCCAGGGATTCCTCCCACACCAGAGGAGCCAGGACAAAAAGCTCTTGCTGCTCTTCAAGTCTCCAGGCAATTCCACTCCCAGCTCCGCACATGCTGCTGCTCTCTCTTTCTGCAGCCTCCCAAAGGCCAAGAGAGCCTGTACCTGAATCGCTGAGCGGTGCTGGATCCCAGCTCAGCATTTGCGAACGTCCAGGGATTCCTCCCACACCAGAGGAGCCAGGACAAAAAGCTCTTGCTGCTCTTCAAGTCTCCAGGCAACCCCACTCACACCTCCACACATGTTGCTTCTCTCTCTTTCTGCAGCCTCCCAAAGTCCAAGATATCCTCTCCCTGCATCTCTGAGCGGTGCTGGATCCCAACTCAGCATTTGTGAACGTCCAGGGATTCCTCCCACACCAGAGGAGCCACGACCAAAAGCTCTTGCTGCTCTTTAACTCTCCAGGCAACCCCACTCACACCTCCACACATGCTGCTGCTCTCTCTTTCTGCAGCCTTTGGAAGGCCAAGAGAGCCTGTCCCTGCACCGCTGAGCGGTGCTGGATCCCAGCTCAGCATTTGCGAACGTCCAGGAATTCCTCCCACACCAGAGGAGCCAGGACAAAAAGTTCTTGCTGCTCTTCAAGTCTCCAGGCAACCTCACTCACAACTCCGCACATGCTGCTGCTCTCTCTTTCTGCAGCCTCCCAAAGGCCAAGAGAATCTCTCCCTGGGACGCTCAGCAGTGCTGTGTCCCAGCTTAGCATTTGCGAACATCCAGGTATTTCTCCCACACCAGAGGAGCCAGGACAAAAAGCTCTTGCTGCTCTTCAAGTCTCCAGGCAACCCCACTCCCAGCTCCACACATGCTGCTGCTTCTCTCTCTTTCTGCAGCCTCCCAAAGGCCAAGAGAGCCTGTCCCTGCATCGCTGAGCGGTGCTGGATCCCAGCTCAGCATTTGCGAACGTCCAGGGATTCCTCCCACACCAGAGGAGCCAGGACAAAAAGCTCTTGCTGCTCTTCAAGTCTCCAGGCAACCCCACTCACAGCTCCACACATGCTGCTGCTCTCTCTACAGCCTCCCAAAGGCCAAGAGAGCCTGTCCCTGCATCGCTGAGCGGTGCTGGATCCCAGCTCAGCATTTCCGAACGTCCAGGGATTCCTCCCACACCAGAGGAGCCACGACCAAAAGCTCTTGCTGCTCTTCAAGTCTCCAGGCAACCCCACTCACAACTCCACACATGCTGCTGCTCTCTCTTTCTGCAGCCTCCCAAAGGCCAAGAGAATCTCTCCCTGGCATGCTCAGAGGTGCTGGATCCCAGCTCAGCATTTGTGAACGTCCAGGGATTCCTCCCACACCAGAGGAGCCAGGACAAAAAGCTCTTGCTGCTCTTCAAGTCTCCAGTCAACCCCACTCCCAGCTCCACACATGTTGCAGCTCTATCTTTCTGCAGCCTCCAAAGGCCAAGCGAATCTGTCCTTCCCACGCTGAGCGGTGCTGGATCCCAGCTCAGCATTTGTGAACGTCCAGGGATTCCTCCCACACCAGAGGAGCCAGGACAAAAAGCTCTTGCTGCTCATCAAGTCTCCAGGCAGCCCCACTCACAGATCCACACATGCTGCTGCTCTCTCTTTCTGCAACCTCCCAAAGGCCAAGAGAGCCTGTCCCTGGCATGCTGAGCGGTGCTGGATCCCAGCTCTGCATTTGCGAACGTCCAGGGATTCCTCCCACACCAGAGGAGCCAGGACAAAAAGCTCTTGCTGCTCTTCAAGTCTCCAGGCAATTCCACTCCCAGCTCCGCACATGCTGCTGCTCTCTCTTTCTGCAGCCTCCCAAAGGCCAAGAGAGCCTGTACCTGAATCGCTGAGCGGTGCTGGATCCCAGCTCAGCATTTGCGAACGTCCAGGGATTCCTCCCACACCAGAGGAGCCAGGACAAAAAGCTCTTGCTGCTCTTCAAGTCTCCAGGCAACCCCACTCACACCTCCACACATGTTGCTTCTCTCTCTTTCTGCAGCCTCCCAAAGTCCAAGATATCCTCTCCCTGCATCTCTGAGCGGTGCTGGATCCCAACTCAGCATTTGTGAACGTCCAGGGATTCCTCCCACACCAGAGGAGCCACGACCAAAAGCTCTTGCTGCTCTTCAAGTCTCCGGGCAACCCCACTCACACCTCCACACATGGTGCTGCTCTCTCTTTCTGCAGCCTTTGGAAGGCCAAGAGAGCCTGTCCCTGCACCGCTGAGCGGTGCTGGATCCCAGCTCAGCATTTGCGAACGTCCAGGAATTCCTCCCACACCAGAGGAGCCAGGACAAAAAGTTCTTGCTGCTCTTCAAGTCTCCAGGCAACCTCACTCACAACTCGGCACATGCTGCTGCTCTCTCTTTCTGCAGCCTCCCAAAGGCCAAGAGAGCCTGTCCCTGCATCGCTGAGCGGAGCTGGATCCCAGCTCAGCATTTCCGAACGTCCAGGGATTCCTCCCACACTAGATGAGCAAGGACAAAAAGCTCTTGCTGCTCTTCAAGTCTCCAGGCAACCTCACTCACAGCTCCGCACATGCTGCTGCTCTCTCTTTCTGCAGCCTCCCAAAGGCCAAGAGAATCTCTCCCTGGGACGCTCAGCAGTGCTGTATCCCAGCTTAGCATTTGCGAACATCCAGGTATTTCTCCCACACCAGAGGAGCCAGGACAAAAAGCTCTTGCTGCTCTTCAAGTCTCCAGGCAACCCCACTCACAACTCCACACATGCTGCTGCTCTCTCTTTCTGCAGCCTCCCAAAGGCCAAGAGAATCTCTCCCTGGCATGCTCAGAGGTGCTGGATCCCAGCTCAGCATTTGTGAACGTCCAGGGATTCCTCCCACACCAGAGGAGCCAGGACAAAAAGCTCTTGCTGCTCTTCAAGTCTCCAGTCAACCCCACTCCCAGCTCCACACATGTTGCAGCTCTCTCTTTCTGCAGCCTCCAAAGGCCAAGCGAATCTCTCCTTCGCACGCTGAGCGGTGCTGGATCCCAGCTCAGCATTTGTGAACGTCCAGGGATTCCTCCCACACCAGAGGAGCCAGGACAAAAAGCTCTTGCTGCTCATCAAGTCTCCAGGCAGCCCCACTCACAGATCCACACATGCTGCTGCTCTCTCTTTCTGCAACCTCCCAAAGGCCAAGAGAGCCTGTACCTGAATCGCTGAGCGGTGCTGGATCCCAGCTCAGCATTTGCGAACGTCCAGGGATTCCTCCCACACCAGAGGAGCCAGGACAAAAAGCTCTTGCTGCTCTTCAAGTCTCCGGGCAACCCCACTCACACCTCCACACATGGTGCTGCTCTCTCTTTCTACAGCCTCCCAAAGGCCAAGAGAGCCTGTCCCTGCATCGCTGAACGGTGCTGTATCCCAGCTTAGCATTTGCGAACATCCAGGTATTTCTCCCACACCAGAGGAGCCAGGACAAAAAGCTCTTGCTGCTCTTCAAGTCTCCAGGCAACCCCACTCACAACTCCACACATGCTGCTGCTCTCTCTTTCTGCAGCCTCCCAAAGGCCAAGAGAGCCTGTCCCTGCATCGCTGAGCGGAGCTGGATCCCAGCTCAGCATTTGCGAACGTCCAGGGATTCCTCCCACACCAGAGGAGCCAGGACAAAAAGCTCTTGCTGCTCTTCACGTCTCCAGGCAACCCCACTCACAGCTCCACACATGCTGCTGCTCTCTCTTTCTACAGAGTCCCAAAGGCCAAGACAGCCTCTCCCTGGCACGCTGAGTGGTGCGGGATCCCAGCTCTGCATTTGCGAACGTCCAGGGATTCCTCCCACACCAGAGGAGCCAGGACAAAAAGCTCTTGCTGCTCTTCAAGTCTCCAGGCAACCCCACTCCCAGCTCCACACATGCTGCAGCTCTCTCTTTCTACAGCCTCCCAGAGGCCAATACAAACTCTACCTGTAACGCTGAGCGGTGCTGGATCCCAGCTCAGCATTTGCAAACGTCCAGGGATTCCTTCCACACCAGAGGATCCACGACCAAAAGCTCTTGCTGCTCTTCAAGTCTCCATGCAGCACCATTCAGAGCCCCAGAAACGCTGCCACTCCCTCTTTCTGCAGTCTCCCAAAGGCCAAGAGAGCCTGTCCCTGGCATGCTGAGAGGTGCTGGATCCCAGCTCAGCATTTGCGAACGTCCAGAGATTCCTCCCACATCAGAGGAGCCAGGACAAAAAGCTCTTGCTGCTCTTAATGTCTCCAGGCAACCCCACTCACAGCTCCACACATGCTGCTGCTCTCTCTTTCTGCAGCCTCCCAAAGGCCAAGAGAGCCTGTCCCTGCATCGCTGAGCGGTGCTGGATCCAAGCTCAGCATTTGTGAACGTCCAGGGATTCCTCCCACACCAGAGGAGCCAGGACAAAAAGCTCTTGCTGCTCTTCAAGTCTCCAGTCAACCCCACTCCCAGCTCCACACATGTTGCTGCTCTCTCTTTCTGCAGCCTCCAAAGGCCAAGCGAATCTGTCCTTCCCACGCTGAGCGGTGCTGGATATCAGCTCAGCATTTGTGAACGTCCAGGGATTCCTCCCACACCAGAGGAGCCAGGACAAAAAGCTCTTGCTGCTCATCAAGTCTCCGGGCAACCCCACTCACACCTCCACACATGGTGCTGCTCTCTCTTTCTACAGCCTCCCAAAGGCCAAGAGAGCCTGTCCCTGCATCGCTGAACGGTGCTGTATCCCAGCTTAGCATTTGCGAACATCCAGGTATTTCTCCCACACCAGAGGAGCCAGGACAAAAAGCTCTTGCTGCTCTTCAAGTCTCCAGGCAACCCCACTCACAACTCCACACATGCTGCTGCTCTCTCTTTCTGCAGCCTCCCAAAGGCCAAGAGAGCCTGTCCCTGCATCGCTGAGCGGAGCTGGATCCCAGCTCAGCATTTGCGAACGTCCAGGGATTCCTCCCACACCAGAGGAGCCAGGACAAAAAGCTCTTGCTGCTCTTCACGTCTCCAGGCAACCCCACTCACAGCTCCACACATGCTGCTGCTCTCTCTTTCTACAGAGTCCCAAAGGCCAAGACAGCCTCTCCCTGGCACGCTGAGTGGTGCGGGATCCCAGCTCTGCATTTGCGAACGTCCAGGGATTCCTCCCACACCAGAGGAGCCAGGACAAAAAGCTCTTGCTGCTCTTCAAGTCTCCAGGCAACCCCACTCCCAGCTCCACACATGCTGCAGCTCTCTCTTTCTACAGCCTCCCAGAGGCCAATACAAACTCTACCTGTAACGCTGAGCGGTGCTGGATCCCAGCTCAGCATTTGCAAACGTCCAGGGATTCCTTCCACACCAGAGGATCCACGACCAAAAGCTCTTGCTGCTCTTCAAGTCTCCATGCAGCACCATTCAGAGCCCCAGAAACGCTGCCACTCCCTCTTTCTGCAGTCTCCCAAAGGCCAAGAGAGCCTGTCCCTGGCATGCTGAGAGGTGCTGGATCCCAGCTCAGCATTTGCGAACGTCCAGAGATTCCTCCCACATCAGAGGAGCCAGGACAAAAAGCTCTTGCTGCTCTTAATGTCTCCAGGCAACCCCACTCACAGCTCCACACATGCTGCTGCTCTCTCTTTCTGCAGCCTCCCAAAGGCCAAGAGAGCCTGTCCCTGCATCGCTGAGCGGTGCTGGATCCAAGCTCAGCATTTGTGAACGTCCAGGGATTCCTCCCACACCAGAGGAGCCAGGACAAAAAGCTCTTGCTGCTCTTCAAGTCTCCAGTCAACCCCACTCCCAGCTCCACACATGTTGCTGCTCTCTCTTTCTGCAGCCTCCAAAGGCCAAGCGAATCTGTCCTTCCCACGCTGAGCGGTGCTGGATATCAGCTCAGCATTTGTGAACGTCCAGGGATTCCTCCCACACCAGAGGAGCCAGGACAAAAAGCTCTTGCTGCTCATCAAGTCTCCAGGCAGCCCCACTCACAGATCCACACATGCTGCTGCTCTCTCTTTCTGCAACCTCCCAAAGGCCAAGAGAGCCTGTCCCTGGCATGCTGAGCGGTGCTCGATCCCAGCTCAGCATTTGCAAACGTCCAGGGATTCCTCCCACACCAGAGGAGCCACGACCAAAAGCTCTTGCTGCTCTTCAAGTCTCCAGGCAATTCCACTCACAGCTCCGCACATGCTGCTACTCTCTCTTTCTGCAGCCTCCCAAAGGCCAAGAGAGCCTGTACCTGAATCGCTGAGCGGTGCTGGATCCCAGCTCTGCATTTGCGAACGTCCAGGGATTCCTCCCACGCCAGAGGAGCCAGGACAAAAAGCTCTTGCTGCTCTTCAAGTCTCCAGGCAACGCCACTCACAGCTCCACACATGTTGCTTCTCTCTCTTTCTACAGCCTCCCAAAGTCCAAGATATCCTCTCCCTGCATCTCTGAGCGGTGCTGGATCCCAACTCAGCATTTGTGAACGTCCAGGGATTCCTCCCACACCAGAGGAGCCACGACCAAAAGCTCTTGCTGCTCTTCAAGTCTCCAGGCAACCCCACTCACACCTCCACACATGGTGCTGCTCTCTCTTTCTGCAGCCTTTGGAAGGCCAAGAGAGCCTGTCCCTGCACCGCTGAGCGGTGCTGGATCCCAGCTCAGCATTTCCGAACGTCCAGGGATTCCTCCCACACTAGATGAGCAAGGACAAAATGCTCTTGCTGCTCTTCAAGTCTCCAGGCAACCTCACTCACAGCTCCGCACATGCTGCTGCTCTCTCTTTCTGCAGCCTCCCAAAGGCCAAGAGAATCTCTCCCTGGCACGCTCAGCAGTGCTGTATCCCAGCTTAGCATTTGCGAACATCCAGGTATTTCTCCCACACCAGAGGAGCCAGGACAAAAAGCTCTTGCTGCTCTTCAAGTCTCCAGGCAACCCCACTCACAACTCCACACATGCTGCTGCTCTCTCTTTCTGCAGCCTCCTGAAGGCCAAGAGAGCCTGTCCCTGCATCGCTGAGCGGACCTGGATCCCAGCTCAGCATTTGCGAACGTCCAGGGATTCCTCCCACACCAACGGAGCCAGGACAAAAAGCTCTTGCTGCTCTTCACGTCTCCAGGCAACCCCACTCACAACTCCACACATGCTGCTGCTCTCTCTTTCTGCAGCCTCCCAAAGGCCAAGAGAGCCTGTCCCTGCATCGCTGAGCGGAGCTGGATCCCAGCTCAGCATTTGCGAACGTCCAGGGATTCCTCCCACACCAGAGGAGCCAGGACAAAAAGCTCTTGCTGCTCTTCACGTCTCCAGGCAACCCCACTCACAGCTCCACACATGCTGCTGCTCTCTCTTTCTACAGAGTCCCAAAGGCCAAGACAGCCTCTCCCTGGCACGCTGAGTGGTGCGGGATCCCAGCTCTGCATTTGCGAACGTCCAGGGATTCCTCCCACACCAGAGGAGCCAGGACAAAAAGCTCTTGCTGCTCTTCACGTCTCCAGGCAACCCCACTCACAGCTCCACACATGCTGCTGCTCTCTCTTTCTACAGAGTCCCAAAGGCCAAGACAGCCTCTCCCTGGCACGCTGAGTGGTGCGGGATCCCAGCTCTGCATTTGCGAACGTCCAGGGATTCCTCCCACACCAGAGGAGCCAGGACAAAAAGCTCTTGCTGCTCTTCAAGTCTCCAGGCAACCCCACTCCCAGCTCCACACATGCTGCTGCTCTCTCTTTCTACAGACTCCCAAAGGCCAATCGAATCTCTCCTTCACACGCTGAGCGGTGCTGGATCCCAGCTCTGCATTTGCAAACGTCCAGAGATTCCTCCCACACCAGAGGAGCCAGGACAAAAAGCTCTTGCTACGCTTCAAGTCTCCGGGCAACCCCACTCACAGCTCCGCACATGCTGCTGCTCTCTCTTTCTGCAGCCTCCCAAAGGCCAAGAGAGCCTGTCCCTTCATCGCTGAGCGGAGCTGGATCCCAGCTCAGCATTTGCAAACGTCCAGGGATTCCTCCCACACCAGAGGAGCCAGGACAAAAAGCTCTTGCTGCTCTTAATGTCTCCAGGCAACCCCACTCACAGCTCCACACATGCTGATGCTCTCTCTTTCTACAGAGTCCCAAAGGCCAAGAAAGCATCTCCCTGGCACGCTGAGTGGTGCGGGATCCCAGCTCAGCATTTGCGAATGTCCAGGGATTCCTCCCACACCAGAGGAGCCACGACCAAAAGCTCTTGCTGCTCTTCAAGTCTCCAGGCAACCCCACTCACAGCTCCGCACATGCTGCTGCTCTCTCTTTCTGCAGCCACCCAAAGGCCAAGAGAATCTCTCCCTGGCATACTCAGAGGTGCTGGATCCCAGCTCAGCATTTGCGAATGTCCAGGGATTCCTCCCACACCAGAGGAGCCAGGACAAAAAGCTCTTGCTGCTCTTCAAGTCTCCAGGCAACCGCACTCCCAGCTCCACACATGCTGCTGCTCTCTCTTTCTGCAGCCTCCAAAGGCCAAGCAAATCTGTCCTTCCCACGCTGAGCGGTGCTGGATCCCAGCTCAGCATTTGTGAACATCCAGGGATTCCTCCCACACCAGAGGAGCCAGGACAAAAAGCTCTTGCTGCTCTTCAAGTCTCCAGGCAATTCCACTCACAGCTCCGCACAATCTGCTTCTCTCTCTTTCTGCAGCCTCCCAAAGGGCAAGCGTATCTGTCCTTCGCACGCTGAGCGGTGCTGGATCCCAGCTCTGCATTTGTGAACGTCCAGGGATTCCTCCCACACCAGAGGAGCCACGACCAAAAGCTCTTGCTGCTCTTCAAGTCTCCGGGCAACCCCACACACAGCTCCACACATGCTGCTGCTCCCTCTTTCTGCAGTCTCCCAAAGGCCAAGAGAATCTCTCCCTGGAACGCTGAGCGGTGCTGGATCCCAGCTCAGCATTTGCGAACGTCCAGGGATTCCTCCCACACCAGAGGAGCCAGGACAAAAAGCTCTTGCTGCTCTTCAAGTCTTCAGGTAACCCCACTCCCAGCTCCACACATGCTACTGCTTCTCTCTCTTTCTGCAGCCTCCCAAAGGCCAAGAGAGCCTGTCCCTGCATCGCTGAGCGGAGCTGGATCCCAGCTCAGCATTTCCGAACGTCCAGGGATTCCTCCCACACGAGAGGAGCCAGGACAAAAAGCTCTTGCTGCTCTTCAAGTCTCCAGGCAACCCCACTCACAGCTCCACACATGCTGCTGCTCTCTCTTTCTACAGCCTCCCAAAGGCCAAGAGAATCTCTCCCTGGCATGCTGAGCGGAGCTGGATCCCAGCTCAGCATTTCCGAACGTCCAGGGATTCCTCCCACACCAGAGGAGCCAGGACAAAAAGCTCTTGCTGCTCTTCAAGTCTCCAGGCAACCCCACTCACAGCTCCACACATGCTGCTGCTCTCTCTTTCTACAGCCTCCCAAAGGCCAAGAGAATCTCTCCCTGGTATGCTGAGCGGAGCTGGATCCCAGCTCAGCATTTGCGAACGTCCAGGGATTCCTCCCACACCAGAGGAGCCACGACCACAAGCTCTTGCTGCTCTTCAAGTCTGCAGGCAATTCCACTCACAGCTCCGCACATGCTGCTTCTCTCTCTTTCTGCAGCCTCCCAAAGGCCAAGAGAGCCTGTCCCTGCATCGCTGAGCGGTGCTGGATCCCAGCTCAGCATTTCCGAACGTCCAGGGATTCCTCCCACACTAGATGAGCAAGGACAAAAAGCTCTTGCTGCTCTTCAAGTCTCCAGGCAACCCCACTCACAGCTCCACACATGATGCTGCTCTCTCTTTCTACAGAGTCCCAAAGGCCAAGAGAACCTGTCCCTGCATCGCTGAGTGGTGCGGGATCCCAGCTCTGCATTTCCGAACGTCCAGGGATTCCTACCACACCAGAGGAGCCACGACCAAAAGCTCTTGCTGCTCTTCAAGTCTCCAGGCAACCCCACTCACAGCTCCGCACATGCTGCTGCTCTCTCTTTCTGCAGCCTCCCAAAGGCCAAGAGAATCTCTCCCTGGCATGCTCAGAGGTGCTGGATCCCAGCTCAGCATTTGCGAATGTCCAGGGATTCCTCCCACACCAGAGGAGCCAGGACAAAAAGCTCTTGCTGCTCTTCAAGTCTCCAGGCAATTCCACTCACAGCTCCGCACATGCTGCTTCTCTCTCTTTCTGCAGTCTCCCAAAGGCCAAGAGAATCTCTCCCTGGAACGCTGAGCGGTGCTGGATCCCAGCTCAGCATTTGCGAACGTCCAGGGATTCCTCCCACACCAGAGGAGCCAGGACAAAAAGCTCTTGCTGCTCTTCAAGTCTTCAGGTAACCCCACTCCCAGCTCCACACATGCTGCTGCTTCTCTCTCTTTCTGCAGCCTCCCAAAGGCCAAGAGAGCCTGTCCCTGCATCGCTGAGCGGACCTGGATCCCAGCTCAGCATTTCCGAACGTCCAGGGATTCCTCCCACACCAGAGGAGCCAGGACAAAAAGCTCTTGCTGCTCTTCAATTCTCCAGGCAACACCACTCACAGCTCCACACATGCTGCTGCTCTCTCTTTCTACAGCCTCCCAAAGGCCAAGAGAATCTCTCCCTGGCATGCTGAGCGGTGCTGGATCCCAGCTCAGCATTTGCGAACGTCCAGGGATTCCTCCCACACCAGAGGAGCCAGGACAAAAAGCTCTTGCTGCTCTTCAAGTCTCCAGGCAACCCCACTCACAGCTCCACACATACTGCTGCTGCTCTCTCTTTCTACAGCCTCCCAAAGGCCAAGAGAGCCTGTCCCTGCATCGCTGAGCGGTGCTGGATCCCAGCTCAGCATTTCCGAACGTCCAGGGATTCCTCCCACACTAGATGAGCAAGGACAAAAAGCTCTTGCTGCTCTTCAAGTCTCCAGGCAACCCCACTCACAGCTCCGCACATGCTGCTGCTCTCTCTTTCTGCAGCCTCCCAAAGGCAAAGAGAATCTCTCCCTGGCACGCTCAGCAGTGCTGCATCCCAGCTCATCATTTCCGAACGTCCAGGTATTTCTCCCACACCAGAGGAGCCAGGACAAAAAGCTCTTGCTGCTCTTCAAGTCTCCAGGCAACCCCACTCACAACTCCACACATGCTGCTGCTCTCTCTTTCTACAGAGTCCCAAAGGCCAAGACAGCCTCTCCCTGGCACGCTGACCGGTGCTGGATCCCAGCTCAGCATTTGCGAACGTCCAGGGATTCCTCCCACACCAGAGGAGCCAGGACAAAAAGCTCTTGCTGCTCTTCAAGTCTGCAGGCAACACCACTCACAGCTCCACACATGCTGCTGCTCTCTCTTTCTACAGACTCCCAAAGGCCAAGAGAGCCTGTCCCTGCATCGCTGAGCGGTGCTGGACCCCAGCTCAGCATTTGCGAACGTCCAGGGATTCCTCCCACACCAGAGGAGCCAGGACAAAAAGCTGTTGCTGCTCTTCAAGTCTCCGGGCAACCCCACTCACAGCTCCACACATGCTGCTGCTCCCTCTTTCTGTAGTCACCCAAAGGCCAAGAGAGCCTGTCCCTGGCTCGCTGAGCGGTGCTGCATCCCAGCTCAGCATTTGCGAACGTCCAGGGATTCCTCCCACACCAGAGGAGCCAGGACAAAAAGCTCTTGCTGCTCTTCAAGTCTCCAGGCAACCCCACTCACAGCTCCACACATGTTGCTGCTCTCTCTTTCTGCAGCCTCCCAAAGGCCATAGCGAATCTCTCCTTCGCACGCTGAGCGTTGCTGGATCCCAGCTCAGCATTTGCAAACGTCCAGGGATTCCTCCCACACCAGAGGAGCCAGGACAAAAAGCTCTTGCTACGCTTCAAGTCTCCAGGCAACCCCACTCCCAGCTCCACACATGCTGCTGCTCTCTCTTTCTACAGACTCCCAAAGGCCAATCGAATCTCTCCTTCGCACGCTGAGCGGTGCTGGATCCCAGCTCAGCATTTGCGAACGACCAGGGATTCCTCCCACACCAGAGGAGCCAGGACAAAAAGCTCTTGCTACTCTTCAAGTCTCCAGGCAACCCCACACACAGCTCCGCACGTGCTGCTGCTCTCTCTTTCTGCAGCCTCCCGAAGGCCAAGAGAGCCTGTCCCTTCATCGCTGAGCGGAGCTGGATCCCAGCTCAGCATTTGCAAACGTCCAGGGATTCCTCCCACACCAGAGGAGCCAGGACAAAAAGCTCTTGCTACTCTTAATGTCTCCAGGCAACCCCACTCACAGCTCCACACATGCTGATGCTCTCTCTTTCTACAGAGTCCCAAAGGCCAAGAAAGCATCTCCCTGGCACGCTGAGTGGTGCGGGATCCCAGCTCACCATTTGCGAACGTCCAGGGATTCCTCCCACACCAGAGGAGCCACGACCAAAAGCTCTTGCTGCTCTTCAAGTCTCCAGGCAACCCCACTCCCAGCTCCACACATGCTGCTGCTCTCTCTTTCTGCAGCCTCCCAAAGGCCAAGAGAATCTCTCCCTGGCATGCTCAGAGGTGCTGGATGCCATCTTATCATTTGCGAACGTCCAGGGATACCTCCCACACCAGAGGAGCCACGACCAAAAGCTCTTGCTGCTCTACAAGTCTCCAGGCAACCCCACTCACAGCTCCACACATGTTGCTGCTCTCTCTTTCTACAGCCTTCCAAAGGCCAAGAGATCCTCTCCCTGGAACGCTGGGAGGTGCTGGATCCCAGCTCAGCATTTGCGAACGTCCAGGGATTCCTCCCACACCAGAGGAGCCACGACAACAAGCTCTTGATGCTCCTTAAGTCTCCAGGCAACCCTACTCACAGCTCCACACATGCTGCTGCTCTCTCTTTCTACAGCCTCCCAAAGGCCAAGAGAGCCTGTCCCTGCATCGCTGAACGGTGCTGGATCCCAGCTCAGCATTTGCGAACGTCCAGGGATTCCTCCCAAACCAGAGGAGCCAGGACAAAAAGTTCTTGCTGCTCTTCACGTCTCCAGGCAACCCCACTCCCAGCTCCACACATGCTGCTGCTTCTCTCTCTTTCTGCAGTCTCCCAAAGGCCAAGAGAATCTCTCCTTCACACGCTGAGCGGTGCTGGATCCCAGCTCAGCATTTGCGAACGTCCAGGGATTCCTCCCACACCAGAGGAGCCACGACAATAAGCTCTTGATGCTCCTTAAGTCTCCAGGCAACCCTACTCACAGCTCCACACATGCTGCTGCTCTCTCTTTCTACAGCCTCCCAAAGGCCAACACAAACTCTACCTGGAACGCTGAGCAGTGCTGGATCCCAGCTCAGCATTTGCAAACGTCCAGGGGTTCCTCCCACACCAGAGAAGCTACGACCTAAAGCTCTTGCTGCTCTTCAAGTCTCCGGGCAACCCCACTCACAGCTCCACACATACTGCTGCTTCTCTCTCTTTCTACAGAGTCCCAAAGGCCAAGAGAGCCTGTCCCTGCATCGCTGAGTGGTGCTGGATCCCAGCTCAGCATTTGCAAACGTCCAGGGATTCCTCCCACGCCAGAGGAGCCAGGACAAAAAGCTCTTGCTGCTCTTCAATTCTCCAGGCAGCCCCACTCACAGCTCCACACATGCTGCTGCTCTCTCTTTCTGCAGCCTCCCAAAGGCCAAGCGAATTTGTCCTTCGCACGCTGAGCAGTGCTGGATCCCAGTCAAGCATTTGTGAACGTCCAGGAATTCCTCCAACTCCAAAGGAGCCAGGACAAAAAGCTCTTGCTGCTCTTCAAGTCTCCAGGCAACCCCACTCACAGCTCCACACATGCTGCTGCTCTCTCTTTCTACAGCCTCCCAAAGGCCAAGAGAGCCTGTCCCTGCATCGCTGAACGGTGCTGGATCCCAGCTCAGCATTTCCGAACGTCCAGGGATTCCTCCCAAACCAGAGGAGCCAGGACAAAAAGTTCTTGCTGCTCTTCACGTCTCCAGGCAACCCCACTCCCAGCTCCACACATGCTGCTGCTTCTCTCTCTTTCTGCAGCCTCCCAAAGGCCAAGAGAATCTCTCCTTCACACGCTGAGCGGTGCTGGATCCCAGCTCAGCATTTGCGAACGTCCAGGGATTCCTCCCACACCAGAGGAGCCAGGACAAAAAGCTCTTGCTGCTCCTTAAGTCTCCAGGCAACCCTACTCACAGCTCCACACATGCTGCTGCTCTCTCTTTCTACAGCCTCCCAAAGGCCAACACAAACTCTACCTGGAACGCTGAGCGGTGCTGGATCCCAGCTCAGCATTTGCAAACGTCCAGGGGTTCCTCCCACACCAGAGAAGCCACGACCTAAAGCTCTTGCTGCTCTTCAAGTCTCCGGGCAACCCCACTCACAGCTCCACACATGCTGCTGCTCTCTCTTTCTGCAGCCTCCCAAAGGCCAAGAGAGCCTGTCCCTGCATCGCTGAGCGGTGCTGGATCCCAGCTCAGCATTTGCGAACGTCCAGGAATTCCTCGCACACCAGAGGAGCCAGGACAAAAAGCTCTTGCTGCTCTTCAATTCTCCAGGCAACCCCACTCACAGCTCCACACATGCTGCTGCTTCTCTCTCTTTCTGCAGCCTCCCAAAGGCCAAGAGAGCCTGTCCCTGCATCGCTGAGCGGTGCTTCATCCCATCTCAGCATTTGCAAACGTCCAGGGATTCCTCCCACACCAGAGGAGCCAGGACAAAAAGCTCTTGCTGCTCTTCACGTCTCCAGGCAAGCCCACTCACAGCTCCACACATGCTGCTGCTCTCTCTTTCTACAGCCTCCCAAAGGCCAACACAAACTCTACCTGGAACGCTGAGCGGTGCTGGATCCCAGCTCAGCATTTGCAAACGTCCAGGGATTCCTCCCACACCAGAGGAGCCAGGACAAGAAGCTCTTGCTGCTCTTCAAGTCTCCAGGCAACCCCACTCACAGCTCCACACATGCTGCTGCTTTTCTCTCTTTCTGCAGCCTCACAAAGGCCAAGAGAGCCTGTCCCTGCATCGCTGAATGGTGCTGGATCCCATCTCAGCATTTGCAAACGTCCAGGGATTCCTCCCACACCAGAGGAGCCAGGACAAAAAGCTCTTGCTGCTCTTCAACTCTCCAGGCAACCCCACTCACAGCTCCACGCATGCTGCTGCTCTCTCTTTCTACAGCCTCCCAAAGGCCAAGAGAGCCTGTCCCTGCATCGCTGAGCGGTGCTGGATCCCAGCTCAGCATTTGTGAATGTTCAGGAATTCCTCCCACACCAGAGGAGCCACCACCTAAAGCTCTTGCTGCTCTTCACGTCTCCAGGCAACCCCACTCACAGCTCCACACATGCTGCTGCTCTCTCTTTCTACAGCCTCCCAAAGGCCAAGAGATCCTCTCCCTGGAACGCTGGGAGGTGCTGGATCCCAGCTCAGCATTTGCAAACGTCCAGGGATTCCTCCCACACCAGAGGAGCCACGACAAAAAGCTCTTGCTGCTCTTTAACTCTCCAGGCAACCTCACTCACAGCTCCACACATGCTGCTGCTTCTCTCTCTTTCTGCAGCCTCCCAAAGGCCAAGAGAGCCTGTCCCTGCATCGCTGAGCGGAGCTGGATCCCAGCTCAGCATTTCCGAACGTCCAGGGATTCCTCCCACACTAGATGAGCAAGGACAAAAAGCTCTTGCTGCTCTTCAAGTCTCCAGGCAACCCCACTCACAGCTCCGCACATGCTGCTGCTCTCTCTTTCTGCAGCCTCCCAAAGGCCAAGCGAATCTCTCCCTGGCATGCTCAGCAGTGCTGGATGCCATCTTAGCATTTGCGAACGTCCAGGGATTCCTCCCACACCAGAGGAGCCACGACCAAAAGCTCTTGCTGCTCTTCAAGTCTCCGGGCAACCCCACACACAGCTCCACACATGCTGCTGCTCTCTCTTTCTGCAGCCTTTGGAAGGCCAAGAGAGATTGTGCCTGCATCGCTGAGCGGTGCTGGATCCCATCTCAGCATTTGCAAACGTCCAGGGATTCCTCCCACACCAGAGGAACCACGACCAAAAGCTCTTGCTGCTCTTCAAGTCTCCAGGCAACCCCACTCACAGCTCCACACATGCTGCTGCTCTCTCTTTCTGCAGCCTTTGGAAGGCCAAGAGAGCCTGTCCCTGCATTGCTGAGCGGTGCTGGATCCCATCTCAGCATTTGCGAACGTCCAGGGATTCCTCCCACACCAGAGGAGCCAGGACAAAAAGCTCTTGCTGCTCTTCAAGTCTCCAGGCAACCCCACTCACAGCTCCACGCATGCTGCTGCTCTCTCTTTCTGCAGCCTCCCAAAGGCCAAGAGAATCTCTCCCTGCATCGCTGAGCGGTGCTGGATCCCAGCTCAGCATTTGCGAACGTCCAGGGATTCCTCCCACACCAGAGGAGCCAGGACAAAAAGCTCTTGCTGCTCTTTAACTCTCCAGGCAACCCCACTCACAGCTCCACACATGCTGCTGCTCTCTCTTTCTGCAGCCTCCCAAAGGCCAAGAGAATCTCTCCCTGGCACGCTGAGCGGTGCTGGATGTCAGCACAGCATTTGAGAACGTCCAGGGATTCCTCCCACACCAGAGGAGCCAGGACAAAAAGCTCTTGCTGCTCTTCAAGTCTCCAGGCAACCCCACTCACAGCTCCACACATGTTGCTGCTCTCTCTTTCTGCAGCCTCCCAAAGGCCATAGCGAATCTCTCCTTCGCACGCTGAGCGGTGCTGGATCCCAGCTCAGCATTTGCAAACGTCCAGGGATTCCTCCCACACCAGAGGAGCCAGGACAAAAAGCTCTTGCTACGCTTCAAGTCTCCAGGCAACCCCACTCCCAGCTCCACACATGCTGCTGCTCTCTCTTTCTACAGACTCCCAAAGGCCAATCGAATCTCTCCTTCGCACGCTGAGCGGTGCTGGATCCCAGCTCAGCATTTGCGAACGACCAGGGATTCCTCCCACACCAGAGGAGCCAGGACAAAAAGCTCTTGCTACGCTTCAAGTCTCCGGGCAACCCCACACACAGCTCCGCACATGCTGCTGCTCTCTCTTTCTGCAGCCTCCCAAAGGCAAAGAGAATCTCTCCCTGGCACGCTCAGCAGTGCTGCATCCCAGCTCATCATTTGCGAACGTCCAGGTATTTCTCCCACACCAGAGGAGCCAGGACAAAAAGCTCTTGCTGCTCTTCAAGTCTCCAGGCAACCCCACTCACAACTCCACACATGCTGCTGCTCCCTCTTTCTGCAGCCTCCCAAAGGCCAAGAGAGCCTGTCCCTGCATCGCTGAGCGGAGCTGGATCCCAGCTCAGCATTTGCGAACGTCCAGGGATTCCTCCCACACCAGAGGAGCCAGGACAAAAAGCTCTTGCTGCTCTTCAAGTCTCCAGGCAACCCCACTCACAACTCCACACATGCTGCTGCTCTCTCTTTCTACAGAGTCCCAAAGGCCAAGACAGCCTCTCCCTGGCACGCTGACCGGTGCTGGATCCCAGCTCAGCATTTGCGAACGTCCAGGGATTCCTCCCACACCAGAGGAGCCAGGACAAAAAGCTCTTGCTGCTCTTCAAGTCTGCAGGCAACACCACTCACAGCTCCACACATGCTGCTGCTCTCTCTTTCTACAGACTCCCAAAGGCCAAGAGAGCCTGTCCCTGCATCGCTGAGCGGTGCTGGACCCCAGCTCAGCATTTGCGAACGTCCAGGGATTCCTCCCACACCAGAGGAGCCAGGACAAAAAGCTGTTGCTGCTCTTCAAGTCTCCGGGCAACCCCACTCACAGCTCCACACATGCTGCTGCTCCCTCTTTCTGTAGTCACCCAAAGGCCAAGAGAGCCTGTCCCTGGCTCGCTGAGCGGTGCTGCATCCCAGCTCAGCATTTGCGAACGTCCAGGGATTCCTCCCACACCAGAGGAGCCAGGACAAAAAGCTCTTGCTGCTCTTCAAGTCTCCAGGCAACCCCACTCACAGCTCCACACATGTTGCTGCTCTCTCTTTCTGCAGCCTCCCAAAGGCCATAGCGAATCTCTCCTTCGCACGCTGAGCGGTGCTGGATCCCAGCTCAGCATTTGCAAACGTCCAGGGATTCCTCCCACACCAGAGGAGCCAGGACAAAAAGCTCTTGCTACGCTTCAAGTCTCCAGGCAACCCCACTCCCAGCTCCACACATGCTGCTGCTTTCTCTTTCTACAGACTCCCAAAGGCCAATCGAATCTCTCCTTCGCACGCTGAGCGGTGCTGGATGTCAGCTCAGCATTTGCGAACGACCAGGGATTCCTCCCACACCAGAGGAGCCAGGACAAAAAGCTCTTGCTACGCTTCAAGTCTCCGGGCAACCCCACACACAGCTCCGCACGTGCTGCTGCTCTCTCTTTCTGCAGCCTCCCGAAGGCCAAGAGAGCCTGTCCCTTCATCGCTGAGCGGAGCTGGATCCCATCTCAGCATTTGCAAACGTCCAGGGATTCCTCCCACACCAGAGGAGCCACGACAAAAAGCTCTTGCTGCTCTTCAAGTCTCCAGGCAACCCCACACACAGCTCCACACATGCTGCTGCTCTCTCTTTCTGCAGCCTTTGGAAGGCCAAGAGAGATTGTGCCTGCATCGCTGAGCGGTGCTGGATCCCATCTCAGCATTTGCAAACGTCCAGGGATTCCTCCCACACCAGAGGAACCACGACCAAAAGCTCTTGCTGCTCTTCAAGTCTCCAGGCAACCCCACTCACAGCTCCACACATGCTGCTGCTCTCTCTTTCTGCAGCCTTTGGAAGGCCAAGAGAGCCTGTCCCTGCATTGCTGAGCGGTGCTTGATCCCATCTCAGCATTTGCGAACTTCCAGGGATTCCTCCCACACCAGAGGAGCCAGGACAAAAAGCTCTTGCTGCTCTTCAAGTCTCCAGGCAACCCCACTCACAGCTCCACGCATGCTGCTGCTCTCTCTTTCTGCAGCCTCCCAAAGGCCAAGAGAATCTCTCCCTGCATCGCTGAGCGGTGCTGGATCCCAGCTCAGCATTTGCGAACGTCCAGGGATTCCTCCCACACCAGAGGAGCCAGGACAAAAAGCTCTTGCTGCTCTTTAACTCTCCAGGCAACCCCACTCACAGCTCCACACATGCTGCTGCTCTCTCTTTCTGCAGCCTCCCAAAGGCCAAGAGAATCTCTCCCTGGCACGCTGAGCGGTGCTGGATGTCAGCACAGCATTTGAGAACGTCCAGGGATTCCTCCCACACCAGAGGAGCCAGGACAAAAAGCTGTTGCTGCTCTTCAAGTCTCCGGGCAACCCCACTCACAGCTCCACACATGCTGCTGCTCCCTCTTTCTGTAGTCACCCAAAGGCCAAGAGAGCCTGTCCCTGGCTCGCTGAGCGGTGCTGGATCCCATCTCAGCATTTGCGAACGTCCAGGAGTTCCTCCCACACCAGAGGAGCCAGGACAAAAAGCTCTTGCTGCTCTTCAAGTCTCCAGGCAACCCCACTCACAGCTCCACACATGTTGCTGCTCTCTCTTTCTGCAGCCTCCCAAAGGCCATAGCGAATCTCTCCTTCGCACGCTGAGCGGTGCTGGATCCCAGCTCAGCATTTGCAAACGTCCAGGGATTCCTCCCACACCAGAGGAGCCAGGACAAAAAGCTCTTGCTACGCTTCAAGTCTCCAGGCAACCCCACTCCCAGCTCCACACATGCTGCTGCTCTCTCTTTCTACAGACTCCCAAAGGCCAATCGAATCTCTCCTTCGCACGCTGAGCGGTGCTGGATCCCAGCTCAGCATTTGCGAACGACCAGGGATTCCTCCCACACCAGAGGAGCCAGGACAAAAAGCTCTTGCTACGCTTCAAGTCTCCGGGCAACCCCACACACAGCTCCGCACATGCTGCTGCTCTCTCTTTCTGCAGCCTCCCAAAGGCAAAGAGAATCTCTCCCTGGCACGCTCAGCAGTGCTGCATCCCAGCTCATCATTTGCGAACGTCCAGGTATTTCTCCCACACCAGAGGAGCCAGGACAAAAAGCTCTTGCTGCTCTTCAAGTCTCCAGGCAACCCCACTCACAACTCCACACATGCTGCTGCTCTCTCTTTCTGCAGCCTCCCAAAGGCCAAGAGAGCCTGTCCCTGCATCGCTGAGCGGAGCTGGATCCCAGCTCAGCATTTGCGAACGTCCAGGGATTCCTCCCACACCAGAGGAGCCAGGACAAAAAACTCTTGCTGCTCTTCAAGTCTCCAGGCAACCCCACTCACAACTCCACACATGCTGCTGCTCTCTCTTTCTACAGAGTCCCAAAGGCCAAGACAGCCTCTCCCTGGCACGCTGACCGGTGCTGGATCCCAGCTCAGCATTTGCGAACGTCCAGGGATTCCTCCCACACCAGAGGAGCCAGGACAAAAAGCTCTTGCTGCTCTTCAAGTCTGCAGGCAACACCACTCACAGCTCCACACATGCTGCTGCTCTCTCTTTCTACAGACTCCCAAAGGCCAAGAGAGCCTGTCCCTGCATCGCTGAGCGGTGCTGGACCCCAGCTCAGCATTTGCGAACGTCCAGGGATTCCTCCCACACCAGAGGAGCCAGGACAAAAAGCTGTTGCTGCTCTTCAAGTCTCCGGGCAACCCCACTCACAGCTCCACACATGCTGCTGCTCCCTCTTTCTGTAGTCACCCAAAGGCCAAGAGAGCCTGTCCCTGGCTCGCTGAGCGGTGCTGCATCCCAGCTCAGCATTTGCGAACGTCCAGGGATTCCTCCCACACCAGAGGAGCCAGGACAAAAAGCTCTTGCTGCTCTTCAAGTCTCCAGGCAACCCCACTCACAGCTCCACACATGTTGCTGCTCTCTCTTTCTGCAGCCTCCCAAAGGCCATAGCGAATCTCTCCTTCGCACGCTGAGCGGTGCTGGATCCCAGCTCAGCATTTGCAAACGTCCAGGGATTCCTCCCACACCAGAGGAGCCAGGACAAAAAGCTCTTGCTACGCTTCAAGTCTCCAGGCAACCCCACTCCCAGCTCCACACATGCTGCTGCTTTCTCTTTCTACAGACTCCCAAAGGCCAATCGAATCTCTCCTTCGCACGCTGAGCGGTGCTGGATCCCAGCTCAGCATTTGCGAACGACCAGGGATTCCTCCCACACCAGAGGAGCCAGGACAAAAAGCTCTTGCTACGCTTCAAGTCTCCGGGCAACCCCACACACAGCTCCGCACGTGCTGCTGCTCTCTCTTTCTGCAGCCTCCCGAAGGCCAAGAGAGCCTGTCCCTTCATCGCTGAGCGGAGCTGGATCCCATCTCAGCATTTGCAAACGTCCAGGGATTCCTCCCACACCAGAGGAGCCAGGACAAAAAGCTCTTGCTACTCTTAATGTCTCCAGGCAACCCCACTCCCAGCTCCACACATGCTGCTGCTCTCTCTTTCTACAGAGTCCCAAAGGCCAAGAAAGCATCTCCCTGGCATGCTCAGCAGTGCTGGATGCCATCTTAGCATTTGCGAACGTCCAGGGATTCCTCCCACACCAGAGGAGCCACGACCAAAAGCTCTTGCTGCTCTTCAAGTCTCCAGGCAACCCCACTCACAGCTCCACACATGTTGCTGCTCTCTCTTTCTACAGCCTCCCAAAGGCCAAGAGATCCTCTCCCTGGAACGCTGGGAGGTGCTGGATCCCAGCTCAGCATTTGCGAACGTCCAGGGATTCCTCCCACACCAGAGGAGCCAGGACAAAAAGCTCTTGCTGCTCTTCAAGTCTCCAGGCAACCCCACTCACAGCTCCACGCATGCTGCTGCTCTCTCTTTCTGCAGCCTCCCAAAGGCCAAGAGAATCTCTCCCTGCATCGCTGAGCGGTGCTGGATCCCAGCTCAGCATTTGCGAACGTCCAGGGATTCCTCCCACACCAGAGGAGCCAGGACAAAAAGCTCTTGCTGCTCTTTAACTCTCCAGGCAACCCCACTCACAGCTCCACACATGCTGCTGCTCTCTCTTTCTGCAGCCTCCCAAAGGCCAAGAGAATCTCTCCCTGGCACGCTGAGCGGTGCTGGATGTCAGCACAGCATTTGAGAACGTCCAGGGATTCCTCCCACACCAGAGGAGCCAGGACAAAAAGCTGTTGCTGCTCTTCAAGTCTCCGGGCAACCCCACTCACAGCTCCACACATGCTGCTGCTCCCTCTTTCTGTAGTCACCCAAAGGCCAAGAGAGCCTGTCCCTGGCTCGCTGAGCGGTGCTGCATCCCAGCTCAGCATTTGCGAACGTCCAGGGATTCCTCCCACACCAGAGGAGCCAGGACAAAAAGCTCTTGCTGCTCTTCAAGTCTCCAGACAACCCCACTCACAGCTCCACACATGTTGCTGCTCTCTCTTTCTGCAGCCTCCCAAAGGCCATAGCGAATCTCTCCTTCGCACGCTGAGCGGTGCTGGATCCCAGCTCAGCATTTGCAAACGTCCAGGGATTCCTCCCACACCAGAGGAGCCAGGACAAAAAGCTCTTGCTACGCTTCAAGTCTCCAGGCAACCCCACTCCCAGCTCCACACATGCTGCTGCTCTCTCTTTCTACAGACTCCCAAAGGCCAATCGAATCTCTCCTTCGCACGCTGAGCGGTGCTGGATCCCAGCTCAGCATTTGCGAACGACCAGGGATTCCTCCCACACCAGAGGAGCCAGGACAAAAAGCTCTTGCTACGCTTCAAGTCTCCGGGCAACCCCACACACAGCTCCGCACATGCTGCTGCTCTCTCTTTCTGCAGCCTCCCAAAGGCAAAGAGAATCTCTCCCTGGCACGCTCAGCAGTGCTGCATCCCAGCTCATCATTTGCGAACGTCCAGGTATTTCTCCCACACCAGAGGAGCCAGGACAAAAAGCTCTTGCTGCTCTTCAAGTCTCCAGGCAACCCCACTCACAACTCCACACATGCTGCTGCTCTCTCTTTCTGCAGCCTCCGAAAGGCCAAGAGAGCCTGTCCCTGCATCGCTGAGCGGAGCTGGATCCCAGCTCAGCATTTGCGAACGTCCAGGGATTCCTCCCACACCAGAGGAGCCAGGACAAAAAGCTCTTGCTGCTCTTCAAGTCTCCAGGCAACCCCACTCACAACTCCACACATGCTGCTGCTCTCTCTTTCTACAGAGTCCCAAAGGCCAAGACAGCCTCTCCCTGGCACGCTGACCGGTGCTGGATCCCAGCTCAGCATTTGCGAACGTCCAGGGATTCCTCCCACACCAGAGGAGCCAGGACAAAAAGCTCTTGCTGCTCTTCAAGTCTGCAGGCAACACCACTCACAGCTCCACACATGCTGCTGCTCTCTCTTTCTACAGACTCCCAAAGGCCAAGAGAGCCTGTCCCTGCATCGCTGAGCGGTGCTGGACCCCAGCTCAGCATTTGCGAACGTCCAGGGATTCCTCCCACACCAGAGGAGCCAGGACAAAAAGCTGTTGCTGCTCTTCAAGTCTCCGGGCAACCCCACTCACAGCTCCACACATGCTGCTGCTCCCTCTTTCTGTAGTCACCCAAAGGCCAAGAAAGCATCTCCCTGGCTCGCTGAGCGGTGCTGCATCCCACCTCAGCATTTGCGAACGTCCAGGGATTCCTCCCACACCAGAGGAGCCAGGACAAAAAGCTCTTGCTGCTCTTCAAGTCTCCAGGCAACCCCACTCACAGCTCCACACATGTTGCTGCTCTCTCTTTCTGCAGCCTCCCAAAGGCCATAGCGAATCTCTCCTTCGCACGCTGAGCGGTGCTGGATCCCAGCTCAGCATTTGCAAACGTCCAGGGATTCCTCCCACACCAGAGGAGCCAGGACAAAAAGCTCTTGCTACGCTTCAAGTCTCCAGGCAACCCCACTCCCAGCTCCACACATGCTGCTGCTTTCTCTTTCTACAGACTCCCAAAGGCCAATCGAATCTCTCCTTCGCACGCTGAGCGGTGCTGGATCCCAGCTCAGCATTTGCGAACGACCAGGGATTCCTCCCACACCAGAGGAGCCAGGACAAAAAGCTCTTGCTACGCTTCATGTCTCCGGGCAACCCCACACACAGCTCCGCACGTGCTGCTGCTCTCTCTTTCTGCAGCCTCCCGAAGGCCAAGAGAGCCTGTCCCTTCATCGCTGAGCGGAGCTGGATCCCATCTCAGCATTTGCAAACGTCCAGGGATTCCTCCCACACCAGAGGAGCCAGGACAAAAAGCTCTTGCTACTCTTAATGTCTCCAGGCAACCCCACTCACAGCTCCACACATGCTGATGCTCTCTCTTTCTACAGAGTCCCAAAGGCCAAGAAAGCATCTCCCTGGCATGCTGAGTGGTGCGGGATCCCAGCTCACCATTTGCGAACGTCCAGGGATTCCTCCCACACCAGAGGAGCCACGACCAAAAGCTCTTGCTGCTCTTCAAGTCTCCAGGCAACCCCACTCCCAGCTCCACACATGCTGCTGCTCTCTCTTTCTGCAGCCTCCCAAAGGCCAAGAGAATCTCTCCCTGGCATGCTCAGCAGTGCTGGATGCCATCTTAGCATTTGCGAACGTCCAGGGATTCCTCCCACACCAGAGGAGCCACGACCAAAAGCTCTTGCTGCTCTTCAAGTCTCCAGGCAACCCCACTCACAGCTCCACACATGTTGCTGCTCTCTCTTTCTACAGCCTCCCAAAGGCCAAGAGATCCTCTCCCTGGAACGCTGGGAGGTGCTGGATCCCAGCTCAGCATTTGCGAACGTCCAGGGATTCCTCCCACACCAGAGGAGCCAGGACAAAAAGCTCTTGCTGCTCTTCAAGTCTCCAGGCAACCCCACTCACAGCTCCACGCATGCTGCTGCTCTCTCTTTCTGCAGCCTCCCAAAGGCCAAGAGAATCTCTCCCTGCATCGCTGAGCGGTGCTGGATCCCAGCTCAGCATTTGCGAACGTCCAGGGATTCCTCCCACACCAGAGGAGCCAGGACAAAAAGCTCTTGCTGCTCTTTAACTCTCCAGGCAACCCCACTCACAGCTCCACACATGCTGCTGCTCTCTCTTTCTGCAGCCTCCCAAAGGCCAAGAGAATCTCTCCCTGGCACGCTGAGCGGTGCTGGATGTCAGCACAGCATTTGAGAACGTCCAGGGATTCCTCCCACACCAGAGGAGCCAGGACAAAAAGCTGTTGCTGCTCTTCAAGTCTCCGGGCAACCCCACTCACAGCTCCACACATGCTGCTGCTCCCTCTTTCTGTAGTCACCCAAAGGCCAAGAGAGCCTGTCCCTGGCTCGCTGAGCGGTGCTGCATCCCAGCTCAGCATTTGCGAACGTCCAGGGATTCCTCCCACACCAGAGGAGCCAGGACAAAAAGCTCTTGCTGCTCTTCAAGTCTCCAGACAACCCCACTCACAGCTCCACACATGTTGCTGCTCTCTCTTTCTGCAGCCTCCCAAAGGCCATAGCGAATCTCTCCTTCGCACGCTGAGCGGTGCTGGATCCCAGCTCAGCATTTGCAAACGTCCAGGGATTCCTCCCACACCAGAGGAGCCAGGACAAAAAGCTCTTGCTACGCTTCAAGTCTCCAGGCAACCCCACTCCCAGCTCCACACATGCTGCTGCTCTCTCTTTCTACAGACTCCCAAAGGCCAATCGAATCTCTCCTTCGCACGCTGAGCGGTGCTGGATCCCAGCTCAGCATTTGCGAACGACCAGGGATTCCTCCCACACCAGAGGAGCCAGGACAAAAAGCTCTTGCTACGCTTCAAGTCTCCGGGCAACCCCACTCACAGCTCCGCACATGCTGCTGCTCTCTCTTTCTGCAGCCTCCCAAAGGCAAAGAGAATCTCTCCCTGGCACGCTCAGCAGTGCTGCATCCCAGCTCATCATTTGCGAACGTCCAGGTATTTCTCCCACACCAGAGGAGCCAGGACAAAAAGCTCTTGCTGCTCTTCAAGTCTCCAGGCAACCCCACTCACAACTCCACACATGCTGCTGCTCTCTCTTTCTGCAGCCTCCCAAAGGCCAAGAGAGCCTGTCCCTGCATCGCTGAGCGGAGCTGGATCCCAGCTCAGCATTTGCGAACGTCCAGGGATTCCTCCCACACCAGAGGAGCCAGGACAAAAAGCTCTTGCTGCTCTTCAAGTCTCCAGGCAACCCCACTCACAACTCCACACATGCTGCTGCTCTCTCTTTCTACAGAGTCCCAAAGGCCAAGACAGCCTCTCCCTGGCACGCTGACCGGTGCTGGATCCCAGCTCAGCATTTGCGAACGTCCAGGGATTCCTCCCACACCAGAGGAGCCAGGACAAAAAGCTCTTGCTGCTCTTCAAGTCTGCAGGCAACACCACTCACAGCTCCACACATGCTGCTGCTCTCTCTTTCTACAGACTCCCAAAGGCCAAGAGAGCCTGTCCCTGCATCGCTGAGCGGTGCTGGACCCCAGCTCAGCATTTGCGAACGTCCAGGGATTCCTCCCACACCAGAGGAGCCAGGACAAAAAGCTGTTGCTGCTCTTCAAGTCTCCGGGCAACCCCACTCACAGCTCCACACATGCTGCTGCTCCCTCTTTCTGTAGTCACCCAAAGGCCAAGAGAGCCTGTCCCTGGCTCGCTGAGCGGTGCTGCATCCCAGCTCAGCATTTGCGAACGTCCAGGGATTCCTCCCACACCAGAGGAGCCAGGACAAAAAGCTCTTGCTGCTCTTCAAGTCTCCAGGCAACCCCACTCACAGCTCCACACATGTTGCTGCTCTCTCTTTCTGCAGCCTCCCAAAGGCCATAGCGAATCTCTCCTTCGCACGCTGAGCGGTGCTGGATCCCAGCTCAGCATTTGCAAACGTCCAGGGATTCCTCCCACACCAGAGGAGCCAGGACAAAAAGCTCTTGCTACGCTTCAAGTCTCCAGGCAACCCCACTCCCAGCTCCACACATGCTGCTGCTCTCTCTTTCTACAGACTCCCAAAGGCCAATCGAATCTCTCCTTCGCACGCTGAGCGGTGCTGGATCCCAGCTCAGCATTTGCGAACGACCAGGGATTCCTCCCACACCAGAGGAGCCAGGACAAAAAGCTCTTGCTACGCTTCAAGTCTCCGGGCAACCCCACACACAGCTCCGCACGTGCTGCTGCTCTCTCTTTCTGCAGCCTCCCGAAGGCCAAGAGAGCCTGTCCCTTCATCGCTGAGCGGAGCTGGATCCCAGCTCAGCATTTGCAAACGTCCAGGGATTCCTCCCACACCAGAGGAGCCAGGACAAAAAGCTCTTGCTACTCTTAATGTCTCCAGGCAACCCCACTCACAGCTCCACACATGCTGATGCTCTCTCTTTCTACAGAGTCCCAAAGGCCAAGAAAGCATCTCCCTGGCATGCTGAGTGGTGCGGGATCCCAGCTCACCATTTGCGAACGTCCAGGGATTCCTCCCACACCAGAGGAGCCACGACCAAAAGCTCTTGCTGCTCTTCAAGTCTCCAGGCAACCCCACTCCCAGCTCCACACATGCTGCTGCTCTCTCTTTCTGCAGCCTCCCAAAGGCCAAGAGAATCTCTCCCTGGCATGCTCAGCAGTGCTGGATGCCATCTTAGCATTTGCGAACGTCCAGGGATTCCTCCCACACCAGAGGAGCCACGACCAAAAGCTCTTGCTGCTCTTCAAGTCTCCAGGCAACCCCACTCACAGCTCCACACATGTTGCTGCTCTCTCTTTCTACAGCCTCCCAAAGGCCAAGAGATCCTCTCCCTGGAACGCTGGGAGGTGCTGGATCCCAGCTCAGCATTTGCGAACGTCCAGGGATTCCTCCCACACCAGAGGAGCCACGACAACAAGCTCTTGATGCTCCTTAAGTCTCCAGGCAACCCTACTCACAGCTCCACACATGCTGCTGCTCTCTCTTTCTACAGCCTCCCAAAGGCCAAGAGAGCCTGTCCCTGCATCGCTGAACGGTGCTGGATCCCAGCTCAGCATTTGCGAACGTCCAGGGATTCCTCCCAAACCAGAGGAGCCAGGACAAAAAGTTCTTGCTGCTCTTCACGTCTCCAGGCAACCCCACTCCCAGCTCCACACATGCTGCTGCTTCTCTCTCTTTCTGCAGCCTCCCAAAGGCCAAGAGAATCTCTCCCTGGCACGCTGAGCGGTGCTGGATGTCAGCTCAGCATTTGCGAACGTCCAGGGATTCCTCCCACACCAGAGGAGCCACGACAATAAGCTCTTGATGCTCCTTAAGTCTCCAGGCAACCCTACTCACAGCTCCACACATGCTGCTGCTCTCTCTTTCTACAGCCTCCCAAAGGCCAACACAAACTCTACCTGGAACGCTGAGCGGTGCTGGATCCCAGCTCAGCATTTGCGAACGTCCAGGGATTCCTCCCACACCAAAGGAGTAACGACCTAAAGCTCTTGCTGCTCTTCAAGTCTCCAGGCAACCCCACTCACAGCTCCACACATTCTGCTGCTCTCTCTTTCTGCAGCCTCCCAAAGGCCAAGAGAGCCTGTCCCTGCATCGCTGAGCGGTGCTGGATCCCAGCTCACCATTTGCGAACGTCCAGGAATTCCTCCCACACCAGAGGAGCCAGGACAAAAAGCTCTTGCTGCTCTTCAAGTTTCTGGGCAACCCCACACACAGCTCCACACATGCTGCTGCTCTTTCTGCAGTCTCCCAAAGGCCAAGAGAGCCTGTCCCTGGCATGCTGAGCGGTGCTGGATCCCATCTCAGCATTTGCGAACGTCCAGGAGTTCCTCCCACACCAGAGGATCCAGGACAAAAAGCTCTTGCTGCTCCTCAAGTCTCCAGGCAACCCCACAAACAGCTCCACACATGCTGCTGCTCTCTCTTTCTGCAGCCTCCCAAAGGCCAAGAGAGCCTGTCCCTGGCATGCTGAGAGGTGCTGGATCCCAGCTCAGCATTTGCAAACGTCCAGGGATTCCTCCCACACCAGAGGAGCCACGACCAAAAGCTCTTGCTGCTCTTCAAGTCTCCAGGCAACCCCACTCACAGCTCCACGCATGCTGCTGCTCTCTCTTTCTACAGCCTCCCAAAGGCCAAGAGAGCCTGTCCCTGCATCGCTGAGCGGACCTGGATCCCAGCTCAGCATTTCCGAACGTCCAGGGATTCCTCCCAAACCATAGGAGCCAGGACAAAAAGTTCTTGCTGCTCTTCACGTCTCCAGGCAACCCCACTCCCAGCTCCACACATGCTGCTGCTTCTCTCTCTTTCTGCAGTCTCCCAAAGGCCAAGAGAATCTCTCCTTCACACGCTGAGCGGTGCTGGATCCCAGCTCAGCATTTGCGAACGTCCAGGGATTCCTCCCACACCAGAGGAGCCAGGACAATAAGCTCTTGATGCTCCTTAAGTCTCCAGGCAACCCTACTCACAGCTCCACACATGCTGCTGCTCTCTCTTTCTACAGCCTCCCAAAGGCCAACACAAACTCTACCTGGAACGCTGAGCAGTGCTGGATCCCAGCTCAGCATTTGCAAACGTCCAGGGGTTCCTCCCACACCAGAGAAGCCACGACCTAAAGCTCTTGCTGCTCTTCAAGTCTCCGGGCAACCCCACTCACAGCTCCACACATACTGCTGCTTCTCTCTCTTTCTACAGAGTCCCAAAGGCCAAGAGAGCCTGTCCCTGCATCGCTGAGTGGTGCTGGATCCCAGCTCAGCATTTGCAAACGTCCAGGGATTCCTCCCACACCAGAGGAGCCAGGACAAAAAGCTCTTGCTGCTCTTCAATTCTCCAGGCAGCCCCACTCACAGCTCCACACATGCTGCTGCTCTCTCTTTCTGCAGCCTCCCAAAGGCCAAGCGAATTTGTCCTTCGCACGCTGAGCAGTGCTGGATCCCAGTCAAGCATTTGTGAACGTCCAGGAATTCCTCCAACTCCAAAGGAGCCAGGACAAAAAGCTCTTGCTGCTCTTCAAGTCTCCAGGCAACCCCACTCACAGCTCCACACATGCTGCTGCTCTCTCTTTCTACAGCCTCCCAAAGGCCAAGAGAGCCTGTCCCTGCATCGCTGAACGGTGCTGGATCCCAGCTCAGCATTTCCGAACGTCCAGGGATTCCTCCCAAACCAGAGGAGCCAGGACAAAAAGTTCTTGCTGCTCTTGACGTCTCCAGGCAACCCCACTCCCAGCTCCACACATGCTGCTGCTTCTCTCTCTTTCTGCAGCCTCCCAAAGGCCAAGAGAATCTCTCCTTCACACGCTGAGCGGTGCTGGATCCCAGCTCAGCATTTGCGAACGTCCAGGGATTCCTCCCACACCAGAGGAGCCACGACAATAAGCTCTTGATGCTCCTTAAGTCTCCAGGCAACCCTACTCACAGCTCCACACATGCTGCTGCTCTCTCTTTCTACAGCCTCCCAAAGGCCAACACAAACTCTACCTGGAACGCTGAGCGGTGCTGGATCCCAGCTCAGCATTTGCAAACGTCCAGGGGTTCCTCCCACACCAGAGAAGCCACGACCTAAAGCTCTTGCTGTTCTTCAAGTCTCCAGGCAACCCCACTCACAGCTCCACACATGTTGCTGCTCTCTCTTTCTGCAGCCTCCCAAAGGCCATAGCGAATCTCTCCTTCGCACGCTGAGCGGTGCTGGATCCCAGCTCAGCATTTGCAAACGTCCAGGGATTCCTCCCACACCAGAGGAGCCAGGACAAAAAGCTCTTGCTACGCTTCAAGTCTCCAGGCAACCCCACTGACAGCTCCACACATGCTGCTGCTCTCTCTTTCTACAGACTCCCAAAGGCCAATCGAATCTCTCCTTCGCACGCTGAGCGGTGCTGGATCCCAGCTCAGCATTTGCGAACGACCAGGGATTCCTCCCACACCAGAGGAGCCAGGACAAAAAGCTCTTGCTACGCTTCAAGTCTCCGGGCAACCCCACACACAGCTCCGCACATGCTGCTGCTCTCTCTTTCTGCAGCCTCCCGAAGGCCAAGAGAGCCTGTCCCTTCATCGCTGAGCGGAGCTGGATCCCAGCTCAGCATTTGCAAACGTCCAGGGATTCCTCCCACACCAGAGGAGCCAGGACAAAAAGCTCTTGCTACTCTTAATGTCTCCAGGCAACCCCACTCACAGCTCCACACATGCTGCTGCTCTCTCTTTCTACAGAGTCCCAAAGGCCAAGAAAGCATCTCCCTGGCACGCTGAGTGGTGCGGGATCCCAGCTCACCATTTGCGAACGTCCAGGGATTCCTCCCACACCAGAGGAGCCACGACCAAAAGCTCTTGCTGCTCTTCAAGTCTCCAGGCAACCCCACTCCCAGCTCCACACATGCTGCTGCTCTCTCTTTCTGCAGCCTCCCAAAGGCCAAGAGAATCTCTCCCTGGCATGCTCAGCAGTGCTGGATGCCATCTTAGCATTTGCGAACGTCCAGGGATTCCTCCCACACCAGAGGAGCCACGACAATAAGCTCTTGATGCTCTTCAAGTCTCCAGGCAACCCCACTCACAGCTCCACACATGTTGCTGCTCTCTCTTTATACAGCCTCCCAAAGGCCAAGAGATCCTCTCCCTGGAACGCTGGGAGGTGCTGGATCCCAGCTCAGCATTTGCGAACGTCCAGGGATTCCTCCCACACCAGAGGAGCCACGACAACAAGCTCTTGATGCTCCTTAAGTCTCCAGGCAACCCTACTCACAGCTCCACACATGCTGCTGCTCTCTCTTTCTACAGCCTCCCAAAGGCCAAGAGAGCCTGTCCCTGCATCGCTGAACGGTGCTGGATCCCAGCTCAGCATTTGCGAACGTCCAGGGATTCCTCCCAAACCAGAGGAGCCAGGACAAAAAGTTCTTGCTGCTCTTCACGTCTCCAGGCAACCCCACTCCCAGCTCCACACATGCTGCTGCTTCTCTCTCTTTCTGCAGCCTCCCAAAGGCCAAGAGAATCTCTCCCTGGCACGCTGAGCGGTGCTGGATGTCAGCTCAGCATTTGCGAACGTCCAGGGATTCCTCCCACACCAGAGGAGCCACGACAATAAGCTCTTGATGCTCCTTAAGTCTCCAGGCAACCCTACTCACAGCTCCACACATGCTGCTGCTCTCTCTTTCTACAGCCTCCCAAAGGCCAACACAAACTCTACCTGGAACGCTGAGCAGTGCTGGATCCCAGCTCAGCATTTGCAAACGTCCAGGGGTTCCTCCCACACCAGAGAAGCCACGACCTAAAGCTCTTGCTGCTCTTCAAGTCTCCGGGCAACCCCACTCACAGCTCCACACATACTGCTGCTTCTCTCTCTTTCTACAGAGTCCCAAAGGCCAAGAGAGCCTGTCCCTGCATCGCTGAGTGGTGCTGGATCCCAGCTCAGCATTTGCGAACGTCCAGGGATTCCTCCCACACCAGAGGAGCCAGGACAAAAAGCTCTTGCTGCTCTTCAATTCTCCAGGCAGCCCCACACACAGCTCCACACATGCTGCTGCTCTCTCTTTCTGCAGCCTCCCAAAGGCCAAGCGAATTTGTCCTTCGCACGCTGAGCAGTGCTGGATCCCAGTCAAGCATTTGTGAACGTCCAGGAATTCCTCCAACTCCAAAGGAGCCACGACCAAAAGCTCTTGCTGCTCCTCAAGTCTCCAGGCAACCCCACTCACAGCTCCACACATGCTGCTGCTCTCTCTTTCTACAGCCTCCCAAAGGCCAAGAGAGCCTGTCCCTGCATCGCTGAACGGTGCTGGATCCCAGCTCAGCATTTCCGAACGTCCAGGGATTCCTCCCAAACCAGAGGAGCCAGGACAAAAAGTTCTTGCTGCTCTTCACGTCTCCAGGCAACCCCACTCCCAGCTCCACACATGCTGCTGCTTCTCTCTCTTTCTGCAGCCTCCCAAAGGCCAAGAGAATCTCTCCCTGGCACGCTGAGCGGTGCTGGATGTCAGCTCAGCATTTGCGAACGTCCAGGGATTCCTCCCACACCAGAGGAGCCACGACAATAAGCTCTTGATGCTCCTTAAGTCTCCAGGCAACCCTACTCACAGCTCCACACATGCTGCTGCTCTCTCTTTCTACAGCCTCCCAAAGGCCAACACAAACTCTACCTGGAACGCTGAGCGGTGCTGGATCCCAGCTCAGCATTTGCAAACGTCCAGGGGTTCCTCCCACACCAGAGAAGCCACGACCTAAAGCTCTTGCTGCTCTTCAAGTCTCCGGGCATCCCCACTCACAGCTCCACACATGCTGCTGCTCTCTCTTTCTGCAGCCTCCCAAAGGCCAAGAGAGCCTGTCCCTGCATCGCTGAGCGGTGCTGGATCCCAGCTCAGCATTTGCGAACGTCCAGGAATTCCTCGCACACCAGAGGAGCCAGGACAAAAAGCTCTTGCTGCTCTTCAATTCTCCAGGCAACCCCACTCACAGCTCCACACATGCTGCTGCTCTCTCTTTCTGCAGCCTTTGGAAGGCCAAGAGAGCCTGTCCCTGCATTGCTGAGCGGTGCTTGATCCCATCTCAGCATTTGCGAACGTCCAGGGATTCCTCCCACACCAGAGGAGCCAGGACAAAAAGCTCTTGCTGCTCTTCAAGTCTCCAGGCAACCCCACTCACAACTCCACACATGCTGCTGCTCTCTCTTTCTACAGAGTCCCAAAGGCCAAGACAGCCTCTCCCTGGAACGCTGAGCGGTGCTGGATCCCAGCTCTGCATTTGCGAACGTCCAGGGATTCCTCCCACACCAGAGGAGCCAGGACAAAAAGCTCTTGCTGCTCTTCAAGTCTGCAGGCAACACCACTCACAGCTCCACACATGCTGCTGCTCTCTCTTTCTACAAACTCCCAAAGGCCAAGAGAGCCTGTCCCTGCATCGCTGAGCGGTGCTGGACCCCAGCTCAGCATTTGCGAACGTCCAGGGATTCCTCCCACACCAGAGGAGCCAGGACAAAAAGCTGTTGCTGCTCTTCAAGTCTCCGGGCAACCCCACTCACAGCTCCACACATGCTGCTGCTCCCTCTTTCTGTAGTCACCCAAAGGCCAAGAGAGCCTGTCCCTGGCTCGCTGAGCGGTGCTGCATCCCAGCTCAGCATTTGCGAACGTCCAGGGATTCCTCCCACACCAGAGGAGCCAGGACAAAAAGCTCTTGCTGCTCTTCAAGTCTCCAGGCAACCCCACTCACAGCTCCACACATGTTGCTGCTCTCTCTTTCTGCAGCCTCCCAAAGGCCATAGCGAATCTCTCCTTCGCACGCTGAGCGGTGCTGGATCCCAGCTCAGCATTTGCAAACGTCCAGGGATTCCTCCCACACCAGAGGAGCCAGGACAAAAAGCTCTTGCTACGCTTCAAGTCTCCAGGCAACCCCACTGACAGCTCCACACATGCTGCTGCTCTCTCTTTCTACAGACTCCCAAAGGCCAATCGAATCTCTCCTTCGCACGCTGAGCGGTGCTGGATCCCAGCTCAGCATTTGCGAACGACCAGGGATTCCTCCCACACCAGAGGAGCCAGGACAAAAAGCTCTTGCTACGCTTCAAGTCTCCGGGCAACCCCACACACAGCTCCGCACATGCTGCTGCTCTCTCTTTCTGCAGCCTCCCGAAGGCCAAGAGAGCCTGTCCCTTCATCGCTGAGCGGAGCTGGATCCCAGCTCAGCATTTGCAAACGTCCAGGGATTCCTCCCACACCAGAGGAGCCAGGACAAAAAGCTCTTGCTACTCTTAATGTCTCCAGGCAACCCCACTCACAGCTCCACACATGCTGATGCTCTCTCTTTCTACAGAGTCCCAAAGGCCAAGAAAGCATCTCCCTGGCACGCTGAGTGGTGCGGGATCCCAGCTCACCATTTGCGAACGTCCAGGGATTCCTCCCACACCAGAGGAGCCACGACCAAAAGCTCTTGCTGCTCTTCAAGTCTCCAGGCAACCCCACTCCCAGCTCCACACATGCTGCTGCTCTCTCTTTCTGCAGCCTCCCAAAGGCCAAGAGAATCTCTCCCTGGCATGCTCAGCAGTGCTGGATGCCATCTTAGCATTTGCGAACGTCCAGGGATTCCTCCCACACCAGAGGAGCCACGACAATAAGCTCTTGATGCTCTTCAAGTCTCCAGGCAACCCCACTCACAGCTCCACACATGTTGCTGCTCTCTCTTTATACAGCCTCCCAAAGGCCAAGAGATCCTCTCCCTGGAACGCTGGGAGGTGCTGGATCCCAGCTCAGCATTTGCGAACGTCCAGGGATTCCTCCCACACCAGAGGAGCCACGACAACAAGCTCTTGATGCTCCTTAAGTCTCCAGGCAACCCTACTCACAGCTCCACACATGCTGCTGCTCTCTCTTTCTACAGCCTCCCAAAGGCCAAGAGAGCCTGTCCCTGGCTCGCTGAGCGGTGCTGCATCCCAGCTCAGCATTTGCGAACGTCCAGGGATTCCTCCCACACCAGAGGAGCCAGGACAAAAAGCTCTTGCTGCTCTTCAAGTCTCCAGGCAACCCCACTCACAGCTCCACACATGTTGCTGCTCTCTCTTTCTGCAGCCTCCCAAAGGCCATAGCGAATCTCTCCTTCGCACGCTGAGCGGTGCTGGATCCCAGCTCAGCATTTGCAAACGTCCAGGGATTCCTCCCACACCAGAGGAGCCAGGACAAAAAGCTCTTGCTACGCTTCAAGTCTCCAGGCAACCCCACTGACAGCTCCACACATGCTGCTGCTCTCTCTTTCTACAGACTCCCAAAGGCCAATCGAATCTCTCCTTCGCACGCTGAGCGGTGCTGGATCCCAGCTCAGCATTTGCGAACGACCAGGGATTCCTCCCACACCAGAGGAGCCAGGACAAAAAGCTCTTGCTACGCTTCAAGTCTCCGGGCAACCCCACACACAGCTCCGCACATGCTGCTGCTCTGTCTTTCTGCAGCCTCCCGAAGGCCAAGAGAGCCTGTCCCTTCATCGCTGAGCGGAGCTGGATCCCAGCTCAGCATTTGCAAACGTCCAGGGATTCCTCCCACACCAGAGGAGCCAGGACAAAAAGCTCTTGCTGCTCTTCAATTCTCCAGGCAGCCCCACACACAGCTCCACACATGCTGCTGCTCTCTCTTTCTGCAGCCTCCCAAAGGCCAAGCGAATTTGTCCTTCGCACGCTGAGCAGTGCTGGATCCCAGTCAAGCATTTGTGAACGTCCAGGAATTCCTCCAACTCCAAAGGAGCCACGACCAAAAGCTCTTGCTGCTCCTCAAGTCTCCAGGCAACCCCACTCACAGCTCCACACATGCTGCTGCTCTCTCTATCTACAGCCTCCCAAAGGCCAAGAGTGCTTGTCCCTGCATCGCTGAACGGTGCTGGATCCCAGCTCAGCATTTCCGAACGTCCAGGGATTCCTCCCAAACCAGAGGAGCCAGGACAAAAAGTTCTTGCTGCTCTTCACGTCTCCAGGCAACCCCACTCCCAGCTCCACACATGCTGCTGCTTCTCTCTCTTTCTGCAGCCTCCCAAAGGCCAAGAGAATCTCTCCCTGGCACGCTGAGCGGTGCTGGATGTCAGCTCAGCATTTGCGAACGTCCAGGGATTCCTCCCACACCAGAGGAGCCACGACAATAAGCTCTTGATGCTCCTTAAGTCTCCAGGCAACCCTACTCACAGCTCCACACATGCTGCTGCTCTCTCTTTCTACAGCCTCCCAAAGGCCAACAAAAACTCTACCTGGAACGCTGAGCGGTGCTGGATCCCAGCTCAGCATTTGCAAACGTCCAGGGGTTCCTCCCACACCAGAGAAGGCACGACCTAAAGCTCTTGCTGCTCTTCAAGTCTCCGGGCATCCCCACTCACAGCTCCACACATGCTGCTGCTCTCTCTTTCTGCAGCCTCCCAAAGGCCAAGAGAGCCTGTCCCTGCATCGCTGAGCGGTGCTGGATCCCAGCTCAGCATTTGCGAACGTCCAGGAATTCCTCGCACACCAGAGGAGCCAGGACAAAAAGCTCTTGCTGCTCTTCAATTCTCCAGGCAACCCCACTCACAGCTCCACACATGCTGCTGCTTCTCTCTCTTTCTGCAGCCTCCCAAAGGCCAAGAGAGCCTGTCCCTGCATCGCTGAGCGGTGCTTCATCCCATCTCAGCATTTGCAAACGTCCAGGGATTCCTCCCACACCAGAGGAGCCACGACCAAAAGCTCTTGCTGCTCTTCACGTCTCCAGGCAAGCCCACTCACAGCTCCACACATGCTGCTGCTCTCTCTTTCTACAGCCTCCCAAAGGCCAACACAAACTCTACCTGGAACGCTGAGCGGTGCTGGATCCCAGCTCAGCATTTGCAAACGTCCAGAGATTCCTCCCACACCAGAGGAGCCAGGACAAGAAGCTCTTGCTGCTCTTCAAGTCTCCAGGCAACCCCACTCACAGCTCCACACATGCTGCTGCTTCTCTCTCTTTCTGCAGCCTCCCAAAGGCCAAGAGAGCCTGTCCCTGCATTGCTGAGCGGTGCTGGATCCCATCTCAGCATTTGCGAACGTCCAGGGATTCCTCCCACACCAGAGGAGCCACGACAAAAAGCTCTTGCTGCTCTTCAAGTCTCCAGGCAACCCCACTCACAGCTCCGCACATGCTGCTGCTCTCTCTTTCTGCAGCCTCCCAAAGGCCAAGAGAATCTCTCCCTGGCATGCTCAGCAGTGCTGGATGCCATCTTAGCATTTGCGAACGTCCAGGGATTCCTCCCACACCAGAGGAGCCACGACCAAAAGCTCTTGCTGCTCTTCAAGTCTCCAGGCAACCCCACACACAGCTCCACACATGCTGCTGCTCTCTCTTTCTGCAGCCTTTGGAAGGCCAAGAGAGATTGTGCCTGCATCGCTGAGCGGTGCTGGATCCCAGCTCAGCATTTGCGAACGTCCAGGGATTCCTCCCACACCAGAGGAGCCAGGACAAAAAGCTCTTGCTGCTCTTTAAGTTTCTGGGCAACCCCACACACAGCTCCACACATGCTGCTGCTCTCTCTTTCTGCAGCCTCCCAAAGGCCAAGAGAGCCTGTCCCTGGCATGCTGAGCGGTGCTGGATCCCATCTCAGCATTTGCAAACGTCCAGGGATTCCTCCCACACCAGAGGAGCCACGACCAAAAGCTCTTGCTGCTCTTCAAGTCTCCAGGCAACCCCACTCACAGCTCCACACATGCTGCTGCTCTCTCTTTCTGCAGCCTTTGGAAGGCCAAGAGAGCCTGTCCCTGCATTGCTGAGCGGTGCTTGATCCCATCTCAGCATTTGCGAACGTCCAGGGATTCCTCCCACACCAGAGGAGCCTGGACAAAAAGCTCTTGCTGCTCTTCAATTCTGCAGGCAACCCCACTCACAGCTCCACACATGCTGCTGCTCTCTCTTTCTGCAGCCTCCCAAAGGCCAAGAGAGCCTGTCCCTGGCTCGCTGAGCGGTGCTGGATCCCAGCTCTGCATTTGCAAACGTCCAGGAATTCCTCCCACACCAGAGGAGCCAGGACAAAAAGCTCTTGCTGCTCTTCAAGTCTCCAGGCAGCCCCATTCAGAGCCCCACAAACGCTGCCGCTCCCTCTTTCTGCAGCCTCCCAAAGGCCAAGAGAGGCTGTCCCTGGCATGCTGAGCGGTGCTGGATCCCAGCTCAGCATTTGCGAACGTCCAGGGATTCCTCCCACACCAGAGGAGCCAGGACAAAAAGCTCTTGCTACGCTTCAAGTCTCCAGGCAACCCCACTCACAGCTCCGCACATGCTGCTGCTCTCTCTTTCTGCAGCCTCCCAAAGGCCAAGCGAATCTGTCCTTCGCACGCTGAGCGGTGCTGGATCCCAGCTCAGCATTTGTGAATGTCCAGGAATTCCTCCCACACCAGAGGAGCCACGACCTAAAGCTCTTGCTGCTCTTCAAGTCTCCAGGCAACCCCACTCACAGCTCCGCACATGCTGCTGCTCTCTCTTTCTGCAGCCTCCCAAAGGCCAAGAGAATCTCTCCCTGGCATGCTCAGCAGTGCTGGATGCCATCTTAGCATTTGCGAACGTCCAGGGATTCCTCCCACACCAGAGGAGCCAGGACAAAAAGCTCTTGCTGCTCTTCAAGTCTCCGGGCAACCCCACACACAGCTCCGCACATGCTGCTTCTCTCTCTTTCTGCAGCCTTTGGAAGGCCAAGAGAGATTGTCCCTGCATCGCTGAGCGGTGCTGGATCCCAGCTCAGCATTTGCGAACGTCCAGGGATTCCTCCCACACCAGAGGAGCCAGGACAAAAAGCTCTTGCTGCTCTTCAAGACTCCAGGCAACCCCACTCACAGCTCCACACATGCTGCTGCTTCTCTCTCTTTCTGCAGCCTCCCAAAGGCCAAGAGAATCTCTCCCTGGCATGCTGCGTGGTGCTGGATCCCAGCTCAGCATTTGCGAACGTCCAGGGATTCCTCCCACACCAGAGGAGCCTGGACAAAAAGCTCTTGCTGCTCTTCAAGTCTCCAGGCAACCCCACTCACAGCTCCACAAATGCTGCTGCTCTCTCTTTCTGCAGCCTCCCAAAGGCCAAGAGAGCCTGTCCCTGCATCGCTGAGCGGTGCTGGATCCCAGCTCAGCATTTGCAAACGTCCAGGAATTCCTCCCACACCAGAGGAGCCAGGACAAAAAGCTCTTGCTGCTCTTCAAGTCTCCAGGCAGCCCCACTCACAGCCCCACTAACGCTGCAGCTCCCTCTTTCTGCAGCCTCCCAAAGGCCAAGAGAGGCTGTCCCTGGCATGCTGAGCGGTGCTGGATCCCAGCTCAGCATTTGCGAACGTCCAGGGATTCCTCCCACACCAGAGGAGCCAGGACAAAAAGCTCTTGCTGCTCTTCAAGTCTCCAGGCAGCCCCATTCAGAGCCCCACAAACGCTGCCGCTCCCTCTTTCTGCAGCCTCCCAAAGGCCAAGAGAGGCTGTCCCTGGCATGCTGAGCGGTGCTGGATCCCAGCTCAGCATTTGCGAACGTCCAGGGATTCCTCCCACACCAGAGGAGCCAGGACAAAAAGCTCTTGCTACGCTTCAAGTCTCCGGGCAACCCCACTCACAGCTCCGCACATGCTGCTGCTCTCTCTTTCTGCAGCCTCCCAAAGGCCAAGAGAATCTGTCGTTCGCACGCTGAGCGGTGCTGGATCCCAGCTCAGCATTTGTGAATGTCCAGGAATTCCTCCCACACCAGAGGAGCCACGACCTAAAGCTCTTGCTGCTCTTCAAATCTCCAGGCAACCCCACTCACAGCTCCGCACATGCTGCTGCTCTCTCTTTCTGCAGCCTCCCAAAGGCCAAGAGAATCTCTCCCTGGCATGCTCAGCAGTGCTGGATGCCATCTTAGCATTTGCGAACGTCCAGGGATTCCTCCCACACCAGAGGAGCCAGGACAAAAAGCTCTTGCTGCTCTTCAAGTCTCCAGGCAACCCCACTCACAGCTCCACACATGCTGCTGCTCTCTCTTTCTACAGCCTCCCAAAGGCCAAGAGATCCTCTCCCTGGAACGCTGGGAGGTGCTGGATCCCAGCTCAGCATTTGCAAACGTCCAGGGATTCCTCCCACACCAGAGGAGCCACGACAAAAAGCTCTTGCTGCTCTTCAAGTCTCCAGGCAACCCCACTCACAGCTCCACACATGCTGCTGCTTCTCTCTCTTTCTGCAGCCTCCCAAAGGCCAAGAGATCCTCTCCCTGGAACGCTGAGCGGTGCTGGATCCCAGCTCAGCATTTGCGAACGTCCAGGGATTCCTCCCACACCAGAGGAGCCAGGACAAAAAGCTCTTGCTGCTCTTCAAGTTTCTGGGCAACCCCACTCCCAGCTCCACACATGCTGCTGCTCTCTCTTTCTGCAGCCTCCCAAAGGCCAAGAGAGCCTGTCCCTGGCATGCTGAGCGGTGCTGGATCCCATCTCAGCATTTGCAAACGTCCAGGGATTCCTCCCACACCAGAGGAGCCACGACCAAAAGGTCTTGCTGCTCTTCAAGTCTCCAGGTAACCCCACTCCCAGCTCCGCACATGCTGCTGCTCTCTCTTTCTGCAGCCTCCCAAAGGCCAAGAGAGCCTGTACCTGAATCGCTGAGCGGTGCTGGATCCCAGCTCAGCATTTGCGAACGTCCAGGGATTCCTCCCACACCAGAGGAGCCTGGACAAAAAGCTCTTGCTGCTCTTCAATTCTCTAGGCAACCCCACTCACAGCTCCACACATGCTGCTGCTCTCTCTTTCTGCAGCCTCCCAAAGGCCATAGCGAATCTCTCCTTCGCACGCTGAGCGGTGCTGGATCCCAGCTCAGCATTTGCAAACGTCCAGGGATTCCTCCCACACCAGAGGAGCCAGGACAAAAAGCTCTTGCTACGCTTCAAGTCTCCAGGCAACCCCACTCCCAGCTCCACACATGCTGCTGCTCTCTCTTTCTACAGACTCCCAAAGGCCAATCGAATCTCTCCTTCGCACGCTGAGCGGTGCTGGATCCCAGCTCAGCATTTGCGAACGACCAGGGATTCCTCCCACACCAGAGGAGCCAGGACAAAAAGCTCTTGCTACGCTTCAAGTCTCCGGGCAACCCCACACACAGCTCCGCACATGCTGCTGCTCTCTCTTTCTGCAGCCTCCCAAAGGCAAAGAGAATCTCTCCCTGGCACGCTCAGCAGTGCTGCATCCCAGCTCAACATTTGCGAACGTCCAGGTATTTCTCCCACACCAGAGGAGCCAGGACAAAAAGCTCTTGCTGCTCTTCAAGTCTCCAGGCAACCCCACTCACAACTCCACACATGCTGCTGCTCTCTCTTTCTGCAGCCTCCCAAAGGCCAAGAGAGCCTGTCCCTGCATCGCTGAGCGGAGCTGGATCCCAGCTCAGCATTTGCGAACGTCCAGGGATTCCTCCCACACCAGAGGAGCCAGGACAAAAAGCTCTTGCTGCTCTTCAAGTCTCCAGGCAACCCCACTCACAACTCCACACATGCTGCTGCTCTCTCTTTCTACAGAGTCCCAAAGGCCAAGACAGCCTCTCCCTGGCACGCTGACCGGTGCTGGATCCCAGCTCAGCATTTGCGAACGTCCAGGGATTCCTCCCACACCAGAGGAGCCAGGACAAAAAGCTCTTGCTGCTCTTCAAGTCTGCAGGCAACACCACTCACAGCTCCACACATGCTGCTGCTCTCTCTTTCTACAGACTCCCAAAGGCCAAGAGAGCCTGTCCCTGCATCGCTGAGCGGTGCTGGACCCCAGCTCAGCATTTGCGAACGTCCAGGGATTCCTCCCACACCAGAGGAGCCAGGACAAAAAGCTGTTGCTGCTCTTCAAGTCTCCGGGCAACCCCACTCACAGCTCCACACATGCTGCTGCTCCCTCTTTCTGTAGTCACCCAAAGGCCAAGAGAGCCTGTCCCTGGCTCGCTGAGCGGTGCTGCATCCCACCTCAGCATTTGCGAACGTCCAGGGATTCCTCCCACACCAGAGGAGCCAGGACAAAAAGCTCTTGCTGCTCTTCAAGTCTCCAGGCAACCCCACTCACAGCTCCACACATGTTGCTGCTCTCTCTTTCTGCAGCCTCCCAAAGGCCATAGCGAATCTCTCCTTCGCACGCTGAGCGGTGCTGGATCCCAGCTCAGCATTTGCAAACGTCCAGGGATTCCTCCCACACCAGAGGAGCCAGGACAAAAAGCTCTTGCTACGCTTCAAGTCTCCAGGCAACCCCACTCCCAGCTCCACACATGCTGCTGCTCTCTCTTTCTACAGACTCCCAAAGGCCAATCGAATCTCTCCTTCGCACGCTGAGCGGTGCTGGATCCCAGCTCAGCATTTGCGAACGACCAGGGATTCCTCCCACACCAGAGGAGCCAGGACAAAAAGCTCTTGCTACGCTTCAAGTCTCCGGGCAACCCCACACACAGCTCCGCACGTGCTGCTGCTCTCTCTTTCTGCAGCCTCCCGAAGGCCAAGAGAGCCTGTCCCTTCATCGCTGAGCGGAGCTGGATCCCAGCTCAGCATTTGCAAACGTCCAGGGATTCCTCCCACACCAGAGGAGCCAGGACAAAAAGCTCTTGCTACTCTTAATGTCTCCAGGCAACCCCACTCACAGCTCCACACATGCTGATGCTCTCTCTTTCTACAGAGTCCCAAAGGCCAAGAAAGCATCTCCCTGGCATGCTGAGTGGTGCGGGATCCCAGCTCACCATTTGCGAACGTCCAGGGATTCCTCCCACACCAGAGGAGCCATGACCAAAAGCTCTTGCTGCTCTTCAAGTCTCCAGGCAACCCCACTCCCAGCTCCACACATGCTGCTGCTCTCTCTTTCTGCAGCCTCCCAAAGGCCAAGAGAATCTCTCCCTGGCATGCTCAGCAGTGCTGGATGCCATCTTAGCATTTGCGAACGTCCAGGGATTCCTCCCACACCAGAGGAGCCACGACCAAAAGCTCTTGCTGCTCTTCAAGTCTCCAGGCAACCCCACTCACAGCTCCACACATGTTGCTGCTCTCTCTTTCTACAGCCTCCCAAAGGCCAAGAGATCCTCTCCCCTGAACGCTGGGAGGTGCTGGATCCCAGCTCAGCATTTGCGAACGTCCAGGGATTCCTCCCACACCAGAGGAGCCACGACAACAAGCTCTTGATGCTCCTTAAGTCTCCAGGCAACCCTACTCACAGCTCCACACATGCTGCTGCTCTCTCTTTCTACAGCCTCCCAAAGGCCAAGAGAGCCTGTCCCTGCATCGCTGAACGGTGCTGGATCCCAGCTCAGCATTTGCGAACGTCCAGGGATTCCTCCCAAACCAGAGGAGCCAGGACAAAAAGTTCTTGCTGCTCTTCACGTCTCCAGGCAACCCCACTCCCAGCTCCACACATGCTGCTGCTTCTCTCTCTTTCTGCAGCCTCCCAAAGGCCAAGAGAATCTCTCCCTGGCACGCTGAGCGGTGCTGGATGTCAGCTCAGCATTTGCGAACGTCCAGGGATTCCTCCCACACCAGAGGAGCCAGGACAATAAGCTCTTGATGCTCCTTAAGTCTCCAGGCAACCCTACTCACAGCTCCACACATGCTGCTGCTCTCTCTTTCTACAGCCTCCCAAAGGCCAACACAAACTCTACCTGGAACGCTGAGCGGTGCTGGATCCCAGCTCAGCATTTGCGAACGTCCAGGGATTCCTCCCACACCAAAGGAGTAACGACCTAAAGCTCTTGCTGCTCTTCAAGTCTCCAGGCAACCCCACTCACAGCTCCACACATTCTGCTGCTCTCTCTTTCTGCAGCCTCCCAAAGGCCAAGAGAGCCTGTCCCTGCATCGCTGAGCGGTGCTGGATCCCAGCTCACCATTTGCGAACGTCCAGGAATTCCTCCCACACCAGAGGAGCCAGGACAAAAAGCTCTTGCTGCTCTTCAAGTTTCTGGGCAACCCCACACACAGCTCCACACATGCTGCTGCTCTTTCTGCAGTCTCCCAAAGGCCAAGAGAGCCTGTCCCTGGCATGCTGAGCGGTGCTGGATCCCATCTCAGCATTTGCGAACGTCCAGGAGTTCCTCCCACACCAGAGGATCCAGGACAAAAAGCTCTTGCTGCTCCTCAAGTCTCCAGGCAACCCCACAAACAGCTCCACACATGCTGCTGCTCTCTCTTTCTGCAGCCTCCCAAAGGCCAAGAGAGCCTGTCCCTGGCATGCTGAGAGGTGCTGGATCCCAGCTCAGCATTTGCAAACGTACAGGGATTCCTCCCACACCAGAGGAGCCACGACCAAAAGCTCTTGCTGCTCTTCAAGTCTCCAGGCAACCCCACTCACAGCTCCACGCATGCTGCTGCTCTCTCTTTCTACAGCCTCCCAAAGGCCAAGAGAGCCTGTCCCTGCATCGCTGAGCGGACCTGGATCCCAGCTCAGCATTTCCGAACGTCCAGGGATTCCTCCCAAACCATAGGAGCCAGGACAAAAAGTTCTTGCTGCTCTTCACGTCTCCAGGCAACCCCACTCCCAGCTCCACACATGCTGCTGCTTCTCTCTCTTTCTGCAGTCTCCCAAAGGCCAAGAGAATCTCTCCTTCACACGCTGAGCGGTGCTGGATCCCAGCTCAGCATTTGCGAACGTCCAGGGATTCCTCCCACACCAGAGGAGCCAGGACAATAAGCTCTTGATGCTCCTTAAGTCTCCAGGCAACCCTACTCACAGCTCCACACATGCTGCTGCTCTCTCTTTCTACAGCCTCCCAAAGGCCAACACAAACTCTACCTGGAACGCTGAGCAGTGCTGGATCCCAGCTCAGCATTTGCAAACGTCCAGGGGTTCCTCCCACACCAGAGAAGCCACGACCTAAAGCTCTTGCTGCTCTTCAAGTCTCCGGGCAACCCCACTCACAGCTCCACACATACTGCTGCTTCTCTCTCTTTCTACAGAGTCCCAAAGGCCAAGAGAGCCTGTCCCTGCATCGCTGAGTGGTGCTGGATCCCAGCTCAGCATTTGCAAACGTCCAGGGATTCCTCCCACACCAGAGGAGCCAGGACAAAAAGCTCTTGCTGCTCTTCAATTCTCCAGGCAGCCCCACTCACAGCTCCACACATGCTGCTGCTCTCTCTTTCTGCAGCCTCCCAAAGGCCAAGCGAATTTGTCCTTCGCACGCTGAGCAGTGCTGGATCCCAGTCAAGCATTTGTGAACGTCCAGGAATTCCTCCAACTCCAAAGCAGCCAGGACAAAAAGCTCTTGCTGCTCTTCAAGTCTCCAGGCAACCCCACTCACAGCTCCACACATGCTGCTGCTCTCTCTTTCTACAGCCTCCCAAAGGCCAAGAGAGCCTGTCCCTGCATCGCTGAACGGTGCTGGATCCCAGCTCAGCATTTCCGAACGTCCAGGGATTCCTCCCAAACCAGAGGAGCCAGGACAAAAAGTTCTTGCTGCTCTTGACGTCTCCAGGCAACCCCACTCCCAGCTCCACACATGCTGCTGCTTCTCTCTCTTTCTGCAGCCTCCCAAAGGCCAAGAGAATCTCTCCTTCACACGCTGAGCGGTGCTGGATCCCAGCTCAGCATTTGCGAACGTCCAGGGATTCCTCCCACACCAGAGGAGCCACGACAATAAGCTCTTGATGCTCCTTAAGTCTCCAGGCAACCCTACTCACAGCTCAACACATGCTGCTGCTCTCTCTTTCTACAGCCTCCCAAAGGCCAACACAAACTCTACCTGGAACGCTGAGCGGTGCTGGATCCCAGCTCAGCATTTGCAAACGTCCAGGGGTTCCTCCCACACCAGAGAAGCCACGACCTAAAGCTCTTGCTGCTCTTCAAGTCTCCGGGCAACCCCACTCACAGCTCCACACATGCTGCTGCTCTCTCTTTCTGCAGCCTCCCAAAGGCCAAGAGAGCCTGTCCCTGCATCGCTGAGCGGTGCTGGATCCCAGCTCAGCATTTGCGAACGTCCAGGAATTCCTCGCACACCAGAGGAGCCAGGACAAAAAGCTCTTGCTGCTCTTCAATTCTCCAGGCAACCCCACTCACAGCTCCACACATGCTGCTGCTTCTCTCTCTTTCTGCAGCCTCCCAAAGGCCAAGAGAGCCTGTCCCTGCATCGCTGAGCGGTGCTTCATCCCATCTCAGCATTTGCAAACGTCCAGGGATTCCTCCCACACCAGAGGAGCCACGACCAAAAGCTCTTGCTGCTCTTCACGTCTCCAGGCAAGCCCACTCACAGCTCCACACATGCTGCTGCTCTCTCTTTCTACAGCCTCCCAAAGGCCAACACAAACTCTACCTGGAACGCTGAGCGGTGCTGGATCCCAGCTCAGCATTTGCAAACGTCCAGGGATTCCTCCCACACCAGAGGAGCCAGGACAAGAAGCTCTTGCTGCTCTTCAAGTCTGCAGGCAACCCCACTCACAGCTCCACACATGCTGCTGCTTTTCTCTCTTTCTGCAGCCTCCCAAAGGCCAAGAGAGCCTGTCCCTGCATCGCTGATCGGTGCTGGATCCCATCTCAGCATTTGCAAACGTCCAGGGATTCCTCCCACACCAGAGGAGCCAGGACAAAAAGCTCTTGCTGCTCTTCAACTCTCCAGGCAACCCCACTCACAGCTCCACGCATGCTGCTGCTCTCTCTTTCTACAGCCTCCCAAAGGCCAAGAGAGCCTGTCCCTGCATCGCTGAGCGGTGCTGGATCCCAGCTCAGCATTTGCGAACGTCCAGGAATTCCTCCCACACCAGAGGAGCCACCACCTAAAGCTCTTGCTGCTCTTCACGTCTCCAGGCAACCCCACTCACAGCTCCACACATGCTGCTGCTCTCTCTTTCTACAGCCTCCCAAAGGCCAAGAGATCCTCTCCCTGGAACGCTGGGAGGTGCTGGATCCCAGCTCAGCATTTGCAAACGTCCAGGGATTCCTCCCACACCAGAGGAGCCACGACAAAAAGCTCTTGCTGCTCTTTAACTCTCCAGGCAACCCCACTCACAGCTCCACACATGCTGCTGCTTCTCTCTCTTTCTGCAGCCTCCCAAAGGCCAAGAGAGCCTGTCCCTGGCTCGCTGAGCGGTGCTGGATCCCAGCTCAGCATTTCCGAACGTCCAGGGATTCCTCCCACACTAGATGAGCAAGGACAAAAAGCTCTTGCTGCTCTTCAAGTCTCCAGGCAACCCCACTCACAGCTCCGCACATGCTGCTGCTCTCTCTTTCTGCAGCCTCCCAAAGGCCAAGCGAATCTCTCCCTGGCATGCTCAGCAGTGCTGGATGCCATCTTAGCATTTGCGAACGTCCAGGGATTCCTCCCACACCAGAGGAGCCACGACCAAAAGCTCTTGCTGCTCTTCAAGTCTCCAGGCAACCCCACTCACAGCTCCACACATGCTGCTGCTCTCTCTTTCTGCAGCCTTTGGAAGGCCAAGAGAACCTGTCCCTGCATTGCTGAGCGGTGCTTGATCCCATCTCAGCATTTGCGAACGTCCAGGGATTCCTCCCACACCAGAGGAGCCAGGACAAAAAGCTCTTGCTGCTCTTCAAGTCTCCAGGCAACCCCACTCACAACTCCACACATGCTGCTGCTCTCTCTTTCTACAGAGTCCCAAAGGCCAAGACAGCCTCTCCCTGGCACGCTGAGCGGTGCTGGATCCCAGCTCTGCATTTGCGAACGTCCAGGGATTCCTCCCACACCAGAGGAGCCAGGACAAAAAGCTCTTGCTGCTCTTCAAGTCTGCAGGCAACACCACTCACAGCTCCACACATGCTGCTGCTCTCTCTTTCTACAAACTCCCAAAGGCCAAGAGAGCCTGTCCCTGCATCGCTGAGCGGTGCTGGACCCCAGCTCAGCATTTGCGAACGTCCAGGGATTCCTCCCACACCAGAGGAGCCAGGACAAAAAGCTCTTGCTGCTCTTCAAGTCTCCAGGCAACCCCACTCACAGCTCCACACATGTTGCTGCTCTCTCTTTCTGCAGCCTCCCAAAGGCCATAGCGAATCTCTCCTTCGCACGCTGAGCGGTGCTGGATCCCAGCTCAGCATTTGCAAACGTCCAGGGATTCCTCCCACACCAGAGGAGCCAGGACAAAAAGCTCTTGCTACGCTTCAAGTCTCCAGGCAACCCCACTGACAGCTCCACACATGCTGCTGCTCTCTCTTTCTACAGACTCCCAAAGGCCAATCGAATCTCTCCTTCGCACGCTGAGCGGTGCTGGATCCCAGCTCAGCATTTGCGAACGACCAGGGATTCCTCCCACACCAGAGGAGCCAGGACAAAAAGCTCTTGCTACGCTTCAAGTCTCCGGGCAACCCCACACACAGCTCCGCACATGCTGCTGCTCTCTCTTTCTGCAGCCTCCCAAAGGCCAAGAGAATCTGTCCCTTCATCGCTGAGCGGAGCTGGATCCCAGCTCAGCATTTGCAAACGTCCAGGGATTCCTCCCACACCAGAGGAGCCAGGACAAAAAGCTCTTGCTACTCTTAATGTCTCCAGGCAACCCCACTCACAGCTCCACACATGCTGATGCTCTCTCTTTCTACAGAGTCCCAAAGGCCAAGAAAGCATCTCCCTGGCACGCTGAGTGGTGCGGGATCCCAGCTCACCATTTGCGAACGTCCAGGGATTCCTCCCACACCAGAGGAGCCACGACCAAAAGCTCTTGCTGCTCTTCAAGTCTCCAGGCAACCCCACTCCCAGCTCCACACATGCTGCTGCTCTCTCTTTCTGCAGCCTCCCAAAGGCCAAGAGAATCTCTCCCTGGCATGCTCAGCAGTGCTGGATGCCATCTTAGCATTTGCGAACGTCCAGGGATTCCTCCCACACCAGAGGAGCCACGACAATAAGCTCTTGATGCTCTTCAAGTCTCCAGGCAACCCCACTCACAGCTCCACACATGTTGCTGCTCTCTCTTTATACAGCCTCCCAAAGGCCAAGAGATCCTCTCCCTGGAACGCTGGGAGGTGCTGGATCCCAGCTCAGCATTTGCGAACGTCCAGGGATTCCTCCCACACCAGAGGAGCCACGACAACAAGCTCTTGATGCTCCTTAAGTCTCCAGGCAACCCTACTCACAGCTCCACACATGCTGCTGCTCTGTCTTTCTACAGCCTCCCAAAGGCCAAGAGAGCCTGTCCCTGCATCGCTGAACGGTGCTGGATCCCAGCTCAGCATTTGCGAACGTCCAGGGATTCCTCCCAAACCAGAGGAGCCAGGACAAAAAGTTCTTGCTGCTCTTCACGTCTCCAGGCAACCCCACTCCCAGCTCCACACATGCTGCTGCTTCTCTCTCTTTCTGCAGCCTCCCAAAGGCCAAGAGAATCTCTCCCTGGCACGCTGAGCGGTGCTGGATGTCAGCTCAGCATTTGCGAACGTCCAGGGATTCCTCCCACACCAGAGGAGCCACGACAATAAGCTCTTGATGCTCCTTAAGTCTCCAGGCAACCCTACTCACAGCTCCACACATGCTGCTGCTCTCTCTTTCTACAGCCTCCCAAAGGCCAACACAAACTCTACCTGGAACGCTGAGCAGTGCTGGATCCCAGCTCAGCATTTGCAAACGTCCAGGGGTTCCTCCCACACCAGAGAAGCCACGACCTAAAGCTCTTGCTGCTCTTCAAGTCTCCAGGCAACCCCACTCACAGCTCCACACATACTGCTGCTTCTCTCTCTTTCTACAGAGTCCCAAAGGCCAAGAGAGCCTGTCCCTGCATCGCTGAGTGGTGCTGGATCCCAGCTCAGCATTTGCGAACGTCCAGGGATTCCTCCCACACCAGAGGAGCCAGGACAAAAAGCTCTTGCTGCTCTTCAATTCTCCAGGCAGCCCCACACACAGCTCCACACATGCTGCTGCTCTCTCTTTCTGCAGCCTCCCAAAGGCCAAGCGAATTTGTCCTTCGCACGCTGAGCAGTGCTGGATCCCAGTCAAGCATTTGTGAACGTCCAGGAATTCCTCCAACTCCAAAGGAGCCACGACCAAAAGCTCTTGCTGCTCCTCAAGTCTCCAGGCAACCCCACTCACAGCTCCACACATGCTGCTGCTCTCTCTTTCTACAGCCTCCCAAAGGCCAAGAGAGCCTGTCCCTGCATCGCTGAACGGTGCTGGATCCCAGCTCAGCATTTCCGAACGTCCAGGGATTCCTCCCAAACCAGAGGAGCCAGGACAAAAAGTTCTTGCTGCTCTTCACGTCTCCAGGCAACCCCACTCCCAGCTCCACACATGCTGCTGCTTCTCTCTCTTTCTGCAGCCTCCCAAAGGCCAAGAGAATCTCTCCTTCACACGCTGAGCGGTGCTGGATCCCAGCTCAGCATTTGCGAACGTCCAGGGATTCCTCCCACACCAGAGGAGCCACGACAATAAGCTCTTGATGCTCCTTAAGTCTCCAGGCAACCCTACTCACAGCTCCACACATGCTGCTGCTCTCTCTTTCTACAGCCTCCCAAAGGCCAACACAAACTCTACCTGGAACGCTGAGCGGTGCTGGATCCCAGCTCAGCATTTGCAAACGTCCAGGGGTTCCTCCCACACCAGAGAAGCCACGACCTAAAGCTCTTGCTGCTCTTCAAGTCTCCGGGCAACCCCACTCACAGCTCCACACATGCTGCTGCTCTCTCTTTCTGCAGCCTCCCAAAGGCCAAGAGAGCCTGTCCCTGCATCGCTGAGCGGTGCTGGATCCCAGCTCAGCATTTGCGAACGTCCAGGAATTCCTCGCACACCAGAGGAGCCAGGACAAAAAGCTCTTGCTGCTCTTCAATTCTCCAGGCAGCCCCACTCACAGCTCCACACATGCTGCTGCTTCTCTCTCTTTCTGCAGCCTCCCAAAGGCCAAGAGAGCCTGTCCCTGCATCGCTGAGCGGAGCTGGATCCCAGCTCAGCATTTGCAAAAGTCCAGGGATTCCTCCCACACCAGAGGAGCCAGGACAAAAAGCTCTTGCTGCTCTTCACGTCTCCAGGCAAGCCCACTCACAGCTCCACACATGCTGCTGCTCTCTCTTTCTACAGCCTCCCAAAGGCCAACACAAACTCTACCTGGAACGCTGAGCGGTGCTGGATCCCAGCTCAGCATTTGCAAACGTCCAGGGATTCCTCCCACACCAGAGGAGCCAGGACAAGAAGCTCTTGCTGCTCTTCAAGTCTCCAGGCAACCCCACTCACAGCTCCACACATGCTGCTGCTTCTCTCTCTTTCTGCAGCCTCCCAAAGGCCAAGAGAGCCTGTCCCTGCATTGCTGAGCGGTGCTGGATCCCATCTCAGCATTTGCAAACGTCCAGGGATTCCTCCCACACCAGAGGAGCCACGACAAAAAGCTCTTGCTGCTCTTCAAGTCTCCAGGCAACCCCACTCACAGCTCCACACATGCTGCTGCTTCTCTCTCTTTCTGCAGCCTCCCAAAGGCCAAGAGAGCCTGTCCCTGCATCGCTGAGCGGAGCTGGATCCCAGCTCAGCATTTCCGAACGTCCAGGGATTCCTCCCACACTAGATGAGCAAGGACAAAAAGCTCTTGCTGCTCTTCAAGTCTCCAGGCAACCCCACTCACAGCTCCGCACATGCTGCTGCTCTCTCTTTCTGCAGCCTCCCAAAGGCCAAGAGAATCTCTCCCTGGCATGCTCAGCAGTGCTGGATGCCATCTTAGCATTTGCGAACGTCCAGGGATTCCTCCCACACCAGAGGAGCCACGACCAAAAGCTCTTGCTGCTCTTCAAGTCTCCGGGCAACCCCACACACAGCTCCACACATGCTGCTGCTCTCTCTTTCTGCAGCCTTTGGAAGGCCAAGAGAGATTGTGCCTGCATCGCTGAGCGGTGCTGGATCCCAGCTCAGCATTTGCGAACGTCCAGGGATTCCTCCCACACCAGAGGAGCCAGGACAAAAAGCTCTTGCTGCTCTTTAAGTTTCTGGGCAACCCCACACACAGCTCCACACATGCTGCTGCTCTCTCTTTCTGCAGCCTCCCAAAGGCCAAGAGAGCCTGTCCCTGGCATGCTGAGCGGTGCTGGATCCCATCTCAGCATTTGCAAACGTCCAGGGATTCCTCCCACACCAGAGGAGCCACGACCAAAAGCTCTTGCTGCTCTTCAAGTCTCCAGGCAACCCCACTCACAGCTCCACACATGCTGCTGCTCTCTCTTTCTGCAGCCTTTGGAAGGCCAAGAGAGCCTGTCCCTGCATTGCTGAGCGGTGCTTGATCCCATCTCAGCATTTGCGAACGTCCAGGGATTCCTCCCACACCAGAGGAGCCTGGACAAAAAGCTCTTGCTACGCTTCAAGTCTCCAGGCAACCCCACTCACAGCTCCACACATGCTGCTGCTCTCTCTTTCTGCAGCCTCCCAAAGGCCAAGAGAGCCTGTCCCTGGCTCGCTGAGCGGTGCTGGATCCCAGCTCTGCATTTGCAAACGTCCAGGAATTCCTCCCACACCAGAGGAGCCAGGACAAAAAGCTCTTGCTGCTCTTCAAGTCTCCAGGCAGCCCCATTCAGAGCCCCACAAACGCTGCCGCTCCCTCTTTCTGCAGCCTCCCAAAGGCCAAGAGAGGCTGTCCCTGGCATGCTGAGCGGTGCTGGATCCCAGCTCAGCATTTGCGAACGTCCAGGGATTCCTCCCACACCAGAGGAGCCAGGACAAAAAGCTCTTGCTGCTCTTCAAGTCTCCAGGCAACCCCACTCACAGCTCCGCACATGCTGCTGCTCTCTCTTTCTGCAGCCTCCGAAAGGCCAAGAGAATCTGTCCTTCGCACGCTGAGCGGTGCTGGATCCCAGCTCAGCATTTGTGAATGTCCAGGAATTCCTCCCAAACCAGAGGATCCACGACCTAAAGCTCTTGCTGCTCTTCAAGTCTCCAGGCAACCCCACTCACAGCTCCGCACATGCTGCTGCTCTCTCTTTCTGCAGCCTCCCAAAGGCCAAGAGAATCTCTCCCTGGCATGCTCAGCAGTGCTGGATGCCATCTTAGCATTTGCGAACGTCCAGGGATTCCTCCCACACCAGAGGAGCCACGACCAAAAGCTCTTGCTGCTCTTCAAGTCTCCAGGCAACCCCACTCACAGCTCCACACATGTTGTGGCTCTCTCTTTCTACAGCCTCCCAAAGGGCAAGAGATCCTCTCCCTGGAACGCTGGGAGGTGCTGGATCCCAGCTCAGCATTTGCAAATGTCCAGGGATTCCTCCCACACCAGAGGAGCCAGGACAAAAAGCTCTTGCTGCTCTTCAACTCTCCAGGCAACCCCACTCACAGCTCCACACATGCTGCTGCTCTCTCTTTCTGCAGCCTCCCAAAGGCCAAGAGAATCTCTCCCTGGCACGCTGAGCGGTGCTGGATGTCAGCTCAGCATTTGCGAACGTCCAGGGATTCCTCCCACACCAGACGAGCCAGGACAAAAAGTTCTTGCTGCTCTTAATATCTCCAGGCAACCCCACTCCCAGCTCCACACATGCTGCTGCTCTCTCTTTCTGCAGCCTCCCAAAGGTCACGAGAATCTCTCCCTGGCACGCTGAGCGGTGCTGGATCCCAGCTCAGCCTTTGCGAACGTCCAGGGATTCCTCCCACACCAGAGGAGCCAGGACAAAAAGCTCTTGCTGCTCTTCAAGTCTCCAGGCAACACCACTCACAGCTCTACACATGCTGCTGCTCTCTCTTTCTGCAGCCTCCCAAAGGCCAACACATCCTGTCCCTGCCTCGCTGAGCGGTGCTGGATCCCAGCTCATCCTTTGCGAACGTCCAGGGATTCCTCCCACACCAGAGGAGCCAGGACAAAAAGCTCTTGCTGCTCTTCAAGTCTCCAGGCAACCCCACTCACAGCTCCACGCATGCTGCTGCTCTCTCTTTCTGCAGCCTCCAAAGGCCAAGAGAATCTCTCCCTGGCTCGCTGAGCGGTGCTGGATGTCAGCTCAGCATTTGAGAACGTCCAGGGATTCCTCCCACACTAGATGAGCCAGGACAAAAAGCTCTTGCTGCTCTTCAAGTCTCCAGGCAGCCCCACTCCCAGCTCCACACATGCTGCTGCTCTCTCTTTCTGAAGACTCCCAAAGGTCACGAGAATCTCTCCCTGGCACGCTGAGCGGTGCTGCATCCCAGCTCAGCATTTGCGAACGTCCAGGGATTCCTCCCACACCAGAGGAGCCAGGACAAAAAGATCTTGCTGCTGTTTAAGTCTGCAGGCAGCCCCACTCACAGATCCACGCATGCTGCTGCTCTC